>NC_137060.1:2913161-3025661 GCF_032717465.1 Coenobita brevimanus
GATATAAGAGTAGATAAAAACAAATAAAATAAAGACAGACAGACATATACACAGATACATCTGACACACATACAGGCAGCCACAGTCAGCGTCAACTGGTAAAACAACAAGATTCTCTGTTTCGTATTCTGTAAGTTTGGTTTCTTTTAATGACTCGAGTTTATATCAGACAAAACTTGTTCCTAATTAAACTGTGGACAATTATCAGACTTTATATTCTGTCTTGAGTTTTACAGAGAGAGAATAAATCATATTAAGACCTCCCCCCCATCTCTCTCTCTCTCTCTCTCTCTCTCTCTCTCTCTCTCACACACACACACACACAAAATATATATATATATATATATATATGTATATATATATATATATATATATATATATATATATATATATATATATATATAGCACAAACAGTAGGAATTACTGTGGTCACTCTTTGTGTTAAAGGTACATTTTTATTTAAAATGAGAGAACGAAGGAGGCCAGCTGAGAATGGGGTTGCGGGATGGAAGGGAGCTGAGGAAGAGACTGAAGAATGGTGGAGATTCGAGGATGAGGCTGAGGAAGGAGAGAGATTCGTGGATGAGGGTGGAGGTGAGTCGAGGATGAGGCTGGAAGGTGAAGGAGAGTCAAAGATGAGGATGAAGGGAGTAGGAAAGGCGAGGATGAGGTTGGAAAATAGAGGACAGATGAAAACACGGTGCAAGGAAGAAGGGGAACTGAGGATGAGGTTGGAGTGGAAAGGAGAATCAAGGGTGAGGATGGAGGGCGGAGAAGAGTTAAAGATGAGGTTAGGCCATAGAGAAGAGACTTGGATGCGACTGAAGAATAAAAAGAAAGGCGAGAAGCAAGTGTGACGTTGGAGGATGATGTAGGAGGACGATGGGAAGCTAAGGAAGAGGTTTTGGAGATGGACAAACAGTCGAGATCGAAGATGGAGAAAGTCAAGGATGAGGCTGAAAGGAAGAAATCGAAAAGAAGGTCAGAGAAAAGAGAAGGAGACCTGTGGATGAGGGTGATGAGAGAAGGAGAGTCGAGGGTGAGGTTGGAGAAGGAAGAAGAGTCGAGGATGAGTTTGGAAAGAAGGACACTGGAGGATAAGGCTGACGAACGATAGGGCAGACGTGAAAGTAGCAAAATAAAAAACATAGGAACCTGTACCGATGCCAGAATGTCTATAGGTCTATAACGAGGTTATCTGCCGGGAGGGTTCACAAACTCCCAAAAGTTGCCAATCTTCATTTGATAACTTAATTTGAAAAATAAAAATTCGGTCAACTAAACTAATGTGCTGTATGTGTTCCTTTCTCACTTTGCTCATACGTATAATATTATTAACATATTTACTCAATACAAAGAGGAAAAGAGGCCTCAGTATGATTAAGTTGAAGGGAATCACTAAACTAGCCTAATATGCCGTCTTAACCTCGCGACAAATAATGTTCGTAGCTTAAAAGCGATTGTTCACATTCTCAGTCACGTCCATTAATATAATTTGAATGAGATTAATTAGTGAGATATATATGCCTATATATAATACAGTACTAACAAAGTCGTTTGGCTGGAAATTATTTATAGGGATCCGATGAAGATTACGCCCCCCTCCCCGTGTCAAGTTTTGTTGTTGTTTTCCTGGAAACAAAGGTACTTGCGATTTCGGTCGGCGGCTTCGTCTTCGCAGGATTTCGGCTCCTTAAATTATGTTCTCTTAAATTATAACTAATAGTCAGTACATTCTCTTCAGCACTTGCCAGATGAAGCATTAACCTCTTTGATAACTAAATGATAAGCGTTTCAAATTAAATGTGCAGCGAGACTTCTAATATTATGAGAGGAATGCTAACGGACCTCTTATCGTTTTGTGCATTCTAATAACTGTTCTGCAGTATTTTACTTAGTAAATCATACATAAAAAACTAATATGATAACCAGTGATTACAGTATTGATGAATTAATGTACTGTTCCTCACTAAATATCCTGGAAGGAGCTTTAGAGAATATAGTGACTGTGCGTGCCGGGAGTTGACCGAGTTCCTAATTAAAGTACCCGGTGATCATTGGCAACTCCTTAGTTTGTGAACGCTGCTACACTAATCACATGACCAACGTGTAGGAGAACAAGATTTCAACAACAAATAAGCTCTCCCATCCATCACTCCCTCTTACATAATAACCGACGGGAAAAGGGAAGAAAATCTCTATGACTTGGAAAACATGGAAAGACGGAAGACAAGAATTCAACATTGTATATGAACTACTGATCACACCTACACACAAATAAAGCTTTGTAACGCAAGAGGAAATACTTATGAAATTTAGTAGATTATTACTGCTTCCTTATTATGCTGTGGGAGGCTGGGATGTGTGGTGGCGGTGGGGTGAGGGATGGGTAACGGAGGCGGTGAGAAAGGTAGAGATGATGGGAGGGCAGATGATTGGGGTCAGGGAGAGGCAGGGGAAGAAGTGTGGAAGGTGAATAGGGGTGAGTGAGATTGAGAAGGTTTGGATAAAACTGAGTGAGTGTGAGGATGGATGGGTGAGTAATGAACACACTGTGCAGTGCGTAGTTTCCACGTTATGTCCACAGACTTCCCATAAACTCAATGTACCGGTTTATAATGTCATGCCGTAACTATTAGGTAGTTTCTTTGACTAATTTCTCTTTCAGGTTACTCAGTCGGGTAGCTTATAGACAAAGTATTATAGAATGTGACTTTTCCTTTCCAGTTTTTCCTATGAAATTTCCATGTCACTTTTTCCATGCTGCATGGTGGTTTTTCTCACTTTTTCCTGGAGGGTTTGGTGGTGAGGGGAGCCTTCTTGCTTTACTATCCTTATCCTTCAGCATGTAGAGTTAGATCTTGTATGTCATAGTTTTCTCTGTAACAAGCAGCCCCGAAAGGACCATAAGGTCTGTTGCTGTTTGCTTTCCTATGTAATCCTATGTAAATAAGTGAGGGTGGGAGGGTGAAGGAAGGAGGTGAATGAAAGGGATGAATACAGTAAGAAAGGGGAAGGAGAGGAGTTAGAAAAAGAGTAAACGAAAGATTGGCTGAGAAAGTGAGCGAAAGTAAGGTGAGTGAAAGTACTGAGTGAGGGAGGTAAATAAGGATGAGGGGATATGAGTAAGGGGGGTGAGTGAGTGAGGGTGTGAGGGACGAAATTATTACAGTTGGTACACTCAACAAGAGAATGACTGAATGAGATTAGGGTAGGAGGGGGTGGGGGTGGGGAAAGGAAAGGGGAGACAGAGCAGGGAGAGGAGAGGGAGGGAAGGAGGTAAAGAGGCAGAGAATGATTGAGTGAGGGAGAGAGTAAGGAATATGAGAGACGTAGAGGGCATGATGATGACGAGGGGTAGGAGGAGGCGGACAAGGAGTACAAGGAGTAGGAGAGAGACGAAGGGGAGAAGGAGAGGGAGGGAGGAAGGGGGAAGAAAAAAAGAATATGGATGGGCATGGAAGAGGGAGGTGGCAGGGAGGGGAATGGGGAGGTAGGGAGAGGGAGGAGACGGGGAAGGGATGGGTTAAAGACAAAGATGAAAAGAGGAAAGTATCTAGGTAGGGGGAGGGGAAATGAGGTAAAGGAAGGACGAAGAAGGAGATGGGGAAAATGAGTAAAAAAAAAAAAAAAAAAAAAAAAAAAAAAAGTGGGGGAGGGAACAGGTAGGGTATGGGAGGGATCTGAAGGAGGAAGAGCGGAAAGGGGGATGTGAGAGAAGGAGCCGAGAGGAGGAGGAAAAAGAGGAGATGGAGAGGGAAGGGAATGACGAAAGGAAGGGTGATTCAGAATTCAGAAAATTTTACTGTGAAAAAACTTAACATACACATATATAAATATAAGCAGTAGATATGTGCATGTTATCCTAAAAGGGTAATACTGCATTAACAAATCTAAAGGAAAGTGTGAGTGGGTGGGAGAAACGGGAAGCAAAGGGACTATGGTCAGACTCAAATATGAAGGGAGGTGGGACGGGGTAGATATGGGGAGGGGGTAGGGAAGGTTAGAGAGAGAGAGAGAGAGAGAGAATACTAAGGTCGTTAGGAGGAGAGAGATGAGGTTACATAGTAAACGTGTAAAAACACAGCGGTTTCTTGTTCTTCTTCTTCTTCTACTCTCTCTCTCTCTCTCTGTCTCTCTCTCTCTCTCTCTCCATATCAGCAGTTAAACTCAAAAGCAGGGAAAATAATTCCAGTTCCATCTTTGCAAATCTATGTAACCAGTCATACGTATCTACGCCTATGAAATAAT
Organism: Coenobita brevimanus; assembly: GCF_032717465.1. NCBI lineage: Eukaryota > Metazoa > Arthropoda > Malacostraca > Decapoda > Coenobitidae > Coenobita > Coenobita brevimanus. The sequence goes on from NC_137060.1 coordinate 2,917,413, forward strand.
TTCCATCTATATATCTATACAGATTATCAATCAACTTTTATCTCTTTCTGTCTAGCTACCCCCCCCCTCTCTCTCTCTCTCTCTCTCTCTCTGCCACAAACAAGTCACCTCATAACCCTAAGCTAATAAGGGCCAGCATACCATGTAAAATAAATGCAAGTGATCCTTATCGACATGTAGTGACTGACCTCTCTTGGTTCTGATGAAGGTCAAGGTTGTGTGTGTGTGTGTGTGTGTGTGTGTGTGTGTGTGTGTGTGTGTGTGTGTGTGTGTGTGTGTGTGTGTGTGTGTGTGTGTGTGTGTGTGTGTGTGTGTGTGTGTGTGTGTGTGTGTGTGTGTGTGTGGGTGGCTGGGCGTGCGTGTGTGTGCGTATGTGTGTATGTGTGTGTGTGTGTGTGTGTGTGTGTGTGTGTGTGTGTGTGTGTGGGTGGGTGGGTGGGTGTGTAGGCGGGTGGGTGGCTGTGTGTGTGTGTGTGTGTGTGTGTGTGTGTGTGTGTGTGTGTGTGTGTGTGTGTGTGTGTGTGTGTGTGTGCTTTAAGTATACTATCGGTATATTCTTACTACCATCAGTCGATTTTATTTATCTCAGAAGTGAATCTTAGATGTGGATGTGATAGGAAGCGTTAAGAGAAACACACTGAGGTGGTTTGACCATGTGGAGAGGATGGAGTGAGAGACTGACGAGAAGAGTGTGAGTGAGGTGGAGGGGAGGAGAGGGAGGGGGAGGCCAAGGATGAGATGGATGGAGGGATGGAGAGGAGAGGTATATGAGAGAGGGGGGTGCGAGCTGGGAGCGGGGCAGTGAAATGGCGGGGTACAGGGCGACATGGAAGCGATTTGTGTGTGGCCACCCCTTACGGGATTATGGCGTCTGGCAATATATAGATACAATATTAGAACTGGGGGGGGATTATATATTGCCAGCCATTCCGCGATTAAGGCGTCTGGCTATAGACAGACATAGAAGGATAGACAGACTGAGAGAGACAGACCGATATAGACAGATATTGAAAGATAAACTGATACAGACTGAGACAGGTAGACAGATAGTTAGTTTGACAGACTGAGATAGATAAAGAAAGACAGACAGGCAGACAGACAGACACAGATAGACAGATAGATGGACAGATACTGACAGCCAGACTAAGACAGGCAGACAGACACTTAACCACTTCCTTAGGATGACGTACGTGTTTATTATATTCTTGCTGGCTGCGTAGGATTGTATTCAGGTGTACGGTATGTAGGCAGGGTAGTAGTGAAGGGTTTAATGAAGGCGACAGGTAACCCCTCCAGTTATAAAGGTATCTCCTTACCTGATGAACATTATGTGCACACAACAATAGGCTATAAAAAAAGTCATCGTAGTGAAGGAGTTAACGAAAACTAGTGTATCCGACTCCATTAGGCTTTGCAGTCTTCCTAGGTGTCACACACTTTCACATGTCGCCACTTCAGCACTAAACTCCACCGTCCATACTGAACACAAGCTGGGGCAGTCTCATTTAAGACTGGTCCATTGTTATTAGAGTGGGTGTGTTTATAAAATGTCGGTGGGTCTTGTGCAACATCAGTAATGTCTGTTTTAACAACATTCAGTAAAATAAACTGTTCTCTACCCTAGCCTGGAATCGAACTCGCGTCATTTTAGACAACAGACGACCTCTCTAACCACTCGGCCACCCCTCCCGCTGGAAAATATCTCCTAAATTAACTACGTATACCTGCAGCGAACAGGAATTAAATATATAAAATGTGCTGAGGCTGAAAGGCTTATGCGGCCGAGCTAACACGGTCAAAAAGACCTACGATAATTCTGTTCTCGTAACTTGATTTTTTTAATACGATGACCAAGAGATATGGAAATATTATGCTCCGTTCTTTCCTCGTCCATCCTGCCGGGGAAAAAAAAAAAAAAAAAAAAAAAAAAAAAAAAAAAAGGGCAAAGTTACGATAAGGTAGTGCTGGTAACTTTCCCTGTGAATGTGGGTGGTGTCGGCAGCTTATGAGATTGTCACAGGAAAGCACTATACTTGGTGACTTTAATTAGGCGGAAATGTCATGCCTCCATCTTGAATGCTGAGCTGTAACAAGAGATTGACACTAGGAATATGATGCTAGTCACGAAGAAGTATTATGGAAAGGATGTAGAGCAATAGTACTGTTATATTCTGCCGCTGAGCAACGAGAAATAGGCTGCAAAAGGACAAAAATCTCCGCCACGTTAAGGTGAATGAACTACAGGAGTCCTGTGTGAGGTATGTCCTGGCTGACGGAAATCGTCTGGTGGTGGCAGGAATAAAGCAGCATCGTAAAGTGTGGTTCTTATGGACGTGCAATGGGCTCTTGGATGTGACATAGATACGTGCAAAGTTTTGACACTCTGGCTCCTATGACTCACTCTGTTAAACAAATCGTCTGGCGTTAGCTGGAATAGAATACTAGAATAATTCCAACCATGAAAAGGTCGGAATAACACTCCCATTCCAGCACACAACAGACGATTTCATTCAGCAGAGTGAGTCGCAGGAGCCTGAGAGCTGTCACCTTTAAACCCCAGCCATGACAGTGACACCCAGTACCGTGAAAGTGATAGAGAGTAAAAAGTGTCCTACCGTTATTAAGCAAAGCACAGTAGTTCATTCCACGCACAATTAAATACCAAAGCGTTATCAGCACATGGATAGTACCCTTTTATTTTATCGGTCAGCTTATCCTTTATTGGCCTATCAGGAGCGTAGGGGCCCGGGGACAGGCCATTCCGTCAGGATATTAAATGCAAAAATGTTCAGTCGCTCCTCTGTGAGTGGCAATAAACCTCAGTCATCCCTCGGATTTAAACCCTTTTGGGTCACAACCATTAGTAGCAACAGGTATTCATTGGTTGGCTATATGGCTGCAACTCAATACACTAACTTGTTTCCTGGATTACAGGAAATACGTTGGCTTGTCACTCAGTGTAGTCATTTGCAGGCAGTACTACATCGAGTGAGTGGATAGTGGGCATGTAAAAGATCATTATGCAAGAAAGTGACACCTAGAACGGTGAATGTTATACAGACCGACTGTCACAAGGCCATACCACCGTTGCTTTCGTCCATCCACACACAATTAACTACCAAAGGACAACACTGGCATAAATTCTGGCGCCGGACAAAATTGCATTAGTGAGTGGAAATCCTGACAGTGAGGACGGACTCAATGCTGACATTCATACTAAGTGACGACACTAATTACATTCCTCACAGCACACATAAAAAGTCTTTGCATAAACCCAATTAACTTGCATGTAAGCTGAACTTTTTTTGGAGTAGGTACCAAAAAGTTCTCATTGACGACCCGTTTGACAGAGTAATATATTGCAGAATTATAAGGGAAAAAGACATTCTGTTTTTTGCTATATCCAGGCGAGTGAATTAAACTGGCAAGGATTTTTATTATTGTGCTTATTAATAATGGCTGTAGCTAACCCTCCAAATTTAGAAGTCCCTCATAAGCTGAGTAAAATTGTCTGAGCAGCAAGTCAGTGGTAACATTCAACCAATGTGAATGAAACAATCTTAAATTCCTCACTAATCTAAAAAAAAAAAAAAATCCTTCCATAAATCCAAACTAACTTGCAAACTTTTATTTGAGCAGGTATTATATATTTTTTCAAGCCCTCAATGAGGAGCTGTTTGTCAGTGTGAAATCACTGAATAGATGGTTTGTTTTCAACTGACTTACTTGTGGAGACTTTTAGAACTAGAAAAGGGTGACAATCGCTTCACTACTAGAAGCCACTTCTTAAACTAAATAAAACAATCAGGAAAAACAACAATTAAGTGCAAAGATACGTCACATACTGAAGGGGTTAAGCGAGTCGCTATGTGTACCAAGAACGAAATCACTTTATCAATGGAATAATGAACAATTCTGACCAACATCGAATTACAGCCAAAAATCCTGGGTCCTCAAACGTTAAAAAACATCAATTAGTGGCCGTGAGAACCACACCTTTTCCTCTCACAGGTTATGATCAAAGTAACACTGACAACCACCGCCACAAACTGCCTTCACCAGATTACGCTCTACCTGCCCGAATCTTTTTAATTCCAGTGATTCATCGAAGCCAAGGACATTACTTAGCACATTACCAACTCCATCATCATCATCATCGCCATATCATCATCATCATCATCGTCAGTCGTCAATCATCATCATCACCTTCATCCATCATCAAAGGCAACTATCTCAGTACAATGACGTGGCATATTTTTTCCCGCCATCCCGAGACGATTTCATTCCGCTCAGGAGTGACTTTTGCAACTAAGCTAACTAATTTTGAACCAGTCTTCATTAACCTTTCTCTGACAGGACGCTCCCAAAACAGGATATAATCACTTGACAGCAGCAAGGAAAACAGTGACAACCTATATCAGGAGAAGTAAATCCTTTCAATACGGTGACATTTTAATACATTTTTCTTGCCGCCTCCAGACGATTTTATTCAGCTTAGGAGAGATGCTCGTACTGAAGGGACTAACGACGGCTGTATCGGACCTCTCCTGTTTGATGTCACTCTTAAGCTGAGTAGAATTATGTTTCGGTGACAAGAATATAGCAGCAAACACGTCCTCGGACTGAACAGTTTATTTTAGTGGCTTAAAATACCAAGTCCATTATTGTGACCTATGCCACCACCACCACCATCAGCGATTTGGGGGACACCCATACTGATGAAACTACTATGAATGAAATGTTAGCTGATAAAGACAGAGACACTGATACTTTCTTTCTTTCTTTCTTTCTCTCTCTCTCTCTATTATACATATTTATTTATTTATTTACCTATCTATTTATTTATTTTTTATTTATTTATTTATTTATTTATTCAGAGAGAGAGAGAGTGTGTGTGTGTGTGTGTGTGTGTGTGTGTGTGTGTGTGTGTGTGTGTGTGTGTGTGTGTGTGTGTGTGTGTGTGTGTGTGTGTGTGTGTGTGTGTGTGTGTGTGTGTGTGTGTGTGTGTGTGTGCGTGCGTGCGTGCGTGCGTGCGTGCGTGCGTGCGTGTGTGTGTGTGTGTGTGTGTGTGTGTGTGTGTGTGTGTGTGTGTGTGTGTGTGTGTGTAGGAGTGGACTTGTGTACACAGCAACTTACTGTTTTAAGTGGAGGGTTTGAGTTAGAAATTGAAGTTTGTTTAGTCTGGACCAGACACAGCTTGTGTGGCACTCAATTGTGCTTGTACACACTGTGTGTACAAGCACAATTGAGTGTGTGTGTGTGTGTGTGTGTGTGTGTGTGTGTGTGTGTGTGTGTGTGTGTGTGTGTAACACACACACACACACACAAGTATGACGAATGACTATAAATGTCAGGTTGGCTGCAACTCTCTTAACTATGCCACCAACTCTATGAATACACAACGACTGACCAGAGTGTACCACGACAGAGTGAACAAAGTGCATGCTGATTAGAGAGAACAGTGTTTGTGCTGAGCAGATCGAATACAGTATATGCTGAGCAGAGTGGAATGGCAGGTCAGGGTGGCTAAAGTGTGGGATGATTAGAGTGCACGCTGCTAAACGATATGCATATAAGAGTGAACTACGCTGAGTAGTGTGGACAGACGGTGGGAGGTTGGTGTACAATGATCAGAGTTAATAATGACGCTGTTAGAGTGGACTGAGTGCATGTTTATTAGAGATGACGGTCAATAAGAAACGAACTGCAAGTTTATTAGAGTGAACAGAGACTGTAAGTTGATCAATGTATGGTTAGAGTGTAAGATGATCAGAGTGAAAAAAAAGTATATGTTTAAGAAAGTTAATAAAATCCGTTTGTTCAGTGAACACAGTGCATGTTGATTGACGTGCTTAGAATACATATTGATTCAAGTTCACACACTGAATGCTGATTACAGAAGAGTGCGGGACTAGTACATATATTGCATGTTGATTACAGAAGTGCAGGATTAGTACATACACTGCACGCTGATTTGAGTACACAGGATGTATGTTGATTAAAGTGTACGGTCAATGAGGGGTGGTTAAAGTGAATTCTGATCAGTAAATTGGTAGATTATGGGTGAATAATGAGGGTAAATGAAGTACCGGTACATGATGCTCAGAGTGAATAGTTAGTGAAGGGTAATGGCACTGCAGGGTGATCAGTGCCACAGTGAAGTCATATTGTAATACAGTGCATACATTTATCAGCGTAGGTGTGCAGTGAATATAGTGCATATTCATTAGGGTCTGTATGTCCGAACTGATGCTTTCATTTCGTAATTCATCCATCATTCAATCATCTTTTCGTTACATCAGCAGTGCAGGAACCCGGGGCTTGGCTATCCAGTCTCGACATTTAAAGCGAAGGTGAGTAGCTTCACTCGCCCTTGAGTAGCATTATATGAGCAATGACCGCCTTTAGTTATACCCTGACTTAATTCAGATGAATCGCCTTAGCCACTAAACCACCAGGCGTCACTTGATTATCTGGTTACCATCCAATGTAGCAAATGGCGTCCTGGTTTACAGTCTTGGTTTACTGAAAACCATTTAGCCTGTAACTCAGTGTTGAGTCACTGGCCGGCTGCACTACATCGAGTGACCGGACGGTGAGCGCCCCCACCTCCCACAAAGATACACACGAGTCCTCATCTCAGTTCCCACAACCTCCAGGACTCTAAGCCAAGCAAACTCCCACCCAGCGACCTCCACTCTCGTATTCTTGTAATTATGACGTGACTTACCTGACTAACGCTGTGAGTCTTCTGTAATACAACAAAAACATCTGTCCTGTTTAAACTTGTCCCCATGTTTGTGGTGACTAGCCGAGTGCACGCTGTGTGTGTGTGTGTGTGTGTGTGTGTGTGTGTGTGTGTGTGTGTGTGTGTGTGTGTGTTGTGTGTGTGTGTGTGTGTGTGTGTGTGTGTGTGTGTGTGTGTGTGTGTGTGTGTGTGTGTGTGTGTGTGTGTGTGTGTTTTACATCATAATCTACTGTATAAGATAAGAAGATGATAAAGGATTGGCAACGACATTTACAATTAAAAATCAACACGCAACACTAAGGGATCGGAACCTCTTGTTTAACCTCTCCTTTTTTTTCGGAATAAAAAAGAATATTCTAGACAGTAGCTTTTCATCTGAGGAAACTGAGTCAAGCCTACAACTTAAATATTAAGTTATGATTGCATACACTTTGATGAGCGTTTAGTAGGAATGAGTCACCTTGGTTATTAGTTCAAATGACCCTGCAATCTGACTACTCTTGACATCAACTGATCTGAAAGGGGCTGGCAATCTTTGTCAGGCTAGAGAGCACGTGCTACAGTATCGTTTTTTCGGTATAAAATGTGCACATAAGTACTGTATATATCAACGCTTTATAATCAATGTTTGTCCTCTCTCACTAGTCCTCTGTGAGTATCTATGTTGGATTGCTGGGTTGGATCATCCCAACTATCCACTCCTGCCCGAGACCAAAACACTGAGCCGAATACACCTGATCGAACTCACTCAGGAGCGAAATGGGGGTAAACACAATAACCCCCCCCCCCATGAAAACAATTAATTCAATTCACCGTCAAACAATCGTAACAAGCATTCAGTGGCCCTACAAAAACCAAGACGGGGGAGGCTCAGTGATACAAATGTTGGCAGTAATTACGACCGTACATCCTAAACTGATTTCATTCACCTTACGTGGGACTTTTCGCACTTGGGGGTTACATACAGCCTTTATAAACACGTTAAGTACGAGAGATTTCCTACGTTGAGCAAAATCATCTGGAGAATGAAATAAATAAATAAAACACGATGTCATTTGGTTAAAGAGGTTAAGCCAAGGGGTGAGACTGGAAGTAAACAATTCACCATCAAACAATCCTTCCAAGCATTACACTCACTGGTTCTACAAAAACCAAGACGGGGCCCACACAGAAAAATGCTGACACTACTTAAGGCCTTAACCCCCCCACCCCTGCTAAGTCAACATGGAGTCAATGTGGCTGTTGTTGCCTCTCTCAGGACTCACAAAGCAAGTCTTACACACTCAATCAATAGGTACACACGCTGCCTGTGCGAATTTCCCATTTAGGAAAGAAAATTCGGTTGAAAACATGGAAGAGGCTGGTGTGTTGCTTTGCCAAACACTGGAGCCAATCATGCTAGTTTGTGCAAAGGTTGTTTTTACAGTTGGTGTAAGGGAATATTACCCACTGTGTTGAAAGGCTGCTTTGAGATGGATTAAGTATATATATATATATATATATATATATATATATATATATATATACCAGTATACAGTCATGTATACAAATATATATACATAATGTATATGTGCATAACCTGAATTCACTCGCTCTCTCTCTCTCTCTCTCTCTCTCACACACACACACACACACACACACACACACACACACACACACACACACACTGCATTTCACTTCCTAATACTGTTCCGCCATAAACAGCTGTTTCTGATTTACCAGTGAAATTATTAATCCTCACATGAAGCCCAACCAACGCAAACTTTGCTAAATTCTGTTGCCTTTAACTAGGCGTAAAACTGACATCTCTCCAGCTTGAATACTGGGCTGTAACAAGACATTACCACGAGAATATGGTGCTAGTCACGAAGGGGTGCTAGGGAAGGATGTAGAGCCATAGTATTGTCTTATTCTGTCACTGAGCTATGGAAAATGAGCTGGAAAAGGACGACAAATCTCTGCCTAGTTAAAATTAATGAACTACGTTATATACCTAACCACTGTGGTAGCTAGAGGTATCCACTCACTGGATGCATTGTTACCTTCAGGTGACTCTACACTGAATGCCAAGCTAAATGTTATTTGTGGCCCAGGAAACTATTATGCTCCCACAAACACATCGCGATGAGATGTTAGCTTGTGGTGAAACAGGTGGTGTACTGGTTAGCACATTTAGCGCAACTGGAAGGACTAGAGTTCCATTTTCTTACCGATCAGGCTGGTGGATTCGACCCTGTTCACCAACCATAGTGCTTTCCCTCTAACCATTGAAAAAAATCTAACCGTTTTCAGCTCAGGTGATGGTAAAATTTCATCAAGATTGGATGATTGATTTGACAACAGCCACGGAGACTCATCCCTGCCTTGAAATACATGCAACCACGTCTATTCAAGTAGAGGTGGTGGCCCAGTTCCGTCAGATGAAAGCATACCGATTAGTGTCACACTGGTGATAATTCTCTTTTTGCATTTTGGGCTTTACCTTTAAACATTTATTTTTTCAACCCTGCTCACCCCAGTTATAAATGTGACAGTTAATGATGATGATGATGATGATAACCTAAGGATGATAATGATGATAAAATTAATTACATAACATTACATTACCACTGTTTGTAACTGCATTACCTTCCATTAAAACCGTCTAACACAAAGGCGTTTAAAACATAACCTGACATAAGCAACATAATACCTTAATGATTCATACAACACAATGAACTAAGCACTTAACTACAATTACGTCTTTCAAATTAACTCTTGCACAGCCTGACCATTTTATTCAGCTCTGGATACACAGGGAGGTCCATATATAACGACACTCACACGCAGTCAGCGTTATCAGTATCAATCCTGCCTCACTTATCCACTTTCTACTCCCACTGCCACACCACCGCCCACACCAGCAGACTGAACCGTCCCTGCAACATATAAGATACCAGTAGTTGAGTTTCTAGTGGAGTGGTGTTTACGGATCACTTTGTATTCTTCACCAGACGATTTTATGGACCTTTGGAAATACTTTATGAAATGGACGGCTGGATATCATTATAATCTTTATTAATGCCTTCAGTACCAGGTTATTCCTTAGTTTACTAAAAATCGTCCTGAAGATGTACAACTAAGAGAACATACCGGTACGTCACACACACACACACACACACACACACACACACACACACACACACACACACACACACACACACACATTTGTACATTTTCTCTCACTTTCCCTCAACATCTGTTCCACACACACCTCACCGCCATGTCTCTTTCCCTTCCCCTCCCTCCCTCCAGCATCTATCGTTCATTCACCTTAACTTGGCGCAGATTTTTGTCCTTTTGTAGTTTATTTCCCGTGGCTCAGTGGTTGAATGTCATTACGACGGCCCTGCATCCCTTCCATAGCACTTCTTCGTGACTGGCACCATATTCTAATGTTAGTCTTTTATATAGGCCAGCATTCAATATGGATAGATGGGAATTTAGAGTCTAGTTAAAATAAAGAATATAATCTCATCACTCATCTGCTGCGCCTTAGCATTTAGAAAGGGTCTTACTTTTTTTTTTTCTACCTACAGACGATTGTATTCAGCTTCGAAGAGATTATGAACTGAAGGGGTTAGATACAGCCTTCATTAACCCCTTCACTACCACGGTGTTCTCCTAAGGTGTGACTGTAGCAAATATTAAACCAACAAGACGTCCAAGGGTCAACATTACTCTTGTTTGATTATGAAGGGTTTGATGGGCATACGAGTTATGATAAAATTATAAACACCCTTACATACGACTATACCTCAAGAAAGTTTATGAATATGGCTGCTGTTTTCCCTCCAGCACCGTCCAGTGTCAATTTGCATTGGCGGAAAGTTGGCAATTCTCTTTTAATGAGGACCATAGGTCCGTATACTTCTATTCTTCCTTGTGATCGAAATGTGTTTTAAGGCTGTTTTAGAAACCATAGTTTTTAACAGCCAAGGACCCCCCCCCCCACCTCTTCTCTCTCGTATCCACCCATCTCGTACTATCACCTCAAATATTAGGGTAAATCTAGCAACCTATAAAAAAAAAAAAAAAAAAAAAAAAAACGTATACACTACCACCCACAGGCTTCTAAGACTCAGACGCAAAAATTTGGTGCGGCGTTAGGTGCAATAGTACAGTAGAGTTGTGCTGACCATGTGAGGGTTCGCGGCACCAGTATTTACACCCTCAGGCTCCTATGACTCACTCTCACCAGAATAATTGTGTCTAGTATCAGCTGGGACAGTATACTTGAGTTGTGTTCACCATGAGAGGGTTAGAGTGTGGATATTGGTACTATTAACCTTCTCATCGTCAGCGCAACTCTAATACTCTATTCCAGTTGACGCCAGACCAATGTTACCAGATGAGAAGGGGTCACAGGAGACGTCCAGTAAGGAGGCTCCCTAGCGCCTCTTCCTTGGCGATTTATTTTTGGACTCGAGTGGTTATTATCATACTGTCTCTTATGCAAGAAGAGTATGGCGATATTAGAATGATTTAAGCAACACAAGAGACGATAGTAATTTAACTTAGGAAGAGGTGTTAGGGGGCTACTTTAACGGACGAGAATGCGGGCGTGACAGGTAATTTTGCAACCATTAACCCTCTCATGATCAGAACAATTCTAGTATTATACATCAGATAACGCCAGACCATTTTCCTTTTTAGACGAGTGAGGAAAGGACCCTGAACGTGTTAATACTAATCTGTTTTACTCTAATTTGGTCCGGATTTTTGGCCTTTTCTCGTACTTAGTGACAGAAAGACAGTCCTGCCACTCTACACCCTTTCCATAGCACTTCTTCGTGACTAGTACCATTCTAGTGCTAATAATTACAACTCGTCATTTAAGACGGACAGAAGTACCTTTAGAGCAGGTTGGTATAAATCTGGTATAGTAACATTACCCCATTCATGGCGGGACAACTCCTGTATTCTATTCCACCTAACGTCAGATAATTACACGTAGCCGAGAGTGAGTCACGGCAATGTAAGTGTTAATACAGCAACAGCAGTGTAAATGGCACCTGCTGAGGATCACAAAATAAAGCCTTAGCACTGTGACGGCTATTATTTTTTTCAATGTACAAAATCACCAGGTGTTTGCCTCTATGTAATTCTCAGGTGTGCCAGCATCATGGGAATGGTCACTACAGGTAGTTTTACAAGCCTACAGTAGGACTTTGAATTCCTCTCAGATGAACAAAATCTTCTTGTGCTACAATGAATAAATTATGAAAGTGTACCAACTGCAGAGAAAGCGTTGATGAACCCGATTGTTAATAAGGCCAAGGAAGCAATTATCGCTGTAAATAAGTATATATTAGTCCAATTAGCCAGTTTCTCTTTCAGATAACAGTAATTAGTCATAATAACCGGCGTTCTTTGAGAGTGGGGTCTCTCTCTCTCTCTCTCTCTCTCTCTCTCTCTCTCTCTCCAGTTCACGTTTCAGATGAGCCTGGGGTTACTACTACTACCACCAGACGATTTCAGGCATTTCAGGAGATATGTTTCAACTACAGAAATTAGATTTACCTCCAATTACCTCTTCTCTACTAAGGTCCGTCCTAACTTGAAGAAAATCATCTGACCGAAGCAAGAATAACATATTAAAAAGGTAAGTCATGGGCCTGAAAGACATGAACGCTTTCGAGAAGCAGGTCTGTAAGGCACTATATTCAGACAACCACCAGATCATTTTATTACCTGAGGGAAGAACTAAGCCTATACAGGGCGGAAGCTTACCTTAAACAACCTTTACGACGACAAACTCTTCCATAAGTTATTGGGACCCACCACCTTCCACCATAATCTCGGTAATGTTCCATGTCTATTACATAAGAGGTTAAGATATAAATTTTATCACCAAATAAACACACACACACACACACACACACACACACACACACACACACACACACACACACGCACACAGAGTAGACCTAATATTCTGAAATTTTGCATGTAGGTATACTTCATTCACCTTAGCTTGGAAGAAATATTCGTCTTTTGCAGCTTTTTTTCCGTAGCTCAATGGCAGAATAAGACAATAATGCAGGTATACATAATTTTTACGCGCTTCTTCGTGACTTGTACCATATTGTAGTGTTCATCTTTTGTTATATCACAGCAACGAAGATGGATAGATAGCAATTTTACGCTAGTTCCAGTCAACAGCGCACATCACAGCCAATACGATCATATAACTGCTGAGTGAATATGGGTCAGGTTCTTCAGCCCAAGGTCTCCTGGTCTTGCTTCAAGCGAAGTACTTTGCAGGCTGCACCGAAACCCACGTTCCAACCTTTAGGGCGGACGACTTTACCTCGTTTTACTCTGTATATCGCCTGATGATACTGCTCATCTGAAGGAAGTCCTTGCCCTCTGTAACACTTAGGGTATTTGTACAAATCGCAAGTGTTTTTATTATGTAGTTTGTTTTCAGCTGAAAGAAATGGGCCAATCCCACAATTGAAAACCAAGTCATGGTTACTTGAAATTCGATAAGCCTTAGTTATGAGACAAATAAGTCTCCTTGGTTACTAGACAAATCAACTCTCCAGTCTGACTAAATCAGGCCATCAACTAAGCTGAAAGGTGTTAAGGATCTTTATCAGGTTAGAACAAATGCACTACAGCCCAGACCACAATGACAAAACCCGTCCATCTCAAACTCCTCCTCAACCAACCTATAATCTAATATCCCACCACACTAACCATACACCTCCCCCTCCACACAACCCATCCACCACTGTCCATTAACCAAGTTTGTTACAGGCAACCACAACACACTTCCCCAACCATTACACCCCACACTGTTTACTACTTTCTCCCGGAAGCTGCACCATTAACTCCTGTAGGTCGATGACGTCTATATTTTACTCATGCTGCCACCAGACCACTGTGCTGACCTGAGAAAGGACCACTCTACTCCAGAAGAGTTAACCCAAACACCTTGATATGTTTCCCACTGGTCAGTAAAACCGTCTGGCTTTATGAGATACATTCAGTGTCTTAGTCCTTAAAAATCAGGAAGTTTCCCAGAGGCAAGCACTGTCTGGCGTCGGCAAAAGTAAACAGGTAAGTCTCACCCCAAAAAATTTAAAGGTTGTATAGAGTTAATTTCTCTGGGAAGAAGAGTTGATTCCTTGCCCTTGCTGTACGCCATTATACTATTATTCCACCAAACAACACAGTAATGCATCACTGCCTTGATTAGCGCGGCTTGAGGGTTAATTTGTATAAAGTGTCCACCAAGCAACACAATTATGCATCACTGCCCTGATTAGCGCGGCTTGAGGGTTACTTTGTTTAATGTACTGCCAGAGTACATTCTGTGCTCCTGTGGCCTTAGAGACAGGTTCTCTGCCACCTCTTCCTGTAATGCAACAGTTAACCGATACTCTCACTCCTTCATCTATGCAACAGGTTAACTCTGTAATGCAACAGTTAACCGATACTCTCACTCCTTCATCTATGCAACAGGTTAACTCTGTAATGCAACAGTTAACCGATACTCTCACTCCTTCATCTATGCAACAGGTCAACTCTGTAATGCAACAGTTAACCGATACTCTCACTCCTTCATCTATGCAACAGGTTAACTCTGTAATGCAACAGTTAACCGATACTCTCACTCCTTCATCTATGCAACAGGTCAACTCTGTAATGCAACAGTTAACCGATACTCTCACTCCTTCATCTATGCAACAGGTCAACTCTGTAATGCAACAGTTAACCGATACTCTCACTCCTTCATCTATGCAACAGGTCAACTCTGTAATGCAACAGTTAACCGATACTCTCACTCCTTCATCTATGCAACAGGTCAACTCTGTAATGCAACAGTTAACCGATACTCTCACTCCTTCATCTATGCAACAGGTCAACTCTGTAATGCAACAGTTAACCGATACTCTCACTCCTTCATCTATGCAACAGGTTAACTCTGTAATGCAACAGTTAACCGATACTCTCACTCCTTCATCTATGCAACAGGTTAACTCTGTAATGCAACAGTTAACCGATACTCTCACTCCTTCATCTATGTAACAGGTCAACTCTGTAATGCAACAGTTAACCGATACTCTCACTCCTTCATCTATGCAACAGGTCAACTCTGAAATGCAACAGTTAACCGATACTCTCACTCCTTCATCTATGCAACAGGTTAACTCTGTAATGCAACAGTTAACCGATACTCTCACTCCTTCATCTATGCAACAGGTTAACTCTGTAATGCAACAGTTAACCGATACTCTCACTCCTTCATCTATGTAACAGGTCAACTCTGTAATGCAACAGTTAACCGATACTCTCACTCCTTCATCTATGTAACAGGTCAACTCTGTAATGCAACAGTTAACCGATACTCTCACTCCTTCATCTATGTAACAGGTCAACTCTGTAATGCAACAGTTAACCGATACTCTCACTCCTTCATCTATGCAACAGGTCAACTCTGTAATGCAACAGTTAACCGATACTCTCACTCCTTCATCTATGCAACAGGTCAACTCTGTAATGCAACAGTTAACCGATACTCTCACTCCTTCATCTATGCAACAGGTCAACTCTGTAATGCAACAGTTAACCGATACTCTCACTCCATCTATGCAAAAGGTCAACTCTGTAATGCAACAGTTAACCGATACTCTCACTCTTTCATCTACGCAACAGGTCAACTCTGCAATGCAACAGTTAACCGATACTCTCACTCCTTCATCTATGCAACAGGTCAACTCTGTAATGCAACAGTTAACCGATACTCTCACTCCTTCATCTATGCAACAGGTCAACTCTACAACTGTCTTCCTCAGGCTGTATTTTCCACTGCCTATGACGCCAATATTTTAAACACACTGTAATAAGCATCTCAAAGTGAACTAGTATTGCATTAGGCTCACTTCTGTCCACTTTTCCTGGCAAGTACAGCTTTTCTGCAGGCTTCCAGCCTTTAGAATCTCGTTTCTTTTGGAATCAATAAAAAGTAGATATTGCATATAGTACTTTCATATTCTCTTGTACAGCACTTTGATCTTTCCATAAATATCATTAGGATCTCCTTCATCGTCATCATCAACTTCATTACTATCATCTTCATCATGACCATCATCCTCATCACGACCATCATCTTCCTCAAGGCCACTGTACTAACACAGCGCGTACCCAACTGATGGGGTAATGATTAACACAGCGCCTACCCAACTGATGGGGTAATGATTAACACAGCGCCTACCCAACTGATGGGGTAATGATTAACACAGCGCCTACCCAACTGATGGGGTAATGATTAACACAGCGCCTACCCAACTGATGGGGTAATGATTAACACAGCGCCTACCCAACTGATGGGGTAATGATTAACACAGTGCCTACCCAACTGATGGGGTAATGATTGACACAGCGCCTACCCAACTGATGGGGTAATGATTGACACAGCGCCTACCCAACTGATGGGGTAATGATTAACACAGCGCCTACCCAACTGATGGGGTAATGATTAACACAGCGCCTACCCAACTGATGGGGTAATGATTAACACAGTGCCTACCCAACTGATGGGGTAATGACTCCCTTTGCCTTAATCAGTGCGGGTTGAGGGTTAATTTGTTTACGGTGGTGCTGCATTACCAGTACCCGGGTTCGATCCCCAGGCGGCTGTGTTCCCATGGGTTACACCGATTCCCTCGCTGTACTGGATATCTAATTCATAACTCTTCCCCCCTCCCATATCTCTCTCTCTCTCTCTCTCTCTCTCTCTCTCTCTCTCTCAGTAAACACACAGTAAGGCCACACCAAAAGCACTTCACAGCTTCAGTCCAGGTGTCTGTGTCTCGCTCACGTGTCATGGCTTGAATGTGTGTGTGTGTGTGTGTGTGTGTGTGTGTGTGTGTGTGTGTGTACCACACCACCACACAGACTGCCTAAAGCACACAGGACTGAGCGTGAAGTAGTCAGTACAGGTGTTTGTGTTGTGTGTTTATACTTGCCAATCCTTTACAGCCATAACAATATCTATTTGTATCGCCGTCACTGTTGTCACTCATCGCAACCACTGCGTAAAAAACACATGAGTTATTATTTTAATACCAGTGTAACATAAAACAGCTCCCTCATTACGACCGCGTTTTGTATTTTATCTTTGCCAAGCCGACTGACTTGGATACACAGGTGGTCCGTAAATAGCACTCCAGTGGAAGACTGGCGGTATCGTATGTGTTTCGGGGACGGCCCAGTCTGCTGGTGTGGGCGTGGGTGTGGCAGTGGAAATAGGAAATGAATAAATGATCATGTTAGATACCGATAACGCTGAGGAGCCGTCCCCGCAACACACAACGCCTGCCAGAAAACAAATTACGATATTTATACCGACAGATCACGTAACATTAATCAAAATAGTTAAACATCACTATATGCAGAATATAGGCCTACGTACAAAAATACATACTTTTATACAAATATACAAAGACAGAAAGACTCTCTCCACCCCGTCTCTCTCTCTCTTTTATACAAATATATACAGACAAAGACTCTCTCTCTCTCTCTCTCTCTCTCTCTCTCTCTCTTTTATACAAATATATACAGACAAAGACTCTCTCTCTCTCAGCATAATAATAGTAAGACCAAAAACATGTGTGTGGGAGGGTATAAGTACACCCAGTATTAATAAGCCTGACTGTCTCACTCAGGGGTACACAAGCCTCTTACACCATTACACTACACAATACACTTTCCCACACCTTAACAACTACATTTACCCTGCACTGTAACTGCTGACCTGGATGTATACGCACTATTACAACTCCCTCCCTATCCCACAAAGGGACATGGGGGACTGCAGGACGAGGGCGACTTGGCCTGCAGTTCACTAGGTTTACATTCAGATGAGCCTGGGGTTTACTACTACCTCTACTACTACTACCTCTACTACTACTACTACTACCACCACCATTACTACTACTACTGGTACTACTACTACTACTACTACTGTTACTACTACTACTACTATATACAGGGTATTCGGAAAGTAACGCCACCCTATGAGGACATTGCATTTATTATAACAAATGTTGGAAATGTCCAATATTTTGCATTTCACACGACGAATCATGTTTGTAAACACCCTCTGCAATGTTTGGGTCGATATCTTGTCCACACAGCGTTGCATGTTGGCCTGCAGCTGTTGAGTTGTGTGGGGATGATCTGGATATGCGGCATCCTTGACATATCCCCAAAGGAAGAAGTCTGGGGGAGATAAGTCTGGGGATCGTGCTGGCCACAAATGTTTTGAACTCAGTGGTCCTGGAAACACACTTTCAAGGTAATCCATTGTTGCCCTGGCTGTATGAGCTGTTGCGCTGTCCTGCTGAAACCACGTCCACAGGACTGCGTTACTTTGCCAACACCCTGTACTTGCTACCACTACTCCTACAGTACTACGGGTATCCTTGGAAGATGGGTGCAAAGCATAAACGGATTTATATATTTCTGTGTACTACTCCGGGCAAAGGCCTAACATCCAGTTTCCTTGGGTCCAACAGTCCTCCAATGTGTCACACAGCTTCACATGTCACCACTTTGGGACTAAGAGCCACCGCCCATATTGAAAACATGGTAGGACTCTGTTATGTAGGACTGGTGTAATGGTATATGTGGGGGTGTTTTTGTACTAGGTCGGCGGGTCTTGTGGAAGATCAGTGAAAGCTGTTTTAACGAAATTCACATCACCAAACTGCTCCTAGGTCCAACCTTGCACCGAACTTACGTCACTTCAGACAAAAAAGACATCTCTAATTACACTGCTTAACCCTATGTATTAATGGACAAAGGAAAATAACACGAGAGACGTAGACACAGTGGAGAGAGAGAGAGAGAGAGAGAGAGAGAGAGAAGGGGGGGGGGAATAAACAGAAGACTCCCGTAGCGAACCCATGTTCTGTTAATTATGTATGTATTTATGAATGTATGTATGAGTAGCTATGTGTGAGACAAACAGACACAACACGAACCAGAATGAAACACACACACACACACACACACAGGTTATTGGTGGTCGTCACTCTAGGTTTACGGCAATATTCCTCTGTTGCCTCAACATCCCATGGCCAGTGACGGTTTGTGGTGACTATGATGCTGTGAACGTGACTGTGATGGTATGGTGACCAGTGTGGTGACGTGGTTATGAGTGGTGGTGATTGTGGTGGTATGGTGGCCGTTGTCTGGTGATTATAGCGTTTGGTGGTGATCGTGCTGATGACTGTGGTGGTGTTAAACTGGAGCTTACTGTGAATGGTGTGGTGGTTATTGTGGTTTGGAGGTGCTTTGGTTGTGGTAGTGAACGTGGTAGTGTGGTGCTGGTTGAGGACTGGTAAGATGTGTTGCTGAACGTGACAGTTGTGGTGGTGGTGGTGACTATGGTGACAGTGCTGATGTTCTTTCTGTGGCTGTGGTGGTGACTGTGGTTTGGTGGTGTTTGGTTTTAGTGATGGTTGTGGTGGTGGCTGTGAAATGACAAGCAATTGTAGTGGTGAACGTCTGGTGGTGGTGACTGTGGTGGGGGACGGTGCTGATGTTCTTTTTGTGGTCGAGATGTGTTGTGGTGGTGACTGTGATGGTTGTGGTGGTGACTGTGATGGTTGTGGTGGTGACTGTGATGGTTGTGGTGGTGATTGTGATGGTTGTGGTGGTGATTGTGATGGCTGTGTCTGTGACTGGCCTCGAGCGGTAGACAACGTATCCCGCAATTTTTTTAAAATTCATGATCTTATTCTAGAACTAATTTTGAATGATAAATGCTTTACTAATTATGGATTCAACTGCACATCGTTACGGAGCTACAGTTACTGATGATCTTAAGGGTTAATTATTGTCACCACAAAGACCAACAGTTGCTCCGTAACGGCTGACAATTCCATCCACGATCCTGTACTACTTCCTGCTCAAAAACAGCCCTACTGTACACGACCTCAGTGACAACTAGTTGTGGTGGTAGTAACTGTAGTGGTGGTGGTAGTGCTGGTTGTGGTGGTGGTAGTGCTGGTTGTGGTGGTGACTGTGATGGTGGTGTTGGTGGTGGTAGGATGGTGGTATTGACAGTACTGACAATAACTATGGTAATGGTAGTGACCGGTGGACTAACAAATTGTAAAGAGTGCAGCTTGTAAAACAGATTATTAGGAAAATGTGGTAGTACTGATGGTGGTGACTGTGTTAATGGTTATAATGGTGATGGTAACGACTGTGACACACACACACACACACACACACACACACACACACACACACACACACACACACGGTTTAGCCAATTTTCTCATAACTCACTTTTAACTCATGCTTTGGTGCTGCTGCATGACGCCTTCACACGGTGGCACCGATATGACCCGGCGGAGGAACTGCCTGGTTCTACAAACGTCTCTCAATCCCCTCCGCATCTCCCGAAAGGAGGATGGTTAGCTGAAGGAAAGGTGCAACTTCAGCCTGCAGTCCATTGGGTTCACACTAAGATGAATCAGAGGCAACGACAACTGCCATTACTACTACTAGTTACTCATGGTTTACTCACCCGCAATGTACAGTACTCATTCTCTTTAACCCTATCAGGCTCCTGTGACTCACTCAGCTGAATAAAATCGCCTGACGTCAGATGGACTCCAATATGAGTTATCTAGACCATGAAAGGGTTGGTGGTACCAATATTAACACTCCCAGGCTCCTATGACTCATTCTCAGGTAACTAAAATAATCTGGCATTAGCTGGAATAAAATACGAGGAACACGTGGCTGTGAGAGGGTTCAAGAAGCAATGAACTGACAGGGAGGAAACGCTAATCATGTACTTAATCTGTGGTTGTTGTGAAGATCCAAGTCGGGCCTAAACTGTTTTGTATTCACAGAAAACACAACTTCTTCTGCAGATTACCTTACTCTTCGGGAGACAAGGAGAGTACTGAGGGACATTTTTTATAATTCGGCAGCTTTACCGTCCAGTCATATCGGTGCCACCACGTGAAGGCGTCCCTCTTCGGCACATAGTTAACAGGAACAAACTAAAACAGGCGTCACAGCAGTAAAAGGGTTAACTCAACTCACACATTTATCTTACACACACTTTCTCATTCTCACTCACTCTCAGTTAACTAATCTCACCCAGTCACCCGCAATTCACCCACTTATCTCACAACTCACTCACTTCCACACTACCAACTAAAACTCAACACAGTACGAAATTCACAAAACAAACTCAAATCTCAAATTTCAAATCGCAGTCAAGGGGTTAAGTCAAAACTCATACACAATTATCTCTCTCACACTTTCACTAACTCACTCCCACTTACTTTAAAACCCATAAAATTCTCACGCACTCACTCACTCACGCACTCCAACTCGCCGGTAGGCCAGGTCCAATATCCTCTACCGTCCTGGGAACTACCACTCCCATAAAATAAACTGCACACTGGAAAAAAAAAAAAGGTAAAAAAAAAAATACTGGCTATATCCCGTTCGCTTTCCTGACGCCTTTACTCCTTCACTACCATGACGTGTTTTATGTATTACTCTTACCGCCTTCACACGATTTCATTCAGCGAGATTTTTCGGACTGGATGGGTTAATACAGCCTTCATTAACCCATTTACCAACGGTGCTGGAGAGGGACGCCTTCAAGTGGTCACATCAATACAGCCGGACACTTCTGTCACACAAACGACCCCCCGCTCCCTCTCTATCCCCTAAAAAGAGGATAGTGGACTGCCAGACAAGGCCAGCCTCACTCTGCAGTCCAACAGGTTCACGATTCAGATGAACCTGGGGGTACACAATAACAATAACAACAACAACAACAACTACTACTACTACTACTACCACCACCATCCCACCACCATTAGGGTGTTCTCTACAGTTAAATACAGTTGTCTGGCGATGGCTGTATAAGATACTAAACAGTATCATGGGACTGAAGGTGTTAATACATTGTTGCTGCTGCCACCACACACATATACTATACAACACTTCTCTCACCTTAACTTGGCCCAGGTTTTCGTCCTTATTCAACTTATTTCACGAGCATCAATGATAGACAAAGACAACACTACGGCTCTACGTCCTTGCCATGGCACCTCTTCGTGACTAGCAACTTATTCTAATGTTAATCTCTTGTTACAACTCAGCATTCAAGACAGAGAGATGGCAGGTTTAGGCCAAGTTAGGGTCAATAGTGTATAGTCAGTCTTGACTCATATTTTCTCGTATCTTATCTCTCGGCCTCGTTCAAGGTCTCCCTCTCCTCCTTCCAACCACTACACATGCACTCTCCGAGTCAGTCTCTCACCACCCTCTCCCATTGCTTCTTATCTTTTCTCCTCGCTGTCAGTCTCCCTTTTTCCCCTAACCACCTTACTCTCCAAAACTCTCCTAGTCAGTCTCGAAATCTGAGTCAGATACTTTCAAGCCTCACTTATCCTTATCTGCAATCTCCGTCCCCTTCTCCTCTCAGCCACTCTCCTAGTCAATCTCACTCGTAATCTCTTGCATCCTATCTCTCCACATCATTCTTGGCCTCCCTCTCCCTCCACCCTAACACCTAACTCTTATACACTCTCCTAGTCACTCTCTCACACATCACCCTCCCTCACACTCTCTCACTTTATATTTCAACCTCGTTGTCAGTCTCCCTCTCCTCCTCCCAACCGCCTCACTCCCATACACTCTCCTAGTCAGTCTCTCACCCTCCCTCGCCAAATCTCGCACCTTTTCTCTTCACCTCGTCCTCGGTCTTTCTCTCCTCAACCACTCTCCTAGTCAGTCTTTCATACGTAAACTCATACAACTCATCCTCACCTCGTTCTCGGTATCCATCTCTCTGTCCTACCTACCACTCTCCTAGTCAGTCTCTCACTCATACACTCTCCTACTATCGCTAGTTCATTCAAGCCTTTGAAGTTGGAATATTACGTTACATACCGAAACATCCTCACAAACAACAAACACCAGATTAGGTGATAAATCTTTACCAAACGTGTGTGTGTGTGTGTGTGTGTGTGTGTGTGTGTGTGTGTGTGTGTGTGTGTGTGTGTGTGTGTGTGTGTGTGTGTGTGTGTGTGTGTGTGTGTGTGTGTGTGTGTGTGTGTGTGTGTGTGTGTGTGATATTACCGTGTCAGATGTGAAAGCAAGACTTGCTTATAAGACAGAAGGTTTATGTGCGTATACACTCATGAATACAGACGACTGGATATTTTATTGCTCGCTCTCTCTCTCTCTCTCTCTCTCTCTCTCTCTCTGGCCGTAGATAATTGGTGTCTGAATATGTGAGAGTACGTGGAGAGAAAATCAGAAGTGAGTGCAATGAAAAGCTATGGGATATAGAAGAGAGACAGCTGGACATCTATAGCGGTCCATTATAAGGTCCACTGAAGAACCACACCTTATTCTGGAAGGGAGATCACCAGCCATAAGTAACCCATCTCCATGATGGCGAAGTAGGAATGAGGAAAGGGTGTTTGTACTGACTAGAGTAACCAGCAGGGTCTGACGGTGGTAAAATAAAGCCTGCATTGGTGCACATAATTATAAACAAAGGCAAAGAGTGAATGGGAGCGCTTCACCTTGTTTTTGGAAGCCACACTTCTAAATGTAGTGGTGGAGAGGGACGCCTTCACGCGGTGGCACAGATATAACTAAGCTGCTCTGCTCCTTGGTTAAACAACCGTCCCTCAACATTCTCCCTATCCCCGAGGAAGACAGCAAACTGCAGAAAGACATTTTAAGCCTGCAATTCACTGGGTGCAGGTTTCAAAAAGAACCTAGAGTTTCTACTACTACTACTTCCAGTACCACTACTACTACTACAACTACTACCACTACCACCACCAGATCTCTACATTTAATATCACCAAACATGTCTAAAACGACAGATAAGACGGTGTGCAGTATTAAACAAAATCACACCTAGAATACACCTCACACTGTCACCTCTCACGCCTGTATAATTTGCAGTTACACCTCACACTACCATCTCTCACACTTGTATAATTCACAGCCACACATCACACTACCACCCCTCACACTTGTATATTCACAGCCACACATCACACTACCACCCCTCACACTTGTATAATTCACAGTCACACATCACACTGACACACCTCACACTTGTATAATTCACAGTCACACATCACACTGACACACCTCACACTTGTATAATTCACAGTCACACATCACAATACCATCCCTCACACTTGTATAATTCAATCACATATCAAACTACCACATCTCACACTTACATAATTCACAGTCACGCCTCACACTGCCACACCTCACACTACCACACCACACTGCCACGCCTGCCTAACACTATCACCCTACACTGTCATACCACACACTACCACGCATCAGACCACTACACTTCTGTCATACCTCACGCTGTCATGCCACACACTGCCACACCTCACACCGCCACATATTCCGCCTGGTAACGCACCAACACTCCTCTACCACACTGTTTGAGAATATAACAACAGTACTGTGTAAATGTGGGTGAGCTTGTACAGTGACACGTGTTTGGTATCTGATGCGTATGTGTTACTGTGTTCATGTGTGTGTGTGTGTGTGTGTGTGTGTGTGTGTGTGTGTGTGTGTGTGTGTGTGTGTGTGTCTATGCGTGCAAAACCAAACATGCCAGATATTTCCAGTTTATCAATCTCACTCTACCGATCATCCATCCTCGACTACAAGCGTAACTCATTTATATTAAACTTACAACTACAAATTCGCATCATAATTAATTTCGGCTTTGCTGCAAAAATCCCCCAAAAGAGCCATTCTGTCCAGGAATAAACCTGGCCAACGCATCACTTGAAATTATTAATCAAAACTCAAAACTAATTGCAACTTTTTACACCGACACAGTTTATATACAGGCATTAGAGTGCTGGTGACGCCACTTCAGTATGGCGGCAGATGGTGAAATATTTGGTACATAATGGCGTTGTTGTTACTGTTATTATGAGGATATTAACACTATGAGTTATGCTGCATGGTACTCGTATATGCTATACTTATGGTGTATACACCCAACAGTGGTTCAGTACCATAAACCTTCGTTTGTGTGTGTGTGTGTGTGTGTGTGTGTGTGTGTGTGTGTGTGTGTGTGTGTGTGTGTGTGTGTGTGTGTGTGTGTGTGTGTGTGTGTGTGTGTGTGTGTGTGTGTGTGTGTGTGTGTGTGTGTCCGACTCTGGGCATAGGCTTCACAGCCTGCTATCAAGGCCCAGCAGTCCTCCTACATACCATACACCTCTCTAACTATCTATGTAGATAGACAGATATATATATATATATATATATATATATATATATATATATATATATGCATGTGTGTATGTATATACAGTATATAGATATGTAAGTATGAATATATGTATGTATGGATGCATGCATGTATGTACATGCATACGTTTTACAAAGGTATTACAGCTGTTTACAGGGTATGAATTTCCCCTCACTTTAATCAAATGGTGTGGCGGAGGCGGGAACCAGGCAGGAAACACAAATGTATTGTGTAAAGGTTTGATCCAACTAGTGTTATACTTCCAAGCTGACCTGGTAACTGGTACCTGATACAGCATAGGCTGGCACATCATGCTGGCATGTTGCCACACACCAAACACATTACAGGCAAAGGCAATAACCTGACAGGCAGCGGGGACAGGGCCACGGGTGACCCTGACACTTGACACATCTATGATAACAAAACAATGTTCTTGAAGAATCAGGGACAGCCCGCCGCTGTGAAAAAAAAAAAAAAATGTCAATTGCGGTAATACGCATGAGAACTAACAAATCTAGCAAAGCAAAAACAGCTGACTAACTCGGAATTACTAGAGAAAAATATCCACTTACGTGACAAAATATATCATATTCTGGAACACAGATACACAGATAGACAGACTTATATATATATATATATATATATAGTATGTAAGTACGTATGCATGTATGCATATGACAAGTAGACTGACAAACAGACACAGAAAAACAAACAGAAAGAAAGCAAAAGTGAGAGATGCAGGTGCCACAGGTGTTGAAGACAGGATTAGATGGCAGGTAACCTCCAGACTCAACCTCACCCCCGTCCCCCCCGGCCATTCACACTTCCCCCATTCCCCCCACTCCCCCCACTCACCCCTGGCCAGACGTCAACAAACCACTCCAGCTCATTAACAGGGTCGTGGCAGGATTATGGCAATGGTGCAGGTATGGCAGGCGGCGGCAGCCCTAATGGCAGGCTGTGATGTGGCACAAAGGTCCTGTACACACTTCACGCTGCAGTTTTATTACCATTTGTTTTTTTTTTTGTTTTTTTCATAAAGGAGAAAGACAGGGTGACATGAAGGCGCTTTATTTGCGGCCACCTTATCCGGGATTATGGTATCTGGATATAGATAAATAGGTACACACAAACCGAGAGAGAGAGAGAGAGAAACTGGAAAGACCAAGACAAACGAAACAGAATTACAGCATATAAGAAAAACAACACAAAAAGACAACAAACTGAGAAAGAACACGACAATGGAGGAATAACAAACATCATCACCGTGACCTTTATTCCACCTGAAGGTGGAACAAATAAAAAAGACGAAGAAAGAAAGAAATATAAATAAAAAAGAAACTAACCCCGTAACCTTTGCTAACAGCCCTCGCTCAATAATAATAATAATAATAATAATAATAATCCATCCATCATCCAATCCTACATTGCCCCACGAGGAGCGTAGGAGCCCGGGGCTAGGCAGTTGGTCCCGACACTTAAGATGAGTGACCAGCCTCACTCATCCCTGAGTGGCATTACATGAGCAATCAACCCCAACCACCCCTTGGATATAAACCTTCACCGGCTCAATCCGACTGGAGTGCAATAATTACCCACTAGACCACCAGGCGCCAAAATTTGGTTATATGGTTACCACCCAGCGTAGTAAATGGTTTCCTGGTGCACATGAAACCATTTGGATTGTCACTCAGTGTAGAGTCACCCACAGGCTGAAGGAAGTGGAAAGAATGAAGGAAAGAAAGATAGAAGAGGGAGTGTAAAGTCACCTGTAGGCAGAAGGACAGTGAAAGAATGAAATAACAATAATTATCCACCCATCCATCATCCCATCCTACATTGCCCCATGAGGAGCGTAGGAGCCCGGGGCTAGGCAAGTTGGTCCTGACATTTAAGATGAGAGTGACCGGTCTCACTCATCCCTGAGTGGCATTACATGAGCAATAAACCCCAACCACCCCTTGGATATAAACCTTCACCGGCTCAATCCGATTACAGAGCAGTAATTACCCACTAAACCACCAGGCGCCAAAATTTGGCTATATGGTTACCATCCAGCGTAGTAAATGGTTTCCTGGTGTACAGGATACCATTTGGCTTGTCACTCAGTGTAGAGTCACCGACAGGCAGAAGGATGAGGAAAGAATGAAGGAAAGAAAGACAAAGAGGGAGTATACAGTCACCCGCAAGCAGAAGGACGAGGAAAAAATGAAGGAAGGAAAGACAGAAGAGGATGGAAGGAAAGAAGGATGGAGGAGAGGAAAGGGCAGACACGCGTGAGCAGCACTACATCGAGTGAGTGGATGGCGAGCGCCCCCACCTACCACTAAACAATAATAATAATAATAATAATAATAACAATAATTAGTATAGATAATATAATAAACAAAAATAACTCCCTATCATAGCATCACGGCACGTCAATCGATCTGAGAGAATGCACACACACACACACACACACACAGACACACACACACACACACACACAGGAAGGGTCAGCAGGAAATTACGCAGCTGACAGTAAAAAGATCCGTTCTAAAAATGTGTTAATTAAAGCTTTGGTAGGAACTCTGATGGCTCCAGTGTGTGGTGGTGGCGGCAATTAATCCACTAACACCATTATCCACCTCATCCACCTGTCACTCCACCTCACCCACTTCCAACATTAACCCTGGTTAGATGTTCCACCCATTTGATCCAACTTATATATCTTATTCTGTCATTACCACATATGTTAGGCTTTGTACTCCACATCTTGTAACCTACATCAATTAATCTCCTTCGAGCATCTTCCACATTTCTGTTCCACCTGACACTCCACCCTAATCATATAATCGTACCTGACCTGTACCTGTAAAGTCATCCACCGCAATTATATGAACACCATCTGACCTCATTTTATTTTTTGGCTATGCGACACTCTGGCTCTATATTGTATAACACAGAGTCAATACCCTTGCTGCATCCACATCTCTTCCACCTCATCCACGTCCACTTCCATTATCCACCCTGATCAGATTACTGTTTGACCTGATTCTCTTTATTCCTCCACCTCAACTACTCCTACTTCTAATATTCACCTTGATTAGATGACTACCTGATATGATTCTATCTACATTTAAAACAAGTTCAGCTTATCAATATCATGTTATTTAATCCCCTACCAGCATCCACCACCCCCCCACCTGCCACTCCACCTGTGATTCACCTTGATTACATGACTATTTCATTTGATTCTCTCTCCATCTTTAACAGGCTCGAGCTAATTAATTTGGCATTTAATTCTGCAGCAGCATCCACCACCCTTCCACCTCATCCACTTGACCTAATCCACTTCTGATATCCACTCTGATTAGATGTCTGTTAGATCTATCACTTTCACCTCCAACAATGTTGCTACCCTTAAAATGAATCATGTCTATCAAAGTCATGACAGTATATCTAACAGCAGCATCCACCATCTCTCCACCTTATCCACTTGACCAAATTACTTCTAGTGGGTTTACGTGAGTCACTATGTCTCTCTCTCTCTCTCTCTTGGTAGGGGTAGATGACACATTAAGCATGTGTCAGCCAAGATATTTATCTAAGCTCAATCTCCCCTCTGTCTAACAACACTAATTATCTGTTTGTGTGTCTATCCGTCTTATTTGTCTGTGTATTTCTCTTCTCTCGCTTAATCTTTCCTCACTTCTAACACTGCTTCCCTTTTATCTATCTGTAGGTCTACTTGTCTCTTGTTCCAACTGCTGTTGTGTCTGTCTGTGCTGATAGTTATATATCCATTCATATGCTACAGAACAATATATCTACTCTTCATGCATTTATACTGCAATTATTTACATGCAAGCATTAAAATGACATTTCGGTATAGGATACATTTTTGTAGCTCATGTATCTAAATATCTACCACAGCATATTGCACTAATGGGCGGCCATTTAATTAACTAATATATTTCCACAATAACTGTGTCGTATGGACATTTAGTAAAAGAGTGCTTAACAAGAGATGACGGCGGGTGAAAACGCCTTTTATGGGCGGCCGAGCGATGTACTGCAATGTAACAGCTGTTGAAGAGATGGCAGTGTTACAGGCTGCCAGTTTGGTCTGCACAATTGATGAATGCACAGATCAAATGCTTATCCAATCAACACAGGTCATTGTAGGTCACGCCTCAAATGCCTGAGACGACAAGGAGGAGAGATCTGAACAGGCCACCTTCTGTGTGCTCCATAGGCATTTATTACCCCTGTATTTTTTACTTTGACTAATGTATTTACAAATTCACATTTGTACAGTATCTATGGCTTCTTAGTGAACACTGATTCAGAGTTACTTATGCATCTTTTCACTCTCCCATGGCTGCATGGCTTGGTTGATTAATTAATTGACACAGACATATACATACATACATCTATTTGTGACTGCTTCTAGATCAATGGTATTAACTACAGCATATGTGAATATGTAGCTAACAGTCTCATTATCTATCTTTGTAATTACGTGCCCGCAAAACAAAAAAACAAAATAGATGCAACATTTCCACACATCTTCACACTGCCAAACCCAAACCTACCACCAACACCACAACTACCATCACACTACCACAACTACCACCACATTACCACAACCACCACCAAATTACCATCAGCACCATCACTACAATACTACCACCAGCACCACCACTACAATACTACCACCAGCACCACCACTACAATACTACCACCAGCACCACCACTACAATACTACCACCAGCACCACCACTACAATACTACCACCAGCACCACCACTACAATACTACCACCAGCACCACCACTACAATACTACCACCAGCACCACCACTACAATACTACCACCAGCACCACCACTACAATACTACCACCAGCACCACCACTACAATACTACCACCAGCACCACCACTACAATACTATCACCAGCACCACCACTACAATACTATCACCAGCACCACCACTACAATACTACCACCAGCACCACCACTACAATACTACCACCAGCACCACCACTACAATACTACCACCAGCACCACCACTACAATACTACCACCAGCACCACCACTACAATACTATCACCAGCACCACCACTACAATACTATCACCAGCACCACCACTACAATACTACCACCAGCACCACCACTACAATACTACCACCAGCACCACCACTACAATACTATCACCAGCAC
Organism: Coenobita brevimanus; assembly: GCF_032717465.1. NCBI lineage: Eukaryota > Metazoa > Arthropoda > Malacostraca > Decapoda > Coenobitidae > Coenobita > Coenobita brevimanus. The sequence continues at coordinate 2,947,714 of NC_137060.1, forward strand.
CACCACATCACCACTACAATACTATCACCAGCTCCACCACATCACCACAACCAGCACCACACCAATATAACCGCCACGAAACCATCACAACCACAAAAACTACCATCCCTCATACTACCCCCTTCCAGGGAGAGGGAGACACACACACACACACACACACACACACACACACACACACACACACACACACACACACACACACACACACACACACACACACACACACACACACACCGCTCGCTGGTGCAGTGGTAACGCTCTCGCCTAGCATCTGCTAAGACGGGGGTTCGCGCCTTGCTCGGGATGCGAAAAGGTTTCATTGACAAAGCGGGTGGTCACTGTCCTCCTTGAGCAAGAGGATGGGTGTGTGCGTGTGTGAAGGTCAAGGCTTTGCCCTTAGATCGGACTATATGAGCTCTCAGCTCTCTTCCGGGAGGGTAAAATGCCGATGATCACAAAACCATCACGTGATCCTGACCGACCCGACCCGGTGAATTACGACCCGATGAATTACACACACACACACACACACACACACACACGAGTGCACCCAGCCAGACTACACTGCGGCCAACACTCTTCCCTGCTTCAGTACCAATACAACTCACAACAATGCACTATGTCCACGCTGTAATGCATCCCCCCACACCACAACACACTTACTCACCACATGCACCACACTATCACAACACAAAATACAACTCACAAACAATGCACTATGCCACACTGTAATGCATCCCCCCACACCACAACAAAACACACTTATTCACTACATGCACCACACTATCACAACACAAAATACAACACACAAACAACGCACTATGCCCACACTGTAATGCATCCCCCCACACCACAACACACTCACCACATGCACCACACTATCACAACACAAAATACAACACACAAGCAATACACTATACCCCACACTGTAATGTATTCCCAACACCACAACACACTCACCACACTGTCACAACACACACAATTCATCATCATAATCTAAAAACAACATCTCTGGAAATGTCCGCCTGAAGTGGTCGATTTCTTGTAGTCCACTGGATTCACGTCTCTATAAGTCTGAGGCTACAACCACAGCAATAACAACAACAACAACAACAACAACAACAACAACTTTTACTACTACTACTACTACTGCCGCTGCTACTACTACTACTACTACTACAATCCCCAAAGCATTACATCAATATATTTGGCCAGGCTCTGCAATTACACACATCCAACTGGCAATGAATGATCAACAATTAATGGTTTTCTGCAATTATCATAATCAGCATATGTTTCCGCATTATTAGAGCGGCCATTATCACAGTAAATTAATTATCAACTTAACAAATCCACTCAAAACAACCGACTACCTATGGTACAAATGGGCCCGACACAACACTCAACCACAATATAATACTCTTTTCACTTAAAGTTGGTCTGAAACTGTTGTTACTCCAACTTGAACGTTGATATCAAAGAACTGGTTATTATTATCATCATTATTAGTATTAGTATTAGTACTGCTATTATTATTATTCATTATTACTATTATTATTATTTGGTGATAGTCACGAAGAAGTGCTATGAAAGGATACAGAGCAGTAACATTGTTTTTGTGTGCCACTGAGCAATGTGAAATAAGTCATAAATGGACGAAAATCTTGTGCATGTAATGGTGATTTTAGTCTAGCGATGGTAGCCAACTGGCCTGACTACTGACCACTATAATACGATAGTCTTACCATAGTATAATTCCTGCTGTTACCACACGATTTTATTCAGCAGTACACTGTGCCATACATGTTAACGAGTTAATTATTTTGTTGCAGACACTTTCTGTCTCATGAATACAACTGACCATTGTAATTCTCTCTCTCTCTCTCTCTCTCTCTCTCTCTCTCTCTCTCTCTCTCTCTCTCTCTCTCTCTCAGTGCTAAATAAATCATGGGCGGCCATGGGGGCAACAAGGCCAGCCACTAAAGACATTACACCAATAATGACCAGGAGAGAGAGAGAGAGAGAGAGAGTGTGTGTGTGTGTGTGTGTGTGTGTGTGTGTGTGTGTGTAACGTAAAAGTACCTCATCAGCAGCTGCAGCGTTAGTAGTCACTTTTCTTCATTTATTTTCACTTATGTTTTACTGTTTACAGGATAATGTGTTGTATCTGTTTAGACGGTATTCTCCCTGGCTTTAGGGGAATTCGTAACACCTCTTCCTTTGAGATTTATTCTGCATATTACCCTTCAGTATTCTCAGGCTCCAGTGACACATTTTCTGCTGCACACAATCCTTTGGCATTCAGAGTTGTACCGATCATTAAAGGGTATACATTCTCTCCTATGTTACTTATGTTTTAGAATAATAGAGTTGTGCCGACCATAAAGGAATATATATATATATAGTGTTCTTTATGTAACTTTCTTTTTTATATCGACATGGATTCATAACACACAAGAAAAAAAAATCCCCTTTTGCACCATAACGTCTTTTTGTATCTTGATATCTTTAGAAATTTTCTTAAGCTTATGAACGACCTGGCGTATGGAACAGGTATGGAACAGACATGCACACCAGGTAAGTCCTCCAGCTGGGTGAGTTTGTCCTTAAGTGAACCTGTGTGAGGGCAGTAAGATGCACTAATAAACATGTACATGTAGTGAATATGTTGACCTGCCATGTGTAAAAATACTGATTAATATTTCTTAGCCTCCTGGTCCTCAAGAGGGACGCCTTCGCATGTTGGCATAGGTATGGCTTGGTGGTGGGGCTGCCCGCTTACACAAACGTCCCTCAATCCCTTCCCTATCCCCCGAAAGGAGGATACAGGACTGCGTTAGAAGGGCAATATCGACCATGAGTTGAAACCACTACTACCCACTTACATCATTATCACAGTTAACAACATCATACTTATTATCATCATCATCATTATCACTAATCTCTCCTTCTCCGATTTCTATTTTAATTCTTCTTTATTTCTCACTCTACCTCCCCCTACCCCTCCTTCTCCCCCATCCCTCCCTCTCATCTCTCACCGTCCCCTCCACAATCTCTCTATCATAAAGTCTCAACCCAACCCTCATCCTCACTGCATAATTCACCCCTTCTATTTTGTCATTCACTTCCCTCCCTTCTTTTCCTTCCCTTTCCTCTTCTCCCTCTCCTGGCACTTCTCCTTCACTCCACTCATTCCCATCCCTTTCTCTCCCTCTCCTCACCACCTCTGCTATTCCTCTCCTATTGACCTCTGCTCCACTCCACTCATTCCCTTCCTCTCCCTCTCCTCCCTACCTCCCAATTTCTTTCCTCCCCACCCTCTTCTTTCCTTCCCTTCGTCTTCCTCTCCCCCCTTTCGCTACCCCAATTTTCTCCATCTTCTAGCTGAATATCCTCTCACCTTCCATCTTTCCTTCTCTCCTCTCCTACCCCCGTTCCTCCCCTTACCTCTTCTATTCGCCCCTCCCCTCTCTATTTTCCCTCCAGTCTCCCACACCCATTTCCTTCCCCTCCCTACATTGCGTCATCACACAGCGGGCCAAGTCTGACTGAAATATTCACGTTTTTAATTATCCGCTCTCTCTCTCTCTCTCTCTCTCTCTCTCTCTCTCTCTCTCCATTTATCTATCTCATCTCAACCTATTTTCACTTTCTCTACCCCATACTTTCCCCCCTACCCTCAATCCCCTTACTCCACTATTCCTCTCTCTCTCTCTTCTCCCCATCACCCCTCCCCCCCATCTCCCTCTCTCTCCAACCCATCACTTCTCTTCCCTAATCTTTCGAGTACAAAATCACACCAAACAGCAAAAGTCACTCCTGTGTATTTTCATCGGGCCCTCAGTGACCTGCCCACTCCTGTCCTTCCCTTCCACCCTTCCAATCCCGATCCCCTCCCCTTCCCTTCCCTTCACACCCTCCCACCACCCTCTTCTTTCCCTCTATCCCTTCCCTACCCCTATCAGATCTTCCCTCTCCCCCCTCTCTTCCCTTCCCTACCCCTATCAGATCTTCCCTCTCCCCCCCTCACTTCCCTTCCCCACCCCTTCAAACAACCACACTCCCTTCTCCCCCCCTCTCTCTCTGCAATCCCTCCACATAACCGAAAATAAAAATTCCGGTGGAAAAATGGAGCTAAATGGGTCAAAAATCGTGATAATGTGTGGAATCAGAAGTGACAAAACAAGGATGGCCACTCAGAGCGCCATGAAAAAATAGAAAAGGTGACTTTTGTTGTGGGTGATTGTGTACTGGAGAGAGAGAGAGAGAGAGAGAGAGGGGGGGGGAGGTAATCTTACCTTCCTTCAGCAACCCTGTATACTCAATCTGCCACAACACTCACCTGTCAAGCAAACAAGAAAAAGTTATAAATGAATAAGGGTTGAGTTTGTTGATATATACATTTCCAGTTGGCATGACAAAAACATTAAGATATGGGAAAATGAAATAACATCGTTCAGAGCAAGTCCTCTTAATATATTAAAGTAGTGTGTTTCTGTGCACTCTTCTGAGCGTAAAACAGTAATGATCGTGAGGGAGTGTATGGTTCCTACAACACCAATACCTCGGCACTGACGTGTGCGACGGTGTGTGTAATAAATTGACTTTGTGTGTGATCACGATTCACTAAGACTATCTTCCCATAACAATGAAAATTATTACTGAATAAACATACAAAGCATATCTATCTATCTGTATGACTGATGTCCTGAAAACTCAGTGTTAGCAGTAAGTCTTAAGGAGTAAACAAAAAAACGTGCAAGAGAGAACTGAGTCAGCCTAAGGAGCGTCAACACATTCTCAGAAGGGGGTCATTGAAAGACCAACGAGTGGACGGCAGGGGATCACCAAGTACCACAATGGACAACTGGAGGCGATACAGGTGAACCAATGGACAAAAGTACTGCAGGATGGAGGGACAAGAGTTTTAAGTTTGTCCAGATGGATGGAACAATTAATGCTCGACAAATCAGGAGAACAATGCGGGATGCGACGATGCACACACACACACACACACACACACACACACACACACACACACACACACACACCTGCCGTTCTGTCATGAACAGACAAAATACATGGAAGTTTTAGGTGTGCCAGTGTGAGACGTCGCAGTGTGTGGTGTAGCAGTGTGTGGTGTGGCACTGTGAAGCGTGGCAGTGTGACTTATAACAGTGCCGTATGATTTGTCTGTGTGGCGTAAAGCAACTCAAAGTGTGGTAGTGTGAGGTACTCGTATGTCAGTTGGTGGTTTGGTGTGGTCAATGTGGTGTGTGTGATGTGGCAGTGTATAGTGTTGCGGTGTGAAGTATGACGGTGTGATTTGTGCCTGAGTGACGTAAAGAAGCTCAAAGTGTGGTGTGAGATACATCTACACCAGTCCTGTATGAGACAATCCCAGCATGTATTCAATACTGACGGTGGGTGTTAGCGCCGAAGTGGTGACATGTGCAGATGAAGGAGGACTACTGGGCCTTGGGGATATGCCTTGGGGATAGGCCCTGAAGCCTTTGACCAGAGTCGGACACATTAAAAAAATATATCTGTTTGTGGTGAGAGTTTGGTCAGCGTGAGGAGTATGTGGTGTGGTAATGTGGTGGTGTAAAGTGTGGTAGTGTGACGTAGGGCAATCTGAGGTATAAAAGTGTCTAACTACGTCACGTCTATATACTGAATGCTGCGCTGAAAAAATGAATAACAAGTAGAATATGATGCTAGTCACGAAGAAGCACCATTGAAAGGATATATCTGAATTACATGAAATAAGCTGTAATAGGACGAAAATCTAGACAAAATGAAGTTGAAATGAGTATATCTTTAGGGGATAAATTTCGTTAAGATAGGTGTGTTGAAGTCTATATTACTGCCTTCAGTATGTTGTTAGGGAGAGCAGCCTTCTCGTGATGGCATCAGTAAAACCGGCCAGTTCATCTGCCTGGTTGTCCGAGCGACAGCGAGGACAATTTACTTCAGCCAAAATTCTATCGTCATTTGGGGATACCTGTGGGCTACTAATATTGCCATTTTGGGGGAGATCTCTGTGGGCTACTTTTCATATTTCAGAGATATCTGTGGAACCTGTTGCCATTTGGGAATATCTGTAGGCCACTATTGCCATTTGGGAATATCTATGGGCTACCTTGCCATTTGGGAATATCTGTGGAGCTACTATCGCCATTTGGTCGCCATTTGGGAATATCTGTGGGCTACTATTGCCATTTGGGAATATCTGTGGGCTACTATTGCCATTTGGGAATATCTGTGGGCTACTATTGCCATTTGGGAATATCTGTGGGCTACTATCGCCATTTGGGGAGATCTCTCACAGCATTAAGGTGTGATATATTACTAGTATGTGTCCAGTTCGGACACGTTCCACATCTCCAGTGTGGACGTTTGTTTCCTAGCTATACAAACGTCCCTCAAGGCTCAAAGACTTCCCTATCCCCGAAAGAAGTTTGGTGAACTGCAAGAGAAGGGCGGCTGACGCCTGTATACTGGGTTCACCTTTCAGATCAGTCTGGGGTTAAGACGACTACTACTACTACTACTACTACTACCGTACTACTACTACTACTACTACTACAGGATGATATTTTTCATTCAATCTTGTCACCGCCAGACTTCCTGTGAGAATATACCTTCATCTCCCCTACTGATTGTGTTACCTGCCATGACGCGGGCATCTGACTATGATTCCCCCAGAGGCTAAACACAGTTTACATGACACTGGCTGGGTCATGTACGGTAAGCAGGAGGTATACTGGCAATTTCTAGATTCTGTGTGTGTGTGTGTGTGTGTGTGTGTGTGTGTGTGTGTGTGTGTGTGTGTGTGTGTGTGTGTGATTCCCTCACAGGTCACACACCATTCAGACGAAAAATGTTGAAACTTATAAGGCAATCAGAGCGAGGTAAGTCCATTATCCATTTTTATCTATTTGTAAGTGTGAAGGTGGGGGGTGAAGGCGTCCTAGGCCATATTACCTTTATGTTTGTATTTGTTGACCCATCAGGCAAAATGGCAGCAAAGTTTTCGAGGCGTTTCCCAAGAGCTTCCTACAAATTGCTATCACTCCTTTACCGCCACCAGCCTCACCCCTCCCACACATTGGCCTTATTCTCTGTGGGCGTGAGATTTGTGTAACTCATTTTATAAAGCACTGCAAATCTGACCCACACACACTGCACTGACACCGTCAAATATACAGCAGCTGTCTTTTTGGTGCCTTGTATTGTATGCCAGCTGACGTCAAACTTTTTCATTCACCTTAGCCATTAAAATTCAACCAGACACTCATTTCCTCCTTTCTACACACACACACACACCATTACATACAGCACCATGTTTCATCTTTTTGAAACTGTAAACTCTGTTCAGGCAAACATCAGATAATTTTATTCTGCCCAAATTAAGGAACCGTCAAATACAGTATATCCCCAATATTCCCTTGTAATATGGCGACCCTTCTGATTTTGGATCCCGTCCAGTGATGATGATGATGATGATGATGATGATGATGATGATGATGATGATGATGATGATAATAAATAATAATAATAATAATAATAATAATAATAATAATAATAATCCATCCATCCATCATCCAATCCTACATTGCCCCATGGGGAGCGTAGGAGCCAGGGGCTAGGCAGTTGGTCCCGACATTTAAGATGAGTGACCAGCCTCACTCATCCCTGAGTGGCATTACATGAACAATCAACCCCAACCACCCCTTGGATATAAACCTTCACAGGCTCAATCCGACTGGAGCGCAATAAATACGCATTAAACCACTAGGTACCAAAATTTGGTTATATGGTTACCACCCAGCGTAGTAAATAGTTTCCTGGTGTACAGGAAACCATTTGGCTTGTCGCTCAGTGTAGAGTCACCAACTGGAAGAAGAAAGAGGAAAGAAGGAAGGAAAGAAAGACAGAAGAGGAGTGTAAAGAGTTACCCGTGAGGCAGAGAAGGACAAGGAAAGAATGAAGGAATGGAAGACAGAGGGAGGATGGAAGGAAAAGAAGGATGGAGGAGAGGGAAACGGCAGACACCTGACAGCAGCACTACATCCGAGTGAGTGGATGGTAGCGAGCCGCCCACACACTACCACGTAAGAATAATAATAATAATAATAATAATAATAATAATAATAATAATAATAATAATGATAACAACAATATGTGGTAGGTGGGGGCGCTCACCATCCACTCACTCGATGTAGTGCTGCTCTCGGGTGTCTGCCCTTTCCTCTCCATCCTTCTTTCCTTCCATTCTCTTCTGTTTTTCCTTGTCCTTCTGCCTACGGGTGACTTTACACTCCCTCTTCTGTCTTTCTTTCCTTCAATCTTTCCACTTCCTTCAGCCTGTGGGAGACTCTACACTGAGTGACAAGCCGAATGGTTTCCTGTGCACCAGGAAACCATTTACTACGCTGGGTGGTAACCATAAAACCAAATTTTGGTTTAATGGGTAATTATTTGTGTAGTCCAATAATTGAGCCGGTGAAGGTTTATATCCAAGGGGTGGTTGGGGTTGATTGCTCATGTAATGCCACTCAGGGATGAGTGAGGCTGGTCACTCTCATCTGAAATGTCGGGACCAACTGCCTAGCCCCGGGCTTCTACGCTCCTCATGGGGCAATGTAGGATTGGATGATGGATGGATGGATGGATAACAACAATAAAAACTGTAATGGTTGCTTCCGTGTTTAAGTATGTTTTCCTGTGTTCTGGATGACGACGACGTTGATTACCAGGTGGAGGAGGAGATAAGGTTCTCTTGCATTTGCTTTCTCTCTCTCTCTCTCTCTCTCTGTGGGGGAGGGGGAGGGCTGGAAAAAGTGTGTCATAAATGATTTATGACAGGACAGTAATTTAAATACTGTAAATGTCATAAGCGTTATAAATGTCATAATTACGTGAAGCTACAAATGTACAAAAGTACTGTGTATCCCATAAAAAAAAATTTCTTTATTCTTATTATACACATACACACACACACACACACACACACACACACACATATACACACACACACACACACACACACACACATATATATATATATATATATATATATATATATATATATATATATATATATATATATATATATATATATATATCCCACAAAAATATACTATTACATAAAGCTGTATTTCAAGTTGTGTGCAGCATGAATGTCATAATGACAAACAAAATAATGTGCGTTGAACTGGCCTTAATATGACCAAAAGCTGACTGCAATTTGACAGGAGAATATTCAGTAATTATCGGACTACAGTCGAAGGCCCCTGATGCAAACATGAAACGAAATCAAACATTATTCCTGGTTTTATAAGCAATAATCAAGTAAATTAATATATAAGTAGTCTGCAAATTTGTCAGTTTAATGTAAATTCTCATTCATTTTAGAACCAAAATTAAAACTATGAAGCACCGTAATATCTAACACATGATATTCATGATGATTTTGAAAAGCAAGAAACAAACACCAGTTTTAAACTCAAGGCACTGCAATTTGTTCTTAGTTCTTGATGTCTCAATTATTTCATCACAGAAAGCCCTATTTTCCAATACGTGTACAATTATAAATGCTAAGTAATGTTTTGGTGTTACAACGAACCTCCTTACTTCATTAAATTTATTCAGTACATATTAATACTGTACACTTTTGGAAAATAAATGAGGAAATAAATAAACTGCTTGAGTAATTATACATTAAAATATTATGACTGGATGAATGCGTCAAAAACTGCTGATCTAATATATAAATTAATGTTTAACACATGACATGTCAACCCTGAAACTCTGTGTGTGTGTGTGTGTGTGTGTGTGTGTGTGTGTGTGTGTGTGTGTGTGTGTGTGTGTGTGTGTGTGTGTGTGTGTGTTACTGCACATCAATCACAACTAATTAGCCAAAACATTGGGTTAAAAATCTCCCATAAACGTTTTTATATATTCCTAATCAACTCCCCAGACACATTAGCCATTTTTCATTCATTAATCCGTTTATCGGTGTCAAGAGTGAAATTACCTGTCAATGCAATTACCATAGTTTTGCTGTTTATTTTTCCCTCTCTGGATGATTGCAGAGAAGGAAGGCAGAGGGTGTGGCTACGTCTGCTGATATACACGGATACCAGCATTATAATATAAATATTATTATTATCTTTATTATTATTATCATTATTATTATTACCATTCATCACGAGCATCATCATTAATCCTAACTCGTTGTCATCAGCAGAGTTGATAAGAAAGGGAAAAGCAACATCATCATCACCATCATCATTAATGGACATACTTTACAAGAGAGGAAAAAAATCAGAGCTATTGTTATTCCCGTTAGTCATTATAAATCAGAAAAAAAAAAAAAACGGAAAGCTCCATATCCTAACTATCATAACCAATCATCACCATCATCTTCACCCTATTTCTCACTATTACAAAAGAAGGTGGGTTTGTCAACATCATCATCATCATCATTATCACCATCATCTTCACCCTATTTCTCACTATTACAAAAGAAGGTGGGTTTGTCAACATCATCATCATCATTATCACCATCATCTTCACCCTATTTCTCACTATTACAAAAGAAGGTGGGTTTGTCAACATCATCATCATCATTATCACCATCATCTTCACCCTATTTCTCACTATTACAAAAGAAGGTGGGTTTGTCAACATCATCATCATCATTATCACCATCATCTTCACCCTATTTCTGACTATTAAAAAAGAAGGTGGGTTTGTCAACATCATCATCATCATCATTATCACCATCATCTTCACCCTATTTCTGACTATTAAAAAAGAAGGTGGGTTTGTCAACATCATCATCATCATTATCACCATCATCTTCACCCTATTTCTGACTATTAAAAAAGAAGGTGGGTTTGTCAACATCATCATCATCATTATCACCATCATCTTCACCCTATTTCTCACTATTACAAAAGCAGGTGGGTTTGTCAACATCATCATCATCATTATTACCATCATCATCACCCTATTTCTCACTACCGTATCAGAAAAGAGGTGGGCTTTTCATCATCATCATCATCATTACCCTATTTTCCACTTTCTGAAACAAGGTGGGTTTGTCATCATCATCATCATCATCATCATTAACCAATTTCCCACAATCATAAAAAAGGTGGGTATCATACGCAAACATGACATTAAATATTAAAGTAGTAAAACTATCATCATCATCATCATCATCATCATCGAGAACAAAACACCGATATGATTGTTATGAATTGGTGGTTCGTCTCACGGTTTCTTTGGAAGCCATCAATTCATATAGTAAACTCATATTGGGGTTTCATTTCTCAGTCTGTCTTCAAATAGTACATCATCATCATCATCAGCTTCATCATCATCATCATCATCCACAAGATGGAACATAAAAACAGAACTAGAAAATGATGAAGGAGCTGGTACCCAAGAGAACCTTGACGTATTATTATCCCTCCTCAGTAACGACCCCCTCCTACTCACTGTCCGGCAGCAACAACACCCAAGAAATATCAAAGAAAACACACCCCCTAATCAACATGGCCGCCACACAAGGGTCTGAGGGTGTTTTTGTCCCTACTCAGAAACGACACACAAGAGGGAGAAACAACACACAGAAAATGTGGTAGACTCCTCCACCTCCCTCTCTCTCTCTCTCTCTCTCTCTCTCTATCTTCGATGCATCTTGAGAGGGATGGCCTCTACAAAAGGACCTCCAGGAGTTTCTATCCCTGTTCAGTCATGACCCCTCAATGACACACACACACACACACACTTCTCTGGAAACTTTGGGAAAAGATTTTTAAAAACTGTGAATGATTATGACGGCAAATTAAATACAGAAGGTTCCATTTACATAACACTGCTGGATAGGGACGCCCTCACGTGGTGGCGCTGATCTAACTGAGCCGATCCATTATTGGGTTATATAAATGAACCTGAATTCAATCTCTATCCCCCGAAAGGCTAACGGTGGGCGGCAGGAGGTAACCAATTTCAGCTTGCACTCCTCCAGGTTCATCTTCACATCCTCCTCCTCTTCCTGCTTCTCCTCCTCCTCTTCCTCCTGCTATATTTATCTATCAACCTGCTTGGTTCAGATCCTCCTCCTCTTCTTCCTCCTCCTCCTTGTCCTATATTTATCCATCAATCTTTTTCTGGCGTCGCACGAGAGTCTTCAGGTATAGGACACACACACACACACACACACACACACACACACACACACACACACACACACATGTAAAGAGGCCACTAGAACACAAGGTTAGTTCAGGTAACCGTCGTGTGTGGCTTTGTTACGTGGAGGTGTGTGTGGTGGAAAGGGAGGAGAGAAAGTGTGGGTGAATGCTGAGGGTAAGGATGGGAATAAGCGTATGGGGGTGCTTAGGGAGAAGTGAAGGTGGTGGTGGTTGTGGGCATGTATAGAAGGGTGGGTTACGGATGTTAAGACAGGATTTCATAGATTATAAAGGTTTCTTGAGGACAAACTCAATCGACCCCTTTCAATGAATGAAATATATAAGCTAATTACAGACAAATAGTATTAGGTATTTTTGGTGTGGTAGTTAATATCCTACTACTGATATAAATACGTAAAATATACTTTAATACATATTACTGTCACAGAAGCAAGAGGTATCTCTGGCAGAAGAGTTACGGTGCCTGGTATTGAAATATAAAACCGGGAAAAAATTACAAAAGATAAAAACACAAATATATGCAGGAGAGAAAGTTATGGGTTAGGGAGGAAGGGGAAGTGAGGAAGGGGAGGCGCTGTGTGGGTGTCTGGGGGAGGCTATTGGGGTGGAGGAGGAAATGATGGGGTTGGGGTGAAGTTGAAGGTTGTAGGGGTTTTGGGGTGGAAGGGAAACAGTGAGGGCAAAGTGGTGGAGGGTATGGAGTAAGGACGATGAGGAAGGAAGGTAGAACTGTGTGTGTGTGTGTGTGTGTGTGTGTGTGTGTGTGTGTGTGTGTGTGTGTGTGTGTGTGTGTGTGTGTGTGTGTGTGTGTGTGTGTGTGTGTGTGTGTGTGTGTGTGTGTGTGTGTGTGTGTGTGTGTGTGTGTGTGTGTGTGTGTGTGTGTGTGTGTGTGTAGAAGCTGGGTGTGAGGAGGATGTCACTGTGGTGAATGGGCTAATATATAATGGCTTATAGTTGGGATGATGATCATAATGCTGACTGATGATGATGATGATTCATAATGACTGATAATGATGATAATGATGATGATGATGATGAGTGATGTGATGATGATGAGTGATGTGATGATGATGATGATGATGATGATGATGATGATGATGATGGTGGTGGTGGTTGTGGTGGTGGTGGTGGTGGCAGGAAAAAGGGGAAAGAGAACACAGTTCAGTACCAAAAACGTGACATGTAAATTTTATAAGAAAGGTGGAAAGGAAAACATATACTAAAGCTGTAAAACCTGGAAAAGTAATAGCAAAATTCCTGCCGTCAGTCCATTAGCAACTGGAACATGTTTTATAACCAACTAATTCCTGCCATATGCCTATCTAGCCTGATTTTGAAACGCTCAATGAAAGGAGCAAAACTACATCATTAGGTACCATATTCCAATCATCCACCACCCTGTTTGTAAACCAGTTCCTTCCCATCTCCTTACAGAAACAAAATCTTCCTAGCCTAGAACACCATAAAACATTCAATACATGTCTGCCACTGAACTTCCACACTGCCATTCCCTTCACAAACATTTCATTGCGGCACAGAATACAACACCTCACACTTCACCAACTCTCACCAACAAACCTGCCACTTTCTTAAAATGTTTTCTAGGCTAAAAGTTCATTTAAGAACGCAGGATGCTGGGGAGTGGGGAAGGCTTGGAGAGTGTGTGGCTGTGTGGTCAACCATCACGGTATAACACCATCGTCACCGGTCCGTAGGTCTTACTTGTGAGGGTCTGATTGTGTGAATATCGTTAAAGTTATTTTACTACGGTGTTCTCCCACACGACCCACTGACATGTGATAATAACACCTCCAATAACACCAGTGCACCGGTCCTGAATGAGACAGCCGGTGGGTATTGCCGCCGAGATGAGACACGTGAAGGTGTGTGAGACGTCACACTGCCGGGACTCAGGACACGGACTTTTAAATCTATCACCCCTCTCTCTCTCACGTGACTGATTACCTGAAAGTTTGGTTTTATTGTAAAATGCTTCCAAGGATGTTGGTCGGTCTCCCACCCTTAAATGTTCACGACTACGGTAACCTAGCCTCGGCACCCTACGCCCTGATGGCCTTAATTTGGAACTCGTTGTTACCTTTGTCGTCCCTTTTATTCCTCAAGCGTCTCCGGCTTCTAACAACTGCAAAAGAGTTAGCTGACAGCTACAGTACGTCGCTACACGGTTGGGTCACGTGCATCACATTACGCAGGTTAGGTTTAGCTTAGTTTAGTTTAAGTTGGATCAGTTTAGTTTGGTTTAGATTAGGCTAGGTTAGGTAATGCTAGGTACGTGAGTTAGATAATTTGATGTTAGGTGCATTAGGTCAAGTGATGCATTGATTCTGGTTTGGTCTTATTTGCTTTGTTAAAGTTTCAATGGGTTTGGTTCCGTTCAACTAGGTTAGCTTAGACTGGGTTAGGTATGATGCGACACAGTTCGCTTGTGTGGTTATTTGGTCACGCTTCTCAGATCCACGGACACCTGGCCTCTGTGGTCACTGCTGAGTCTGTCAACACGGTGTACGCGTCGCAGTTGTGGCCTACATCCTAACTTAACCACACACAGCAAAAGGAAGCCAATGGATGAGCCAAGTGAGTTTTAGGGTCGTATTATTAACACTACAAAGGTTGTATATTTACTTCCAACTGAATAAATCGTCTGGCGTTACCTGGAATATTATAAAATCGTCTGGTGTTACCTGGAGTATCATAAAAGAGTTGTCCCTACCATGACAGAATGGTACCAGTATTAACACACAAGCTCCTACAATTCACTCTCAGTTGAATAATATCGTCTGGTGTCAGCTGGAACAAAATACATGAGTCGTCCCAATCATGAGAGGTCTGTGGTCATTGTTAGGTGTGGCTCCACGGTGTACGAGTAGATTGTCGCTTACTCCTAACTCCACCACACACAGCCACAGGACGCCGGTGGATGAGCCCAATGATGCACTGTGCTGGGTGGTTTGGTGCTGGGGTAAGTGGGACGGGAAAGTACACACACACACACACACACACACACACACACACACACACACACACACACACACACACATTACGAGACGAGTGGATGCTGATAAATTAAACCAAACAATGCAAACTCGCCATACATGGGTGAATATACATGAAGATCCATTGTGTAGTGCTGCACCTGTTTGTGACATGACAGGTGAAGGAGTGGTTGTACTCTGATGAATTACCAACATAACGACAATGACTTTCTGTCTGATGGATGAAGCCGGAAATTCAGCTAGCTTAAATGATGAATGAATTGATAGACGGTTGATATCAATTGGCACGCTGGCCATACAGTAGGTTTGTTTTCACCTAACAGAACTGGGTCACTGCCATAACACAAACACTTAGTTACGGATGCATGACATATAATGATCCGTAGATGTGAGATACTAATGAGTGTTCCTGGTTACCATAATACTCAAATCGATCCTCCAATATTACTACACTTGGCCATCAACTCAACTGAGAGGGTTAGGAATCTACGTCAGGTTGTGGCAAACGCGTTCTGCTGCGATGACGATGTTCTTTAGTGTCAGAAAAGAACACCTCTTTATTTAGTTATATATTTTTTACGTCTAAGTAAATGCGCAACAGATCGTCTACGTTTGTGGACATTTTCGGTAGTTTGTTGTGGTGATAGCAGTAACAGGTCGTACGTGAACCCGGTAGACTGCAGGTGGAACTGCCCTTCTACAACAATCCACCACCGGTTAGAGAAGAAATTGAGGGACTTTGTGTAACTGGGCAGGAGGGCTGTTGGATTACATCGGTGCCACCGCATGAAGGCATCCCTCTCTAACACCTCCCTCGCTGTAAAAGGTTTAATGACGGACATAATATGCAAACCCCCAAATTCCAAAACTCTGTCCAGAATGACATACAATGGTCAGGCGATAGCAAGAATAAAATACAAAAATGTCAGCCTGGTGGTTATGAGGTAAAATGAACTACCGGTAGTGCAGGACTCAGATGGTTGGTCATTTGTGTGATGTTATGTAGTCTCAACAAACCTTAACAATATACTTAACCCTTCACCTCAGCCACATCATTTTAACACTTTATTCCTGATCCCAGTACACCACTTTATTCACCTTAAGAAGGATGCCTAGTAGTGAAGGAATTACCAAGCTTTATCTTACCACTCCACTCGCTGTCTCCTGTAACTACCATCCTCCCACCCTTCCTCTCTCAGCCATCAAACCTCGTCCCCTTCGCCTTAATATACCCAGCAAATTTGTCTTTTAGACGACCAAGATCAATCACTTTCCCCACTTTTCCACCTTACCTCCCTCCTCTCTCTCTCTCTCTCTCTCTCTCTCTCTCTATCTCTATCTCTATCTCTCCTAAAAATTAAATAATCATGCCGTAGTAATTAACATTCTCGTAGGCATATAAAAAAAACAGACCTGTGGCTAATGATGCATCTAACTCTGTCCGTACGGTATATATATTATTTAATGAGAGAGAGAGAGAGAGAGAGAGAGTTGAATACAGAAATAGCAGTACTGTACAGTTATTTACCTCCCTATATTTACGGTGAAATCAAAGTATAACATTATTCAGCATGTACCTGGTATTTTGTCAAAGCTGTTTTCACACAATAATTCTCTATTTTAAAAGTGATTTGTCCTAATATTCGAATATTAACACTGTCGATATATTCAACACTCTTGTAGCCTAAATTTGCAAGTGGACATTTCAGAATATTCCCTACACACAGGCCTCCTCCCTCCATCAATATTCAACATTCGTCCCATACTTTATTTTCCTAAGTCTATTTGCAAACTTAACCAATCCAAATAAAACCAAACTTAGCCTAGCCTTACTAAACCCAACAGGTCTTAACAAACCAAACCAAGCCAACCCTACCACAGCCATATCTAACCCAACTCTACATCTTAACCTAACACAGTATCCACACCAAACAGAACAGATCACACCTATTCTAACCCAATACAACTGCACCCAACCCAGCCTCACCCAACTAATAAAACAACCATACTAAAGCTAACCAAACCATATTACACACAACCTAACCTACTCTAACATCACCCAACCCAACCTAACTTATCCAAACACAACCAGACTAAACCAACCAAATCAAATTACACATAACCTAACCTACTCTAACCTAACCTAACCTAACCTAATCAAACACAACCAGACTAAACCTAACCAAATCAAATTACACACAACCTGACCTACTCTAACCTAACCTAAACTAACCGAACCAAACAGAACCTCACTAAATCCAGCCAAACTTAATTCCACTCAACCTAACCTTATCTAGCCTCACCCACCCCAACCTAACCTTGGCTAACCCAACCAACCCAAACTGAATAAAATCCTAACTCGCTTACAGTTCACAAATTTCTACTTCCTCCCACAACCTTCCTTCTAACTCCAGCCTAACTTAACCTAACCTAACCTAACCCTAACAGCAAATCCAAATCCTAACCCAGCTACAGTTCAGGAATTTGCGAGGCCAACTCCTGTCCTTCTCTCAACCCGGTATCAACATGCACCTCTGGTCACACTTCATTGGCCTACGTTTGTTTGCAACTGACCAGATATTCCAGTGAAAACTTCCTGCATGCAGGCTGAACCCCGAGGATAGCAGAGTCATGCAAGAATATAGTACGATTTTGTGAGAGTTGTTCATCATCATCATCATCATCCTGACCCTTACTGATGATGACAAATGACTCTCTCTCTCTCTCTCTCTCTCTCTCTCTCATTATGACTGCCACAATGCCTCACTGCTTTGACGAACCATCCATTATTAAAAATACATAATTACTGACAATGCCGTATTGAAGCAGCATCCCTCCCACTTTCTCTATTTGTCATTCACTCTGAAACTGAATGGGTGGCGCTGTTCACGCTGAGGGGGTCAGCTGCGGTGTCCACCCAGGAGATAAACCTCCTCATATTTCCCTGCACCTCACTATGGGATGGATCCTGATCCATTTAACTTTGGTGAGGCTCTGTCTCCCACAAGGGGGCGCCGGTTTCTTGCACGGTGTATGTACTGTACTGTACCTGTATGACGGCCCCACAGAGGCAACTGTTTACCTGTGGTCGATGGGTGTGCTCGGTCAGACAGACAGGGGTTAATCAGCAACAACAACAACAACAACAACAAACCTTCACTGTCAGTCATATAATGACAGTTGACTCACTGATTCACTGTCAACTCCTCTCACTCATTCAGTCTTTCTCACTCCCTCACCGACTATCCTCGCACACATTTACTGTGTCTCTCATACTCACTCAATCATTCCAGTTCTCTCCCACCCTGATTATCCCCTCACACTCAACCATTCATCCCCCACCCCCTCTCTCTGGTATTACGAATATAACGAGCCACAATGGCCCACGGCTCTAACACATAATTGCTGACCATCGCATTGACGCAACGATCCCTCTGTCAATTATTATTATTGCACCACTATTATTTGCACCATCATCATCATCATTATTTGCACCACAGTAACTACAGTCTGTTTGTTTTAACCTGACAATGATGTTATCCCATTTCAGCTCAGCAGATGGTCATGTGTGGTCAGACTGGAGGGTTGGTTTGACTACTAACCATGGAGATTCATTCCCACACTGTAACAAAAGCACATCAAATTTTATGCATTCAAGTTGTGAGTGTCCCATTTCCGTCAGATGAAAGCAAACCGGTTCCTGTGAGATACAGGAAATGGAACAAGAAGGGATGAATGGCAAAGGAAACTATGTACAGACTGAGCATTGAAATGAACCGAAAATCTGTTCACTTATCAGACACGCCTTCACAGCTCTCTCTCTCTCTACACACACACACACACACACACACACACACACACACACACACTCACGGATAGGATAAACAGGCAGACATACACAGATGGACACAAAGAGAGACAGAAAGACAAATGAGAAGAAAAGAGAGAGAAAAACAGTAAAGGATAGAATAAGTGAAAATGGGAGAAATGATGATACCGGTATATAAACAAACGGTGCACATACAGATACATGCTATTCATTTACGCAGATAAACCTGAATGCACACACACACACATACACACACACACACGGTCAGCTGTTTGCTCACACTTTCCAAGAGACCACAAAAGGGAAAGCGACGACTGGCAGACTAACCTATATCGCTGTTGACTTATATGGTTTTACTCCTTCCAATCCCTTTGTGTGTGTGTGTG
Organism: Coenobita brevimanus; assembly: GCF_032717465.1. Lineage (NCBI taxonomy): Eukaryota > Metazoa > Arthropoda > Malacostraca > Decapoda > Coenobitidae > Coenobita > Coenobita brevimanus. The sequence continues at coordinate 2,967,176 of NC_137060.1, forward strand.
TGTGTGTGTGTGTGTGTGTGTGTGTGTGTGTGTGTGTGTGTGTGTGTGTGTGTGTGTGTGTGTGTGTGTGTGTGTGTGTGTGTGTGTGTGTGTGTGTGTGTGTGTGTGTACTTTCGTAATTCCAGACAACTTGATTCACCTTAGCCATCAAAGGAATGTGACAAGCTGGAGAGGTGAAACATCAAGTGATCATTTTGTCCCCAGCTGCACAAATATCAAGTCTAGTCACTCTTACAATAAGCCAATGATTCTCTCTCTCTCTCTCTCTCTCTCTCTCTCTCTCTCTCTCACCTGAGGGGAGTAATATGAGGAAGTAAATTTCACTTTCACATTCAGCAGACAATCACGCGCCAGATGGCATATACTTTCTCCCGGGAACTGTGTGAAGATAATTTATTCAATGTTATGAAGAAAGAGGAAGAATACGGAAGAAAATAAGAAAAAATAACGGCAAGAAAAATGAGGAAGAGAAAGAGAGGTCCTTCTTGTTTTAACCTCTTCAGTTCAGTGACGTAATTTGTCAGTATATTCTTGATACTTTCATAGGATTTTACTTAACTAAGGAATTCCCTCTCATTCTAAAGGAATTAATAAACACAATATCTAACACCTCCTATCCGAAAAGTGTCTCCAAAACTCAATAAAACTGTGTAGAGACACGGTAGTATGAATAAACAATTACATGACTGAAGGCGATGAAATTACCTGCCGACACCAGGAATATAATACTATAAACAAGAAGGAACAATCAAAGGGTACAACACCCACGCCCACCAACTAGTCTAAGGGCCCAATATTTTACTTTCCACTGTGACTTTCATCGTAACTGGTTCTCACAACTGAATCCCTTGTTCTTGCCTGACCACCAACCTCTCCAACTCCAAGATAAGTTTAAATAAGACCAGGTTTGATAATGAACTTGCCCTGTGACCTTGTCCTATGACTGATTATCAAAATCGAATCCTGTTAGTCTTGCCTTATCCTTAACACTTCCACAAAGTTTGGCCTAAACCTGATATAAAAATGTTTAAGTTGACATTGCCCTGTGACCCTGACCTTTGACCTATTGTTCTGAAAAAACAATAGTTTACTCATTGGCTGAACCTCAACCATCAAATTGGTTAAAAACAGATAAAAACTGTTTGGGTTATTTTGTTACACACACACACACACCTTATCCGGCCTCAACCATCAAGAATATACCAAAACAATGCATCAGATATTATAACTTACCATCAAACTAAACTCTACAACAACTGTGAGATGTAGGCTGATCACATCTTACAAATACATGTCTTCTATACATGACCGTCAAAAGTTAAGGAGTTACTTACACCTTAGCGCACACAGTTTTAATAACAGGGTAATTCGTCTCAGGAGCAATATGTGTCATGTAACACCTTGTACGGCTGGCTGGGTGTTGTTGATGCAGGTACTGGCCCTAACTGGATAGGTTATATATATGATGAGTGATTCTCTCTCTCTCTCTCTCTCTCTCTCTCTCTCTCTCTCTCCTAAGTAAGTTCGTGTTTCTGTCTATTACCTAACATCCTGAGACCCTGGTGAAAACAACTTTCCAGGGTGGTACTCGAGCGAAAAAAATGACTCACGTATTCCCAGCGTGTCACAGTGGCCAACTAGAAGGAACAGAAACGGGGCGCTGGGACCTTCTTTTTGTGCAGACAGAGAAACAAAATTCATCCCAAGTTTAGGTGAAAAAGTTAAAGCCTCCCAAAGATGCATTAGCCGTGATAAGACTTTCATTATGTTTCACAAGTTGTGAATGTTCTTCACACAAAACCATCTCAACATGGCAGGTGATATTCATCCTCCTGCAGTTTATTTCAAGAAGTTCAGTGACAAAATAAGACAACAATACTTTACAAGCTTTAAATAACGCTTTCCCCTGACGACTCTCAAATTCTAGCGTTAATCTCTCATTACACTACGACTAAACACTAATCGCTGCACTTTTTCGTGACAAGTGCCGTATTGCTGTTAATCCCTTGTTACGGTTTACCATTCAAGAGGGTGAGATGACAATTTGGTCCACGTTACAGTGGAGTATGGGAAGACAGGTGTTTCGCAAACTTTAACCTTCCACCTCTGTCTCTTCGTCGCACTGTTGCCTCTTTATCTCTTTTCTATCGCTACTTCAATGGTCACTGCTCCTCTGAACTGTCTGCACGCATCCCTCCACCTCTACGACGGGCACGTTGCACCCGTCTAGCAACAAACTCTCATCCCTTTTCTGTCCAACTCTCTAATATAAGAGTTAACCGTTACTCCCAGTCCTTCATGTATGCACCAGGTCAAATCTGGAACTGTCTCCCTCTGTCTGTATTTCCTACTTCCTATGATCTCCAGTCTTTCAAACGCTGTGTCCATGCATCTGGAAATGAATGGATCTTGATTTTCTCTCTCTCTCTCTCTCTCTCTCTCTCTCTCTCTCTCTCTTGTAAGGAAAGGTTTGTGGGCTTTTAGCCTTTGGTTCCTTCTTTCTTGCATTAAAAAAAAAAAAAAAAAAACTGCGATGTACCGTACAAACTTGGATATTTCACTTTATCATGATAGCTTCAGACAATTTACTGGTAGGGAAGTCAAATCTCGCCAAATGATTAAAAACAACCTCTACATGTCGACAGCTGTATAACAATTTTAGATAATTTGTTTTGGTTACTGAATACAGTGTTGTGAAGAGAAGACGCTGACTGAGATGGTTTGGGCATATGGACAGAATGGGGGATGACAACTGGGTGCGGCGGGTGACAGGTGCTAATGCTGAGGGTACGGCAGACCGAAAAAGACTTGAGGCCAGACAGTGTGATCTCAGGGATAAGGGACTGAACAGAGTGCCTGCTAAAGATCGCGCAGCGTGACCATGACCGACGCATGCAATTATGTTGCAGCCTTTATACACGATACGATACGAAGGATACGACTGTTCCATTACTTTGTCCATCACAGACGAGCCATATTCAGGCACGGGTTTACTTTATCACAATATATCATTATCGCCCTGACCCCTTTTTCCACTTCAGGATGGGGTAAGGAGCATAATGCAGAAGCAAGAAAATATACAGTATACGATATCAGAAGCCACCCAGGTGACTTAGTAACGAAACAGTCATCTGAACGAGCAAATACACCTGCTTGGATGTCTCTTTTTAAGTACTCAACGAAAAACCACCCAAACTGACACATGAACTAAACCTGACCTACTGATAAACACAAGATGCCGAGACTTGTGCTACTGAATGTGCATCGACACGTACTCAAATCCATCTTCAAAAGTGAAGGATGGCATAGCAACAAAGTCTGATATACTGATAAACACATACTCCTTGCTTTTGGGTTGACAGTCCAGGTTGCTCAGTTAGCTAACTCAAGCCAAGCCAATTAATTTTACCACTGCAAATCATATGCAGAATTATTACAACCACATAACAAAAGTTGTTTACTGAAAAAGTACAATGTCCATAATAATCAAAGTTTCCATATGTGAGTAATATCCTTCCATGTGAACAAGTACATAACAGTTGTGTAAACTCAACACACATGCAATGCCTGCCAACCCAAAAATAACCACACTTACTCTCGCCTTTGCCGCTCTCCCATGATTCAACGACCCACTGACCTCATCATCACTCACCTGAAAAAAGAAAATTGTCATTAGCTATATATTTAATTTTGTAATACTGTGGCAGCATCTTATAATCATTTATTTAACATAATTATTTAAGATCTCCAAGGTGAGGGAGCGAATAATATTAAAACAGGATATGACTTTCTAATGAAGTACATGGGCAGACAAACATACATACAGACAGACAGATAAATAGACTGATACATAAAGTATAGAAAGGTAGAGACAGAAAAGTAGATAGACAGATATACATACATAGAAAAGACAGACAGAACAGACATAAAAAATGATACTGTAGATCCATAATAGATAAACACAACATACACAGACACAGACAAGTATATATATATACTCGTAATAGATACAGACAAATGAGAGATATTTAGAAACATACAGTACAGACAGACACGTAGACAGATACAGAAAGACCGAGATAGATGGATGGACAGATACACATACAGAAAACGGGCTGCAAAGAGACAAAACTGTCGGCTATGTTATAGTGTATGAAGTATACTGTACAGGCAACAAGAATATAACTGTCTTGAACCCCTTCAATCTGGTGACGGATTTTCCGTGTTCATCTTGCTCTTCCCACACGATTATGTTTATCTTAAGAGGTTTTTTCGAATTTGTAACTGCAGTGGTTAGATTCATCCGTCATTATCCTCTTCAGTACGAGAAAGCTTTCGTTCACTGAAGAAAGAATCTTGCGTCGGTGGCAAGAATATCCTAAGGGCATCATTGTATTACAAGCTATGCATTAAAAACTAATCCCTTCACCCCAATGTCTCTGACTGACTATAAGTGTGAATATAGCTTGAGTAAAACAAAACATGTACTGAAAATGTAAATGAAAGTGACACAATTGTTAGGTAACCACAACACACCATCACTGACACACTTACACACTTTACTGCCACCACTGCAACGACAGTTGTGTGTGTGGGACGGGGGGGGGGGAGCTGAGAGTTCCTTTATAGAACTCACAACCTCATAGGCCTACGCGGATGATGATGAGGTGGAAGGTGCTAAATCACAATGCTGCTGGGTAACGGTACACAACACTGAAAAAAAAAATCGCCTAAAATAATAATGTCAGGGATATTGTGAAATCCTTTGCGGAACAAGTCCCTCACTTACAGTATACTGTATATTCTGGCTGTTGACAAATTATGATAAGGAAGGATTACGGTCTACATCAATCAACCCTTCAGAGAACAAGGCTTTCCATTAAACATTCTATACTGGCTTCCACCACATTATATTCAGCTCCAGCCAAGTGGAGTTATATTAATATAATCTTTAAAATATATCGTTGGCTACTGATAAAATTTCTAAAACGTCTCGTAACTACTGCTAAAGTCTCTACAGTATGCTGAAATACTGAAGTCTTTAAAACTTGGCTAAAACAAAACTCTTCCATGTCATCAAAAGCGCTACAAACAGACGTGAAAAACTTTAGATCTGTTAATTTTTTCGCTGCGCCAAGTGCACTTCCGCATCATACTTAGCCAACTACAAGTACATTTATAGCAACTGTAAAAATTACCGGCAGACAAAGGCTTGAAAAACTTCAAAAGCATCTCGCGTATTCTTTTCTCTGCACACCAGATGGTTTATATCAACTGCACGGAGTTCTGGCAGAGAAAAGAAAAACAATGTTGGGTCTCTCTCCATTTCCTGCTATTGGTACAAGTAAGAATTATATTTATGCTTATACCAGATGATTTTGTTCAGTCACGAGAAAACCCGGTAGAGAAAGGGTTAAGAAAAAAAAGAAAAAAAAAAGGCAGCCACGAAGAGAAAAGGAGCTGTGGTCACTTCCCTGATCACTTAAACACAGTAACTTAAGCATAATGAGAAGCAACCACTTAGCTAATGACCTGCTTAATTAAACAGTCTCTACTTACACACCTTTACACATACAAGGCAAAACTTGAATATTGAAACTTGCCACGAAACACACACACACACAGACTACTGATAACAGTTTTCATGCACTAAGTATAACAAAAAGAACTCTGAGTTAGTTGTTTTGTGTTAGAGTTTGTTGGAACGTAGGACTGCATTCAGTTTAGGAGTGTCCTGGTGGTTAAGGAGTTAATGAAGGCTATAAATTATCTAACCCCTCCAGCTGGAAAAGCTTCCATCCTAAACAGCAGAAAAGTAGTCAGGTGGCAGCAAGTAATCCATCAGCTAATCTACTACTGTTCCCCCAGAATCGTAGGGGGCCGTGGCTAGGCTAGGCTGTTCAGACTTTTAAGCCGAGTGACCAGTTGCTTGCCCCTCAGCGGCACTGCGCCAGCAGTAGTAACCCTAACCACCCCTCGGCATTACACCCTAATGTACCACACCCACTTGTACCATCTTAACTCCCTACATCATCCATTACTACAACCGTCCTGTCTTCACCTAAAGGAAATCGTCTGGTAACAACAGGAATGCCAGAAAACACAAAGACAGCGTGTACCTCCACCAAAGCCTTTAAAATTTAGTATTAATTCCTGAATACGGATCCACAGTCACCTCAAACACTCTTTTTCTCAGCCCACTGCCCAAATATCCCGCAGATTTAACTAAATTCGGTAACAAACATTTGAGATATCTTGTGCACAAACGCGCCTACAATCATGGGTGAATACATAACTTCCATCCAACTTTGGAGTTGATAATGGACACGAAGTATTGCAAACACACCAGTTTTTGTGTGACTTGTTTTCGTGTTAAATCTTTATCTACAAACTTATTTGAAATCACAGAACCGTAAATAAAAATGTTAAGCTGATTTATTGCGTAACATTACTACTCGTGTCAAGACACAGAAGCACAGAACATTTAAACTTTACACAAACCACAATATCAATGTATAAAATTATAGTGTCACTACAATTTCAGTAACATTCTTCCATTTTTGTTATATCTATCTATCTATCTACCTATATATCTAGATAGATATAGACAGACAGATAGATAGATAGATAGATCGAGAATGATTGTCATATATATATATATATATATATATATATATATATATATATATATATATATATATATATATATATATATATTAAAGATGCATGGAGAGAGCATTATAATCGGTTGTTGAATGAGGAGTTTGACTGGGACAGGGAAAGTTTGGATCCAGCAGATCCAGTGTCTGGCCCTTGGCCTTTGATTGATACTGCTACTGTGAGTGAGGCAATAGGCAGGATGAGGGTGGGGAAGGCAGCAGGTGTGTCTGGGTTGACTGCCGAAATGTTGAAGGCCTCAGGCGATATAGGGGTGAGTTTAGTCACTGACCTGATAAATAGGATTATTTATGAGTGTGTTGTCCCAGATGATCGGCTGAAGAGTGTAATTGTAAATGTGTATAAAGGGAAGGGTGATGCCCTGGAAAGAGGAAATTATAGAGGTATAAAGCTCTTAGATCAGATAATGAAGGTAATGGAGAGAGTTTTAGAAGGTATGATTAGAGAAAGAGTGAATATTGATGAGATGCAGTTTGGGTTTATGCCAGGTAGGGGGACCACTGATGCCATATTCATTGTTCGACAGCTTCAGGAAAAATATATTGGTAGGAGAAGGGATCTTTATTTTGTTTTTTGTTGATTTGGAAAAGGCCTTTGACAGAGTCCCTAGAGAGGTGGTGAAGTGGGCAATGAGAAAGCTTGGCTTGGAGGAGTGGCTGGTTAGGGTGGTTATGGCCATTTATGTGGGTGCTCACACTCAGGTGAGAGTGAATGGAGATTTGAGTGATGAGTTTTCCGTGAATGTTGGTGTGCATCAGGGGTCAGTCTTGAGTCCCATGTTGTTTATCATGGTACTTGAAGCCCTTTCACGTGACTTTAGAAACGGACTCCCGTGGGAGTTGTTGTATGCTGATGATTTGGTGTTGATTGCAGAGAATGAAAGGGAGGCGGAGGAAAGGTTTAGGAAGTGGAGAGACGGTATGGGGCAAAAGGGTTTAAGGGTAAATGCAGATAAAACAAAAGTGACGATATCTAGGGTTGGTGGCGGTACTGTCAAAGACGAGGGAGAGTGGCCATGTGCAGTTTGCCACAAGGGCGTGGGAAGTAATTCCATCTTGTGCGGTGTGTGTGATAAATGGGTGCATAAGAGATGTAGTGGTATCAGAGGTAGACTGCGAGATAATGCTGATTTTATGTGTACGGCGTGCCGGGGTGAGCAGGTGGAGATTGTCAGACGTGAAAGGATTGAACTTGCTGGTGAATCTCTTGAGTGTGTGGAAGAGTTTTGTTATTTGGGAGACATGTTGTGTGCTGGAGGTGGGGCTGGAGCTAGCTCTGTGGCTAGGGTGAGAAGTGGTTGGAAGAAGTTCAGGGAGCTCTTGCCTCTCCTGACATTGAGAGGGCTCTCCCTACGTGCTAAGGGGTCTTTGTATGCAGCATGTGTTAGGAGTGTAATGCTGTATGGCAGTGAGACCTGGGCAGTGAAGAAGGAAGATATTCGCCGGCTCAGACGTACAGAAACGACAATGATTAGGTGGATGTGCAGTGCGTCCCTGCGTCCAAGGCCTGGAGGGGCTGGGTTTACAATGGAAGAGTTGAGAGGTAGGATGGGACTGGAGTGTATTGGTGTTGTGATGAGGAGAGGTAGATTGAGGTGGTTTGGACATGTGGAGAGGATGGGGGATGATAATTGGGTGAGGAAGGTGAGAAGCGTTAATATTGGGGGTGGGGTTATGAGGGGTAGACCGAGAAAGACATGGGACGAGGTCATTAAGTGTGACCTTAGGGTTAAGGGACTGAACAGGGAGGCTGCAATGGATCGTGCAGCGTGGAGGGCCGCCATTAGGTGACCAAGGCCGACACATGCAAGCATGTTGGAGCCTTTAAAAACGAAAACATATATATATATATATATATATATATATATATATATATATATATATATATATATATATATATATATATATATGTATGTATGTATGTATCGTTGCTAAATCAGTTGCTAAATTATTCGCTAGCGGTAAGTAAGATCATATTAAGGGTCGGCGTGGCTTAATATCTTATTGGGCAATGTAGTCAATTAACGATAATTGCAGTATTACACTTTTACCTGCTCGCCTTTGGGTGGAGAGGAAAGTGCCTTGCAACACCTACAGCTTCACGGCCTGCCTGTGATTGCGATAATGCATTACACCACCACTGACCTTTGTGGTCACGGAAATACTGTGGTTATATGTGGGACTAGCCTCAGCACCCTATACGACAGAGAGAGAGAGAGTAATATAACCTTAACACGTAGTGTTCCAGATCACTAAACATTATCCTGACATACTTCCCTTCTTCTTACACTCCCTGTGCTTATTCTCATTCATTCTCCCGTCACTCTCTCAATCACCTACTGGTATTTCTGCCACTCACATGTTCTCCACTTCTACTCCCATTTCACCCCTCACCATCTTCCCCTTTTCCATTTACCTTACCACTTCCCTCCCTCCTTCTACTCCCCACCTCCTTCCAGCCTACAGTACACATCTCCCTCTACCCCACTCACCCCTTCCCTTCCCCACCTATCCATTTGTTCTTCCTACCTCTTCCTACTTTTCAACTACTTCCACCTGTACTCCCTCATCCCACTCTCTACACTCCTACCCCCTCTATTCCCTCATTCCCTCCGCCCTCACCTTATACTTTCTCCCTTTCCCTCCTCTCCCCCTCACCCCTCTCCCCTTCTACAGTAAACTCTCTCCCTCATCTTCTCTTTTTTTTTTTTACCCCTTCCTTCTGCATATTCTCCTTCCCCCTCTACTTCATTCTCCCCTTGTCCCTCACTTTCCTCTTCTCATCGAACAAAATTTTTATCCTCTCTCTCTCTCTCTCTCTCTCTCTCTCACCTCCCTGCCTCGACCCAGTATGGACTCGTAAGCAAATGGTCAAGATCTGGACGGAGCTGAACTTAACCTCTAAAGAATGAGATCAAGAATGTGATAACAGGTACGGCTTTATTTTTAGTTTTCTTACCTTTTTTCACGCTCTTTTCTCTCACTTTGTTTCCTTACTTTCTTTTTCTCTTTCCTTTCTTTATTACTTCGTTCGTTTTTTTTCTCTCCATTCTCGGTCTTCCCTCTTTTTCTTTTTTTAATTAACCTTTAAATTATGAGGTCAAGAAAAGGTCAACAGGTCCAGTTTTCACTATTTTCTTTAACTGCCTTATTTTTTCTCTCACTTTCTTCCACCTTCCACTCGTTCCTCGACGATCTTCTATCTATCTATAGTCCGACGCCCTAATCCCGCAAAGGGTGGCCGCAGACAAAACGCCTCTAAGTCGCTCTGTCACCCACCATTTGACTACCCTCCCCCCAACTCACCCCCCCCTCCCTCATATACCTCTCAACTCCAGCCCTCCACCTCATCCTCGGTCTACCTCTCCCTCTCCCTCCCCCCACCTCACCTACATACACCCTCAGTCTTTCATTCTCCATTCTCTTCACATGTCCAAACCACCTCAGTGTATTTCTCCTAATCTTCTCAACCACATCCACATCCACCCCACAGCGTTCCTTCACTTCTTCATTCGTCAACCTGTCCCTCCACGTCACTCCACATGCTCCTCTCAAGTAACTCATTTCCACTGCTCTCACTCTTGACTTGTTCCCCTCTTGCAAGGTCCATGCCTCGCTTCCATACGTCAGGGTAGGGATCACAATACTATCATGCAGTGACTTCTTAACTTCCATACGCACCTCCCTATTTCTCATCACTGCTTTCAGTGTACCAACAACTTTCCTTCCCTGCTGTACCCTTTCACGTACTTCATCCCCCAAAGTTCCATCATTACTCATCACACTACCCAAGTACTTGAATGCACTCACATTCTCCATATCCTCACCATCCAACCTCACTGCACACTCTGTGACTTCATTCCTCTATAAATTTGGTTAGATTAATAAAAACTCATGAGGGATTTTTTTCTCCAGTCAAGTTCAGTTTCTTTCTTTTCTTTCTTTTTTTTTTTTTTTTACTCTTCTTCTCTTTCCTTCTTCTCTCCTTTTCTTGACATTATTATGTATTTTATTCTATCCCTTCACTCCGATGACGTACCTTTATAGTTTATTTTTGTCACATCCAACAAGAAGCTAGAGAGGGACGCCTTCACGTGGTGGCACTGATACATCCAAGTGGCTCCTCTGCCTGGTTATACAAACATCCCACAGCTCCCTCCCTACCTCTGAAAGGAGGATGGTGGACTGCCAGTGAAGGGCAACTTCAGCCTGCAGTCCACTGGGTTCACGTTTCACATGACCCTGGGGATACAACAACTACTACTACTTCCAATGAGTCTACTAAACTCAGGAAGGACGTCAGCCAGTGAAGGGGTTAATGAAGGCTGTAGCCAACCCATCCAGCTCGAGAAGTCTCTCCTGTGCTCAATAAAATCGTCTGAAGGTGCCAAGAATGAAACACAAAATACGTAATAAAAGTTAGGCAGTTAAGGGCAGATGACAGATCTGCTTCCCTGGTGACATTTACATGACAGAAAACCTTCAATCACTTCTGATGGATTGATATCGTTGCCCAACCACTGCCACGACCTGACTGCATTACCATTACACCACACACACCCACACCCACACACACACACACACACACACACACACACACACACACATGTACACGCTATCATAAACAGGCTTACATGTCAACCATTCTCTTAAAGCGCACACACACACACACACACACACACACACACACACACACACAAACACACAAACCGTGCACGCACGTGTAAAAAATAAACCGTTCTCGCCTAGCCAGTGAGAGTGTAAAAAAAACATCATACTCAAGGAGTTAAATGTGATGAGAGAGAGAGAGAGAGAGAGAGAGAGATTGTCTCACAAGGCATAAAACAAGTTGTTTGAAGACGACGGCGTTGAGGACAGCCTATGTGCAAGAATATCCACAACAAAGATGCCGGCAGATAAATCAAGAGAGACTCATATAAATACATCGATCGATAAACACATATAGATAGATACAGACAAAAATAGTAATGGACTGACAGAGAGACAGACAGACGACGGACAGAAAGACAAATATAAAGACAGAAACATAGATATAGAAAGACATATAAATAGACAGTGACCGTAAATAAAGTCAGGAATACTAAGAATGTGTTGCTGTGAAGACGGCAGTGGTGAAGAAATGCAGACACCTGAGCCAAGAATGTCAATGTAAAGAATTATCCTTGACCTGACTATTTCTGTACGCACACACACACACACACACACACACACACACACACACACACACACACATTACCTAATCTATTATACAGGATTCCCTCTTTCTATCTAACTATCCTTACTCCCCCCCCTCTCTCTCTCTCCCTAACGGCAAGAGAAGGTTAGCTGATGTTAGTCTGAAGAGAATGGAAAAGGTTATGTTCTTAATTAAAGTGTTAATTGATGACTGACAACATGATTGGATGATAGAAATAGATTGATAGATAAATTGACAGAGGCAGATACAGTTTCCTAATTGTGAGAGAGAGAGAGAGAGAGAGAGAGAGACTGCATCATCTTCATCGTCACCATCACCATCATGAAGTTTTTATTCACCATCATTATCTCAACCGTGAGAAACGGAGAAAGAGAGAACGGGATATCTATCAGTTCTGTATTAATATCATCATCATCATCATCATCATCATCCCAATCTTATTCGTCATCATCATCATCATCATCATTTTCATTCATCACCATCACCAGCATCCCAACCTTTTTCATCATCATCATCATATCAGTAATGTCTTGTTCAAATAAGAATATGGGAACAGTAAATTCTTAGCTTATCCGCAATAGGCTGGTTGGCCCACAGCAAGCAACCTTTGTCCACTGATACGACAAAAATACAGGATATGATAAAGGCAGAATTCTATAGTTTTTTCGCGTTAACCCTTTCACTAGGAGTAGTACTAAGGGCTTAGCATAACCGTCTGCTGGCAGCCAGAATGGAGTAATGCGTCACTGTACTGTCTAGGGTAAAACAAACTGCTTCTAAACTCTTCACTACGACACAACCTGCTTTATATACATTAATTAAGCGTAGTGTCTGTAACAGAGTAAAAAGGTGTCATCGTATTAAAGGGGTTAACTTGGCCCAGGGAGCAATCCATGTGGCATACGTTATTCTGAAAGTGAAATTGGAGGAAATGAAAAACAAATCACTATACTGGCTGAACCTGTGACGGAAAGTGGAAAAATACACATAGCCGAGTGTCCCGCCTGCCACCTGACGCTCCATAACATTGCTCTCTCTCTCTCTCTCTCTCTCTCTCTCTCTTGCTAGGACGTGTTCGCCTTGCATCCTCCAGCCACATCAGTCAGTAAATACAGGCCAGTGTTATCCGCCACATACAGGCTGGCCCACTAAATTCCTGACAAACTTCTCGAGCTTATTATAGGATTAATTCTGAGTAAAAATGCTGTATCTACATGGGTCCAATTCTCAGCAGCTACGGAGTTACAATTACTGATGACCTTATGGGTTAATTACCTGGTAAACGATTTTCCTCCATAAGGCCATCAGTAACTGGAGCTCCGTAGCGGCTGACAATTGGACCCATGTTGATATAGCACTTTTTCTTAAAATAACCCCTAAAATAACCTCATAAGGTCTCAAGGAAAATCGTGGCACACCCTGTACAGTATACTGGTATTTCCTTGACATAGCTGTGACTTGCACGTCATCTCAACCCTATTCATGATAATTCCAATCCTCTTCGACATTACTATTGTTGATCTAGCCCCATGCATCATCATACCATCATCATCATCATCCTAACTCTAATCATCACCATCATCATCATCCTAACTCTAATCATCACCATCATCATCCTAACTCTATTCATCATCATCATCATCATCTCAACCCTAGGGGGCGGCGGTGGCTGAATCGGTAGAGAGGCGGCCTGCAGTCCTAATGGACCCAGGATCTAATCCCGGCTGGGGCAGGGAACAGTTTAAGGATTTGAATTTCCTAAAAAGCAGACTTTCCTGATCTACCACATGACCCGCCGACATGTCGTAAAAATACCCCAGCTAATACCAATACATTAATACTGTATGAGACAGCCCTAGCATGTATACAATATGGATGGTGGGTGTTAGCGCCGAAGTGTTGACATGTGGAGGTGCAGGCGGACTACTGGGCCTTTGGATAGGTCACTGCCCGAAAGAAATAGGCCCTGAAGCCTTGGCCCAGAGTCGGACACGTTAAAAAAAAGAAAAAATCCCAATCCTCTTCTTCATATTAAGAACTCCACATTCTGTGGAGTTCTTACTGATATTGTAGATATTTCTTTTTACTGGGGAGGTGGGGAAGATCTAGAAGGCTGGCTATCCAACATCATTCAAGAAAGAGATCTGTAATTTTTAGGAGTGATGTCTCTTGGCTGAAGGCTTCTTTTGATATAATTTTTTTCCCCTAGCACTGGCGCCGTACTAGCGGCCTGTATTCCCCCCCCCCCCAGAAACTACGGAAACGATTGCTTTGCCAGCGTTCCAGTATATTGTCGTCAGCATATACTAGTGCACCTGGGTACTGATACTGAGATCCAACAAATACTTTTTGAGATACGGTACTGAGGAAAATCAAAATGCCGCCTCACACCTGAAAGTGCTAAGTCGGAAAGTATTTGGCCGATTTTGACTAAACGGTGGAAATGTAGTGGGTCACGAGTGAACATGATCTACATAGTATGAATGACCTTGACCTTGATCTGATGGTTACAGGACAAAATCCGTAAACAATTTTGAGTCATACCAAAAGTCCCTTAATATTAGCTCTACAATGATAACAAAAGTATTTTCATCTGAAATGTGAAGTATCAATTTTGCTTCAGCAGTTTCAAAATCCTAGTTATTACTGACAGTTTGGTCCCATTCATCATCTAAATCCTATTCATCATCATCCAACCCAAATCATCATCATCATCATCCTAACCCTACTGATCAACATCATGCCAACCAATATCATAATCATCATCATTACCACCATCATCATCATCCCAACCCTACCCAAGTATTTCAAAAGATTAGATACCGTATCGTGTAAATGACACTGTAGTCCTCTTCACTGGAAGCGCTTTTTGACATTTTTTTCCCCAGTGTTTTGTCCCTGGCTCCTACCAAACTCATTTCCTTACGAGTGAATTAATACTCCTTTTACTCAGTCTAAACTTGTCATCTCAATGTTGAATTCTGAGTTGTATTAACAGATAAACAGTAGAGAATGGTGGTGGCCACAAGAAGTGCTGTGGAAAGGATGCAAAGCAGTAGTATTTTCTTTTTGACATTAAAATACGTGACATAAGCAGCAAAAGGACGAAAATCTGTGCCAAGTTAGAGCGAAAGAACTACACAGCCTTCATTGACTGCATCAGTACTTGACGTGTTTCCTCAGCTGAACAAAATCGTCTAAAGGTAGAGAGAATAATCATAAAGTCTGGAAAGAAATTAAAAAATTAAATAAAAACCGAGTGTTTTGCCACATTTAAACGAGTACCCCTCCGCTATTGTTGTTTTGTCGGAATGAAAACGTAAAACAAATATGAAACGCCAATCGCCCCGGGCACCACGCTGCTTTGTGTCACCGATATGGAGAGAGAGAGAGAGAGTGAGAGAGAGAGAGAGAGAGAGAGGGGGGGGGGCACTGGAAGGATGGTTCAGGGCGAGCGAGGAAGGGGAGAAACAGAAGACGGGGATTGGTGGTGGAATTCGTTGAGGGGCAGAGAAATGTGAAAGAGGAAGGAAATGGAGGAAAAAAGGAACTGAAGAGGTGGAAGGTAGGAGAAAGGAAGCAAGGGAGAAGGGGAGGGGAGAGGAAAAGGAGACAGGGAGAGAAGATGAGGAGGGAGAGTGTGCGAAGGGGTGGGAGGAAGGACAAGTCTGTGGGACAAGTTTGTCATGAGAGGGAGTGGGAGAGACAGAGAGTAAAGGTGAACGTACTATGCAGTGTTGTGCCCTGCTGGTGTGTCGCCACCACACCAATTATAACTGACTAATTACTACCGTACTTGTTGCATGTGTGTGTCACGGATAAAAGACGTTGGCACCTTGAATGCAATGGCGTATTTATTATTCCATTATTGTTGCCAATCAATTTTATTAAGCTTTTAACAAACAAATTCCCTTCAGTACGACGTCTATATTAATTTTAATATAATCACCTGGAGACAGCAACAAAAAAATAATTTTGTCATTGCACTGGGAAACTTATGGCAACGAAAATACAACAAAAATACCGATAATGACCTAAGCACGCGACGCAATCATCCAGCCCTGCCTGTAAAGTATTTATAAAGTATCCTAAAATTTCTTACGATGCATGCGTTTCCACCTATATCTGGATCAGTCAATATTACGTGCACTGCAGGAACGGACCTTTTCGTAGGGGGTGTAACGGCCTGAATGAGCCCTTCCCCATGCTGGCCATGCACAATAGGAAAGATGAAGAGCGACGCATGTGAAATTCCCCCCCCCCCAGCGGGCGTGCGCTCGCCCGTCCGTCCGTGTGTGTGTGTGTGTGTGTGTGTGTGTGTGTGTGTGTGTGAAGTCTTCATAACAGTACATTATAATACATCATACTGCTGGGTTACATTTTTCCTGACACGTTAATTCCAGTCGTGTAAAGTGTGTGGCAGGTGTAATGTGTGGCAGGTGTATGAGTTAAAGGAAACTACAAGTACTGTACACACACCCGCACGTTTGAACCTACGCACATTTCCCACACAAATATTTTGACCACGGGTTTCTTTTATATTTATTTATTTATTTACCTATTTATTTATTCATTCAGTTTTGTTTAATGCATTAATCTTTTTGTTTTTTTGTTGGGGAAATCATAACCTTAATTTTTTTAGTCTTAACCCAGCCTAGCCAAGCATAACTTGACCGACTATCAGATTTACCAGTGTATGCAACGACATCTAAACAACCCACTTTAGCTCACACACACACACACACACACACACACACACACACACACACACACACACACACACACACACACACGAGCGAGGTAGGATAAAGTAAGAAAAATCGATTACACCGAATTCAGTGGAGGAAAGTGGTGTAAAGAAGGGCATAATAAAGTGGGGTAGAGTTGAGTGAGGTGGAGTAATTAGGGAGTAGGGTGAAGTAATAAGGGAGTAGGACAGTAAGGTGAAGCAATTAAGGAGTAAGGTGAAGTAATTAGGAAGGTAGAGAAATTAGGGAGTAAGGTGGAGTAATCAGGGAGTAAGGTGGCGTAATTAGGGAGTAAGGCGGCGTAATTAGGGAGTAAGGTGAAATAATTAGGGAGTAAAGTGAAGCAATTAGGGAGTAAGGTGGAGTAACTAGGGTGTAAGGTGAAGTAATTGGGGAGTAAGGTGAAGTAATCAGGGTGTAAGGTGGAGTAATCAGGGAGTAAGGTGGAGTAATTAAGGAGTAAGGTGAAGTAATTAGGGAGTAAGATGGAGTAATTAAGGAGTAAGGTGGAGTTATTACGGAGTAAGGTGAAGTAATTAGGGAGTAAGGTGAAGTAATTAGGGAGTAAGGTGGAGTAATTAGGGAGTAAGGTGGAGTAATTAGGGAGTAAGGTGGAGTAATTAGGGAGTAAGGTGAAGTAATTAGTGAGTAAGGTGGAGTAGTACATGCAATAACAATTAAAGGAAGCAAGTATAAACAAGACAAGGTTAATTAATGTGCAATAATTTGAAGTAAATCGGAGTTAAGTGGAGTTACCTGATGTGGAATTAAGGTGGAGTGAGGTGGTGGAGTCTGGGGGTGAAGGGTAGGATGGATCAAAGCCCTAACTTGTCTTAATGTGTGTGTGTGTGTGTGTGTGTGTGTGTGTGTGTGTGTGTGTGTGTGTGTGTGTGTGTGTGTGTGTGTGTGTCAGAAAGAGAGAGAGAGAGATGGGGGGGTGACATATTTAGAGATAAAGAGGCAAACATATAGCCTACATGGACAGACATATAACCATACAGACATAAAGATATATATACAAGTGGTGGTTAAGGGGCTGGCATAGTGAAGGTGGTAATTTCATTATAACCAGGACAAAAATAAGGTGGGTTGTAGAGGGACAGGTAGACCTACTTAATTATGCTGGCATCTCCACATGTTGCCAAGTAGCCTGCAGCGTTTGGAAACGGACTAATTTATTTTTAAGTGCTAGGCTGTCTTACCTTGAATTATTCTTACTAATTCCATGTGAGGTTACTCAGCCACGATCTGGGTAGATTATAACACTCTTCATTAACGTCTTCAGTACAAAATCTGCTTCTTCGGCTGAATAAATCGTGTGGACACACGAGGAATAACTATAAGATGACTTCACGTATTGAAACGGTTACGGTGAAGTCGTCTGAAGGCTGCAAAAACAAAGTAAAACGCCGTCCTCGTAGTGAAAAGGTTAATTAGGCTGAAAATTGTCTTTCACATTTTGCTCTTGCTGTTGCATGAAGATTTTTCTCAGCTTAGGAGAGATTTTAAAACCCGACTGAGTTATATTCAGCTCTCATTAGCCTCTTTACTACCCGAAGCGAAATAAAATATGTCTGGCGGAACCAAAATAAACTGATGTTCTCGGGCTGAAAGAGTTAAACCGTTTCACTACGACGCCTTTCTATTTCATCTTCACAATTTCCTGACGTTTCCTGATGACCTTCTTCAGCTTAAGAAAGAACCCTGGTAATGAGGGGATTAACCTTGGCTACATCTAACTCCCTCCAGTACTAACAGTTGTCCGAAACTCAACATATAAAATAGTTTAACCCCACACTCCGGGGGTTTTCCGATGTTGGACGCCCCTCCCTACGGGGGATATTGTGAGTTTGGAAAAAATACCCTTATTTCAAACCCTAATATCTGCCAAGCTATAACAGCTAGAGAAAAAATTAAAAATACATAAGATTCACCAACTCTTTGGAATTAAAGTATCCTCACGTCTCCAGGTGTTCCCGTCGATAAGTAAGGATAAGATAAAGTTCAAAGGGTGGTGGGAAGACACTTGCAGCTATACATGTCAACCGGCATTGCTCCGCGCCCAAAATCGTGACGGCTATACACGTCAACCGGCGCTTATGGGTTAATGATAGCAAAATCTTGGCAAAAATAGTGAGAAAGACGTCCTTGTATTGAACAGCTATGCCAAGATCTGTAGTGTGTTACCAAAGATGCTTGCATAGGGTGAAAATTTTTGTTTTTCTACTATGCCACACACACACACACACACACACACAAAGGATGCAGGGAGGGTCAATGATGCAGGCTTGGGAGACTCCCTATATCTTGCCTGCCACTCTTATAATGGGAACCATGCGCCATCTATTCTAGTTAACACTACACGACTTCAGTCAACTATAAGTAAGTTATACCAACCCTGGTTATATCATCAGTTTCTGTAACAATTCTTTTTTTTTTCTCTCTGGATTACGTATTCATCCATGGGGCTTTCTTTTAGCACGAACTTTATTGGCGGTACAGCTCGCTGATCGATGACGCACAAGGTAGGTTTGGGCATCTGTTATTCACTCACTTCATTTAGTGCTACCTACGCATAACCCTACACTGAGCGACAAATCATAATGTTTGCTGCAGTCCAGGAAACCATTCACTAAGCTGGGTGGTAACCATATAATTAAATTGTTGCCTGATGTCTAGTGGGTTGAGATGCTCCAACTGGATGTGTCCTATTAGGGTTACACTCCAGGAATGGCTGGGATTTATTGCCACCACAATCCCACTGGTTAATATCGCCTTAAACAACTGTACTAACAGCCTACCTCAATAACCCTATACTTCTGTTGCTTACTTGCTTGTTTCTGACTGGACAATAACCAACTGGATAAGAAATACAGCACTGTACAGTAAATAATCTGTATTCTGCAGACAGTAACATCACCACAACACACCAGTAACAGAATTTCCAAGTACCGGTTACTGATTATTTCCCTACGGTAAGTTACAGGCTAATATCAAACTCTCACTGTTTACTGTCAGAGTAAAAAAAAAAAAAAAAGAATGAAAAAAAAAATCCATTGTATCTATTTTCTGATTACTCAGCACTAATCAATGAGTGAAGTTTGCACATAATACCAATTCATCCCGCTGTAAATGGCAGCATAAAACACCTAAAGTTTTGGCCTTAAAGCTGCACTGACGCTGGCCCACAGGAACCATGCCCCTGCCGTGAATGACTGACAATGAGTAACAATACTGCGGACTGGGTTCACTATTATTTTTTGTGTTTATTATTATCATTATTATTATTATTATTATTAATATTATTATTATTATTATTATTTCTGTCACCTTTTCCTACCTCTTCCCAACTCAGACCACGAAGTCCCAATTCAGTCCAACGTCTAACAACCCTACCACAACCTCACACTGTCCTGCCACAACCCCACCTCAACCCAACAAACCCACCTCAACCCTATCACAACCTTAAATAGCTTTACACAGCCCCATCTCAACCCCTCATAACCTCACCTCAACCCAACAAGGGCACCTCAACCTTTTCCTTTCCCTCATTTCTATACCACTATCACAACTTCACACAGCCTCACACTGCCATCACAACACCATTTCAATCCCACACAACCACATATTAACCTAACAGCATCACCACAACCTTACCCTCTTCCATACTCCCATACCTCTAACAATCTCAGAGCCTAACCCACTTCACCACCACACAGACATGACTTAACCCTAAACAACCCAAATAACCCCAACTGAACCGCACACAACCCCACTCCCACCACTGCTGGCACCCAAAAGACTCAGGTTGGGTCAGTCCCCAGCGAGGTAAAATTCTGAGTCCGTGCTTGCAACAGAACCCCACAGTGCTTCATACCCAACCCCACCCCACCTTAACCTCACATAACCTCACCTTAACAAAGCCACCTCAAACCACGCAACCCCAACCCACTGCTGTGTATGTGTTTGCAGACGGTGTTTCGTGTCAGTATTTATGTATGCGTCAACTTTTTGCTCCCCAAACGACGTGAAATAAGTTGGAATGTGAAAAATGAGACTGAAGGTGTGAGTACTTTTTATGCAGGATGTGTCTGTAGATGATTTGTAGGTGTGTCTGCAGATGGTACTCTCGTGTCTACAACTATTAGTGCGTGCATGTCACGCTTCTGGCCTGCAGCTCCCCAAAAGACGTAAAAAAAAAAAAAAAGGTGAAAAAAAAAAAAAAGTTGAGATGTGTACATATAGATTGTATGTAGGTTATGTGCGTAGATGTGTGCACTCATGGTGTGTACTGTACGTATGTCTGTAGCTGGTGCAGGGGCTTCGTGCCTATATTTATGTGTGCGAGCATGTGTCACCTTTCAGATCCACATGCAACAAGGAAAAAAGCGCTTAAAAAAGAAAAATTGTAGGACATGCGTGTCAGTGACTCTCCCTAAGACAGTGCAGTTCAGCTCAGGACGGCACGACTTTCACACAATTTATATTTGGCGTTGACAGGAGAAGGGGACACAGACACGCTGCCAGTTGTTGAAGACTTCACCCTGATCACCTCTTATTTTAGTATATTCCTGCTGTTTCTATACCATTTTATTCAGCTTAAGTTGCACTGTGTACCCTGGGTGAAGCCAAGCAGCTGCAGCGTCCACCCGGGAACCAAACCACCACATACTTCCCTGCACTTCACCGTGGAAAGGACCCTGGTCCGACCAAGTGAGGTTTGTCTGCACAAGGGTGCGCCGGATCCCTACACAATGTATGTACTGTACTGTACCTCTAGGAGTCTAGGACGACCCCACAGAACCAGCTGCTTACCTGTGGTCGACGGGTATGCTCGGCCACACAGGCCAGGGCCAAGTTACAACTGCTACAACTACTACTACAGTACTACTACTGCTATTACTACTACCACCGTACTATTACTGCTACGACAGTTAATCCGTATGCCAAAATGACCAGCTTACTGGCCACAATACTAAAACATTTATTATACTGGAGTTCTTTACCACTTCATTACGGCGAGCTATTGGGTCAAACTAAGAGTTGCTTTAGCCTTTACTACACACATGTAATATATTCTAATTTCGCTGATGCACTACGATGCAGCAGGAAATGCTCCTGTGTTTCTTTTTCGTCACCACAACATGGACATGCTTCTTCCTTTCCTTGAAATCTGTTTCTCCAATTTAGCTTCAGGGTATTGGTTCTTTTTCTCATCATCAGTCTACTTTCTTGGCTATTATCCATCCAACTCTCGCCTTTAATTACAGTCTTGAATCTCCTGTATACATTTTTCTTCCACACCTCAGTCTCCTCATCTTCCATGTTCTTTGTTATTGCAGCTGAGGCCTGGGCCAAGGCGTGGCTGGCGGCGTCGGCGGAGGTGCAGACGGAGGCTTCAGGGGAGATGTGGACGACGGCGCTGGTGGTGCTCAGCAGAAAGGAAAGAAGTGGCAGCAGATCATGATGCAGGTGCAGCCAATTTCCAGTGCAACCAATCCCTGCAATAAATCCAATCCCCCAGTGCACCCAGTGAACCCAGTGCATCCAATGCAATAAATGCAGCCAATGCACCCAGTAAAACCACTTCAGCCAACGCACCCAAGAAAAGAAATGCTCTCACTGGACCCATTTCCTGCAACATTTTCACTGCGTCCACTGCCATCGCCGCCAGGTGCATGCCGCCCTTGTCCTCCTGCCACGATGACGCGATGACGGTGAAGACTGAGCACCTGGAGGAGGGGAAGAAGGTGGCGGAGGAGGAAGGCGGGATGGGCGTGGGGGGCTGCACCACTGGCTCCTCCACCGCGCCCTTCCCCGCCTCACTGCTGTTTTTCTCTCCTTCAGGGACACTCCTCTTCTCCTTAGGCGGCCTCCTCTTCCTTCTCCACCCTTGTAGGAGCCTTAC
Source organism: Coenobita brevimanus (assembly GCF_032717465.1). Lineage (NCBI taxonomy): Eukaryota > Metazoa > Arthropoda > Malacostraca > Decapoda > Coenobitidae > Coenobita > Coenobita brevimanus. The sequence goes on from NC_137060.1 coordinate 2,989,727, forward strand.
GTTTTCTATGATGCTATTTCCCACTGCAATTATTTTCATTTTTTTTTATCGTTTCTTTTTATGTACATAGTGTGTTGGTCTCGTCTTCCTTCCCAGCCCACAGAAAATGAGATGGTAAAATGCGGGAAAAGTCTCAGCCAGCAACCCACCGAGTTGACGGTTATATGAGACTGGGGCTGCCATTACTACTGCTACATCTGAGGGTAGGAAGGTAGATGGATGGGTGGGTAGATATGCCCAGAGTCGGGAAAAAAAGAAAACAAAAGGTAAGTAGGTTGGTAGGTAGGTGGGTGGGTGGACGGATGGATAAGAAAGTGCGCAGGATGGATGGATGGATGGATGGAAGGATGGATGGATGGAAGGTAGCCTATAGTTTTGTTGCAATCCCAATCATATGTGCAAACGTAGGTTGGTAGGCAGGTAGGTAACAATGCATAGCTTACACAGGGAGGTAGGCATGCAGGAAGGTAGGTACAGAGGTATGAAGGTGGGCAGGTAGTGGGTAGACAGATCGGTAGGAAACCAGGAAGGTAAGGAGATAGGATGCTGGGTAAGCAGGTAGGTAGGAAAGCAGGTTGGTATTCAAGTAGGTAGACAGAGAGAAGTAGGTAGATATTTATACATTTTTTTAATCGTGTGTATCAGCCTAAACTAAACTCTCTCTCTCTCTCTCTCTCTCTCTCTCTCTCTCTCTCTCTCTCTCTCTCTCTCGCTCACATACACACACACACACACAGCAGGTGGGGAAAGAGGCTTAAATCATAATGAGCAGCTGAAGAGGAGAAAAGAGCATGTCGGGTTTGAAAGAAGTGCTAGAGAGAGAGAGAGAGAGAGAGAGAGAGTGTGTGTGTGTGTGTGTGTGTGTGTGTGTGTGTGTGTTCAGGATAAAAAGACTAAAATCCATCACCCAAACATTTTCCTCATTACTCTTTCACTACGGGAGGGAGTCTCCTAAGCCAAGGAATGTTTATATTTCATTCTTGTTCACTTCACACGATTATATTCAGCTCAGGAGACACTGTCTTAACTGCTGGCTTATATACACCGCTACATCCTGCAATACAAAACAGTTTTCCTAACTTCAAGAGAATTGTCATTATTAAAATCATCATTTTTTTTTCATTTATTTATTTATTACTTTCATAATTTTATTCAAGACCTGTACAGTATAATTCAGATATTATGATCCTTGAAAATAGTTAGCAACATAATAACTACAGCCTACTTATAACATATGATACACATCCAGGTACAGTAGGCTCGCACAGTGTGCGTCATCACAGTGCGCGATTCGCATTGTGCGCGAGTGACCAAAAATCATAACCAAAAACCTTGACTGCGCGAGTTTACCGCAGAGAATGCGAGGCAGAGGCAAGGAGTGGCTCAAAAATGCCATTTTCTATTAGTGTGCGACCACCCCTCACACAGCGTGTCAAGTGTCGTCATGTTGATGCGCAGAAATTCCCGGGCATTCTACTGTGCAGCTTGGGGTACAAGACAGCGGGTGCGCCATAACAGTCCTGGCTCGTGCACAGTGCGGATCTGCTCTCTACAGCTAACCTGTTGTGTACAACGTGTGGCGTTTTTTTTGCTGCTCCATCCTTGCCTGTACTTCGCCACACCATGGCTCCAACCCCAAGAGTTATGAAACTTCCGATGCACACCACCAAGTTAGAGATCATCAAGATGAAGGAGGAGGGTCAAGGAAACACCGCCATCGGGAGAGCCCTGGGACTGGCTGAATTTACAGTGAGAACTGTGTGGAAGAACCGTGAAGCCATAAGGGCTGTAGTGAAGACGTATGGTGCCTCTGACCTAGACGGCCGTTCGCGGGTGGGAATCCAAGCCTGTGTCCGCCGCCGCCTCCACGGCATTCATATTAATGTGTTCACCTCGCTGCCACTCTTAACATTAATTCCTGCTCCGACACCCTCCACCACCACCACTACCTCGCCTAGATTCCAACACTTGGCTTCTCTATTTTATATCTTTGACACTTTTCTTTTTCATTTCTGTATCTGTCTCTCCTTATCTCAGTCTGGCCTTCAGACATCACCATCTATCATTCTATATCTCTTACTCACACCACCACCACACCGAGATTAGTCCATTTTATCACTATTATTTTCTTATTTTTTAAATCTACCTCTCTGTTCCTACTTTTTACTCTTATATTTGTATGTATCTTCTATTCTCTTGCTGTCTCTCACTCTCTCGTCTCCACTACATGTAGAATTCATCCACTTGCTTTTCTTCAATTCTCGTTTTTTTTTTTTCTGTTACCTGTACCATGGTGCATGTATCTGCCTCTCTCTCCTTCTCTTCCTTTACAGTCACCACTACCACACCTACTGTAGAATTCTCTCTCTCTCTCTCTCTCTGTCTCTCTCTAACTTTTCTTCTCGTTTGACTATCACAGTCAGTTTATATCCATTTGTTTATATTCCGATCTATCCCGTCAGTATTTATGCCCAACCCTGCTAGCGACGGCCAACCCACTACCGCGTTAGTCTTCCAGACACATGATTTACCAGGAGAGTCATTGGCTGTACCCAGGAGAGAACTGGGCCAGACTGAAGTCTGCAGGGTGGTTCCAGCAATATTCCTGGTGTCTGACTGGATCCCACACCATGCCTTCTAGGGATCTGAGTCATATTTACAAGATTCTTTACAAATAACTATTTCCAGATGCTAGGATGCTTCACTTCTAATGACTTTAGCCCTCGCATCCCTTCCCTAGGCAAAAGTCCGCATTCTCGTCAGTTAAGATTTCGAAATACCTCTTCATCGCCGATTTAGTTTTCCTGTTACACCTTAATAACCTCTTGTAATTTAATGGCGTAAACATACAACGGAAATATTAATCCCTTCACTACGATTACTTATTTTAGTTACTGTTATCTCCAAACGATTTTTAAACAGCTTAGAGCAGCACAAACAATAAAATACAAAAATCATCTTAGTGAAGAGGTGTATCATCATGCAAACCTCTTTTCTCACGTACGGATGGGGTGAGATAGAGTCCACAGAATATGGAAAAAATTGATAGATAGAGAAAATTTCAGCACAGATATACATACAGTACAAGTAACATATAATGAAATATTACGGTACAATATGCAAACTAAATCACTAAGGAAAAGATACATAGTTCTTCCACCTTAACCTGGCCTCCATTGCGTCTTTTTGCAGATTATATTTCAAGCGGCTCAGTGGCAGAAGACAATGCATCGGCTCTACATTCATACCACAACATTTCTTCAGGACCAGCATCATATTCTAGTGTTAATCTATTGTTACAACTCAGCATTCACATTGGAGAGAAGGCAATTTTAGGCCAATCCTATCACATCGTTTAAATAGGCTCCAACATACTGTACTTGCAGGCGTCGGCCTTGGTCACCTAATGGCGGCTCTCCACGCTGCTCGACTTCTGGCAGCCTCCCTATTCAGTCCCTTATCCCTGAGGTCACACTCTATGACCTCGTCCCATTTTTTTTTCGGTCTGTTAGAGTAAAAAGAGTACAACACATTTCCTGCTTCCTCTGTTATTTCCCAATCTGTTTTTTTCCTACCTGCAGTTGTCCCTACTAACACTGTATTCTACTTAACCTCCTCAATACCATGACCTATTTTTATTTTACCCTTACTGCTGGTGTGGGAGAGGGACGCCTTCGTGTGGTGACAACAATGCGACCGGTCGGCTCCTTTGCCTGGTTATACAAACGTCCCATCCCCCAGAAAGGAGACTAAGGTGGTGCACCGCAAGAGGACGGCAACTTGAGCCTGCAGTCCACCGGGTTCACGTTCAAATTATTCTTGGGTTACAACTACTAATGCTACTACTACCATTATCACTATAACCGGTAACAGCACCACCATAACCGGTAACAGTACCACCACCACTATTACAACTACTGTTACCACTACTACTAACTACTACTGCTACCACTACTACTACTACTGTTACCATTACCACCGTTACCAGTACCTACTACTACAACTACCACAACTACCACCACCATCACCACCACAACTACTACTACTACAACCACCATCACCACCACCCTTGCTGCTGTTCAATTGTTCAGTTACGACAGTCCCCATGTACTAAATGGATTAATAACAGCTCCATCTAACCCCTCCAGTTCAAAGTCACTCCAACAGGGGGTTTTCAGGCCACTACACCACCAGGCGGCCAGCAATATAAAGGCAATATAAATTCATTACATATATCCCACCACACACAATATCTCAAAATTCATAAAATCACGCAAGATACAATTTCGCCGATTCAATTTAGTCCAGAAAAAATCCGTATCTAAATATCACGGGAAACAATAAATTAAAAAACCGCATGACTGAAATATACGGTGCATTAAGAAAAAATCCACCACAGAAAAAGATATGGAAACACTTTCATCCCAAGAGTACATTGGTTACTTAGAATCGAGTGAAATAATACACTGTGTGAGTGAAGGGGTTGGGGCAGAACACCAGGCTACTGCCCTTGGTGGCATTACCCTACATGATCTAGGGTCACCCACTGGGGGATCAAACCCTGGCATATGGCAGGATCGTCACCCCATCAAGGACATTTCAACCAATGAACCACTGTGCGCCTCGCAATGTACAGGGTGGTACATATATTGCACAACCTAATTCTCATGTGTTGCTGGGACGGCTCTGTCAGCGTTACCAGTGTCTACCCTGCATCACCTACTTACCATAACCCTGTTCATGATATACTGTGGCTCCTTTTTGACGTCTACTGATTGCAGAGCTGATTGGTAATTTCTTGAAGTAGTCAAACTATCTTCGCGTCTCACAAACAGACTACGCCGTACCCGCAACACACAAGACTTGAGAGTGCAATAAACGGACAACTCTGCAGCTGGAATATATACAGTATAGAAAATTAAAACCGAAAATAATACAGCTCATATAATTCCTCAAAACAAATGGAAATGACGGAGAGAAACAATTAAGTTAATTGCAATTTAATTTTAACAAATCAGTTATCTATCCATTACAGCAAAAAATTAATTTAAAAAGAAATCGCATGACACGAATATATATATATTTTAAAAATCCTACCGCACAGCTTTATTACTGACGAATTCTATCTATCTATCTATCTATAGCCAGTCATCTTAATCCCGTAAGAGGTGACCACAAACAAATCGCCTCCATGTCTCCCTTCCCCCGACTTAACCCCCCTTCTCATATACCTCTCTATCCCTCCATCTCATCCTCGGTTTCCCTCTCCCTCCACCCCACTCACATACACTCTCCTAGTTAGTCTTTCATCCTCCATCCTCTCCACATGGACAAATTATAAAAAGAGTGTCTTCGCTGGGGTGGCACGGTTGATATGGAGGAGACAGGGAGAGAGAGAGAGAGAGAGAGAGAGAGAAATCCCAACCCCCATAACTTAAAAGAAAAACATCAGGCAAGATACAATTTCGCTGACTCAGTTAACTTATTAAAAAACGTAGCTAAATATTGCTGGACACAAATATACAAACGACATCGCATGGCAGGAATACACACAAAAGTAATCCCACGACAAGAAATTCATTAGAGGGACGAAATTATACGTGAGTACATTCGTTATCAATAAAGGAATAAGTAAAATGGCATATCAAAGTAGCACACACGTAAACATACATACACACCGTACATACATACACACATACATACCTGACACAAAATATTTTCTCAAAGCAACTAAAATGCCACATCAGTATTCACACACACACACACACACACACACACACACACACACACACACACATTAAATATCTACATTCATACATAAAAACATAGGTTTCCATATATCCATGCACATACATAATTCATACATACACAAATGCTTAAATACACATACATAATTACATACTGGTGTACACACCTATACAGCACATACGGTACATAATTATATATACATACGGTACATAATTATATATACATACGGTACATAATTACACATAGATACATAATTACAGAGGTACCAAGAGCAAATTTTTAAGAATATTATGAACTTAAAGAATGCTTTGTTTTCACACACAGGTCCTTCGTTTACATTAAATGAACAAGTGAATATATCAACAATACATTAAAACAGATGTTATCGTAGAGAAGGTATTAGCAGTTCAACACAGACCCAGGTAATCTAATACTCTCTCTCTCTCTCTCTCTCTCTCTTTTAGCCAGCCAGGGTCGTCATATATGCACCGGGGTGGCAGCATCCCCCTCTCATTTTCTATAATTTTCTCTTTCTGAAGCGCAGCATAAAAGGCAAAAAGATGAATCACAAAGGCGTGTGGGTGGAGGAAATTTTTTGCTTTTGAGGTGAGAAATATATTTCTATGGCTTTTCACATTCTATGAAGTATAACGGGCTTCGTGGCACTTTCTCTTTAGGGATTTATTCTGCCTAATATTATACTGCCTACTGTTAGCACTCTGGGTGGTATTCTAGGCAGCACGGGAGACTTCTTAACATCTTTTCCTTAGTGATTTATTTTGCATATTATACTTTCACATCACCTTCTACGCCATTATATCAAAGTCATAGTGACATCAATAACAAACAAGTGGCTCATGAGATGTAATGTGCAGAACAAATAGGTAAGGAAGAATTGTTACGGAATCTCCAAAGCCGCAGAAAACAAAAACAGCTGATTACATTCGCTTGGTGTTAACTGGAATAAAACAGTAGAGTCGTTCCCACCATGAAGGGGTTACTGGTGATAATATTAACACTCCCAGCCTCCCATATCCACCTTCACTTGAATAACATCAAATACCGGTACCGGTACTTGGAATACAGCACTATGAGTTGGCCCCACCATGACAGGGTTAATGGTAACACTATTAACACTCTCAGCCTCCTATATCCACCTTCACCTGAATAACATCATGTGCTGCTTTCCGGAATATAATAACAAAGCTGTGCCAATCATGACTGAGTTAATGGTACTACAGTAGTATTAACACTCTTAGGTTACTGTAACTCACTCTCAATTAAACACAATCGTCTGGCAGCAGTTGTAATTAAATATGAGAAAAGACGAGACCATAAGAACAATAATGGATGCTGGTAGTGTGTCCTCATGTGTTAACATATGTTCACATCCTGTACGTTTATGTCCACACACACATACACACACACACACACACACACACACACACAAAGACTGAGCCGTACATGAGGTGTATGAGAACGGGGAGTAAGTTAAATTATCAGAGCTGCCGGTCAAAGGATCAGGGTAATTGACTTATTTAAATGTAAGGATGGAGTCCGGGGGTGTGGGGAGGGAAGGTGAAAAGGGGTGAGAAGGAAGGGAGGGGTGTGAGAGAGAGGAGAGAGGGAGAGAGAGTGGAACTGGGGGCGAGAGAGAAGCAGAAGAGGAAAGAATGGGTGAGAAAGAGGTGGAGGAGTGAGGGGAGAGAAAAAGGGAGGAAGATCAGGGAAGACGGGGGAAGAGAAGGGGGAGGACGCGTATACGAACAGAATGGGTGAGGGGAGGGGGAGAGAATGGGTAAATGAAAGTGAAAGGTAGGAGAAGGGGAGAGGGGGTGAAGGAGTACGGGGGAAGAGTGTGCAATGGAATGGGCGAAGGGAGGGAGAGAAGGAAAGGAGGAAGGTAGGGGGAGGAGAGTGAGGGAGGAGAAGGGGTGAGGAGACGAGAAACGTGAGAGGGGTAGAGGTTGGGGAGAAAAGGAGGAAGGTGTATGTGATGGGGTGAGGTAAATGGGGAAATGGGAAGGAGAGAGGAGGGAGGAAGGGAGGGGGAAGGGGGAGAGGACAAAGAATACGAAAAGGAAATCTCTTAAACAAAATTTCCACATGTGGGAGGGAATGATTTTGCCAAAACGAGGAGGAAGGTGCAAGATGGCGGAGAGGGAGGGTTGGAAGCAGGAGGGAGGCATGGCGGAAATGAAGTGAGGGGTGGGGGGTGTAGGATGGTGGAGAGGAGGAGAAAATGAAGAGGAAGGTGGGTTACGATAAGGATAATAGGGGGAGGGAATGAGGGGAGAAAAGGGAGGGGTGAAGAGAAGAGGGATGGGGAGGAGAAAGGAGGATGATTAAGAGAGTGGGTGAGATTCTTAAGAGAATGGAAAAGAAAGGATGGGGAAGAAGGGGAGGGGAGACAATGAAAGATGAGGGGGAGGAGGGTGTAGGGAAGAGAGGGGAGTGTGAAAGGAAGGGATGAGTGGGGGGGGGGGAAATAGGTAAGAAGAAAGGGGGAGTAAAAGCGAGTAACCATAGTGAATGGAGTGGGGAAGGATTAGCTGGGATTCAGAGAGGGAAGGGAAGGGGAAAGGAAGAGGGTGGAAATGAGTACGGAGAGGGTGTGATGAGGGTACAAGTGGGGCCTAAACTGTTGTACGATCACAAGAAACAAGAACCAATGTGTGGGTGTAATTCTTCCACTGAACAAAATGGTGTGGAGGCAGCACGAATAAAGCACAAGGCTTCATGGCACTGAAGATATTAAAATACTGCTGCTAACCCTGCCAGTACCTGACGCCTTTCCTTACCTGGATAAAACCGTCTGGAGGTACAATACTGCTGTTAACTCTGCCACTACCTAACACCTTTCCTTTCCTGGATAAAATCGTCTGGAGGTAAAATATTCCTGTTAACCCTGCCAGTACATAACACCTTTTCTTTCCTGGATAAAATCGTCTCCCTGCCTTAGGCCTCTGAATCTGGCGGGTTATTCATCCACTATCTTGCGATACCAGGCCACTGCACCATCCACGTCACCACCATTACACCCCCCTCCCCGTGCTATCCCAGGTACACATTTACCTATCAACCCACAAAGGATGGATGCACACCTGAGTGTAGTGGCGCCAGCTGCCCGCACCAATATCCCAACCCTGGTGGTACTGGGTGGGCAGTATCGTAGCCAGCACCGCTAACCACTCGGCTACCACGGCCAGAGTAATAATTAATCAGTCCATCATGGCAGTGAATGGTTTGTTATAGCAAGTGTTAGGTTGGTGCAGTACCGGCAACACTTGTATATACCATACTGTATATTTACCAACACTTGTTGGGTTTAATTTTCCCTTGACTTAGTCTCACTGGTCCACTTCTTCTATTTTCACTTCTACTATTACACTGTTATTATGACCATTAATATTATCAGGTACCGTACTGTTATTACCAAATCATCAATGTTATTATTATTATTATTATTATTATTAATTATTATCATCATCACCATCATCATCATCATCACATCGGCCTTTTTCCCTTATTCTGTGTTTTTCCTTCTCCTCTTCCACTTCTCCATCGTGGTCGTTGTCTTGCTCTTGTTCTTACGCCGTCTTGTGGGTTTTCTCCCTCTTGTGTGAGGTACTTTGAAGTCGGAGGCTGTGCAGATGCTAGGATGAGGGAAGAGGCTTTGCAGATATATATGTAAAGTAAAGGTGGCGTCAGAAATATATAACCAACGTACTGATCCCACCTGGTTACTCTCTCTCTCTCTCTCTCTCTCATACATACATACATAGTTTACATACATATTGGCATAACACAGACACATGGTACATACTCACATAATACATACATATACATAAATACTTAAATACATAGGCCTACAAATGGTATACCATGAATGCAATTTATACTACAGATACCACATATACATGGCACTATAATAACACACACACACACAACTACTGTATGCCGGTAATAAAAAGCTCTCCTCCTTGCCTCCCCCCCTCTCTCACAACAAAAACCTCTACTCCCTACCTTCCCCCCCCTCTCTCTCTCTCATACGCCACAAAACAACTGACTGTCGGCGGTCTCTTGATTTCAGCCACATAAAGAGGGAGACGACGAGTAGTTGGAAAGGAAAAATTTGTAACATATCTTGGTGTGTGTGTGTGTGTGTGTGTGTGTGTGTGTGTGTGTGTGTGTGTGTGTGTGTGTGTGTGTGTGTGTGTGTGAGAGAGAGAGAGAGAGAGAGAGATGAGGTTGAGTTTGGAGGGGGTGGGGGAGGGGAGGGAAAACAGGGAAGAAGCCTTACTATACTCATTGTACTCTAACTTCACCTAAAATGCCATCTCTCCATCTTGAATGTTGAGTTGTAACTATAGATTTACACTAGAATGTGATGCTAGTCATCAAGAAGTGCTTTGGGAAGGATACAGAACCGTAGTAGCTTGGGGGGGGGGGGGGCTACATCAATTAAGCCGCAAAAAGAAGAAAATCTGGGCCAAGTTTATGTGAAAGAACGATAACAAAGATGAGAATATTATAATGTCTTTAAATATGTAAGTTAGAGGTGTTAGGAAGCCTACTAACACCACGGTACAACAGTGTAAGGTTTTGTTTGGGCTAACCGTCTGTACTTAATACATGATCATTTAACGATGGCTTCCTCGTCTCCAACATAACTCACATCATCTCCGCCTGTCTACACCCACATTACACCTGATACAGTACAACAGCTACAAATCACTAGCTATATATAATCCTCTCATGGTAAAGACAACTCTATTATTACATTCCAGGTAATGCCAGACGATTTTATTCAGCTTGGTGGGTCACAGAAGACCAAGGGTGACCATTAACCCTCTGAAGGCTAGAAACTGTAGTGTCTTCCAGCTGACGTCAGGCGATTTTATTGAACTGGGTCGACTTAAATTACTTACAACTATACATTACTACAATAATCAGTATTACGAATTAATTTATTATAAAATACAAAAGACATCTACTAATCATCGAAAGAGTTTCAAATGGCTATGATTTAGACTCAGGATTCCAGTGGCTTATTAAGTGAATGAGTGTGTGGCCCACTTCTCTGGGTACGATTCTGACTAGTTCTTTTCTCTTGTACAGTACTCTGAGGGTATCAAGGATTAAAAAAACTGATGGTGGTGATGGTGGTAATGGTGTAAGTATTGGTAAAGTCGGTAATGACAGGGTAGGAGGAGCAGGTGACATTGTAATCTGTGTAGAATGTCACCTCACAGACTGGTCATCACCCTCACAACCCCCCTGTCTCTGGTAACCTTTGGGAAGTGAAGGATAAACATCTGATCTTATTCCTAATTCACAAAGGTAATCCATCACTGTTCTTACAATGTCTCGTAGTGTTATAATCAATACTTGGTTTACACTGTCTTCGGTGGTAGGTGGGGGCGACCATCATTCACTCACTTGATGCAGTGCTGCCTACATCTTCCTTAGTTTTTATCATTTGTTTCAGTGTTTGCCCCATTCTCATCCTGTTTCTCCCATCCTTCCTGTCACCTTGTATTACCGGTACTCTCCTTTAAGGTGACTCAACATCAGTGACAAACCAATTAGTTTTGTGTAACCCAGAAAACCATTTACAACGTTGAGTGGTAACCATATTCCCAGATGACAGCGGGATGTGGAGCCTACTATGGTGCCCCTATTAACTGGAAGGAGACGAAAATGCGGCGTTCATCCAAGAACCAAACCTCCATACTCTTCCCTGCGCCTCGCTGTGGCGAGGCGCTGTCTGCCGCACGGGAAAATTGGTTTACTGCACAGGACGGCCCAGCAGGGACTGTCGCTTGCCTGCGGCTGATGGGTCTGCTCAGCCAGACAGACCAGGGTTACTCAACAACAACAACAACAACTGTCTTGGGTAACCTTCACTCACGTACAAGTGGTGAGTTGTGTTACAGAGGGACGCCTTCATGTGGTGACACCAGTATAACTAGGAGGCTCAACTGCCTGGTTATACAATCGTCCCTGAACTACTTCCCTATCCACTACATAACGGAAGATTGATCTTCACCACTTCAGTACTATGACGCACTATACAGGGTGTCCATACATAACGCTGCCTTTCATTCTGCCGGGCGATTTCTTGTGTGTTGCATGGACGGCTCAGGCAACGTTGTCGATGACTGTCTTGCATCTTTTATCCATTTTCTACTCCTACTGCCACACCCACGCCCACACCAGCAGACTGAGCCGTCCCCGCAACGCACACGATTCCACCAGGTGAGTTTCTAGTGTAGCGCTATTTACGGACCACCCTGTATAGCAGTTTCCTGGTAATTTCATGTTATTCAATTTTATACGGATCACTCGTACTGAAGGGGTTAATGAAGCATACACGACATACCGGTACTGCATATCTAACCCATCAGTTCAGTCTCCCCTAAGCTGAATAAAATCGTCTTGAGGAAATAGAAATTAGTTGAAAGGAGTCACTGAGCTGAAGAGGTTATGCTGAACATTAGTGTTTGGTGGTGACGATGTAAATGTAAACTACATTACGTCATCTGATGGGACAAGAGAGAGAGAGAGAGAGAGAGAGAGAGAGAGAGAGAGAGAGAGAGACTGCCAAACCCATTCAGTACGACGGTGTCTTTTTCCGTTGTTCTTTCAGACAGCATGCGGTTTATTCAGCTTGGTGGAGAGCTGTTTTAAGGAAAGGGTTAATGAAAGACAGATCTGGCCTTTCCAGTGCCATAAGGATCTGCTAAGCTGACTAGAAAATGTGTAGATGCAGCAGCAATATAATAAAACAGCCTCCATAGCTGTTAATACACTGTAAAGGTAATTATACTGTATCAGATCACATAATTTTCACTTTACCATTGAGTCAGTTTTGGTTATGATGTATGTTTTCAATGTTTTGGTACCTGTATGTACTGACGAAGGTATAAACACCTGCCTCACCAACTGGTCTAAGAGCAGAACATTTAACTTTGCCTTGTGACCTTCATCTTTCACCTTCTGCCCTCTCAATCGAATTACTTTATCCTAGTCTGACCCTCAACCATTCCACCTAGTTTGGAGCAGTTCAAATAAAAACCAAGTGGTCCTGCTCTGTGAACTTGAACTTTGACCTTTCCCTGTAACTTGATCTTCGACTGATGGCTCGTAAAATTGAATCCCTTTATCCCTGCCTTGAAGCCTTACAAAACGTTTGGTCCAAATCAGATCAAAACGTTTTACATTTTAAGGTGACCCTGCCAAGTGACATGGACCTGTGACCGATTGTTAAAATAATCATCATCATCATCATCAACCTCTTATGTGATCCTCAACTCTTCCACTATGTTTGACCTAAATCAGATGAAAACTGTTTAGGTTTATTTTGTTCACACACAGACACACACACGGATACAAATATGATCTTTACCTCAGACTGATTTCTCAAAATCGATGCCGTCCAGTTTTGCGTTACCCTTAACCCTTCCAGTAAGTTTGCTCAGATCTTGATAAAAATTATGTTGACTTTGTCAGCTAAAATATGAGCTAGCATCGTGACCATGATCTTTAACCTACTGTTCTCTACAACAATAGATCAACCCCTTGATTTACCGCCAACCCTTCCACCAAGTTTGCCTTATATTGGATAAGAAGTGCTCGAGTTATTTGCTCTCTCTCTCTCTCTCTCTCTCTCTCTCTCTCTCTCTCTCTCACACACACACACACACACACACACACACACACACACACACACCAAGTAAAACATAACACCCACTGTCGCTTCCCAGACTCGGATGTAATAACCGCATACAGGGGTTATCCTCAAGACTGTTTATAAATACGACCCGTGATCACCACCAGACGGTTTTACTCAGCTTATGGCAAGGGGGTTAATGCACACTTAATATAGAAATGGTTGGCATGTCTTGTATTAATGGATTCCTTCTGACTGGGTCTGGGTCTGACTCTGACATCTTGACATTTGTGATGTTAATAGTAATGACACCAATTCCTTTAACTCCCACCTTTGAATGTCACTTACCTACTCTCTCTCTCTCTCTCTCTCTCTCTGTTTATCAATCTAGTATGGTTTGGCTTTTTTTTTTTTTTTTTTTTTTAATTTTGTGGCATTTTGTAGTACATCAATTCTTTGACGCCTCACCTTTGCATGTTATACTGACATTCTCAAGTACATCTCTCCATCTGTCTGTACATCTATCTATTTTATCATTTATCGACCTATTCTCTACATACGATCTATCTGCATACCTCTATCTATCTGTTTTTCTATATCTATTTTTATTTTTTCATGTAAGGATGAACCAAAGACTAGAAGACCGCAAGATTGTTCCCTCCAAGGAAAAATAAAAACGATAAGAAAACCAAATTCAAGATCCTGTCTGTCTCTCTCTACTTATCTATCTATCTATCCACCTCTATCACCCTATCTATCTTTATATGTGTTCATCTATCTACGTGTTCCTGCCTAGTATTGTTTGGCCTCTGCGTTCCTATATTAGTTTTTTATATATACGGTAATAAGAACATTAATTCTTTTCTGGCTCACTTTTGTTTATCACTTGCATCTGTGGGTTAGCGGGTCTATCTATATCAGATTTATCTATCTGTCGGTATCTATCTACCTGTCTGATAACCTATCTACCTACCTACCTAGGGTACCTATATTAATCTCACTATACTCCATTTACTTTATCCTGGATTAAACTTGTCATTGCTCCAGTGTCAATGCTCAGTTGTAACATGGCATTAACAGTACAATATGGTGCTAGTAATAAGGTGTTTTGGCAAAATATACTATTACTATTGCTACTGTCTGACACACACCTGTCTGGTAGAGATCCCTCGCTGTGCAGTTCTCGTAACTCCTGGCCAGGGATACACAAACGCACTCAAAATTAATTCCCTGTCGTAACTCTGGTTTTGATCTGCAGGAAGGTCTAGGAGGCTGTCGAATCATCACCCTCTGTCTTATGTTCTAACTTCATAAACAAGTCCTATACTCAGTTTTTTTTATTGAGGCGAAGATGCACTTAATAGGTTGGTGATGGCTGACTGAAAACAGCATGTCTGAATAACGTATTTACTAACCCTAATTTCCCCCTCAGATATATGTTATGTCAATGAATAACGCTAACAAGAAAGAGATTATGAAGTAATGCTGCATTGAGCCAATCATCACCAACCTGTCAAGTGCATCTTCGCCTCGATTTAAAAAAAAAATAAATAAAATAAAAAATAAACTGAGTATAGTTACCTGACGAAAGTTACTGCAGGCGAAATATATACATATACCTGTATCTATCTATCTATCTATCTATCTATCTATATATATATATATATATATATATATATATATATATATATATATATATATATATATATATATATATTGGAGATCGGGGAGATGAGGGAAAAGAGTGCAAAATCTTCCCTTGTCTTGTTCATCCTGTAAAAACATGTAAGTTACGACGGGAAATCGATCGTCAATATGTTCCAGAATCCCACCCCTGCTTTCCAACATGATCCATCAATGTACTTTTTATTAAAGATATCAACCCCTTCACTACGATGTCGTACCTTATTCCTGCTGCCTTTACACGATTTTATTCAGCTCAGAAGAAATCCGTTAATCAAAAACTCAAAACTCTCCAGCTTCCTAACATGACTGCCCAGTTTACGTTTCGCGCTACTGAAGACATCAGCCCTTTTTAAAATTCTATTCTCGCTGCCATCAGACGAGTTTACTCAGCGCAACACAGATCCCTCCAACTGAAGGTTTTGTCAAAATCTCACAATTATCCAGCTGTGTACTGTACCATGATCACCCAATTTACTTTTCTGGCCATTATTACAAGCAATCCCTTCACTACCAGGTTTTATCTGGTCTTATTAACAACAGACGATTTGATTCATCTTACCACACATCCGATCCAAAAGAAAGTTGAATCAAAATCTTAAACCCCTCAACAATGTAACATGATCTAGCAATATACTTTCCTGGCCATTAAAAATGACATTTAAATTTCTTCATTAATTAATCGTCTAAATTTGTTGCTGTTTCCGCAAGACGAATTCATTCCACTTACCAAACATCCCTCGAAGTCAGGGCTTAGTCAAAACCTCATATTCCCCAACTTTGTAATATGATCCCCCCCGTACCGGTATATTTTTCTGGCCATTAAATATGACATTTAAGACTTAGGCCAGTGCCACAATCTTATTCCATGTTGGTGGGTGGAGTCAATTGCTCTCCTGTCACAAGAACCCATCACAGAGAGGATGTTAAAGTTCTATGAAGTAATCTTGGTCTAATATACCCATTTTACTTCAACTTGGCCTAAAACTGCCATCTCTCCATCTAGAATGCTGAGCTGTAACAGTAGATTAACACTAAAGTATGAAGCTAGTCATGAAGAAGTGCTAGGAAAAGAATGTAGACTAGTAATGTCTTTTTCTGCCACTGAGCTACGTGATATTAGGCACAAAGAGACAAAAACCTGGGTCAAGTTATGATGAAAGAACTACGGTACAGATGTAGTTGTCTTCTAAGGATCTGAACACTTATATTGGTACATGAAGACAAAAAAAAAAAAAAAAAAACGGTATTAGCTCCTTCCATCCAATGACGCTGTTTCTAGTTTAGGCTACTTTGTCATATCCACACAGTTACAGTCAGCTTTGGAAGGACTTTTCAAAATGACTTGTAAGAAGCGGTCTTCATTTATAACTTGTCTCCCCAGAGCTGAATAAAATTGTCTGGAGGTTGCAGGAATACACCAGTAAAATACATCAACTGAATAAAGGAGTTAGTAGTAGTGATATTGCAAATCCAGGCTCATCTGAACGTGAACCCGGTAGACTCCAGGCAAAAACTGTCCTGCAATCTACCATCCTCTTTTGGGGGGATAGGCAGGGGACTGAGGGATGTTTGTATAACCGGGCAGCTCCACCGCTTGGTCATATCGGTGCCACCACATGAAGGTGTCACTCTTCAGCACTGAATTAAGAATGATATTTAAGACTCGGATCACTTCCCTAATCATCTTCCAAGTTGGTAAGTACGTAAGCTGAGTCAATAATTGCCCTCCTGTCACGCGTCCATCACAGGAAAAATGTTAAGTGCTCTGACATTATCTTGGACTGCTAAAACACTCCTCTGGTCCTCCCTCATTCAATTTACTGTCACTCAGAACGGTTTCAATTTGAGGGCTGAAACAAGAAATAGCATGTCTGTCTTCTATCTATCTACTGCCAAATGTCGTAATCTAGCAATAGTCAGAAGCCTTCATCCCGGAAAGGGTGGCCACAAAAAAATCACCTCCATGTTATTCTGTCCTCTGTCATCAGGCTACCCTACCTCCAACTCGCACACTCCTAACTTACATACCACTGTCCCCCATCTGTCCATCTTATCTTTCGTATCCCCCTCCAACTCTCCCCCTCCATCTTACTCACATACACGCTACTTGTAGCTAATACATGTTATGTTTTTGTGGATCTAAACTGTTCTATTTGGTGTCTAAAACAAACTACATTTAAAATATCATGTCTGAAGGTACCGTAGTAAAAATAAAACAACATGGACAAAGCTGTCATTAAAGATTAATTGTCTGAGGACGCGAACTATTCGTTTTGGCCACTCAAACTAGCAAAGATTTTTTTCTTTTTTTTTTAAGCTACTGACACTTTCAATTTCTCCTTGGTGAATTGTTCTCTTATCACAGCATCCATCATTGAGATTATACTAAGTTCTCTGAAAATTTCTTCAACTAATAAAGCATTCTCGTGATTCTCGCTCACTCCGACTAGAGAACAACATGTTGTCTTTAAAACTCCACACTGTTTCAGTTTGGTGGCTTAAACTGGCAAAGGTAACAGTTGTCGGTGTTTTGAGGGGCGGAACTCTTGCTGGTTACTACGATGGGCAGAAAGTTTGTTCTTTTCTTTGGCTTTTTCTCATAAAGATGACATTCAGGGCTCAAATCACTCTGCAGACTTTTCCCGAGTTGGTGAGTAAAACTGATTATTCTCCTGTCACAGCGTCCATCACGGGAAGGCTGTTATGTTCCCTGAAATAGTCCCCTGGCCTGCTAAAACATTCTCTTTATCCTCCCTCACTCAGTCCAGGGAACATTTGTCTTTGAAGTTCCAAACACTCACTTTGGCAGCCTGAGCTGACAAAAGTAATAGATTTTGTTGTTACTGTTGTTTCTGACCTTTTTTTTTATTCCATCATCAATGTACCTATTTGGTCTGTCTCAGTCTACTATATCTATCTATCTATCTACCTACCTAGACGTACAGTATCCTAATCAACCTACAGATGTATCACTGGTACTACTTATCTGACAAGACATTCCCACCAACACATCAACACTAGTCACACGTCACCATCAACCTTGCAACCACCAACATAAGCTGCAACACATTCAACACTGTCGTTCCTGCCACACACCATACCATCAACACCCAATCGGCAACAAAACAGAATATACACACTGTGAGGCGAGGGGGAGGGCGGGAGGAGGAGGAGGACATGCTGGGTTTGTTTGAATCCTGAAGGCTGAAATTGATGAAGCTGATGGTGGAAATGGAAAAGAATGGGAAGGAGGAAAGGAGACAGAAGACTTCATAATGGAGGTACCAATAATAAACTCAAGTCATCATACTGAAGTGGTTCACCTTAAATAAGCAAAGTTTAACCAGAGCTCAAATATAAGTAGTATTCGAAGGACCATCATTATAAGGGAAACATGTTTAATTTTTCAGATACCAGGTAGGCCTATGTGGCGTTACGTGTTCACTACTATATCACCAGCGTAGGGGCCCAGGACTAGACAACTTAGCTCATACATTTATGGCAAAGGTAAACAGTCCTTCACCCCTGAGTGGCATTATGTGCACAATAAACCTGTCTCATCCCTTGAAATAAAACACGTTATCCACGACATCAGGTTGAAGCAGTTAAGTATTACAAACATACACGTGAAGTGAAAAACACATGACAGTGTATTAGATGGCACAGGAGGCTTCGTAACACCTCTTACTTACTGATTTACATTGCATATTACCCCTTAACATTCTCTGGAACTTTTTTTTTTTTTTTTACATCTCTTTAACACGGACAGTTACTGTTATGACATACAAGATAATCATTATTAAGGTGTAATGTGCAGAATAAACCACTACGGAAGAGGTGTTACGAAATCTCCCAATCCACTCAGAATACTACCCTGTGTAAAACAACTACAGGAGCTGCCCTGTGAATGACACAATAGACTATAGTCGATTTATTTTCATCTGACGGAACTAGGTCACTTTCTTGAATACTAAATCGTGTTTGTATGCAATTATAGGAGTCCTTGTTATGAGGCAGATACGACTCCTTGGTTACTAGTGATTTTTATTCCCCAATCTGGCAGCAATACTAAATAGTGATTGTGTGAAATTCCATAAGCCTTGTAAGGTAGGCATAAGTCTCCTTGGTTACTAATCAAATTTATTCTCCAATCTGAAATACACTTGGGCTGATATGACTAGTAACCAAGGAGACTCATTCCTACCATATAACTAAGGCTCATCGAATTTCATGCAGCCACGACATTGTACTAAAGTTGTGGGAGTGGGTTACTTGTATCAGGTGTAAACAAACCATTACTGTATATGGAGTGCATCAAATTCGTACTTACACACGTTGACCTGGTACTGCATTAACACTTACCTGAAACAAAGGAAACATGCATTATTAAGGATTCTTTGATTTACTTGGATACACAAGAATTACATGAGTTCTAAGCAGAATACATGTAGAAATTAAAGGTTGTTAGCAACGCCAGGGGAATGCAGGATGGTCTCCACACACATACAGTACACTGATACACTTAGCCTATGTGCAAACTGTGGTTGTGAGTAATGAACATACAAGAACATACACTGTCAAGCTTTAGGTGTTTGTACGGTCTGACCTTTGACCTCATACAATGAATCACTGTAAAAGGGTTAAATAAAGACAAAAGGGTAATGTATTTGGTGTTACTGGCCCAAGGAGCAGTTATGCTAAGTTTGAGGTGTATTAACTACCGTCCTGCAAAAATAAAGGATTGGCACCAAACTGAAAAGGGTTGGAAGAAAGA
Source organism: Coenobita brevimanus (assembly GCF_032717465.1). NCBI lineage: Eukaryota > Metazoa > Arthropoda > Malacostraca > Decapoda > Coenobitidae > Coenobita > Coenobita brevimanus. The sequence goes on from NC_137060.1 coordinate 3,009,610, forward strand.
AACAAGAAAGAAACTGATCAAATACAGCAGGTCTCCGCCCTATAATCTGCGGACATAATGAAAATTACAGCACCGCTAGTGAATACCCTATGGGTTAGTTTAAAAAACCTAGTACAAATTAAAGTGTGTGTCCATTACGCTATTTTTCAGAGGAGCATGATACATGGTACATGAAACGGAAAACACTTAAGCAACTTACAGCATGGCATTCTCTCTCTCTCTCTCTCTCTCTCTCTCTCTCTCTGTATGTGTGACACAACAGGTACAATTAAGGCATTTTTACGGAGTGAGTTTGTATGGTATTTGTGACGGAATATTCCTAAGCAAACTCCCACCTGTGTAGCTCTATAAATCAATTTTCTTTTTCTCTCTGACACACCAGGTACAATTAAGGCATTTTTAAGGAGTTAGTTTGTATGGTACCGGTATTTGTGATATAATATTTCTAATCAGACTCCCACCTGTGTAGCTCTATGAATCAATACTCTCTCTCTCTCTCTCTCTCTCTCTCTCTCTCTCTCTCTCTCTCTCTCTCGCTTCCAAAAGACACCCCCAGATCCCATCGTAGTCCATGCCTGTGTATTTTAGGATGGATGGGTCCCAGGTAGGCAAAACAATGGTGGAAATATTAAAAAGTCTCCAATCCCTGTGTGATTTATGATGCCTGGCAGAGACGACGTGTGTGTGTGTGTGTGTGTGTGTGTGTGTGTGTGTGTGTGTGTGTGTGTGTGTGTGTGTGTGTGTGTGTGTGTGTGTGTAAAAGCCGAGTGTTAAAAGCTGGCCAGGAGGGTTGTGGGGGATGAGGTTTGTTGAGGGAGTTTCATGTGGAGAAAGAGACAAAGGCTTGGTAAACAAGCTAGGTAGGGGTTTTGGAAGGGCTTTCAGTATGGAAGGTGCATTTAGTGCCCAAATGATGACATGCAAAGATGTCCGACGCCAACTGATTAGCGTAGAACCTCGGGAATGTATTGTTTAGCATACGTCCAGAGTCAGTAAAAAAAAAAAAAAAATCCCATATATCTTTTTTGCAATATACTTGAGTTTGGAGTATTACAGCACTGTGTTCAGGCAATTAAAACAGTGCTACTAATCCTTTCACTACCATGATGCCTTATTAACAACCAGGGTCCTATGACTCACTCTCAGCTGAATAAAATCGTCTGGCGTTGGCTGGAACAGAATACCGACACTGGTATTGTGGGGACTATGCCAGGGTTAATGTTACCAGTATTAAGTCAGGCTCCTGTGACTCACTCAGTTGAATACAAGCGATGGCTTAAGAGCTTATTTTCGAACGGTATTCCACAGGGAGATTAGCAATTTGAGGGAATGTCAGGTTAGTGGGGATCCCCAGGTCATAGGTCAGGCGCAGGAAGCACGTGGGGATGTCCGTCAGGTGTCTGTGAGGGGGGAGGTGGTAGATAGGAATGTAGTCCAGGTGACGGAAATTAACTCAGCTCCAGTACCAAACAGACGTTCGACCAGTGAGAAGTATAATGAGTTAATAAATATAATACACGGAGGCCAAGATAGATATATTCCTTCAAAACCGTTTAGAACTAACAATTCAGAACCAAGATGGTTAAACAACAGATTAAAATCTCTCATAGGCCAAAGGAAAGGAATATATAGAAAAATAAAACGTGGAGAGGAACACTTAGGTAACCGGTACACAATTTTAAATAGAGAAGTAAAGAGGGAGATAAGAAAAGCAAAAAAAAGTTATGAAATTAAGGTTGCAAGTGAATCAAAAGTAAACCCTAAGGGTTTTTATCAAATGTACCGAACGAAAAATAAAGATAGGATAGGACCACTCAGAACAGAATCAGGTGACATTACCAGTGAAGATAAAGAAATGTGCTCCATCCTAAATAATTATTGCATATCAGTTCACCAAGGAAAATCTAAGCCTGGTCCCTCAAGCAGCAAATATTTACCATGAGAATACGGAAAATATTCTTAGTAAAATAACCATTAGTAAGGAGGACGTATTGAAAGAAATTAATAAGTTAAAACCTCAAAAATCGCCAGGTCCGGACGATATATATGCAAAAATTATAAAAGAAACCAAAGAAGAATTATGTCAGCCACTTTTAACGTTATTTAATGACTCTTTAAGTTCAGGAGAAGTTCCAGAGGCGTGGAAAACCGCAAACGTAGTGCCCATCTTTAAAAAGGGTGATAAATCAGCTGCGTCGAATTATCGTCCGATAAGTCTAACGTCAATAGTAGGAAAAATGTTAGAGTCAATTTTGGCTAATAAGATTAGAGAACACTTAGAAAGATTTAATCTTATAAACGAAAGTCAGCACGGATTCAGGCAAGGACGATCCTGCCTCACAAATTTGTTGTCATTCTACTCGGAGGTCTATGAGGCAGTACATAGCGATAAAGCTTACGATGTTATTTATCTGGACTTTAGTAAAGCTTTTGATAGAGTCCCACACGAAAGGTTAGTTAGAAAGGTTCGAGCACACGGTATAGACGGCGATATCTTAAAATGGATAGAATCCTGGCTGAAAGGACGAAAGCAGAGAGTATTAATAAATGGAACTAAGTCGGACTGGGGATTAGTAACTAGCGGTGTACCACAGGGTTCAGTACTCGGTCCCTTATTATTTATCATATATATAAATGATCTAGACTTAGGAGTCAATAGCAGAATCAGCAAATTTGCCGACGATACAAAAATAGGGCGTATCATTAACTCGACTGACGATTGCCATTACTTACAAAAAGACCTCGATACATTGTCCAAATGGTCTAAAACTTGGCAAATGGAATTTAACGTTGAAAAATGTAAAGTACTTAACGTAGGCAAGACCATTGGAGATACTAAATACAGCTTAGATAACAAAGAAATTAGCAAATCGGAATGCGAGAGAGATCTAGGAGTTATGATTAGTAACGACCTTAAACCTAGACAACAGTGCATTAATGCGAGAAATAAAGCAAATAGGGTCCTAGGATTTATTTCGAGAAGCGTGAGCAATAGATCATCTAAAGTAATACTGAAACTTTATCTAGCATTAGTAAGGCCACATTTAGACTACGCAGTACAATTTTGGTGTCCTTACTATAGAATGGATATTAATTCGTTAGAAAATGTACAGAGAAGAATGACTAAAACGATACATGACGTCCGGAACCTGTCATATGAAGACAGACTGAAAAGACTAAGTCTGCATTCGCTAGAGAGGCGTAGAGTAAGGGACTTAATTGAGGTGTTTAAGTGGATGAATGGTATAAATAAGGGAGATATTAGCAAGGTACTTAAAGTGAGCATACAGGATAGAACTAGAAATAATGGTTTCAAACTAGAAAAATTCCGTTTCAGTAAGGAAATCGGTAGAAATTGGTTTGGTAATAGAGTAGTAGACGAATGGAATAAGCTACCTAGTAAAGTAGTTGCTGCCTCTTCCATTGAGAGTTTCAAGCATAGGCTAGATAAGCATATGACAAATAAGGGGTGGATATAGAATAAAGAAAATATTATAACCAATACTAATTCAAAAAAAAATTTTCTTTTCAGGTTACACTATGATAGTCTCTATTCTCCTTTCACACTTTCCTGTAAAATGTCCACGCCAGTTTTTCTATACGGCGTGGTGTTCTTTCTGACTTTTTCCTGCCGGCTTCGGCTGGAGGGTTTGGAGGGCGGGGGAGAGCCTTCTTCTTTGCTATCCTTATCTCATTCTAGTAGTTCAGTTACTCTTCTAGGAGCTGCCTAGCATGGGCCAACCGGCCTACTGCAGTTATCCTCTCTTCTTATGTTCATGTTCTTATGTTCTTATGCTCTAAAGGTGGCAACGTGGGTTCTGGCGATGCTGGCAAGGTATATACTTCGCTGGCTAACCCATTTTCATTACAGTGATACTATCATCTTGCCCTCTGCTACCTACGAGAAGAATTTCAGAATGATACGTCAACTCTAAGTAACGTACTGGTATTAAAAAAAAATGCTTAAGTTTTACTTTAGTACTTATGTAACTGATATGGGAAACTGTCACCAGATTATGGTTGGCTTTGGCGTCTAAAGCACTGTATTTCAATCATGTGAAGCTCATTATTAATAGAATATCTGGTGCTAGAGTTATTCTAGATATGAAAGGGTTAATGGTACCAGTACTAATAGTAAAAAAAAAAAATATCGAACACGTCATGGCAGTGAAGGGGTTAAGATAATTTCTTGATGAAGTAGTTAATGATGGCTTTATCGAACTCCTCAGTTTGCAATTCCATTACCATGTTATTGTGTGATGGTGGATGGAAAGCCTGGCCTGGTGGTGAGCTCACGAGGTTTTGACGCGGTGATTTACCCCGGTGAGGCTTCCGTACGGTACCTGGCTTATTACGTCCGTAGGCTACATACGAGTACATTCCCCTGTATTCATTAGGTTCTTTTAACTTACTTTCGGTTAGGCCACTGTGTTGTATATGATTTGCCTCTGGTTTAATTTATATCCACGTAAACTACTCTCTCTCTCCCTCTCTCTCTCTTACAACCCCTTCAGCACAAAAACGTTATTTTCATTTTATCACTGCCAGTGTTAAGCGATTTTATTCCGCTGGGTAGGGGAATGTGATAGCTGATACCATTAATCCTCTCAAGGCGAGGACAACTCTACCTAGCTTTCTTCTCCCACTTCTTGAACTCGTAATGAAAAAGAAAAAAAGTAATTTCCTTGTCACGATGTGGCTATTGCGTTGTAACTCATTTTCCTTTTGTCTAGTTTATAACCATCTAACCTACTGACCCCTAACCCCACACTTTCAACAGGTCTACCCTTCCAGTATCAAGACCGCTTTGTATTGGAAGAGATAGGTCTGAATTGGTCTGGCCAGGTGGAGAGCATAAGGAGGGAGAGACTGGCTAGGAGAGTGCAAGTGAGTGAGATGAAGGAGGGGAAGGAGAGGGGCAGACCGACGATGGGCTACAGGGATGGGGTAGGGTATATGAACACGGGAGGGGTGAGCAGGAGAGAGGGCAACCTGATGGCGGGGGACAAGATAACCTGGAGGCGAATCGTTTGCGGCGACGCCTTCAGGTATTATGGGAATCTGGGAATAGACAGGTACACATACACAGGCTTCCTGAATTAATATGTTCTCACAGTAACCACGGCGGAGAGAAGGTTCCATGGATTTAACTTTTTTTTTTTTTAATGAAAGGAAGAAGGAACCAAAGGCCAGAAGCCCGCAAACCGTTCCTTGCAAGAAAAAAACAAAAACAGCACAAAAGAGAGCCAAATTCAAGATCCGTTCATTTTGAGATGCCTGGACACACTGCGTTTGAAAGACCGGAGATCACGGAAGTAGGAAATACAGAGAAAGGAAGACAGTTCCAGAGTTGATCTGTTCCATAAATGAAGGACTGGGAGTAACGGTTAACTCTTTTTACTCTAACTTGTTCTAAATATGCCATCACTCCATCTTGAGTGCAGTTGTAACAATCCATTAACACTATAATATGATGCTAGTCACGAAGTAGTGCTGTGGAAAGAATGCAAAACTGTAGTACCTAATGTCTTTCTCTACTATTTAGCTACGTGAATTAAGATGCAAAAGACGAAAATCTGCGTCAAGTTAAGGTGAAAATGGTAAAATCTAACTGTAATATGACGACTCCTTCAATCCCTACCTTTAACACACCACCACACGCAATACAACTATAGTGTTTACTCTTACCTGACATTAATCCCTAACCTCTCTCAGCTCAGTCCATGGCGAAATTTGGTCAGATTGGAGGGTTGATTTGACTAGTAACCAAGAAGATTCACTACTACCTCATAATCAGGCCTGATTTAATTTCTATCTATCTATCTACCTGCTTATCTGTCTATCTACTTTTCCATTGCCTAACGTCCGATCCTATGAGGGGTGACCTCTACAACAAGTGCTCCAGGCATTTCTATTACAAATTTACAGATGATTTGCATCTGGTATTGCTACAAAACCTATCTAGCTATCTGTATCTATCTGTCTATCTGTCTGTCAATTGCCTGATGCTGTATCCTGTGAAGGGGTGATCTCGACAAAAGAATCAATAGGTACTGTATTTCTGTCCCTGCTCAGTAACGACTCCTTCCACAACATACCGTACCACATCACACTCACTCACATACCATACTCTCTCTCTCTCTCTCTCTCTCTCTCTCTCTCTCTCTCTCTCTCTCCCCTCATGTCTGATCAAAGGTAACTCGTGTGTGTGTGTGTGTGTGTGTGTGTGTGTGTACGGAATATGCAACTGTATATGCAATGCATAGGCCTATGCCTGCATGTGTCTATGTACCAGTGCGGTTGTGTGCCTATGTGCCTGTATATGTCTGTGTGTATGTGTACGTCTGTGTGTGTATTATAAATGACACGTGCACATCCGGTAAGCAAGTCAGGGCAATAAAGTGAGGGTCAAGAGGGAAATATCGTCTCTTGTGCACACTACCGTACTGTGTTCATCACATACATACTGTATTAGGTGTTGGTAAATACAGCTGTTGGGCGCTTAAGGGGTGAACTGGGTTAGGAGAGAATAGAACTGGTTAGAGTACGGCAGTGTAGTGTAGTGTAAGGTATGGTAAGGTAAGTTGGGTCTGGTTAAGTTAGGCTAAAAGGGCATGAACTAAGTTAGGTTAATAAGTTAGGACTTGTTCTGCTATAGAAGGGAAGGATAGGATAGGCTGTGTTAGGTTAGCTTAGCTGGTCATGGTGGGTTATGTTGGGACAAAATTAGGGCCGGGTAGAGTGCATTAGATTGGGTAGGGATGGATGGGTTGGGTTAGGTTTCTGTTTGCTTGTGTATGCCTGTGTATGTATGTATGTATATATGTAAAGAAACACCATCAGATCCGGCAGTCAAGACAGGTCGATGGTGGGGTGAGGGTGAAGAGGGAAATATCAAGGCCTCTTCTGCACACAACTGCGTTTATCACTGACATATTTTTATGTTGGTGAGCTGTATTGTATACGGTATATTGTAAGGCTGGTTATGGGTTAGGTTACAGTGCATTTAGCCAGAGAAAGCCTGGGTTGGGTATAACTAATATGGGTAGGGCAGGGCAGGGTAGGATGGGTTAGATGTGAGATCAGATTGTTAGGTTAGGTGAAATTCATCAGGTAAGAGTTGTATAGGATAAGTTGGGTTAGGTTAGGTTTGGTCTGGACAGGTTGTTAATGTTGCCAGATTAAGCTAGGTTGGAGGCAAGCGTTAGTTTTTGCGCAACTACTCATGTCAGTCAGTAAGGCTGCAATATACCACTCCAGAACGTCCCATAAACATGTTATCGTGCCTCGCTCGCCACAGCAGTCCCTGACCCCCATATCAACCACTCATCCCACCCCTTGCTACTCACCTCATTATTATGTCTAATATCGTTTCCTGTGACCTTGCTTCACTACCCAAGCAGTCGTCATCATGACTTCCTTCCTCCCACCGCCCTCAAATTACCTTTTACCTACTTCCTCTGATCTACTTTCACTGCTATTAAATTCGAGGCCTTAAACTGGGACTATTTCATCTCTCACTATTTCGTATCTTTTAGCATTCTTTGGGTATCATACAAGTTGTGGCAAAGGAGTTCTGGGGGTAAACGCTCACAAACTAACGCCTGCCCGTATCTATTAAACAAACTAAACCTATAACACGACACTGGCTGCTACCACTTATCTGTTTCACTGTCTCTGCCTTGAATCTGTCCTACCCTCTTCCTAACCTACACCATACCTCTGTCTACTACCACCATCTTCCGTGTCGCCGCCTAACTCTTGTAAGTCCTACACTTTACCTAATCAACATCATACCAATGCCTACTACACCCTTTTCGCCTTAACTGGGCTAAAATTTCCGTCCATTTGCTGCCTATTTCATGAAGCCCAGAGTTAGAACAGGACATTACTATAGCTCTACATTCTTCCCATGGCACTTTTTCAAGTGTTAAAAGTTTTGTTAAACCTAAGCATTAAAGATGGAGAGAGGTCAGTTTTACGTCAACTTAGGGTAAAACAAATACAGCTACCGATACCACTATCACCATCTGTGCCTTCTTTCTATCTTACCTTCCTCCTGTCCCCATTCATGGCTTTACCCTTTTTAACCTGGTAAGCGCGAGGATGTAATCTTTTTCTTTTTCTTCCCACCACCTGATAATTACTCGTACATTCAGCAAAGGATACGCCAGTGTAATTTTACAAACCAAATAAACGACCTCTCCCACTGAAATGATTAACTTCTACCCTCGGATTAGGCCTACGTATTTTTACCTCCGCCGACGAAGTTGGAGGAGGTTTTGTATTCACCTATGTTTGTCTGTTTGTTTCTTTGTTTGTCCTGACGATATCTCCAAAAGTTCTCAATGAATTTCAATGAAATTTGGTGGAGGGGTGGGCCATGGGCCAAGAAAGAACTGATTAAATTTGGAAGCGGATCCGGATCCTATGTAGCCCGCACATCTCCAAAAGTTTTCAAGGAATTTCAATAGCTAATATTTTGTGGAGGAATAGACCGTGGGTCAAGGAACAATTGATTATATTTGGGGGCGGCTCTGGATCCTGTGTATTCCACATAATATCTCCACGGATCCGGATCCGAATCCTTTTTAATGGCAACGGCAATAGTGGAGGTATGCGCTCTCTGACTGTTTTCTAGTTCATTCTACTCTTGCTACCTAGAGAAAATTTATTGTATTTAGGAATGATATCTGCAAGTAAAATGGTTTATTACGGCAGTATCATAACCCTGCTGTGTGAAAGGCCTACCTTAAGGAGAACAAAGTCGTCCGATGATAGTAAGAACAAAATACACAGGGTGGAGCGTAAATAGCGCTCCACTATAAATTCTCCTGGTGGTATCTTATGTGTTACTTGTGCAGCTCAGTCTGCTGGTGTGGGCGAGAGTACGACAGTGAGAGTACCGGTAACATATGCCTAGACGATGGGGGATAAATGTTAAAACGCTGAGGGAGCCGTCCCCGCAACACAGGACAAATCACGCGGTGGAGTGGAAGAGTTATATATGGACCAGCCTGTACAATACGGCACTGGACTGGCTGTGTTAATCTGCCCTCCATCTCACTAAAACCAATACGTTATCATCCAGCCTATGCTCTTGTCTCACGAAAATCAATATCAAACACTCTCTTCTCTAAGGTTGACAGCTGTCAAAGCGAAAGTCACTAGTGAAAACATCTAAATAAATCAATAAAAGGTCCAGCTTATATAAACTTTGGATGAAAATGACCAAGTTGATAGATACACACGTGCACGCGATGTGTGTGTGTGTGTGTGTGTGTGTGTGTGTGTGTGTGTGTGTGTGTGTGTGTGTGTGTGTGTGTGTGTCAGTTACCTCAATACACTGGCTTAGTCATCACATTTTTTTATTCACAGCATTTTGTCACACAAAAGTTGGTCATGTGAAGCCTACCCTGTGCTATAATGCTGTGAAGATGCTCATTTTATCTTCAATAATATCTAAGTACATACAATACTCGCGGTAACTGGTACTACTACTACTTCTACTACTACTACTACCAGCAGCAGCGTAATTCTCGGATTTTGCTGAAAGCTGGTGGACAGGTGAGCAGCGGGTCAAGTGCAGGTGATTAGATTTTAAGGAGAAACCTGATCCTGATGCAGGTTTACAAACAAATGTTATTGGCTCTGGCGGAGGTATGCGCTCTCTGATTTGTGTAACAAGGCAGACGAAGATCGTATAATTAATTAACGAAGGAACAACATAAAATTGTTCACCTGGCAGGCAAGAAGAACGACAGCAGTGAACCAAATTTTACTGGCGTTGGCGGAGGTACGGTATGCATTCTCACAGTGCTTTCTACTTTTCTTTTTTCGAACTGGCATACAGGCTACTTCACAGTTCGTTCCCTGAGGCCCAGCAGTCCCTCTATGTGTTACAAACCTTCACATGTCACTACTCTAACACTAATAACCACCATCCATACTCTGTCTCACTACAATAAGTGTGGCGGTACCAGCGGGGATGCTTTTATGACATGCGGTGAGTCTCCTGGAAGATCATCAGCTACAGTCTGTTTGAAAACAAATGACTCATCAAACTGTTCCCTGACCCAGCCCAAAACCAAACTCACGTTCTTTCACTCAAAATCTACTCATACCACCTGACCACCAACTGGTTCCGGTAAGCTCTCCGTCACTGATACTGGTACCGGTACACACTGAGTTCCTGCCCGTAATGTATCAATACCGGTGGCTGTACTACATCAGGTTCCTTTATACACCAGTTATTTGCACAGAGATTAATCTGTTGGATAAAATGTGATTAAATGGCTTCACTCTTACATAAACACCAGTGGCTAGGAATGATCGTGATGAGCAAGAGATTCGTAGACTAGCAAAGCGTAGCCTACCGGAAACTTCAGCTAAAGGAATACCTGGTACAATTTTGTTACTTGCTTTTGTTATGCCTTCATATCCCACATGTTGTCGCACTACCAAAGTCAGCACATAAACATACTGAAAACGATAGAAAACTACCCTCATTTCCATTTAGCTAAAATGTATTTATTATTACGTCAGACGGTTTCATTCACTTTGTTTTTAATTACAACAGAACGATCACGTGTTTCATATCATACTCTTGCTACCATCAGACACTTTCACCTGGCCTGGGAGAGAGACCTTCAACTCGACAGGTAAATATACAGGGTGGTTCATGTAACGGTAGACACAATGTTCCTCTTCCACTCCAGCGGAAGATTTATCGCGTTGCGAGGATGGCTCATTCAGCATATCAGTGTCGATCATATATCATTTAGTCATTTTCCACTCCCACTGCCACACCCACGCCCACACCAGCAGACTGCGCCGTCCCCGCACCACATAAGGTACATATTAGGTACCTGTATGTGAGTTCCTCCTAGACTGGTAAGTATGAACCAACCTGTATTGTACATGACCTTGGTTAAGCAGTACAAGAGGTGTTTCCTGAGTTGCATAAAATGGTATGGAGGGGAGGCAGTAAGAATATACCAATAACTGTCATCGTAGCGTTGACATTCACTGCTGAAAAACCTTAAAAATCGAATGAAAGTTGTGTTCCTAAAAACCAACTCTGTGTTCACTTTCGTTTAAGCTGGCCTACCGGTACGTGTTTTGGTGCACCAACATCACAGGATTCTGTACACCTGTGGCCAATTAGTTATTTTATCCTAACAAGTAAACAGATACAGGCTAGCTATATAGATGAGACATAAATAGACACATAGATAGATATGAGAGAGAGAGAGAGAGAGAGAGAGAGAGAGAGAGAGAGAGAGAGAGAGAGAGAGAGACTCAACGGTGCATGAAGGAGTCACACAAAAAAGCACTAAATAAATAAAAACCCAAGGCCATCCCGGTGTGCAGCAGGTTTTGTCATGACAGGTTCTTGGTGGATTGCCTTGGTGAAGCTGGCCTGACCTGGACACTGTCGTACGGTAACCCTGGTAGCCTATGTGTCTGTTCTTGATGCTCTTACGGCAGAATACTGAACTAACACTGACAGACTTCAGACTGGTTGGCTTACTGTATATACAGTACTCGTAGCCTGCCTGTATCTGAACAAGCCTCTCTCTCTCTCTCTCTCTCTCTCTCTCTCTCTCTAAATTTATATTATTTATATGTACTTATATATATTTATATATATGCCTGTGTATATACCGGGTATGTAATGCATATGTACAGTATATATGCATAAAACATACATGTATACTAAGCATACCACACACACACACACACACACACACACACGTATGCTGTATTCAGCAACTAAAAACCTTTACATGCACCCGGTGCACAAGGAAATTGACCCTCTCTATTTAAAAAAAAAAAAAAAAAAAAAAAGGGGGGGGGGTGGGGGGGGACCTCGAAGAGAATAAGATTATCCAGGGAATTTTTTTAAGGGGGTCAAAAACTGAACAAAAAAATGCTGAACTACGTACAGGCGAGGTCCAACCAGGCGGACAGGGAACTGCTTTTACCACTGAACACACTTATGGTGGCGTTCCTGTGGCCTTGGGAGACTCACTGCCATCTCTTAATTGGCTATACTGGTTACCGTACATTTAAGTTGCTTGGGATACAGTATTTCCTACCCTAACACCTTTTTCTTAGTTACTTATTTTGCACATTATAACTCAATACCTTCTTGTATGTTACTCAGGCAAACGTTACCATTATTCAGTCAACATGAGCAACATAGGCTACAGGAGAATGTTAAGGCGTAATATAGAGTAAATCACTAAGAAAGACGTGCTACGAAGCCTCTCATGTCACCTACAATACGAACCTTTATTTCCATCTCAAGCCCCTGAATCTGATCACCATAGCCTAATTCTCCTTCTAATCTCGCTATCCACGGACACCTTTATTTTTATGTATATCATTTATTTGACGGGGATTTTTGTCCTTTTGTAGCTTATTTCCCTTAGCTAGTTGGCAGCATAACACATACCATGGCTCTATACGGTAGCCTCTTCATGGCTGTTCACAGTAACGAGCAACATATAACATTACTCTCTTGTTACGGTTCAGCATTCATGACGAGCAACACATAACATTACTCTCTCGTTACGGTTCAGCATTCAATATGGATAGATGGCAGTTTTATGCCTAGTTAAAGTCAACAGAGTATAGTTTACTGGTAAGACACTCTCCTAACCAGAATAAATCGTCTGGCAGCAGCAAGACTACAAGATTATATACATCCGAGGGGTGAATGAGTTAAGGTTATACACCACCAAACTATTCCATTCAACCGAGAAGAGCCACCTTGTAGTGGTGGGATAATGAATAGTGTGAGTCATGTTACTCAATCCCGGGACGTTATTATTTAGATATTCTTGGCCTTCTCAGACGGTTTTTTTTTAACCCAGGAGAACCCTATGGTACAGACGCGCTAAATGAGGGCTATACCGGTATGTACGGTAACCCCTAAACTGAATACAATCGTCTGCTGGAAGGAAGAATTAATGTCGTATAAAAAATACAAGTCCTCAGGTTATAAAGGTTAAGGTCGTATACCGTACTTTAGCTGTACATTACCATATACATTAACTCCTTCACTACCATCATCTACTAGCCTACTTCATGTTTGTCGTCTTCATGTGCTTTTATTCAGCAGTTTTGTCCAGCATGTATTCTATGCCATTCTTCACTGTAAACCTTTTCTTAAGTCACCTTAGGACAGACTTTTCCAACTGGAGGAGTTAAACAAGCCTTATTAATCACTTCTCTTGTAACAAGAACTCTTTCGTATGTTGAATAAAATCGTTCAAAAAGGGCAAAAGTGAAAAAAATAAATAAATAAATAAAACACCAGACTGAATGGGTTCATTTTTCCTGTATTTTGTCCAATATTTTTTCAAGGCACTGTTCTTTACTGCTGAGTACATTGCCGATATTAGCCTAGATTTCATGGATCATAACCTTACATATAGCTATACCTACACATTCCATCAGTGTGTCGTGATGATATCGTTTAGAACGAAGCTTTAACGGAAGTAATTAATAACTGGTGAATGTGATACTGTCTTGGTCGCGTAATTGATGCTCATTCCTTCGGTGCTATGAAAACTGCTGATCGTTTTTCAGACTTCCAAACCTTGCACACTTAAATACCGGTATTCCATTGGTAATCCATAAGCATGTAGTTTGTAATTACCCTCACTCATGGTTGTCACAGCTCTAGTATTCTAAACCAGCTGCCGCCAGACGACACATTCAGCTAAGACTGAGTCACGGGAGTCTGAACGTTAACTTACAAGCTTTGCCAACTTAAATATTTTATCGGCGTTGCATGATCATAAAGTCTTCACTGAAGTACCAACGCAGGTACGCGTAATTTCTAACGAGAATGAGAATATGTTTTTGACCTTTTCCTTGAAGAGTAAATCCTGATAGGCTAGCTAACTTTTTCATTATCAGAACAGCTCAAGAATTGTTGTATTTCAGTAATATATATAGGCGATTTTAGGTAACCGAGAGTGAGTCACTGCAGCCCACGAGAGTTAACTTCCAAGGTGTACAAATTGAAATACCGGCACCGTATATATTCCATACCGTACGTCCCTTATGATGATCAAGTTTGAAATGAAGTGTCAATGCATGTGACTGATGACTGGAGAAATATACCGGTAAACCGTTTTCGAGTCTTTCGTCTAATCTGAAAATTTTGCTTTCTCATGGTCAGGAGAATTTCAGAATTCAATTCCAGGTAACACCAAGCGATTTTATGCAGCTGAATGTGAATTACAGAAGCCGGAGAGCGTTAACTGTCAACATTAACCCTTTCAATCCCATGACGTACCGTACTTTTATTATAGTCTAGCTATCTCCACACGGTTTTATTCATATGAGGAGAGTCCTACAGCAGCAAAGGGGTTTATTGCTATACCTAGTCCCTTATCAGATTAGAGGTAGCTATGCCACAGCAACACAGGGATTAATGGTTATATCTAATCCCTTATCAGATTAGGGAAGTGCCATAGCACAGGGGTTAATGAAGGTTATATTTGATCCATCAAGTTCCAACGCCAACAGTAGCATGAAATAACCTGAAAGTATTAAAAAAAAAAGGAAAATACGCCATGATACCAAAGGGGTTAACCCTCTCAAGGTGGGAATATCTCTACCATTCTATTCACAACTCCATACAATTTCATGGACCCGAGAGTGAGTCATGGGAGCCAGGGCGTCCACGTTCACATATCTTACGGTATTTCAGCCTTGTTATCTACACACAAATGTACTCAGTTTACGGGTCATTTTTCGAAGTGAAGGATTTAAATACGCTACATCGTTCACTCTGGCCTTAAGTTCGAGGTCTTTCGTAGGGTGAATAAAATGTGTTATATAACCGGCAAGAATAGCCGTTATCTGATTGATGGCGTTGAAATTCTCACCAGTAACCCTCTCATGGTGGGAATATCTCTAGCATTATATTCCAGATAAAGACAGTAATTCCAAAACACGTGATTGGTAACTGAATGTGAAACTGGTTTACGGGCTTTTATCTTGATATTACTGTAGCTACCAAATTCTGTGAAGACATCAGAGAGAGAGAGAGAGAGAGAGAGAGAGAGAGAGAGAGAGCAGACTCAACAGGTATGTGTATAAAACGTGACTTTCTCTGTCCATGACCTTACACACTCCCACAACCTGACCTTACCAACTCAGTTTTGCTGTACCGGTACCATGCAAATATTACTCACAGTTGACAATATACGCAACCTTGAACAGTTTATCAGAGAAATTACCAATATGCCGGAAATCGAACCCGGGACTCTCAGGTGAGAGCCAGGCAGCATTCCACTACACCACGACCAGGTAAAAGTTAACTCACGTTGTCACAATCTTGTAACCAACGTCCCTCCGCCCCCACTGTGGGCCTGAAGAGGATGAGTTAACCCCCTGGCACTCGGGCAAGTAGATGCTTTTAATCTATCCCAAACACTTACGGCAAGTCAGAATGAAGAGAGAACCTGTATTTTTTTCACAGGAAAAATCATCAGAGAAATTACCAATATGCCGGGAATCGAACCCGGGACTCTCAGGTGAGAGCCAGGCAGTATACCTATACACCACGACCAGGTAAAAGTTAACTCACGTTGTCACAATCTTGTAATCTCTTCATTCTGACTTGCCGTAAGTGTTTGGGATAGATTAAAAGCATCTACTTGCCCGAGTGCCAGGGGGTTAACTCATCCTCTTGATGCCCACAGTGGGGGCGGAGGGACGTTGGTTACAAGATTGTGACAACGTGAGTTAACTTTTACCTGGTCGTGGTGTAGTGGTATGCTGCCTGGCTCTCACCTGAGAGTCCCGGGTTCGATTTCCGGCATATTGATAATTTCTCTGATGATTTTTCCTGTGAAAAAAATACAGGTTCTCTCTTCATACAGGTTCTCTCTTGAACAGTTTACCTAGACTAACAGAGGACATCGATCTATCTATCTATCTATCCATCTATCTACCTGGGCCTCAGAGAGCGAATTCTTTAGTCTACGTCCAGATGAAAAAGAAAAAAAGATTAGAATCAAGTCTCA
>NC_137060.1:3030661-3125661 GCF_032717465.1 Coenobita brevimanus
TCCTTCACCACCGCAAACTTCACACTTCTTCCACTATAAATCGCCTTCATATCATTAGTGAGTACTTCCTCTTCACACATTTCACACTGCGTTCACTTTAGTTACAATCATTTCACACGTCACTTTTTCACCCAATGTTCACTAAACTGCACATTTATATATTGTACTGTACGTTCACTGCAACTGAGGCCATGTTCACCGTAGCACGCCAAAGCTCCTTCACTGTAATCTGGGGTGATTCACACACCCTGATGTCTATTTTAATTACTTTTTGTATCGGCTATACCACTTGAAACCAGGTAACACAATCACCAATGGGGCAAAAAGTGGTCAAAAGAGTCTGACATTAATACGTGGAAACAGTAAATACACACAGCTAAGTCAACAGCAAACACGTTTCAGGTAGCTACCACGTGACAAGGGTAAACAAAACGAGCAGGAGTTAATAATGCAGAACACATATATACAGAGCACTAGGTGGTTAGGGTAAATATGCACTGATGAACTGCTTGCCAAGAACACGAGTGAAAGTGCCAAGTGGCAGAGGTTCACAAACAGCCAAGCACGTGTAGAGGCCACTGAGGGTACTATGTGAGAAGTACACACTAAGCACAATTATATAACTACGTGTTTAAAAGGCTGAAGGCACGTGATAATGCAAGCACAACAAAAATCACTATCTCAGAGCACGTGTTTCAATGGCTGTAGTTCAGTACCATAGCACGTCTAGGCATGATAATGAGCACGTGTTAAAATAGCCCTGGGTACCAAGTGGCAATATAAACACAGCACGTGACGATGTCAACACAACATGCGTCACACTCTGACAGCACGTGTGTACATGGGGTCAGTGGGCAAGGTGACACACAGGCTGGGTCACTGAGTCAGTCCAGGGGTCACAAGGCTTGATGAGCTCAGGTGGGCGATATATCACGTAAGGCTCTTTAGCTTGGTTCAGCGTCAATCTGTAAAGAGAAAAAGAGAACTGAGGATAAAAATTAGAGCACGAGCTAGCTCTATATTCAAAATACAGTATATTATCAGAGTACAAAACAAATAAGGAAGTGAAGGAGCGTTGCGGTGTTGCTATGGTTGTGCTAGGAAGCATTAGAAGTATCCTGAGAGGGTTTGACCATGTGGAGGGAATGGAGATTGAGTTGACTAAGGGTGTGTGAGAATCAGGTGCTAGAGAGGAGGGGGAGATGGAGACCGGAGATATGATAGAGTGATGGGCTGGAGAAGCATGAGAGGGTGATATGAACTGGAGAGATGGCAGCCTTATTGCGGAGGACGGGGTGACACGGAGGCGATTCATCTGTGGTTACCCTTTCTGGGATTAATGTGTCTGGCTATACAGCTGTAGATATATGATTGCTAAATTTACATCATGTATAAAATTCTTGAGATTTCAATCGTAGCCTATATAAGATAAAGATGCAACTCAGGACAAAAGTAGTGCATTCATCTGGAGTTCAGTCATTTTTACTAGGTGGAAATTTAGGGATTTTCCAACTTTTCTCACGTAACTCAGTGGCAGAAAAAATGCAGTGCTACGGCTCCACATCCTTTCCATAGCACTTCGTGACTAGCACCATACATATACACGGTATATATATATATATATATATATATATATATATATATGTATGTATGTTACTCTCCCGTTATAGCTCAGCATTCAATATGGAGATGGGCATATTTACGCCAAATTAAAGTGAACCGGGCGGTACATCTTAAACCTAATCCTTTCAGTCCGATGACGGTTCATTCTGTTCATGCTATCAGCAGACGGTTATATATACACACTGGGATAAACGTTTGTAACAGGAGGGATTACAGTCATCGTTAACTCCTTCAACAAAAGACGTCTGCCCTAAGCAACATAGGCAGTAAAACTACACAAATACATTATCTGAGTGAGAGTTAGGCCTAGTAGTAGTTGTAGTAGTAGTGTACTTGCTGCAACCCTAGGCTCATCTCTACGTGAACCCAGTGAACTGCAGGCTGAAGTTGCCCTCTTACAATATATTATACTCCTTTCGGGCGGATTGGGAGGTAGATGAGGGACGTTTGTACAACTAAGCCGCGATGCCGACCGGTTATATCAGTGCCACCAAGTGAAGGCGTCCCTCTGCAGCACCGCTGGATGAACAAATATGTGGGAATGGCAGTTCCGTCAGGTGAAATCAGCCAAGTGCAGCTTCACTAACCCTTCACTGCCTTGCATATTGTCAATCACAGGCTTCACGTTGGTATGGCCAGTCCTAACACTTCTTTTTTATTACATTATTTCGTTCAACGTACTGAGCGATCGTAGTTTATTTACAAGAACTGACGCTTTAGAAAAACAGAAAATTACCGTACTATGATGATGATGATGATTATTACTACTGTATAATCATTATTATTACCATTATTATTATTATTATTATTATTATTATTATTACGGTATTATTGCTGCTATTATCCATCTGTGTCAAACGAATTTCACTCAAGTTCTTTCACACAATCTGACTCAGTTTTTTTTTTTTTTTTTTTGTCCTTTTGTAAAATACTTCCTATTGCGCAAAGGCAGAATAAGACAGTACCGGTATTACAGCTGTAGCCTACATCCTTTCCGTACTGTAGCACTTCTTCTAGAATACCATCATATTCTAGTATTATGCTTTTGTTGCAACGCAACATCCAACATGAAGAGATGGCAATTTTAGGTCGTTAAATTAAAACAAGTATAATAGCAGCAGCAGCAGAGGGCAGCGTGTGTGGTATCTTTCACCAACTTGATTCTCATATTCAGTAAATCCATAACACATGTACCTCGCAGACACGATATTTTACATACCTTATACGTAGAAATTATATATTTTAAACCATCAGTAAATCCGTCAACATTCCCTACACGGCGATAATTCAGCTCTGTAGGAATAACTTTTTGCACCCATTAAATTTATGTGCGTTCTCTGCCTCGCGTGAGGAGGGTTTAATGATTTGTAGAAAATATCTTTTTTTTTTCCCAATAAATCAATGAGCATTCCATACTTGGCGATAACTTTAATTTGTAGGAACAATTTTTGAGAACCATTAAATTTATATAGTCTCTGCCTAACCTAAAGATATTTACGGATTTGTAGGAATTATTTTACTGCCCATTATCTAGCTATAAGCATTCCTTACTGAATCATACTTCAGATTTGTATGAAAAACATTTTTACACATTACATTTACTTATATTCTCTGCCTGGATGGATGATAATTTATTTATTTGTGAAATAGTTGCTTTATCCATCAATAAATAAAGCAGCACTCCCTATTTGGCAATAATTCGGATATGTACAGTAGGAATAACTCCTTTATACCCATACAATTTATATACATTCTCAGCCTCACTGTAAGATAATTTGTAATATGAAGAAATTGTTTTCTTTTTTAACCGTCACTACGACTATCGTCGTTGCCTTTATGACGATATTTAGCCTAAACTATCGGAACTAAAATATTCAAAATCATCTTTTCATCAGTCAGTCTTGTATCGTACAATTACCAGCGTCGGTTCGCAGCTATCCTATTCAGTCCTACAGAAGAATATTACTAGCTTATTTGTGTGTGTGTGTGTGTGTGTGTGTGTGTGTGTGTGTGTGTGTGTGTATGTGTGTGTGTCATGAAGGTAGGCCAGGAATAGCTAGGTACATCCAGGAAAATGAGTGTGTGTGTGTGTGTGTGTGTGTGTGTGTGTGTGTGTGTGTGTGTGTGTGAGAGAGAGAGAGAGAGAGAGCGGTATGTATGTATGTATGAATGTGGTTATATATCTCTGCATGTGTGTACCGATGTGTGTATGTGTGTGCGTGCGCCTATATGGTATGCAGATAAGATACGAAGACCTACCGATACACCCCAAAACACACACACACACACACACACACACACACACACACACACACACACACATCACTGGCAGTATTTAGCATATCGGTGTCATTAGATCAGTGGGTGTGGGATGAACGAGGGCAGTGTTGGCGGGGTTCTTGTTTAGTGCTAATCACAGCCAGGCTTTCCTGTTAGAAATCGCAAGCGTGCAGGTTTTGAGTGCCCGGCAGCGCCATCATTTTTATTGCAACGCGGCTCTATATGCAAATGTGTGAGTGTTTTGTATCCTGTATACAGCATAAAAATAGGAACATGTATACTTTGATGCATGGGTGCCAGTATTCTAGCACGCAATGTACATAAATAGTTACGGTATGGCAAATTTAAAGCAAATATGAGTGTGGGCTGGATCATGTAGACAGCATAAAGATGATACCGGTACCGGTACATGTTTTGACACATGGAGGCCAATATTTTTTTAATATACCGTATATATTAACTTCAGACTATAACTCTACTGCAGTCTGATCTCTAACAACGTGTTGCGGTGTGCAGCATCGAGTATACAGCATAAAAACATTATCTTACATGCTTTTGATACATAGGGTACGAGCAAGTACTCTACAACACACTTTACTAAAATCTGTGTGACAGCTTTAGACTTGCATTCAATTCTTGCGTTTGTGTGAATGCGTTGCATCATGCATACTGAATAAACACATGATGATACACACTTTCATAACCTAGCAACATACGGTAGGTAAAGGTATCGTATTCTGTGATGCATCTCAGGCACGCAGAAATCACAACTTTTCTAAGACGTGTTAATGTGGATGTGCTGGAAGGCAACGGTGAAAATACTCTGACATGGCAGGGCCATAGCGTACGGAGAATGATAGACTGACTAGGAATTACAGTATATGTGACGTGGAAGAGGGGACGAGGAGCCCCCTTCAACCTTCCATCTCAGTTACAAACATTTCCCATGTCATTCTCCATTCCCTCAACAAGAGGTTAATGCTGTCTATATAATCATTTTGTTTGAAAACTTTCTCCTAATTGTAATATAATAGTCTGTACATAGCAGAGATAAAATGAAAAATACGTCGTGGGACTGAAGCTGTTAAACTGTAGACAAAATATGTCCACACACTTTATAATTTTACTTAAAAAGTTCATCTCGCTGTGAAGACTCGCCCGCGCCAGTAAGCCTTTGGTGTGGACGTGCCCTAAGGATTAAGAGATGAGTGAATGTATGTGTGGCATATTTTACTGAGTATGGTACCGGTAATGACGATGTCTCAATGCTTTGATAATTTTCTCTCTCCCATTACGGATTCTGGCCACCTGTGGAAACAGGGTAGGGATCATTATTTTAACACTGGATGCTAATAATTATAAACACAATGGAAGATAATATGAATGAAACTAGTGGTTATGGTGATGACAGTGATGATGACGGCGATGATGACCATGATCAGGATGGTGGTGACGATAATAATGATGATGACATGAGAATGATGGTAATGATACAGATACTTGATATGTCCCTGATAATTTGGGAAACAACCTATTACTGGAGGTATGATTTTTTTTTTCACTCGCGAATTATTTTTGATTCATGAATTCCATATTGATTTTCGACCTAATGACCTAATAATCATCAACAGTTACCAACCTAGCAGCCTAAGTAAATAAACTAAATACATATGTAAAAGAATTTTAATGAATTAAGGTCAAGGTTTTCAAAATCATAGTCTACAAAGATGGACAAGCAAACAGCCAGAAGCGGCTAAAAACAATAAAGATGATTAATTCAAACGAAAGACAAGAAAAAATGAAAAACTACATAGATTATAGTTCCTTCACCTTAACTTGGCCCAGGTTTTCGTCCTTTTGCAGCTTACTTCACGTAGTTCAGCACCCCATTACAAGACAATGATACGACTCAACAGCCTTTCCATAGCACTTCTTCGTGATTACCATACATTTTCTAGTGCTAATCTCTTGAAACAACTCAGCAATGAAGATGGAAAGATGGCAGTTTTAGATCAAGTTAGAGTAAAATGAAGTAATGATACTACTGTTGATAAAAACAACAGTAATTACACACAAGTACAGGATGGTTTGTAAGTACCCCTCCACTACAAACTTACTGGTGGCATCATAAGTTTTGAGGGTTGGTTCAGCCTGCTGGTGTGAGTGGGTGTGGATGTAATGGTTGGAGTGAGAAATGACAAATGATGCAGTACAGACACTGATAATGTTGAATGAGTTGTTCCCGCGACACACAAGAAACTGGCCGGTCGAGTGGAAGAGGAGCACTATATATGGACCACCTTATATTTTGTAGTGACCCTAATTTGTTTTTGCAGAAAAGATACATGGTGAGATTTTGCACTGCCTTTGCCGTGTTCTTGATGCTGCTGGTATTGTTGCTGCAGCCCCAGGTTCATCTAGATGTGAACTCAGTGAATGAAGGAATCTAGCCACTTCAACCGATCGCTCCCAGATGTCTTGTTGAGGTTATGATGAAGGAGGGTCTCTGATGTGATAGCGTAGTGCATGAGGTGCGTATCTGTGTTGTGGTGTCAAAGTTACATTCCAGTGTGAGCATAGTGGATTGTCTGCAAGTTGTGTTGGTATAAATGCAAGGAAGGTTGGTGACCGTATCATAGTCTGGCTAGGTGTACTCTTGTCTGTCTGGGTAGGGGTGGATGTCTGGTGGTGGTTCATGAAGGATGCTATTTGGCTGAAAATTCTGGATGGATGTGGTGGCTGTGTTTATGTACGTATGTGTTGGTGAAGTGTGGCAGTTGTGCTGGAAGGAGGAGGAGGGACTGTTAATGAAATCTCTGAGCAATGGTTGAGGTGTGTGTGTGTGTGTGTGTGTGAAGGGGGAAGATGCATCATAAAGTTACAAGGGTGGATGAGTCTTGAGCTGTGGCAATGAGGTGCGTGCCTCTTATATTCATGATAGATGATGAAACGCATTTTTTGCTTCTTGACGTAGGTGGTCTGAAGAGGTGTAGTAAAAGCTGAATAAAATCAACTGGAAGTACCTTAGCAAACTTCAATACAGTGCGTAAATACATCATGAGAGTGAAAAGGTAAGAGAACAGGAACATTTTATCAAAAAAGCGTCTGAAGGTGGGAATTTCTTCACGACCTACGGTACTTCACATCAGAGGAAGTGTACCATGATAACTTCATACATAAAGCCTAATGACAATTAGTACGATAATACGGGGAAGCTGAGGAAGGACGCCTTCATGTAGTGGTACTGAAATACAACTGTGCGGCTCCTCTGCCCGATTATACAAACATCCCTCCACTCCCGTCCTATCTCCCAAGAGGAATGACGATGGACGGCAGGAAGAAAACCTCAGCCTGCAGTTTACTGGGTTCACGTTTCAGATGAACCTACGGCTACAAAACTACCGGTAATACGCGTTTTACTCAACTTCGCCTAAACCTGCCATCACTCCATCTTGAATACCGAGTTGTAACAACAGATTAACGCTTGAATATGATGCTGGTTTCTAGGAAGTGCTATGGAAAGGATGTACAGCCGTATCAATGTCTTTTTCTCCCACTAATCTACATGAAATAGGCTGTGAAAGGATGGAAATCTGGGCAGAGTTAAAAATGAATAAAAATAAATACGGGAAAGTCGTAGACATTATGCTCTATTCACTTTACTGTAGGTGCAAAACTGCCTACCTCTCGATCTTCAATCCTGACCTAGAACATGAAGTGCCATGGAAAGGATGTTGACCCTTAATGTTGTCTTTATCTGCCACTGAGCTAAGCAAAACATACTGCAAGAGGACAAGACTGCCTAGTTCAGGTAAAAATTCAGCATGATGCTAATCACAAAGAAGTGCCATGGAAACGACACTCAGTGTAGCCTTTTGCCGTCGAACTACGTGGAAGAGGGGAAAGTGTGTCATTTGTGTGCTGTGAGCTGACGATTTCGCTGTATTTTTTCCTTCACTGTCGATGACTGTTCATCATTTTATAAACTGTTTCACTTTGTAAAATTACGGTACCTTTTTATGACAATGAATTACACCGACAATAATTCTCTGGGAAACGGGCGTGACGCTGGGTGGCGGTCTTTCCCAGGTTGATATAGGTATTGGCTGCTTTAAAGGATAGGTTTACTGGCAAACTTACTCGCATGTGGTTAAAATTACGTAAGATCTGGGGTTACGTGCAGTTAGGCCTAGGTTAAGTTAGGACGCAGAGACGTGTCCAGTCGGCGAGATCGTGTGAAAACAAGCTGCCGCGGGCGTCCCAGGCACAGACTATCACAATAACAACCAAACCCGCTGCAAAAGGACAAGAATCTTCGCCAAGTTAAATTGTATACACCATTGTTATTTCCAGGCACTATCGGCGACTCCAACGAACTTTTTTACTTCACTATTGATGCTATACTCATTTAACTCTAATTTGGCCAAAAATTGCACTCTCTCCGTCTTCAATACTATGTAACAGATTACGATGTTCGTATGGAAGAAATGCTATGGAAAGAATGCAGTGCCGTGACATTACCTTATTCTCCCACTGAGCAACAGAAAATAAGTTGCAAAAGGACGAAAATCTGGACCATGCTGAAGTACAAAGATTAAAGCATACTCAGTTTTCATAATAGGTAGCGTTACTCATTAGTACTTAGAATTACACATGAGTTTTTCCAACTTACCTTTTCTGTATCATATCCCATTTTCATTTGTACTCTTCCTCTACCACCACGTACGTTGTATGCTGTTTCTTGCAAGACCTCTTTAGCAAATTACGGATAACCACAATATAATACAATAACGCAGGACAACACTCACACACACCTAGAAGGCATGCCTCAAGTTTGACCGGCCCGGAAGGCAACACAACACCCACCCTCGATAGCCAAAGGGTCACTGTCGTGCCGCGCGAGCGGCGAGCCATGAAGACAGTGTTGCCAATTCCCAAAGATCTCTCCGCCCTACGCAGTGAAGTTACGCTACATTTTCCTTCATTACCTTACGGCTTAGGATGAAAATATTATCATGCTAGTTGGTAGTTTTTATTTATATGTCGGTATATGGCAACAACAAAAATTTGTAGTTTCTCTTTAGTGCAAGACTAGGCATACAAATTATCTTCCTGCAAAAACAAGTTAG
Organism: Coenobita brevimanus; assembly: GCF_032717465.1. NCBI lineage: Eukaryota > Metazoa > Arthropoda > Malacostraca > Decapoda > Coenobitidae > Coenobita > Coenobita brevimanus. Next base: position 3,039,694 of record NC_137060.1, read on the forward strand.
AATATAATTGTGGAGCATAATATCTTCCTGCAAAAATAACAATTTAGATTATTAATGTCGACATTGGGCCTCTCTAAATCAAAATTAAGCTTCTTTTGAAAAATAAATAAGCATTCTTAAAATTTTATTAGAAGTATTTTTGTATCTTTTTTTCAGCCCAAAACAAGAATATTGGAGGCACCTAGTTTTATTTTACGAATCATTCTATTGATTTTTACATTTTTGAATGCATACATAGATACATTATGTAGATTGTAGTGTTCAGCTTTGATTGGCTTATTTCTGCAATCATCTTCCCTTGTCATCATGTCAGACTTTGCTTCAAGAATAACATTTTCTGTAATGATGGGTGACTTATTACTTATCGCTGAAGTTTTTCTTTTGACAAAGTAGACTCTAGAGGGTAGTAGAGAATTTTTTAAGAGTACCTTTTTAAACATATTCCCTTTCCGTATACTGTATCATTTATCTTTTGCTGCAAAATAGGTCACTCATACGAAAAGGTCGTAATTACCCTACGTTTTGCTCAGACTTTGTGAAATTACCCTACTGCCCTACAGACCAGGAAATGAGGTTGAATTACCGTACATTTAGGGTAATTACCCTGCGGTTGGCAACACTGCACGAAGCTTTCACGGGCCAAGGCCGCAAATGTGAGTTGTGGGCGGAACCTTACAGGTGACGTTGCAGGGGTTGTCAGCGCACGAACAGCGTATGTTGCAGCGAACGACTTACCAGACTCTCATCCCTGCTGAGACTGCTAGGATTTCGTTAGGCACTCGAATTGCCAATATCGTTAGACAACATTTTAAATATGGCTAGAATTGATGTTAAATTTTTCTTGAAATATCGACTTCTAGGAAGAAGTACGGTTTTATACTACTGGTCTTAAGACTTCGACTCTAATTTGTTGTGGATATCCGTAAAATGCTAAACTGGCACCACTGCATTGCCCTTCCAGTCACTTGTTCATTGCTCTTAGTACACAAAATTAAACATCAGTAGAAATAAAGCCAAAATATCTTAAACAACCACTAAATATTGACAAAAGTTCCAGAGTGTGTTAAATTCTATACTGCTGGTCTTCTGCGTCCATTTCAGCAGTTACTTCAACAAAGAAGGGATGAGGCTATGGCACACCTAAAGTCTGACTTGGCTCATATCTCTGATTGGGGTAAAAGTGATCTTGCTGCTTTTCATGCATCAAAAATTCAGTTCTTACATCTTTTAACCCATCAAAATTTACCACAGGAACATCCTCTAATTTTTAACAATATCCAACTGAATCCTGCATTATCTTTGAACATGCTTGGGGGCTCATATCTCGGGATATATCTTGTAAAGATCATACTACCTCTTGTAAACTCTGCTTCATAGAGATTATGTGTGCTAAGCCGACTTCGTACCTTCATTACCTTTGCACAGTTGCTGACTTTATACACGGGTTTTATTCGCCCCTGTTTAGGGTACAACTCTCATGTGTGGGAAGGCTCCCCACATACAGCTCTTCTCAGTAGGGTGGTCAAAGGCTTTTCATCTCATTAACTCTCCTCCTCTTACTGGCTCCCTTCAACCTCTGCCTCCCGCACTGTTGCATCTTACTCTCTTTTCTATCGCTACTTCAATGGTCGCTGCTCCTCTGAACTGTGCTTGCATTCCTCAACCTCGAAGCCGGGCGCGTGAGCAACAGACTCATCCCACCATTACTCCCACTCCTTCATGTATGCAACAGGTCAACTCTGGAACTGTCTCCTCTTTGTATTTCCTACTTCCTATGATCTCCAGTCTTTCAAACGCAGTCTGTCCAGGCATCTTGAAATGAACGGATATTGAATTTGGCTCTCTTTTGTATTGTTTTTGTTTTTTTCTTGCAAGGAAAGGTTTGCGGGCTCCTGACCTTTGGTTCCTTCTTCCTTGCACACAAAAATAGTTGCAGACATCCGTAACAAGTACTAAACTGTTACTGACACTCCACGATGTTGATGGTTTACCACTTTTTACAGACTTCCACAACTATTTGTCATCAAAGTTTGAATACCTATCTATCCATCTATTGCCAGCCGCCATAATCCCGTAAGGGGTGGCCATTTGACTTTATTTGTTTTACGGAGAGGGGCACTAACCCTCCACCAACCAACTTGTTGACACGTTGGGAGCACGTATGGTTTGGTTATATGGTTACCACCCAGAGTTGTAAATGGTTTCTTGGCTTACAGGAAACCATTTGGCTTGTCACTCAATGTAAATCCACCTGTAAAGGAAAGAAAAGCAATAAGAAGTGACAGGAAAGATGGGAGAAATAGGAAGAGAGGAGAGCAGGCACAGAAAAAGAATGATAAAGGCTAAGGAAGAAGTAGGCAGCACTACATCAAGTGATTGGATGTTGGTAGCCACCACCAGTGTCAAAATTAATTACATTGAAGAAGTTTTGTTAATATTTAGCAATATTTTGATAGGTTATCATAATTTTTAGCGATATTTACAATATTGAGTACATAAATCTAGTGGTATTTACAGATTTGGGTACCTAGCTGTATTCCAGCCGTCTGGGCTGGCACAAGAAGATGTTGCCAAGTCGTTCTTTGCAAGATGCGCCATTCTGCTGGTACGCCAACGCCCAACAATCTTCCCTGGGCTCTATCCAGCTTTGCCAACTTAGCGCGTTTGAGACATTTAGCGCGAAAAATAGTTTGGATTTTAATCAATAGCTGGAGCGTTTTGAAGTGTTCAGTTTAACCCGAAAGTCTTGAATTGTTCACCTGGAGCTTAGCGCTTTTTCAAGTTCAGTTTAGGCTTGTCATGTTCTTCGCTTGGCAACACTAGCAGGCTGTTTTCGCTCGAGTCACGCTTGGCCATGGCTCGTCAGTGACCATGTGTTAGTGAGGGAGTGGTGTTGTGTCGCCTCACGCTCTCCGGGAAACTTTCAGGCGTGCTCTCTAGCAGGGTGTGATTTTTGTTCCATGATGTTTTTGAAGTGTTATGTTGCAGTTATCTGTAATACTTCAATTAGATCTTGTAAGAAATAGCATACACGGTACTTGGAAGTGGAAGAAGAATATGGAACGATGGATTACAAATGAAAATGGGATGTGATACAGAACAAGATTGCTAAAACCTATACAGTATATGAAGCACAAACGTAAGTATTAATGATCAACGGTTACCTGCTATGACAACTGAACATGGTATACTCATTGTTAATTTGGCCCCGAGTTTCCTTTTGCAGCGAATTAAAGGTTCCCTAGGCAAAAAAAATACTGAGTTAGCGTTCTTTTCGTAGCGCTTATTTGTAATTAGCATAATATTCTAGTGTTAATCTGTCGCATTAACTGTAAATTGGAAATGAAGAGATGGCAGTTTTAGGCCGAGTTCGAGTAAAATGAACATAGTAGTGAGGTAAACGAAAATGGAGTTTCCGAAAACAAGTCGCCGATGGTGGCTGATATGGACGGTAATTAGCTGTAGCTTTTGTTTTACCACGGTGATGTTTGTCTTTCTGCAGCCTATTTCACGTAGCTCAGTGGCAGGAAGACAATACAGCGGCCCAACTATCTTTCCATGGCATCTCTTCGTGACCAGCATCCAGCACTGCGCACTGTGCTGAAAGTAGTTGCATTACCGATAGTCCGATACCACTGCTTGGATCAATATAGTTACTGCCATTACAGCTTTTATTTATTTATTTTTTTTTTTTTTTTGGGGGGGTCAATAGTACACAACCGCTACTGTAGCCCTTATCGTTACTGTATGCAATAATTGTCTCGTTACTGTATATGCAGTAGTTATATTCCGGCACTCGGTACTGGTGCTTATATCAGTATATCCCAAATGCAAGTTACGGCTTTCTTTGGGTGAGACTCGTTTAACATTAATTCACAGGAAATACCTGATCATAGAAAAAGCCACATGAAAATACCAAATTAGTTTTTTGATTACCGGTACCAAATGAAAATTATTGTTGTAAATATACAATGTAACTACAAGACATACTAATCGTGTACTATAAGCATTAACAATACCCACAGGAAATATACTGTAGTACGAGGGGCGTTCAAAAAGTTTTGGCAACAGAGTAATAAAAGCAAAATTGATAGAGATACATTTATTGAAGCTCACACTCCTTCAACATACTCTCCTCTAAGGTTTACACCCTTCTGGAGCCGTGTCATCCACTTAACAAAGCACTCCGAGTACTCAGAAACAGGTGTACTCTTCAGTTCTGAATTTATCCTCCTGGCAAGGTCCTGTTCCCTTCGAAGAGGATCCCAGCAAGTTTTTCTGGCAACTTAGGGAACAGTCAAAAGTCACATGGTGCCGTCCTGACCTGGCACCATGTGACTTTTGGTAGAAAATGTATACTACTTTATTGGTAAAAAAAAACAAAAAAACAAAAACAAAACATTATTGAGATATCGCTCTGTAAGGAATGCTTGTAGTTTTGAGAGTAAAAAATTAAACGTACCTACCGATCAGTGACTAAATATTGATAAGGAGTGACTAGTATAACCCCAGACCCCAGGCTGTTGATGGCACAATACACAGCTGTTTGATGAAAGGATGGCTCTATGGAAGTTATTCCTACAAATTTAAATTATGGTTAATTTAACAATATTCCGATATTTATTGATGCGTAAAAAAAAAAAAAAGTAATTCCAACAAAACAGAATGTCATCTTCAAGCGAGGCAGAGAAAGTACCGTATATAAATTTAGTTTGTAAAATACTATTCCTACAAATCTGGGTCGTCGCTCTGTAAGGAATTCTTTTGGATTTACTAGCATGGGTACCTGGCGTTGCCGGGCCAAAAAGGCGAACACTCAATCCTATTGTTCTAGTTCAATCTACTCCAGAATTACCATGCACCTCTTATGATTTTGAAGAGGGATTGTCAGAGGTCCAGGAACTTTCTGTTTCAGCTTTCACAGACTAACGCACAGTATTTGTGCGCACCTGTTTACTATTAGCGATGACCTCAAATGACCTCCGACCGGTGACCCCATGACCTCGGAGGTCAGCGTCACATAGCCTATGTCCGAATTGAAGGTCATGTGAGTCTCCATGCCAAAGATTGGGCTGCTGGGTCCAGTCGTTCGAGCATGTATTACCGATGACCTCAGATGATTTCCGACCAATGACCTCAAATGACCTCGGAGGTCAACCTCACATAGCCTGTGTCCGAACTGGAGGTCATGTGAGTCTCCATGCCAAAAATTAGGCCGCATTGGTACCTGGCGTTGCCCCGGCCAAAAAGGCAAACACTCTCCCGGTGACCTCAAATGACCCAGATCTGAATTTTGACCCCCCTAAAACCATCCTTGGGTCACCCTGATTCAGTATATGGGTCTGGGGGTCTCTGGACCTTGGTTTGGGCGTGATTGACGGACAAACAAACAAACAAACGGCGGCTCTTTTGTATGTATAGATTGACGGGTAACAAGAAATTCCATACAGGTGAAGTACCTCGCAGCAAGTGTTAAGGTATATTCCCACATTGTGAATTATTGTCAGTTAGGTAATGCTGACCGATTTATTGATGGGTAAAACAGTAATTACTACAAATCTGCAAATTATCTTGCTGGTGAGGTAGAGGTGTTATGGATTTATTGAACATGAGAGTCTAATTGGTGGGTTAACGCACACGCTGCCTGCTGCTGCTGTGCGATTGGAGCATATACACTCAAACGTCGATTTAAGTGACTAAATGGGGAATCAACTTGTCCCTTGAAAATGTCCATTGTTTTACCTCATATAAAGACAATCTTGTTAAGAAATGCAATGATTGTTTCACTTATCTTACTTATATGATTAGGAATATTATTTTACAGGTACTGTATAAAGAAACATATTAATACTTCAAGCAGCAGACTTTTTGAATGGTCCTGTCCGTTTGTCAGGTAGAGTATGGAGTCCCTTAAATCCAAAATCCCTTAAATGGAGGTCCCTTAAATCGAGGTTTAAGTGTAGATGTATAATAATAATAATAATAATAATAATAATAACAATAATAATAAATGATGATCATGATAATGATGCAGTGATCATTGGTGGTCGTTCATCATGTGATCCTATCTTGCCCCATCAGCAGTGTAGGGATCCGGGACTACACAGTGTGGTTTGCATATTGCCTCCGCCAACGAAGTTGGAGGAGATTTTGTATTCATCCGTGCCTGTCTGTTTGTCTCTGTGTGGACAGTATATAAAAAAAAATTGTAATTAAATGAAATTGTGGACAGGTGGACACTGGGTCAAGGAAGGGTTGGTAAGGTGTAGGGGTGGAGTCGCATCTGGATGCAGGAATAAATCATAAATATTATTGGCGTTGGTGGAGGTTTGCCTTCTCTGAGATCGTGTTGTGAAGGCAGACTAAGACTATTAATTACCTTCGCCAACGACGGTAGACGGAGGTTGGTGAATAAATCATAAATGGCGTTGACGGAGGTAGGCTATGCGCCCTATGAGTGCTTTCTCGTTCCTGCTGCAAGGAGATTTAATTCGGTTTAAAGGGAGTCCTCTTGTTATCTTTGAAGACAGCGTTTACTCATTGATAAGAACAGTGTGTGTGTGTGTGTGTGTGTGTGTGTGTGTGTGTGTGCTGGTGAGTTCTCTGTTGGCAGGTACCCGGTATATTACTAAAAGGTTGAATAGTGCCTCGTGTATTGCTGTGTCTTTATCTCACCACTTTTCACATCTTAACCTCTTCAATATGGTAACTTTAACAAAAATTCTTATCTTACGGTGTCATTCAGTTTAGGAGAGATTTTTGAACTTGGGCTTCCAGCTTTCATTAACCCCTTCTCATAAAAAAGTCTTCCCAGTGATGAATGAAATGGTCTGGACGCAGCAAGAACAGAATTAAAAAGGCGTCTCAAAGTGGAGAGGATGACAGTGTCTCTAGTTTGGTTGTGAAATAGTTTGAATGAAATTATAAGCAGTAGCATAATTATATACACGCTATAATTTGAAGAATGTATCCTAATTATGGAACTAGGTCAGTGCTCTGCTTTTCATCCTTAGTGACATCTTGTTCTTTTTCTCTTTCCAGATTAACACGGAACTGCACCAGAGAGCCCTACATACCGGCAGTTATCATAATCCACCTGACCTCATTAGGCCTTGTGACCCCTGGAATGACCCAGTGACCCAGCCTGTGTGTCATCTTGCCCACTGACCTCTCATAGCCTACATGCTCTCAGACAGTGACGCGTGTTGTGTTGATATCGCCGCGTGTCTTGTATTTATATCTTCGCGTGATACCCAGAGCTCTACACGTGCCCTGTACTTGCAGGTCACAACTTTGTATCTTCAGTGTCCTATGCGTTTACTATCTGGTGACAGTGGTAGTGAATAATTTTATTTACTATTGCCACGTGGTAATTCACACGTGATCTTGGCTAGTGATTCAGCTGTGTATAATTACCTTAACCACTAGGTAATCTACACGTGTTCCTCGCTGGTGACGCGTGTTTGTTTACCATTGTCACGTGGTAATTACTTGACACGTGTTCGCTATTGACTCGGTTGTGTAGATTTACTTGTGTTACTGTCAGCCTCTCATGACCAGTTTTTGTGCCTTTGCAGACCGCATTAACCAGTTTCAGGTAGCGAGAAGTGGCAAGCCTAACGGTATTATAGACTTGAGAACGGGTTGTGTGAATCGCGTCAGAAGACAGTGAAGGTGATTAGACGTGCCACGGTGAATGTGATCAGAGTTGCAGTGAACGTACAGTGAGATAACGGTGCAGTTTAGTGAATGTAGAACGAAAACGTGACAGATAAGTGTGCGGTGTAGGCTATGTAGCTAAAGTGAACGCAGTCGGTAAAGAGTGACAGATACACACACTGTTGGTTTGAAGGCGATTTAAAGTGAAAGAATGGTGAAGTAAGCGATGATGAAGCAAGATTGAAGTGCTAGTAACCACAACGAAAGAATCTGCTACAGTGAAAGAGTGAAAAGTTATAAGCGACATTGAGAAACGTTTGAAGTTAATGCGACAATACTACCAACGAACGGTTGCTGTAAAATCAGTGTGAAGCGTTACTAGCGACAAAGGAAGTGTGAATATTTAACTGTCGCATTGATAGTGGGGTATTATTAGCGTCAGTAAAAGTGTGGTAATAATAACAATAGTAATAGCCTTTGAAGTTAATAGCTGTCAGTAAGTGTCTGGACATTTACAAGCAAATATAATCAGTGTGACGAGTTACAAGCAACTGTAAAATCAATGTGAAAAGTTACTAGCGATAGTGAGAGAACCATGACAAGTAGTGTTTGAATAGCCAATGTACTACGGTAGCAAATAAAGTAATCAGTGTGAAGGTACAGTACTAGCACCATTTAATGATTATGAAAATTTAGTAGCGACAGTGAAAGAAGTGTGCCTTGAAGGATACTGTCAGATAACCTTGTGCCGGCAGGAAAACAGTGGGAAAACCCGGTCACCATGAAGACTGCCACCTTTCTCACCGTTCTGCTCAGGACCCTCTCCTTCTTCATGACAACAGGTGAGTTGGTGGAAGTGAGGGTGTTGATTCTCTCTCTCTCTCTCTCTCTCTCTCTCTCTCTCTCTCTTTTGTGTGTGTGTGTGATACATAAACACTCAGCATATCTATAAAACACATAATTGTTAACCTTACCCTCAGGAGAGGTCTTCCCTAAGCTGTACGGTGTAAGAATGTTTAAGGATAGGTAATATCAATAGGTTAATATAAAGACATTGTTCAGAGGGAGATGACGACGATACTGTAATGGTTTCAGTTTAGGAAATATGTCGTACTAAATAAACTCGTCAGTAGATATCACTTGTATAGATAGCCTAATGGATCTGGGGTTAAAACACACACACACACACACACACACACACACACACACACACACACACACACTCCATAGCCTGAATGCTTTAATTGTGAATTGTTTTTAATGATTTATTACCAAGGGGCATAGGCTAATAGTCAAAAGTACCTGTACTGTACGATAACGAACTATATAACGTGTTTGTTTACTCAACATGTTTGGTCTTTGATGAGTCTCTCTCTCTCTCTCTCTCTCTCTATCAGTCTGGGTGTGCCTACTTTATTTTTTAATTTCCTTGTATTTGTCTATCTGGCTACCAGTATTTTTATCAGTCTGTCTTTATCAGTACCTTATCCACTTACCTTATACCAATATTAACTCTGCCGGTATTAATCAGTATAGCCTGTCAGCCGCTGAGTAGGCTACATCAGTCATTCTGTAGCTATTTAGAGGTCTACCTTTGTTTCTCTGTCCGTCAATTAAAATGCAGTGCCTACTGTGCTGTTTTAAAACATCATGCCTGTGTATAAAACTTATACGGTATGTATCCATTTCATAGCTGAATGTGACTAAGTTACACATAAGCACATAAAATAAGTGCAGGTATAGGCTATACAGTGTAAGTCAACGTTTAATCATTATTTACTGTATCAGGAACAATGGTTCTCTGTTTACTCTCCACTTGACGCCGTTTTAGGAGTCGGTTCGTTATCGGGCCACCGGATCCACTGGCGCTGGTTTTCTTGAGTTATTGGCGTTCTTTCGCGTTTGGTTGTGGGTCTAGCGACTGGGTGTGTTCTTGCGATTGATTGTGGTTTTCTAGCGACTGGTTCTGATTTTGAGCGACTTGTGGTGACTAGTGGCATCATCACCCTGTTTGCTGTTATTTTCTGGTGATTGGCGGTGTTTGTCTCGCGAATTCAGCCAATGGTTTATATAAATAGCGTCAGTGTCATCTAATTGAGGCATTTTGACGTATTGGTGTTTTCAAAGCCATTCACAGCTCTCCGACGGTAGCGGAGGGGAAAAAAAAAGAAAAGAAAAAGGAATCGTGGTGACGGGGTTAATAGATACAGGCTTTTTACCCTCCACCTGACAAAGTCAGAGGAGGGTGTTGTTATCACTGGGATCAATAGGTGTCCATCCGTAGAGTTGAGCGGCAGGGCGGCTGGCCGGGCGTAGAGTTTTGGTTTCCGGCCCGGAACTCAGAATGTATTCACTATAGAGTCATGAAATTTCACATAGTTATGTCTTTTATTGAACTGGTGTCTTTTGGTAGGTAGAATTCTTTTTTTTTTTTTTTTTTTTTTTTTTTAATGAAATACCGGTAATGAAAAAGTAATTTTTCGTTTCCGGGGTAGAACTCAGAAACTATACAGGTAGCTACTGGCTTCAAACCCTCCAGGAATATGTGTTAATATGCCTCCTGGTGCCTTTTGCTAGTTAGAATGACATGAGATCATATAATGTCATGAAATTGCAAAAATATCGTACATAAAACTGATTGTTTTATGTATTTGTTTATTAACACTGAGCAGCTATTACACCTATGAGGCAGAAATTGTTCATGGTAAATGATTATATGAATACTGGTATCTAATTAAGTACGGTATGGAGTTTCATGACTGTAGGCTGCCGTACCTATAAGCCTATGTAACGATAAAACTTGGCTGCCTAAATGAAAAAAGCATGAGTCATAATTTCATCAGATCTTCTCATAACTTCATTATTACCAGGGACAAACTGCTGAATTTTTTAAGTTCTAATGTCTCTGTGTTATACAGAGGGTGGGGGGGTGGGGTGAGGGCCGTTATGCGCTTGGTTAGGTGTGCCGGGAGGTGGGGGGGTATGTGCTTGGTCAGGTGGAGCTTTGCAACAGTGTAGCATTGCCTATGCTTATATGCTGAAGCATCAGTAGGAGCGCCCCTGTCCGTCTGTCGTTCATTAACGTTTGTGGACGAGGAGTGCTGTTCCAATAGACCAGCAAAGTCCCCGAAGTACGGCCCTGATGGTCCCGCTCCTATTTAGTACCGTACTTTAGTAGCTACTTTCTCACAGAGATGGGTCCCCAAAACTGAAAAAAAAAAAAAATCATCTGGGGTACCAAGAGAGAGAGAGAGAGGGAGAGAAAATAAAACAACATTGTAGGCCAGCCTCTCCCCACTGAAATCAAGTGGGGAATTTAGTATCACTCATTCAGGAATTTAATAATGATGGTCTTTAAACATTTTTGGTGCCCTGGGTTTCTGAAGCATAGTTTGACGTCAGGTAAAATAAAATGCAGAGCAGGGACTTCGCAGTCAGGGGGTTGAGGGTGAATATGCAGAACACACCACGCAGTCCAATAACCAGGGGAAGAGTTCAGAGTCTTTGTAATAGTTAATCACTAGCATGATGTTATTACTATGTTTGTCGTATACCGGTATTTCACGGGCTGTTATTCAGTCTGTTTTTGTTGTGAAGTGTTTGGTAGGTGTATTAGTAATGGAAAAAGAGTACGGTACCGTAAACAAGCAATCACGCTCGCAGCGCAAGCGATTAGCCTATGATGCCTGGGAACGCGTGTAGTGCTTGGGGGTGAGACAGGTCAGGGGTTAGGGTGAGTATCGGGATGAAGGTGTGGGTGTGATTAAGAGTGGTTAGTGTGGGCATGATTGAGACTTGATTCTTAACTTTTTCTCTCTCTCTCTCTGACGTTGGGCATAGACTAAATAATCCATTCCTGAGGTCCAGCCGTCTTCCACCACATGATTCCGCATTTCAATGCAAACAGCTTCCATTGAGTACTTGCTGCGAAAGTCTCATGCCAGACTGATGTCACTTAATTAGCGGTTTATTTTTTTTATAGCGTGTCTGTAGGTCTTATGAAAGATCAGCAAAGCCTATTAACGAAATTCAGAATAATTAGCTGACTGTTCCCTAACCCATCCAGGGATGGATCTTACGTCTTATCGGACCACAACCCACTACCAGCTATATCCACACCACCACCACCTATCTCATTGTACTGGAACCTTTCTTAAGTAGCCTGTATAAATAATGTGTGTATACCCGGTACAACCTTTATGAGTACGGTACAGGTATTGAAACTGGAATATATTGGCCCTGTAATAGTAACCAGAAGTGTTTATAACAGTTAAAACAGGTGGTAGATTATTGTAGTCAATGTCTAGAGCCCTAGAGACAAAGAGCAACGATACCGGCTTTGGCCTCTCCTGGTAGTCTGTAGAACTTTAAGCCAAAGAGCAACGATATTGGCTTTGGCCTCTCCTGGTAGTCTGTAGAACCTTAGAGCCAAAGAACTGGCTTTGGCCTCTCCTGGTAGTCTGTAGAACCTTAGAGCCAAAGAGCAACGATACTGGCTATGACCTCTCCTGGTAGTCTGTATCGCCTGTTCAAGGTTGTGTATATACGGTGCTGGTAGTGGTGATTATGAATAATAATTGCGTTGGATAATAAAACTGAGTTGGTAAGGTTAGGTTGGTGTGGGAGTGTGTAAGGTCATGGACAGAGAGAGTCACGCTTGTCACATTTACCTGTTCTGTATTCTCACTTTCACCTCTACCACTATCTTATGTCATCTCTCATTATCTCCTTTCATTTCTCACTGTCTCGTGTCACCTACAAATATCATATCACCTCTCACACTGTATCATGTCATCGCTCACTTTATCATCTCTTTTTGTACCTGCTTTCACTTCTCTTACCATAACCTTTCAACTCTTGCAGTGCCACCTTCTTCTCTCTATCTCATTTCATCTATTAGTAGTTTCTCTCTCTCTCTCTCTCTCTCTCTCTCTCTCTCTGGTACTTTTTTGGGATACCTTCACAGAATTTGTCAGTCAGAAAGAAAACTTGTCACTTAGTTTCACAGTCTTAAGTAATCGATCACGTGCGTTGGAACTTAGCACTCTCAGCTGAATAAAATCGTTGTCGGGTGGAACAGAATGCTTCAGTCTTCCTGCCATGAGAGGGGTTAACGGTGACAATATTAACACCCAGACTCCTACAACTCACACAGGTGCATAAAATCGTCTGGCGTTAGTTAGAATAGAATAATAGAGATCATCTTAGTCCCTGTGAGGGGTGTATAATAGTAGCAGTATTAACACTCTCTGGCTTCATTGTCTTTCAGTCAGCTGTATAAAATCGTCTGCTGGAAGGTGGAATAGAGTACGGTAATACAAATATGACAATGCAGTGGGTTATGGTAACAGTATTAACACTCTCTGGCTTCTGTGATTTGCTTTCAGCTGAATATAATCGTCTGGTATTAGCTGGAATAGAATAGTAGTGATCTTCCGATCATGTTAGGATTTATGGTGACAGATAACACTAACTTGCTTGTCTTAGCTGCATAAAATTGTCTTATTTTAACTAGAATATAGTACTGGAGTTGACCCGACCTTGAGAGAATAAACGGAATTTACTGATGAAAGGAACAGCTCGAAAACATTGTTACATTTTCCAGTTATCAATCAGGTCAGCACTTCATTCCAAACTGTATAATCATGGAAACGCCTTTGGAATATTTAAGTTCGTAGGCTAAACCTTGAAGTTAACTCTGTCAGGCTGCTGTGACTTATTCTCAGATGAATACATTTGCCTGGCCTTTGCTAATACCGTACTACAGTAATGTCGTTCCCACCACGAGAGAGAACTAGTTGCTAACCTCATTGTCATAGAATACCAAAAAAATTATTAAGTTTATATGCTTTGGAAATTGACTATTCGAGCGGTAATTTTTCTTAACAGTGAAGAAAAGTACTTAAGTAGAAAGTCAGTTTCATAGTCGTCAGTGTTCAATCACTTGCTTTAAAATATCTTTGTAAACTTGATATTACACAACACCGATGGTATGGGAGTTTATAGGTCTTGGAAATATAATTGGTTGGTAATTTTTCTTAGCAGTGAAGGAAAGGCGTTGAATACAGGATGGATTAAATGCGTTTGAGGCAAGAACAAGTAAATATACTGTAGAAGGTCATGGTATGGTAGTAAGGAAGTTCAGGTGTAATGTATAGTTACACAAGAGGTGGGGAGCCTCCAAAGACCACGGGTGCTATTAGCAATACCGTATGTATGATGTCGTTCTTGCTGCTACCGGTGACAGACGATTTTATGAAGCCAACGAGAGCGCCGTAATAGTGAACGGGTCAGGCTAATGAAGGCAATATCTAACTCATCTAGTTGGCAGGACTCCTAAGCTGAATAAAATCACTTCGAGGCAGCAGTACCAGTAGCTACCGTACGTCATTGGTAATAGGCTTGACTGCAACCCTAACGTGTGAAACACTGGTGTGGAAGCGGTGCCAGGGAGCCTCCTATGACCACACGAATCCACCCCCACCACCACCACCCCCACCACCACCACCCTTCAGCCATCATTTTACACCTGTGAAAAAGATGAGGGACAGGAACATGACAGCATTTAAACCCTCCAGTGATTAAAAGAATTAAATATATACCTGCCTACAGAAAACAAACAAACGAGAGTTGCCACTAATTCCGAAGTCCACAGGAAAATAGCCTTAAGTGTGTTCCCTTTTAAAAGCAATGCCGTGTCGGCTGAGTCCGTTCTCGCTTATGGTACAGCCTACGTATCATGGCCTTTTGTGTGTGTGTGTGTACGGTACTTTTTTTTTAATGCTCATGTGGGTGATCGCTTTTTGTCGTTATTTTTCGTTTTCAGATACCGTATCTATCTCATTTTTGTTATATACATGTTGAATTTTTAAAGTGCTGGGTGAAGATGATACATGTATGCACACTGGATCCAAAAAGTTTGGCCCAGGAGGGTGGCATTGCTGTCCTAGCGTAAAATGATTGGTGGACGTACAGTCGGCACCAAAAGTCCAGTCGCATTTCCCGCTTTACTAATTTTCTTTCCATTACCGTACATTGTGAAATCAGTGTGGTGGATCCGCAGCAACCGAAACTGATGGCTTTATTTAACTAGCTATAGAATCATTGTAATCAGTGTTGGCTGCTGTGGATTCATCACACTAATTTTCAAAGGCCTTGATGTGAAAAGTAAGAGAGGCGACAGGAATTTTCGTACGGTACCGATTGTACCTCGTTATTTACCAAGGAAATAAGTCTGTTTTCATTTTAACATGTATATAACAATACACCATAGGAAAGGTCACACGCAGAGCAACGATGCATCCTCGCTGAATTGAGGTTTGCCAACGTGGGCTGAAATTATGTGGCATATTGTATTAGCCATCGCCTGTGCTGTATGATTGTCTCCCATAATGTGTGTACCGGTACCTTACGTTTTGGAGCAAGTGTAGGCCATACAGTACCGGTATGAGAGAGAGAGAGAGAGAGAGAGAGAGAGATTGCTTAACTGTTATCATTGCGTCAACTGTGGTATTTTGGCTAACACGAAACGGTTATATTCAGCTGAAGATGAGTCACACACACCTGAGTGTATATAATTACCGGTATATTGTTTCCAATAATCCTCTTGTGGTTTTGTCAAGCATAGTCTTTTATTTAGGCTGTCACCAGACGATTTAACCCCTTCAATCCGATGACGTAGTTTGCATTATATTTTTACTACTGTCTGACACTTTCATTTAGCTTAAGAAAGTCTTTGCGAATTTAGGGAGAAAGTTATATCCTTCATCAATCCCTTCAATACGAGAAGTCTTTCCTAAGCTTAAGAAAATCGTCTGGAGGTAGCAAGAGTAAACTAGAATATGATGTCACCAGACTGAAGGGGTCTCAGTACACCTGGCGAAGAGTCCTAGGAGCTTAAAGAGTGTTCAGTTAAAAAGTGTCCCAGTCCTATTAAAGTGTCTATATTCTTTTTTCACTTGCATCACTTGCATTGCCTCAAATTGCCGTATCTCCACCATGAATGCTGAGCTGTAAGAATACATTAGCACCAGAATATGATGCTTGTTATGAGGAAATGCTTTGGAAAGAATGTTCATGCATAGTATTGTCATTTTGCCATTGAAATTTGTGAAATAATCTGCCAAAGGACGAAAATCTGGGCCAAGTTAGAGTAAAAAGGGTTTAGTGGAATGTACAGTAAAACAAGAAACAGACAGAAGATACTTTCCCCCTCAACCCAGGTTCACCAAGGCAGTCCACAGACACAAGCATCACGACAAAAACTTGTTGGACTGGGATGAATACTGGATAGTGTGTACAGTTGTATATTTTATTTATTTTTTTATTTTTGTGGCTTTCTCTCTCTCTCTCTCTCTCTCTCTCTCTCTCTCTCTAACTATCTATCTGTCTATCTATCAGTCAGCGTGTAGCTGTCAGTCAGACCTGGTCACTTTCATTACCCAGATTCACAAGAAGGTAATTGATTTAACTTTTGCACACAGCTGTTTCAGAGCTACCCAACAAGGTTACGTGTAGCCTTTATTTTGCGTACATTTGTTTTTAATACTATCTGACTCCCGCTTTGACAGTCAGCTTTAGAGAAGAGAATAGTTGATACTGATTTTCGTGAAACAAGAACCTAGGCTGGATGATAACGTGTTGGTGTTAGTGAGATGGAGGGCGGAATAACACAGTCAGGCCTGTGACGTGTTATACAGGGAGGTCTGTATATAACGCTCCTCTTCCACTCCGCCGGGCGATTTCTCGTCTGTTGCGGGGACGGCTTATTCAGCATTGTCAGTGTCCGTCCTCCATCGTGTATTCCTAGGTTACTCCCACTGTCACACCCACGGCCACACCAGCAGACTGAGCCACTCCCATAAGATGCCGCCGGGTATTTTTAGTAGCGTGGTGTTTGCGGACCATCCTGTAGAGGCTATTTTGTTCATGCTGTCTCCAGACGATTTTGTTCCCCTTAAGATCGGCTTTGTAAATTGCAGAAGTTAAATTCAGCCCCAATAGGCTACACCCGTTCACTAATAGAGATCCTTCATAAATGGAATAAAGTCGTCTGTTGGTAGCAAAAATAAAATGAAAAGTACGTCACCCTAGTGAAGAAGTTAACTATTTCAGTGAGAGAGATCGTTCCTTTATTAGTAAAATCGTATATCCTTAGCTGAATATAATTGTCTGGTGGTGGTAGTAATAACATGAAAAGTGAGGTCCTCGTGCTGAAGAGATGCAAAGGTAGTCATAAATGGTGGGATAGGAGGAGGGTACAGACGGTGAAACTGAAGATAGTGGTAGTAGACAGTGGTGTGGAAGGTTTGGTACGGTATAATTTATCGTTGCGGACACGTGTTATGGTAGCGTGTGAGTGTTTACACAGCAAACTTATTGCCCATATCAAGAGGACAAACCTTGGAAGATGCTGCGAGAATGCCGTGAGATGAGAAGTACTGAGAGAGGAACTAAATCATAAATTTAGTAGTGAAGATAAAAATGGCTAAAGAACGACTGAAAGGTGGCATGAGGGTGACAAAGGAAACTTATCGAGTCAAGGAATCTTGGAGTATGTAGAGGGATGCGGAGTACAGAGAAGAAATAAACTTTGGAAATAATAGGTACCGTAAGTGAACGATGGAAAGGTGGCATGAGGGAGATACTAAGTTTTATCAAGTACAGTAGACAAACCTTACCAAATTGTTCAAGAATGGTACGAGATGCGAAACATTGAGAGGAAATATTTCTCAGGTTGACTGAGAATGCGGTAGCGGGAAAAAGTAGGCCAGAAGAAGTAGGTAAAAGGAGATGTGAGGGAGTTGCAAGGAAACATATCAAGATGGCGTCTGCTTGAGTAGTGGAGCAAGGTCATAGGAAGCAAAATTAGACGAAATGAGTATGTGAGTAGCGTGGGGTGGGATGAGTGGTTGATGAGAGGGGGGGAGGGAATACTGTGAAGAATGTGTATCTATGTATACATGCGTATGTATATATGTATATACGTTTTTGTGTATGTATACATGTACGTGAGTGTTTATGGACACGTGTGCGTATGTATGCCGGTATGTATAAACCTGTATATGCATATGATTCTCTAACTATATACCGGTACATGCGTGTGTATGTATGTGCATACCGTATATTTCTAACACACACATGCATAGGCTAACAATTCTGTGATGTTTCTTTTCATGTTGTATTTGTTTACTTTTTTATGTAGTACCGGTAGTGTTCTTTACTGTGTTTGTAATTTTAGTATGATCATTTTTGCCCCATGTATGTGTCACTGTATCCCTTTTCTTTGATGTACCCTTCTTGCTTGGCCTTCAGTGACATAGTTTGCCTGTGTTGGCCGTTCTACTGAATGGCAGATACAAACACTAAAAAATAAAAAAAAAATAGCATCATGTCAGTGGGTCGTTCTGGAGTGGTACTGTATGTTGGAGCCTCAATGACTGCCATTAAATAGTCTGGCACAGACTAGCGCCTGTCTGTAACGTAACCTAATCTAGCAACACTAACAGCTTAACCATCTAACCTAGCCTAACCTGACTTACCTTGTTCTACCCAAGCCTAACGAATTCTGACCTAACCTAATAGTCTGATCTCACTTCTAACCCATCCTACCCTGCCTTATCCTACCCTGATTAGTCTTATCCTACGCAGCTTTTATCTTGCCAGATGCAATGTAACCTAACCCATAACCAACCTTACAACACAATACTGCTCGCCAACATTAAAATACGTCGGTGATGAACGCAGTAGTGTGCAGAAGAGGCCTTGATATTTCCCTCTTCACTCTCACCCCACCATCGACCGGTCTTGACTGCTGGATCTGTTGATGTTATTTCTTTACATACATACATACGGTACACATGCACGATGGTTTAGCTATAGGTTAAACACAGTTGCATACACAAGCGCACATTAACACAAAAACGACACAAACTTAGCAGCCTAAACAAACCAGTTCTCACCTAACCAACACCTCTCTAGCCGATGATACTACAGCCAACTCCACCCTACCGCACATTACCCTATCCTTACCTAATGTAATCTAGGCAAACTTACTTTACCCTGACCTACCCTACCCAACCCTCCCTATTACCCTACCTTACCTTACCCTACCCTACCCTACCCTACCCTACCCTACCCTACCCTACCCCACCTAACTAACTACTGTATTTCAAAGCCCACTTGAAGTAGGCCTAACCTCACCTAACCCAAACAAGATAACCAATCGTAACGTAACTCAAGCCGTAACTGATTCCACAATTATTCTTTGTACAAATATACCAAAATATGTGTCGTGATGAACACTGTAGTGCATAAGAGGCCTAGATATTTCCCACTACATCTTCACGCCACCACATCAATTTCTCGCTTGGCTGGCTTGGGGATGTAATTTTTGACATACATACGTAGCTACCGGTACATATGGTACATAACACAAGCATACACAAGCAGCCGCCAATCTGACCCAGCCCACTCAACCTTACCCAATCTAATACACCCAACCCTAACTTAATCTTATGCCAGCATATCCCAACATGATCAACTTTAGCCCAACCTAACCCAGCCTATCCTATCCTACCCCTCTCAAGCAGAACCAGTCCCAACCTAACCTAACCTTCTTCATTCCACTTTAGCCGAACTTAACCGGACTAACCTTACCTTGCAGTACAGTACAGTACACCACTTTACAGTACTCTAACCAATTCTGATCTGTCCAAGGACAGTCCACCCTACCCAAACGTAACACCTAACCACCCCAGCAGCTGTACTCGCAAACACCAAATATGTATGTGATAAACACAGTACGGTTGTGTGCATCAGAGACCTTGATATTTCCCTCCTGACCCTCACCTTATTGCCCTGACAAGCTTGCCGGATGTGCACGTGTCATTTTTAACATACACATACACAAATATATATATATATATATATATATATATATATATATATATATATATATATATATATGATTATTAGCTAAAGAGAGAGAGAGAGAGAGAGATTCGCTCGCGCGCGCGCACAAGTATACTGTACACACACACATGTAGGCATATAGCCTACAGTACATGGGCAATTGCATATTCCGTACACCCCCCCTCCCCACACACACACTAGCTACCCTTGATCAGACTCGACTCCAGAGAGAGAGAGAGAGAGAGAGTAGCCCATCAAGTGTTTTACTGTTCATGACCGGGTAGGCTGTCATAACTAAAGACTGTTTTCATATAAAACAACTGCGTAATGGCTTTGTTTTCTGGTTCTGATATTGGCACACTATCGTCATGCCTATTCTCTCGGTGACATCGTGTTATATTCCATTCATACTCTTGTTATAGTGCGTTTGTTTTAACCTGAAAGAGATCCCTATCCCCTGTCTGCTCAACATCCCTCCTCTTCCACCCTATCTCCCGAGAGAAGACGGTGGGCTACAGGCAGGGGGCTGCTTCAGCCTGCATTCCACTGGGTTTACATTCACATGAACCCGGGGCAAAGATTTTTTTTTACGTGTTTGTTCGGGCAAGAGGAACCTTTTCGAACTGGATGAGTTAAATAAATACCATATAGTTACTGTAGGAGATCATTAACATTTTCACAACTGGACGCTTCCCCTATTAAAACTAATGTGTAAGTAGGAAGAATGAAACTAAAAAGACGTCACCGTGTTAACCTCTTCTGACCAAGACATTGTCGTAGTGAAGGGTTTGTTGTTGTTTTGTTGCATATCCAAGGAGTAAAGGAGTATATTGTTGAGTATATTACCGAACAGACAAGTTTGAGTACCGGTACATCTTGCCATATAATCTGATATAACCATGAAAGGCAAGGCATTATTAGCTATATATATTGTCACAGTTAAAATACCGGTACATGAGGATGGAACTGATCATCTCGTGGTATAACTAGTTCATTCTTGACATCATCAGCTTCATTCCAAGGAGGAGAATGATTGAAAATTGATGGTTGGAAGGAAAAAGGGAGGGAGATCGAGAAGGTGGTGGAGACACCGAGAACAAAGTGGAGAGATGAGGTGCAAGAATATGTAAGGGAAGGGTAGTGTGAATGAGAGACTGACTAGGAGAGTGTAGGAAAGTTTGATAGTTGTGAGAAGAACGAAAGGGAGACAGAGAGATGGGTGTGTGAGTACGGCGTGTAAAGGAGGGTACTGAGAGTGAGAGACTGAGTAGAAGTGCATGAGGGTTAGGTGGTTGTGTAGTGAGTGAGAGACTGACAAGGAGAGTGTGTGAGGGTTATGTGGTTGTGTAGTGAGAGTGAGAGACTGACAAGGAGAGTATGAGTTGAATGGTTGTAAGGGGAATGAGAAGATCGAGAACAAAGTAGAGAGACCGACGACAAGGTGGAGAGGTAGCCTAAGGTGTGAGAGTACCGGTATATGAAAATAGTGAGAGTTGTTACCTGACAGAACTGGGTCACTTCCTCAACTTGAACACCAGATCGTGGTTGCATCGAATTCAATGAGCTTTAGCCGTGATGCAGGTTTGAGTCTCCTTGATTACTAGTCACATCGACCCTACAGTCACTTGACCATGAACTGAGCTGAAAGGGGTTAGGGATATTCATCAGGTTCCGGAAAGTAACAGGAAATACAGTAGGTCACCACACCATGATGTGGAGACCTAAATAGCCTGCATCGATGTGCAACCCACTAGATGAAAAACCCGGTAATTGTGTAACAGTAGCAAGAATATAATGAAAATCAAGTACCGTACTGAAAGGGTAGACCTATAGAGAGTGTGAGAGGTGAGGAGGTGGGTGAGGGGTCAGTAGGTTACCTGGCATAAAGTTAACAAGAGGCAGGTAAGGTACAACACAGTGGCCAAGCCCTGACGGGGAAAAACCTAACTAGGCTAAATACAATGGGTTGTATACAGTATACGGGCGTAAATACTCATAGACGGAAGCCACACCAGGGTAAACCATAAGCATAAAAACCTTGACAGGTCACCAGGCCAGGCTTTTCTTCCACCATCACACAGCAGTTAAATCGCCCAGAAGTACTGGTACCAATAATAAAGCCAGAAAGCACTCAGGTAGCGCATACCTCCGCCGTCACCAATAAAATTTATGATTTACCCTAATTACTCTTCTCTCCTGCCAGATGAATACGGTGCTTTTACGGCTTCACATAGCCTAATCAGTTCATTCTTTGATCATAGTTTCCCCTATTACACAGTCAGAGAGTGCATTCCTCTGGCAGTGGCATTAAAATTTATGAATTATTCCTGCATCCGGATCCGGATCCACCTCAGCATCTATTCAATTCTTCTTTAACCCACTGCCCACCTATCCACCAAATTTCATTGAATGCGATAGCACCTTGAGATCTTGTACACAAACAAACACGGGTGAATACATAACTTTCTCCAACGTCGTTGTCGGAGGTAATTTTAATACGTCATGGTAGTCAACGTGTTAACCCCTTCACAACTTCGTATTATATTCTTGCTGCTTTAGGACGATTTCATTCAGTGTATTGAAAGGTCTGTCGTGTTAAAGAGAATAAGGAGGACTGTATCCAAGTTGGAAAAGTCACCCCAGAGCCTGACAGAATCGTTTGTAGATGGGAAAACTGAAAATGCCGTCACTGGAGTGAAAAGTTAAAAGATTACTATAAAGTCTTTCTTCCCGACCCATATTGTAGCGTGGTTAGGGCAGTACACACACACACACACACACACACACACACACACACACACACACACACAGTTGAAACCTTTCCAGATCTATTTTTTCAGCATTCCTCCTCCTGACGTAGGAAGTCAAGTTCATGTCCCGCAAAAAAAAAAAAAATCCGCGTCACGTTTATGTGCTGTTTAAGGCGGACGTTCGGGGAGCAATGAGTTCGTGAACATAACTAGGCTAATGCTTGATTATCAGTGTAACTTTTGGTCGTGACAGTATGTAGGTAGGTATGAACAAGTACAAAAATGATAGATACATGCTGAACAATCAGTGCCGTAATTTGAGACTGCTAAACTCTACGAAAATGGAGTACCTTGCTTCTGAATATTCTTAGCGAGTGACTGACGGACAGGGCCGCTCCAAGAGGTGCACCAACATATACAAAATGGACGAAATTTTTTGTTGAAATTGCTCAAACCTGTCAGTCTTTAATTTTTTTTTTTTTCATTAGCCATTGTCTTAACTGTATTAGTACATTCAGACTAAAAAGTTATTACAAATAGCTAGTACCGTAATAATTTGATGCGCTATTTTGTTATAGCCAAAACAGGTGTGAAAAAAGGTTACCTGTCCCATCATTGGCTAATTACTTGACTACGATGACGTCTTTGGATTTTATTCTTGTTACCTCCAGATGACTTAGGAGAGTTTAGATCTGAAGTTGTTGACATGCATTCATTAACCTCTCACAGCACCATTTTTTTTTTTAATTCTTGTGTTCTCGAGGCGATTTTATTCTGCTCATGGAAGACTTCTCGAACTGGATGGGTGCCCGGTAAAAAAAAAAAATAAGTAAAGCCTTCATTAACCCTTTTACCAAGAAAGATGTCATCCCCTTCACTACGATTGCGTATTTGAGAATGTATTTGAATATTTATCCTGTTATTATTAACCCTTTCATGGCCAGAACAACTCTAGTACCAGGTATCTTTATCGTCCATCTTTTCCCACCTCTGTATGGGGTGTGTTTGACCCGTCTTCGCCATACGGCTCGGTCCTGCGGTTTTGGCAGGTTTTTACTGCCGGATACCCTTCCTGACGCCAACCCTAACATTTATCCAGGCTTGGGACCGGCACCAAGTTGAGCTGTCTTGCCCCCTCAGTGGCTGAGGGGAGTGCTTTCATTGTGACTGTTGCTGTTAGGCCCCTCTAGTATGGCCCCGTGTAGTTGAAGCAGCACCCAAGCCTGCTGACACTATAAGGCAGCACTCCACCAGCAGGCTGCCTACCCCCAAAGAACCACCACACACTATAAGGCAGCACTCCACCAGCAGGCTGCCTACCCCCAAAGAACCACCACACACTATAAGGCAGCACACCACCAGCAGGCTGCCTACCCCCAAAGAACCACCACACACTATAAGGCAGCACACCACCGGCAGGCTGCCTACCCCCAAAGAACCACCACCGCCCTTCCGGCTGGGGACGTGACGTAAGAGGGTCTCAACAAATGATGTGGTCACCGCCTTCGACGCCGATTCCCACCATAATCTGGTCCAGTTGTCCCTGTCTGTTAATTGTGATATAGAGGGTAAGGTGAAATTTTTAACACAAATTGTTTAAAAGCGTATAGGATATATACTCAGTTGACTTACTCCGAAATTTACATGCAGGTAGCAGAGGGCAAGACGATAACATCGCTGTTGCATAAACAGGGGTTGGGTTTTTCACGCGAAGTACTTTGCCAGCACCGCCGATTTTCACGTTCCGATCTTCAGAGCGGATGACTTGTTTTTTTTCGCTGTGAGTGAGTCATAGGAGCCTGACTTAATACAAGTACTACGAACCCTCACGTAGGCGGCACAACTCTAGTACCGGTACTGGTGTTGTGTTCGAGCTAACGTCACATGATATAATTCAGCCGGAAGTGAGTCATAGGAGCCTGAGTGTTAACAAGGCGTCATGGTAGTGAAAGGATCACTGGCATTGTTGTAACTGCCTGAACACAGTGCTGTAAGTATTAGAATTCAAATACTTTTCAAATAAAGTAGCTGTAGTGTATATATATATATATATATATATATATATATATATATATATATATATATATTTAAATCCAGCTCAATATAGAGTACACAATAGGTTCCTGAGGTTCTACGCTAATCCATTGGCGTGGGACATCTCCGCATATCACCATTTGGGCCCTCAATTCACCGTCCATACTGAATACCCTTCCATCAACCCCCTACCTAGCTTACGTTGCTAAATGTGTGTCTCTTTCACCACATAAAACAAAAAACCTCGTCCCTCTCAACCCTCCCCGCCAGCTTTGAATACCCGGCTTTCAGGCTGGTCTGTACACACACACACACACACACACACACACACACACACACACACACACACACACACACACACACACACACACACACCATAAATCTCCCAGGGATTGTAGACTTTTTGATATTTCCACCATTATTTTGCATACCTGGGCCACATCCGTCGTAAAATACACATGCATGGACTATGATGGAATCTGTAGGGTGGGAGGGGTCTTGTGTGTGTGAGAGAGAGAGAGAGAGAGAGAGAGAGAGAGAGAGAGAGAGAGAGAGAGAGACAGACAGACAGACAGACAGAGACATGAGTTTACTTAGTTTTTTTTCTCAAATACCATACAAGCTCACTCCTTAAAAATACCTTAATTATACCTGGTTTGTCAGAGAGAGAGAGAGAGAGAGAGAGATGTGTTGTCCTTCGTGTTTCTTTTTTGTGTTCTTTTATTTTGCATTGTGTATATGTAACCCGAGAGAGATGGAGGGAGAGAGAGAGAGAGAGAGAGAGAGAGAGAGAGAGATTGTAGCTAATGCCAGGGTTTGAGTTAATCAGTGTTTTTCATCTCAAACACCATATATCTTCGCTTCTGAAAAATACCTTAATGGACACACGCTTCAGTTCAGACCAAGATTTTTGTTGCAGCTGAACCATATGTACCTGGGATGATGTGCAGTTGGTTTTCCTCATGCTTTCTACACACAATTGATTTAGCTTAAGACTTATATAATCCATGTATAAATATATAAACCCTTGTTGTATTTTTGTTTCCTTTGTTTCAGGTCAGTGTTAATGCAGTACCGGTACCAGGTTGACGTGTGTACAGTAAGTACCGGCTTTTTCCAGTTTATTGTATGTTGTTATTTTTATAGATTATAGTCAGTTTGTTTTCATCTGAGGGAACAAGACCACTCACAACTTAAATACTGTGTTGTGGTTACATGAATTTCGATAAACAACAACAACAACAACTAGACCCTCAGGATTCCAACAAGCCTTCCATCTCCCACCTGGCCTCCTTCATCCATCCTCTGCCTCCCTTCCTGCCTCCCCTTGCCTCCCTTCCTCCCTTCCCCTGTCCCCCTTCCTCCCTCCCTCTGCCTCATTTCTTCCCTCCCCCTGCCCCTTCCTCCCTCCCCCTGGCTCCTTTCCTCCCTTCCTCCCTCCCCCTGCTTCCCTTCCCCCTCCCCCTGGCCCCTTTCCTCCCTTCCTCCCTCCCCCAGGATCCCTTCCTCCTTCCCCCAGCTTTCCATCCTCCCTCCCCCTTGCCCCCTTCCTCCCTCCACCTGTCTCATTTTCTCCCTCCCCCTGACCCCCTTCATCTCTCCTCTGCCTCCCTCCCTCACGCTACACATACAGGGTGGTCCGTAAATAGCGCTTCACTAAAAACTCATCTGACGATAACTTATGTGTTGCGAGGACGGCTCAGTCTGCTGGTGAGGGCGTGGGTGTGGCAGTAGGAATAGAGAGTGAATAAATAATGCAAGTTGTTATGACAGATACGTTGATATACAGAATAGGGTACTTAGGAAGAGATAGAACTAGTTACTGTACGTAGAGACAGATTGCACACTCGTAGATAGGTAAGACAGGTAGATAGTTGAAGGTAAGCTGGGTTGTGTGTAAGGAAAAGTATGTTTGTATTTCTAAGCGACCTCAGAGTTTGGTTGAAACACACACACACACACACACACACACACACACACACACACACACACACAGAATTGTCAGCGGATAACCTTGCAGATGAGTGTCTGGTTTTTGTATGTGTGTGTTTTTGTATTGTTCCTGTGTGTGTGTGTGTGTGTGTGTGTGTGTGTGTGTGTAAGCATTATATCTATATATACATGTGTGTGTTACAGCTAACCCTTAAAAGTTATACAGTCAGCTATTATTAGACACAGGATGCTGTGGTACTATGACCCCTACCGGTTGCCAAGGCCACTGGTTGGGCAACTACTGAACCACGAAGCTGCTGATGATTACCACCTGGGGCAGCTACTGAGGCTGGGTTAGGTTAGGTTAGTAAGGACTGGGTTAGGTTAGGTTAGTAAGGACTGGGTTAGGTTAGGTTAGTAAGGACTGGGTTAGGTTAGTAAGGACTGGGTTAGGTTAGGTTAGTAAGGACTGGGTTAGGTTAGGTTAGTAAGGACTGGGTTAGGCTGGATTGGATTAGGTCAGGTAAAGTTAGATGAATTGGAGTAGGATGCTGAAAATTATTAACGAGATTATAATGGCGAGAGATACTATGAGGGAAAGGAGGAGAGGCTAGGAGGAAAGGAAAGAGAGAGAGGGGGAGGGGGATAGGTATCGAGAGAGAAAGGAATGGGGGAGAAAAAATTAAAAAGGCGGCATGAAGGAAGGGAATAGGAGTTGGTAAGTGGTACATATGAAGTGCAATTACGTCCTGGCTGGATCTGCAAAATGGAGAGAGAGAGAGAGAGAGAGGAGGGGGGGTTGAAAGAAGGAAGGAAAGGCAGAGAAAAAAAAGAAGATAGAAATAAATGAAGAAATAAGGAAGGGAGAAAGATAAGATGAGGTAGGAAACAGGAAGGGATGGGGGTACAGGAAGATAATGTAGATTAATACCAGTTACCTGCCGACTTCATCTGCAAGGGGGGAGACAGCTGGGAGGTGGAGAGGAAAGGAAGGAAAGAGGAGGGAGGGGAGGAGGGAGGGAAAGAAATAGGGGGAGGGGAGGAGGGAAGGAAGGAGAGAGGGGAGAGGAGAGATTGATGGAGGAAGAGGGAAAGAAGAAATGAATGAAAAATTAGGGAAAGCTTTTATGAGGGAAGGAAGATATGAAGGAAGGTAGACGAGTAGAAAGGAAAGAGAATGTAGATATGAAAGAAGAAGAAAATGAAAGTGAGAAGTTATAAGGGAAAGAGAGAAGAGATATTATGTGGGCCTTGAAGGAAGGGGGGCAGAGGAGGTAGTAAGATGGTGGAGGTGAAGAGTAATTACCTCCAGGCTGGATCTGCAAGGCAGGGGGGACTGGACGAGATGGAGGGTGAAGGGAGGGAATAAGAGAGGGGGGAGTGGGTAGGTAACTGGAAGAGAGAGGGGAGAGTGGTAGACAAAGGGAACGAGCTGGAAGAGGGGAAGATTTGATAACAGAGGACCTGGAAGAGAAAGAAGAAGGGAAGGGAGAGGCGGAGGGGGAAACTCTGTATACGCCCACCATCCACTCCCTCGATGTAGTGCTACCATCACATGATTCTATACTGAGTGGTAAGACCAACAGTTTCTTGTAGCTCAGGGAAGCGAGAGGACTTTATTCTACCTGTTTGTCAGTCAGTCTGTTTATAACCTACCCAGACGCCGTAATCCTGTAAGGGGTAGCCACAAACGACTTATCGTCGTGTTACTCTGTCTTCTGTCATCAGGCAGAAGACATAGCACCACCCTCCATTTTATACCTCTCCTCTCCATCCCTCTCAATCATCCCCGATCTCCCCTCTCACTTCCCCCCTCCACCTCACTCACATACACTCTCCTATGGTGGTACCAATCTTAAGTGGCGGTTTGGGTGGGGCACGAACCTCTGTACACTGTTGCCACGTGTTCCATACCCGCTATGTGAACGGCTCTGATATATGTAATAGGCATCACAATAAGATAAACACATAAGAATATAATGGTAAGGTGTGTATTATAATAAATGAAAGAACAGTAAACTGATTATGCGTAAAATATTTATACGGCAATACAGAAACGTGACATAATTATTTTACAGTGTTGCTTAAAAAAAAGTAGTCACTTTTATTGCCTGTTACCGTATTTCTGGGGTTGGTAATAATGTCACAATTATGATTATAAGATAATGTGCAGGAATATAAGCAAAAATATGCCAGTTTCTTAGTAAAAAAAATATATACATTAAACCCTCGTGTGCGGCAACACACACACACCCAGTCCGACCTGGTCATCTGTGAGGGATAGAGGAATAGGCCTGTTTGGGGACACCTCTTAAAAAAAAAGCGCCAAGAATTTAACCTCCTGGGTGGTGTGGAAATAGTCAAATTTACAATATGTACATTATAACGTAAAAGAAAATAACCAAAATGTATCCTAAAATACCACAGACGAGAGAGAGAGAGAGAGAGGGGGGGGGGAAGCAGACCAGGGGCAGTGTTGAGTGCAGCTTAGTGAGAGATGAAGGAAGGGAGGGAAGGAAGGAGGGAGAGAGTGATTGAATGAAAACAAATCATGTCGCCACAATAGTGAGGTCATCTGGCGCCATATGTAAAACAATAATATTTTTAAACATAATTAGATATAATAAAATAAAGAAATGAAAGCACAAGTTTATAAGTCACTCATAAAAGAAACAAAATTCCCAAGGGTGAAGCACATCTCCCCCAGGAGAGAGAGAGAGAGAGAGAGAGAGAGAAGGCAGGCAAGGGGCAGTGTTGAGTGCATTGTCAAGCTGAGGGAAAGATGAAGGGAGGGAAGAAAGGAGGGCGAGAATGATTGAGTGAAAAGGCGCCGTAACACCGAGGTCATCTGGCGTCATATTTAAAACAATAATATAATAAAAAACTAAATAAAGAAATGAAAGCACAAGTTTATAAGACATAAAAGAAACAAAATTCCCTAGGGTGATGCATATCCCCCCAGGAGAGAGAGAGAGAGAGAGAGAGAGAGAGAGAGAGTATGGAAAACGTGGCAACACTGTATAGAGGTTCGTGCCCCACCCAAACCGCCACTTTAGAATGGTACGACCATAGTTAGTCTCCCAGTATCCATTCTCTCATCATGAATCTCAGTACTTCTCTTAATGTTTTCCAGTACCGGTACTTCCACATACACTCTCCTAGTTAGTCTCCCATTATCCATTCTCTCAACATGAATCTCAGTACTTCTCTTAATGTTTTCCAGTACCGGTACTTCCACATTAACACCACAACTCTTCTTTACTGCCTCATTTATCAGTCTGTCTCTCCACGTAACTGTGACTAATAATATAACTGTTGTGTGATGTGGTTACTCCTAAGGTCGCAGTGACAGACATCAGTAAACAAACAAGCAGTACTGTTTGATAGACTTAAGTGTTAGGTTGCGTGTGTCTTGTGTTAAAATGAACCACTGGACGAAAAGTGTTAACACTAATGGTGAATGTGTTGTGGTGCACCTCATTGTCCACAGTATTATACCGGTAGTTTTTTTTTCTTCCTCCCCTCCCCTACATAGCTTTACGTATCCCTCTCTGTGTAGTGGCCACCCTTCTGCCCTACTCTTCGTTTTCTCCTTTCCCTTCTCTCTTCTTAGCGCTTTCATCTCCCACCTTATCCTTCCCTTCCCTGTATAAGCCTGCACATCTTAGTCCCCTTTCAAACCCTTCCCTTCCTCCTTCCTTTGCATCTTCACATTATCCACCTCAGTCTTTCCAGCCATCATCCTCTGTCCCTCCCGTCATCCATCTCTCTTATCCCTTTAATAAGTCCGTACCACTTCTCATCCATCTCCCCAGTCTTCCTTTCCCACCCTCTATTTTTCTATATCTCACCAAGTTCATATCTCTGCCTTCCCTCCTTCCTTCCTCATGTTCCCTCTCCTACCTCCTCTTCATCCATGTCTCTCATCCTTCCTCTGTCTCTACTTCTTTCTGTCCCCCTCTCCGTCTGTCCCTCCATACAACCCTCCTACCTACCCTTCATCCATCTCCATCCTTCCTTCCATCATCATATTGTCCCTTCATCCATCTCTCTCGGCCCATCCTTAGTCTCTGCTCCATTCCATCCATCCCTCCACCCTTCCTTCCCTGCAGTCACCCCACGAGTATTGTACCCTTCCTTCTTTCATCTCTGTCCTTCCTGTCTTCATCCGTCTGTATCCTTCTCGTCTTCATCCATCTCTATCTTTCCTATCTTCATTCATTTCTGTATATATCACTCATCTTGCTCGTGCCTGTCCCCAGTCTGTGCCTCTTTCCGTCCATGCCTGCACCAGTGCCTCTCCAAACCTGCCTGCACCACCATGCCAGTCTGGTCCTTTGTGGCTGTGGTGTCAGGGAGGAGTTGTTGTCAGTACCCACCACACGGGTCTTTGTGCACCACCACCACCACCACCACCACCACCACACCGCCCTTCATAGCCACCGAAAGGGGGGCTTTATCTGTATTCATTTTAATATATCCGGGGGTTCGTACCATGAAAAAAAGGGATTCCCAGTTTTTATGCTCTTTGTTTCCCTCTTGGGAACATCATGAATGTTCCACCGCCTGGTTTAATCGGTGCCACCACGTGAAGGCGTCCCCTCCAGCACAACAACACAACCTATCGAAGGGCTATAAATAAATTGTAGTTTCACGTTATAAAATCGGAGTAAATAAATTTTTGGCTAAGCTTGTACTACTGAGGGGCATCTGTAGAGGTGCATAAAATCGTCTGGTGGCGGCAACACATCACTGATCGAAAAAGGGAAAATGATATCTTTAGTAGCAAGAATGATGGTGGCGAGGCGGCGCCTGCATATGATGGCACCGATATAACTGGAATATTGTATGCTATTTATTGCATTTTATATCGATATAGCTTGCATCTATAACACACGGGAAGATAATGAGGTGCAATGTGCAGAATGAATGGCTATGGAAGAGGTGTTACGAAATACTGTAGCTATAAAAGCCACACTGTATCATCAAGAAATTTCAGTACTGGTAATCAAAAGCAAAACCATGTATAAGTAAGGCTGGCAAGCTACGTTGGTAGATAGACAAATAGATAGACTTTTGGGTACATAGGTGGATAAATAGATACGGTAGATAATGAATCTATGAATAGAGTCGATAGCAATGTACTGTAGATTGTCATATATATATATATATATATATATATATATATATATATATATATATATATATATATATATATATATATATATATATATATATATATGTAGTCTGATTAGCTAGTCAGGTCAGGTGCGAGTAAGGGGATGGGTCTATTATGATGTGGCAGGGGTAAACCAGCTCTACTGTCGGGCCCTGCGCGGATGTCACTGATTGCACTGCGCAGTTGACCCATGTGTGGTGTGGTGCGGTGAGGATCTGTCCCTTCTCCCCTTTGGGGCTAAGATGCGATTGTCTGTGTTTGAATGGATGAGTAAATGGGGAGTGTGTCGTCCTGTCTCGGCTACCTCCCTTTCCATGGGGGAAGCAGCCTAGGTATATATATATATATATATATATATATATATATATATATATATAGTATCTGTTTATATATCTATATAATGTAGGCCTGTGCATATAGTGTTACATACGCACATGCAGAGAAAGTAGATAAATATGTAATTCGATGGACATATAGACAAATAGATAAAAAGATTGGTAAACTCCTCCAAATGCAGGTGACATTCAAAGGTGGGGTATGGGACATGAAAGAATTGTCTGCCTGCTGTTAATACCACATATTTTAAGAAATCGGAAACTAAGCTATTGATAGATACAAACATAAGTGGACAGAAATATGCAGAGAGAGAGAGAGAGTGACATTCAAAGGTGAGAGGTAAATGGATTAGTGTTGTTAATATTAAAACCACCTGTATCAAGAACGCAAACCCAGTCAGCAAAACTCCATTAACACAGGACGTGGTGACCATTTTAATATTCAGAGTAGATTAACCTTCTTTCTTAAGGCGCCTGGTACAGTGGTTTGAACGCCCCGGTCGTAGTGTCTGCCTTGCATACTGCAGGTTCGATCCCCAAGATGTGACCCTAGGTTTATCGATCATGTAATGTCACTAAGGGAAGTAGGCTGGTCATCTGCCTTTGTAGTAGCACTTGAAGCCTCGGGTTCATGTGAAGTGTGAAACCAATGAACTCCAGGCTTAAAATTCCCTTCTGCAGTTCACCATTCTCCTTTGAAGTATAAGGAACTACGGAAGTTGAGGGACGTTTGCCTAACCAGGCAGGTGAGCCTTCTGTTTATGTCGGTGCCACAAAATGAAGGCGTTCCTCTCCAGCACCATTCTCTTTATTTATCTTGCTATGGAGTGGTTTGCGAAGGCTGGTCTGTGCCTCACCTCTCCAGTGGCAAAAGTGTCTCCAACGCTGAATAAAGTCGTGTGAAGGCAAGAATACATTGATGGATTATGTCATGGATTTTTGGGACTGGCTTCGTGGCATTGTAAGAACTGTGATGGATTGCCTTTGTGAATTAGCGATAAGATCACATGTTTAGCCTTTACCAAACACTTGTGCCGAAGGTTAACTGAAAACTTTTGGGGGAGAGTTGGATGAGGGAAGAGGACCAATGTGCGAGGTGACATTTAAGAGACTGTGTGGAATGTCAACTCGTCTCGTACCCTGTTATTACAAACTTTACCAATACTTCCACAATATTACTGTTACTGTAGGCCCATCAGCCCAAGATTTTTTTTTTTTTTTCCGCTACCTGGCCCAGCAGTTAAGTCTCCCTTCAGCTAATGAATTAAAAAGTCATCGTATTGAAGGAATGAGCTTTTATACCGGGATAGTCTTTCAGTTTGATTAAATATTTCTTATTCATGGTAGCTATGTCCATGGTGGTGGCGAGGGACACGTGGCACCGATATCACTGGGTGGTGGAGCTGACCAGTTATACAAATTTCCCTCATCTTTCTCCCTATCCACCCGAAAGGAGAATGGTGGACTGCAGGAGAGGGGCAACTTCAATCTGCCGTCCACTGGGTTTACATTCATCTGAGCCTGGGGTTAGTACTAAAACAACAAGCCTACTACTCGTACCATTTGGAACTAGAGGGGTAAGATGTAACCTTCATTAATACCTTTATAGTTTAAGGCGTCATCAAGTGTAGTAAAGCCAATACCTTTACAGTTTAAGGCATCCTTAATTGTAATAAACCTTTACAGTTTAAGGCATCCTTAATTGTAATAAAGCCTTCTGGTGCCAGTAGTCATGAAATAAGACACTACCAGTACCGGTATAGGCTACTTCACCGAACTGAAAGGGTGATCACCTTCATTACCAGGACGTTTGATAATATTTGTACTGCTGTGTCCAGACGAGTTGACTCAGTTTATACGAAACTTTTGAGTATGGAGAAGTAAGATATAGCCTTCATCAACTCCTTTAGTACGAGGGGTTTCCCAGACTGAATGAAACAGTATATATTGTTAGTTACGACAGAATAATAAGAAAAAGATGTTCTTGGGCTGAAGGAGCAACCAGTATTTATGGTAATAAGTCATTGTAGAAGGTCATTGTTTTCAGTCGTTATTGTTTAAATGTGTGAGCGAGAACACTTACACACAAAGTTTGCCCCTCAGACCAGCCGGTGGGTGGGGGTCTACATTGGGGCAGCCTCTGGTCATACAGTTTTTTGGTAATATTAAACGTACACATTGCATCTTATGTAATTATCATGAAAGTTAGTATAACCATATGAATTCAGCTTCCTCAAAATTGACCATTATTATTATAAAAATGGCCAAAAGTACACATGTTAATAAAATTGTCATAACGTTGAACTTCCTATTTTTTCTTTTTTTTAGACTAGTTAATGTGATTGTGAATCCATAAAAAAAAAAAAAAAAAAGGATTTGCCACTTAACTGATAACAATTGGCTTAAAGATAGCGTTTTTTATTTTTTTATTTATTTATTTTTTTTTTGCGATATTGCGTGTGACCGATTATGTTTGGCAACGTCTAGTGCCTACCAAAGGACAGGAATTAAGGGCTTTGGAGGGAGCCATCTCTCGCCAGGTGGTGTTTTATCTAACTTAGGAGAGACTTTCTAACTGCGGCGGTTAGATGGAGAGATAGTAATTTTAGGCCAGGTTACAGGTAGTGGTAGTCGATGTAGTGTCAGGTTTATCTGAAACTTGAAACCAGTTGACTGAAGGATGAAGTCGCCCCTCTCCTTCAGCTCACGTCATCCTTTCGGGGGATTGGGAGGGAGCTTAGGAAGTTTAAATAACCAGTCATTGTAGCTGGCTGGGTATACCGGTGCTACCACATGAAGGCGTCCCCCTCCAGCACGCAAGTTAGAGGTAAAACAGTATAATAATAAGGATGGTTCTGGAGATATTACCTAT
The DNA here is from genome assembly GCF_032717465.1 of Coenobita brevimanus. Lineage (NCBI taxonomy): Eukaryota > Metazoa > Arthropoda > Malacostraca > Decapoda > Coenobitidae > Coenobita > Coenobita brevimanus. The sequence continues at coordinate 3,074,368 of NC_137060.1, forward strand.
CATTGAGAATCAGGAACATTACCCCATCACTGGCTTGGAGGGTTTGTTATGTTTACATGGTGCACTGAAGTAAATGCTCCTCTCCCTGCGTCCTCCGTCCCCTTCTCTTCTCTCCTCCCTTACTTACCGAACCTCCATTCCTCCCCCTCCCCTTCCCTCCCCTCCCTTCCCCCCTCACCCCTCCCCTTACCTCACCCCCACCCCCTCACACCATCCTCACATGTAAGTAATCCAATTATTCTGTTCCTTTGACCGGCATCTCTGTTGATTTAACTTACTCCGCCTTCTCATACCGTACGTCCTGTGTACGGTTCTGTCCTTGTGAGTGTGTGTGTGTGTGTGTGTGTGTGTAAGAGAGAGAGAGTCTAAAAACAGCAGACATGCGACTCTCTCTCTCTCTTTCATAAAACATGCATCCAATTAGCAAATATATAATCTGTGTTCTCTCTCTCTCTCTCTCTCTCATAAAACATGCATCCAACAGAATTATATATTCATCTGTGTACTCTCTCTCTCTCTCTCTCTCTCTCTCTCTCTCTCTCTCTCTCTCTCTCTCGGTGTGTGTGTGTGTGTGTGTGTGTGTGTGTGTGTGTGTGTGTGTGTGTGTCCTCTTGCTTGTCTGTTTGTCTGTGTGTCCATTTCTGTTTTGATTGATTCTGGATGCAGTGAGGGGTAACTATCAAAATAACTTCCAGGCGTGTCTGTGCCTACTCAGCAACGACCCTTCTTTCCACAACACACCATCACTCTCCCTCCTTCACATACTCTTGCTTTTACTTGTCTGCCTCGCTCTCTTTCTCCCTCCTTCTCCTCCCAGCCACCATAACCACAAATACCCCTCCAAACATGCTTTACCTTTACCTCACATATTTCACCGATCCTTCCCAAAATACCTCCCAAATATATATATACCCCTCCTACACCTCACATATATACAGGCGGGGACAGAATTTGGCCTAATATTTCACATCTTCTATTTATCACTTTCCTCTGCAGCTCATATTCTTAAGCTGAGAGGCTTGGTAAGTATCTCTATGTCTGTGTACCATAGATGTCTTGCGTTGATAGGAATATGACTAGAGACATTAGCTTGTTTCCCGTTTTGTCCTCTGGAAAGGCACACATCCACCCACCTACCCACAAAATCCACTCACCCACCCACCCCCCTCACTGTCTCACCTGCCCACCCTTCTCACCCACCGACCCAACATACCCACTCACCTTTCCCATCCACTCACCCATCCCTATAATATTTTTTTTCCTTTCCTTTTCTTCCTGCTCCCCATATCCCACCCTTCTCCTCCCACTCCCCTCCTCTTCCCTTCTCCTGCCACCACATACCCTCCCGTCCTCTTCCTCTCTCTTCTTTCCTCTTCCCCTCCTCCCCCTCGCAGTCCTCTTCCCTCTACTTTCTGGCTCTCCCTCCCCCTCCCTCTGCCTTCTCGCTCCCCCTCCCCCTGGTGTGTGTTGTATTGAGGCGACGTGTAATGTCGTGTCCGTCACAATTACAAGCCAGATTAAAATGCAAATGTGACCCCTGGCGATGAATCCAGCCCACAGTGGGTTTGGTGGCACTGATAGGCTACCCACCGTCCAAACGCTGAGGTGATCTGTATTGAAGTTTTGAGGCACTAACAGCCTACCCACTGTCCAAGCCTTTTACGTGTAGTGGCTTGTACAGCAATTAGTTTATTTTTTGCACTAATACTCACTGTCCCAGCCCTACACTGCGGTGACGTCTCATTTACTTTTTTTTTTTAATTGCCACTACCGAACGATATTGGCCAAGTACCGGTACCGGTTGTAGGTATTTGTGAGCTTTGTGGCATCGTGGTCAGTAGTGATAGTTTCTCTCTCTCTCTCTCTCTCTCTCTCTCTCTCTCTCTCCCTTTTTATGGATACCCACCATCTCAACGTTGTAGACGATGAAATTTCGTCGTCTGACTTAATTTTGGCACTAATACCCACTGACTGGACTACGTTGGTTAGATGTATTGAAGTGATAGTTTTTGGGACTAACACGCACCGCCAGATTTTGTATGGTAGGTGATTCAGTGTAAGTGTGTGGAGTTTTGTTGGAGGAAGGAAGTAGTGGTGCATTGGTTAGGACGTCCAACTCGCTACTGAAGGAACCCGTGTTTAATTTTTTTTTTTTTCATGCAGCAGTACAGTTAGGGACCTGAATGTAACACGACTGCTGCGGGTTGGGTTTGGGGGAAGATTGGGACTTAGCAAGAAATTACTGCCAGCCTTAATCGGGACGCCTTCACGTGGTGTCACCGATATAACCAGGTGACTCCACTGCTCTTATATACAAACTTCCCTTATCTCCATCCCTATCCCTCAAAGTGTGGAAAATAGGGGAATAGCAATTTCATCCCTGCAGTCCAGAGGCTTGCGTCCAAATGATCCTGTGGCCACAACAACAATAATAATCCTTTCATGGTGGCTTCGTCTGGTCTTGTATTTCATCTACCGTATGTATTCTCTTCTTACTCTAACTTGGCCTAAATTTACATTATCTCCATGTGAATGCTGAGCTTTAACAATCGATTGTCACTAGAAGTGCTATGGAAAGGATGTAGAGTCATAGTATTGTCTTTTTCTGGCATTGAGATAGGCTACGTGAAGCAAACTGTAACAAGAGGAAAATCTGTGGCAGATTAAGGTGAAAAGAATATAACACCAGACGATTTTTTTCAGCTGAGAGTGAGTCATAGCCTACCCACTGACCGGATTACACACACACACACACACACACACACACACACACACACACACACACATTCAAGAGAGCGAGCGAGCCAGAGAGAGAGAGAGAGAGAGAGAGAGAGTATTGGATTTGCCTTTACCTGGGTCTGTGTTGTACGGTCAGTACGTTCACTGGGATAACATTAGTTGTAGTATATTCTTGCTGTATGCAAATGCTTACCACCCGCGTTGCGAAGCGAACGGAGTGGTAATGTGTTCAGTTGTGAGGTTGGCTGGCTGGCTTTGTTTGTGTGTATTTTACATCCTCAATTTGCGTTAGATCAGAAATGGAGGTGCAAAATTATGTGCCGAGGAAAAACTTTGCGGTTACGCGGGTGGTGAGATCCCATCATGAGATGGCGTCTAGTTATTTCACGTAAACACCTCAAAGACCTCAAAGTGAAAGCGAAACACGTAACTAATAACTATACTTATTTGTCTATTCTTACTGCTTCTGTACTGTGTATTTATGTAGAGCATTTACTATGTGTGTGTGTGTATGTGTGTGTGTGTGTGTGTGAGTGTGTGTGCAAATGTATGTGTGCGTGTATAATTCCGTCCTGCTAATACTTTTCATGTGGCAGGACTTTTTTTTTTTTTTTCCGTGACAATGCGATTTCATTTCTGAAATTTTCAGCAATATTCATTTTTTTTTTTTATTAAGTGAATCAGCGAAATTGAATCTTCGTGTTTTTTACCTTCCTTCAAAATATACGAGAATTGGGATGTTCTCTCTCTCTCTCTCTCTCTCTCTCTCTCTCTCTCTCTCTCTCTCTCCACGGTGACTTTCTTTTTCTCACTGGCTGTCAGCGATGATATTCGGCATAGGGGATACTGTTGGCACTGACGGGGTTGGATAGTCTTCACAGCCTCATTCCTGTGGTGTAGAGGGACGTTGTCATGTGATGGCACCGCTATCGATGGGCGGCGCCACTGCCTGGTCATGCAGGCGTACCGTACCGTATCCTGTCTGCTGCCGTATCCCACAAAACGAGTCTGGTGGACAGCAGGAGAAGGGAAACATCATTCTGCAGTCCACTGGGTTCATATTTAACATGAATCTGGTGCTAAAATAGCGACGACAACAACAACAACAAGTACTACTATTACTACTAGTGCTACTACTACTACTGCTTCTACTACTACTACTACTACTACTACTATTACTGCTACTACTACTACTACTTCTGCTACTACTGCTTCTACTTCTACTACTACTAGTGCAACTGTTACAACCACCACCACCACCGCTGCTGCTGCTGCTGCTGCTGCTGCTGCTACCACTATTATTACTACTACTACTGCTACTACTATAATTATTACTGCTTCTACCACCACTACCACTACTACTACTACAGTTACCAACACTACAATTTTTACTATTACTGCTACCACCACCACCACCACCACGTAGGACTACATCTACAACTACTATACTATAACCACTACTATTACTACTACTACTTCTGCTTCTGCTAATATTATTACTACTGCTTCAGCGACTACTACTACTACAACCTGCTGTAGTACTAGAGGTGGTTCCAGGGTTGACTAAAAATCGTCTAGTAGTAGCAAGAGTAGAAGGAAAGTTGTTGTTGATGATGATGTTGCTGTTTTTGTTGCTGTCATTGCTTCTGTTTTTCCTTTTTTGTTGCTGCTGTTGTTAACTGCTGTTCTTGTTTTTGTTGCTGTTGCCGTTTTTGTTTTTGCTTTTGTTTTTGTTGCCTTTTTTATAGTTGTTTTTGTGTGGCCCAAAGCTCACTTGAAACGTGAACCCAGTGGAGTGCAGGCTTAAGTAACCCTTCACCTACAGTCCACCATCCTCTGTCTGCGGGATAAACAAGTAATTGACGGATGTTTGTATTACTAGACAGTTGATCCGCCCGTTTATATCAGTGCCACCACACGAAGGCGTCCCTCTCCTGCACTGAAAGGGTTAATCGGGTAGTTAGTAGGAAGGGAAAGGTTTTGGTAAAAAGAAAAAAAAAGTTTCGAGTATAATTGTATTGTGTAGCTTTTATGTTGAGGACGAGGTTGTTGTTGTTGTTGTTGTTGTAGAGGAGGAGGAGGAGGAGGTGTTGCGAAGTTTCCTGAGTCAGTGAGAGAGAGAGAGAGAGAGAGATGCATCCAGGCTTAAGCGCGTAAATCCATTGCTTGAGAAGGAAGGCATCAGAGCGTATCCCTGGCGTGCCACCACCTGCCCCGGCACACCTACTGCTGTGTTTACCTCACAGGCAGTAACGCACCGCCAGGAATTATAAGTCCAGAGGCAGGAGTAGTAAAACAGAGGCATAAGTTTAAGGGAAAGATTAACAGGCATGAATTAATTTAAAAATATATATATATCCATTCATCATTCAGGAGCGTAGGGTCCCAGGGCTAGGCTACTTAATCCCGACTTTCCAGGAGAGGTTGATCAGCCTCGCTCGCCCTGAGTGATATTATCGGAGTAATAAACGCCAATCAGCCTCGGACACAAATCTCTATGGGCTTGATTCGGTTGGAGCGCCTTAACTCACTAAACCACCAGGCGTCACTTAGTTAGAGGATTACCACACAGCACAGTAAATGGTTTCCTTGTTTACAAGAAACCATTTAGCTTGTAACTCAGTGTTGAGTCGCCCTAGTGAGTGGATGGTGGATGCTTCCACCTGGGACACATACCATGAGACATAATACTACAAAACAGTGGACACGGCAGGAATATCAATATAAAAAAGAGACCCTGAATCACAAATATAAATGCATGACTCAAGGGCGGCATAAACTCATTGTGTGAGCTGGAAAGCATCAAAGCCTAGCCCAGGGTCCCTGCCACCATCCCGGCATACATACTAATGTGTTCATTTTACAGGGGGCATGACATAAAACAGGCATGAATTATACACATAGAGGCATGAGTCACGACTCTAAGCATTTACATGATGGAAAAACCTTGCAGGGAGTGGGTGTGGGTAAGGAGCGGCTTTTCTCCAGGCTGAAGGAGCCGGAAATGACTGATTGAACGCATTATAGAAAGCGGTGTAGGGCTAACTATGTTAAGTTACAGAAATAATTTTATGTTATGGTTTTATTTGTAGTTGCTCTGACAGACGTTTTCTGTGGAATGAGGCTGCATAGTTTTGGTGTTCATGTCTAGTTTATTTCTGTCATCACCAGACGATTTTACTCAGCTTAGGAGACAAAACTTGAACTGAAGGAGTTAAGATTACAGTACAGTATAGCCTTGATTAACCTCTTCAGTACAAGAGGCCATACCTAGAATAAAAATACTGTGGATAAAGCAAGAAAAGAAAGAGTCACCGGACTGAATGGTATAAAGTGTCATGAATCACAGATCTGGGAGCATGGAGTGAAATGTAGGAGCAGGAATGAAAGACTGGGGTGTGAATGGATAGGTAATGGCATGAATCACTGCAAAGGGCGGGGTATGAATGACAAGGTAGTAGTATGAATGGAAAGGTAGCGCATAAAGGAACAAATGAATGAAAAGAACTGCATATGAATGTTAAGGTAGTGGTATGATTGGAAAGGTAGGGACATGAATGAAGTGGCGGAATCTTGCCAGAGGGAATGGAATACAGAGTAGAAGCATTAATCACAAGTTTAGGGACTTGAATGAAAGTGAGATTAAATAGAGGAGAAGAAGGATGAATCACAGACATAAAGGTATGGACCAAGTATATGTCGCCAATGCAGCATCCCTTCCTTCCCTTGTGACGTTTATTTTGAGTTTTTTTTTTTTTTTAACATTTTGTTTACCTGTCCCTCTGATGGTCTCCAAATCATTATCCAGATTTAGTGCAGTTTTATCCAATAGTATTTCCATAATGTTTCTGACAGACAGACAGACAAACTGGGCTAAACACAAACCTCCTAGGGGAAAGTATCAAATGTAAGGGCATAAAGCTGAGAGAAAGGGCTGTGGAATTGTGTGTACAGGAATCAGAGCCCATCCTGTGTCCCCAAACTCCTACCTTTCCATGCATATTTGTGTGTTTACCTAAGAGGAGGCATGGATGAAAATAATAATAGTTATCAGTGTAGTCATAAAGAAAAGTTAGAGGTATGACTCAGTGGGAAATATTAGGGGAATGACTCAATAAATCCAGGTTATTGGCCGATATCACGAGACTAGGGGACATTAATATAGGAGACAGTGGTATGATATAGAAAACTTTGGCCATGACTCAAGTTTAGAGGTGTGAATCACAGGGTTAAGCATGAATTAAAGGGTAAGAGGTATACATCACAAGGAAGGGGCTCTGGTATTGTGTATTCAGGAATCAGAGCCAGTCCCCGGGCCACACCACCAGCCCCGGCATGCATATTAATGTGTTCACCTCGCTGCCACTCTTAATGTATACATTATTCCCGCCTCGAGATCCACAGCCACCACGCCTAGCTGCCTCACCTTGATATCTTTCTTTTTTTTTTTCTTTTTTTTTTCAACTCTCCTTGTCGTTATTTGCGTATTATTCATACCTTTCCCTTTCTTTTATTTGCATTCTCTCTCTCTCTCTCTCTCTCTCTCTCTCTCTCAACTTCCGTCCAAACTGAACACATGGTAGGGGTGTCACATTCAGGACTGGCGTAATAGGGAGTTGTTTTTATGACAGGTGGATGGGTCCTGTGGAAAATTGGTAAAGATTGTTGTAACGAAATGCACAGACCTAAACCCTTACATGGCATCGGTCTTGCGTCCTTTCCCACGGCAGTCGAGTAGTATTCCACCAGCACCTCTCAGTGTTGTTTCCCGTCGCCGGTGGTGTACGGTGACCTATCACGACCACACAGCCATTAACGTTTCCGTAATATTGCCTCATCATTTATTGACACTACATCTTTCTTTTGTCACGAACCCAGGAAATTTTGTTTAGCTACATTTATAAATGTTAATATACCCAGTAAGGTAAGGTACCCAGTAAGGTATGGTATAATATACCGTACCGTACTTTACTGGGTACCGTATATATATATATATATATATATATATATATATATATATATATATATATATATATATATATATATATATAAAATGTGTGTGTGTGTGTGTGTGTTTCCCTAGAAACCTCTGATATCTCTCTTAATTTTTTCTCTTTTATCTTTTCTGGGGGGAGGTGGATGAAAGAGGGGTTAAGACACAAAAATGACGAGAAAGAGAGAGAGAGAGAGGGCGTACCGGGTATGTGAAGGTTTGTTTCATTGTACATTATTTGTGTTTGCTACATGCAAACTATATAAACTCCATAAAGACCTCTAGTATTGGTGATGCTACGAGTCTGCTAATATTCAGTTTCTTTCAGGTGGGTTGATTGTGTTGGTGAGTGCAGCACAGGTGGACCCAAAAGTGAGTACTGTGTATGTGTCTGTATTTAGTAATCCACTTGTATACACACACACACACACACACACACACACACACACACACACACACACACACATACACACACACACACACACACACACACACACACACAAATAACTAAAATACAAAACTGCTAGATGCGGGAGCTTCAGGATCCTTCGGTTATTGCCTTTGGTGTGGTGGTGGTGGTGAAGTGTGGTGTGATGCGATGTGGTGATAGTCGTTTTAGTCTACGGGAGTGAGTCTCCTGGCTGGAAATTGTTAATGACAAACGTACAGGACCGCTTTTATTGATTATATGGCTAATTGAAAAAAAAAAAAATGTCCAATACATTATCGTTTGGTTTGGACGTGAGCCAAAAAAGATGTTGAGGCCTCGACTGTGCTTTACGTGTGTAATCACTTCCCTCTCATGACCCACCGGTTTTGTTTAATTTGTGCTGCCTTCACACGGGTTTATTTGGCTTAGGAGAGACATTTCCATGGGGGGGGGGAGTTAAATATAACATTCATTAACCCCTTCAGTCGGACAAGTATACCCTCGTCCGTATAAAATCGCCTTGAGAAAGCAAGAATAAACGGGATAAGTTATTTGGTGAAGGGGGCCATGCTGTGAACAGTGTATGTATGTTTGTATATATGTGTGCATGTATGTATGTACAGGCGATCAAGTATTGCACAGGAGGGGTCCAGTATTAGCCAAAAAGACAAATACAGCTTACGAATTCGCCGGCATATTAATGTTATCATCTGAATATGCATATAAAAACAGTACCCACAGAGTAATGACACAAACTACCCACGTATGATATCTTCGTCAAAAACAGGATTACCAGCGTTAGATAAAATGCCATCGGGCATTATTTTCAATTGTCATCGATTGTGGTATCGGATCGTGTCGTGCACAGGGCCTAATGTACATCGATTGTTTTTTTTTTATTGACTGTACATATGCATGTACTGTATGTATTTATGTACCGTATATACTGTATGTATGTACTGTATGCACGCGTATGTATGTATATATGTATGTACACGTATGTATTTATGTATGTAGTATGTATGTATGTATGTATGTATGTACGCTTATGTATGTATACAGTATATGTATGTTCGCGTATGTATATATGCATGTTCGCCTATGTATTTCTGTATGTATGTATTGTAGTGGACGGCTTGCTTACATCTAACATGGGCAGGCAGGTCTACTATACACGTTTAAGTCGTGTTTTACGTGGCCTTGATTTACGGGAGGGGGAAAAAAAAAAGTGCGCTTTGTTCCCTGGCGTAAATGTAATTTGTTTTACCCGGAAGGACTTGGAAGATGGAGTGCATAATTTTCCTATGCCTTTAGTGCCACAAAAACTGACAGGAGGTACCAGAGGGAACTGGCCAAGTAATAAGGAAGTCATGTTGTGTAGCCTTGCAGGTGCACGTGAATTTAATTTGTTGTCCTTTGCTTCTGAGTGAGGTATAGTGTCATTAACGTAATAGTGTTGTGCTAATTACGGGTTAATAAGGCCGTGTGAACTCATTATATCGGCTAATGACACTGCCATGGGATACACCTGTTGATATTTAGTTACCTTTGATGCCTGAGTTAATACCACTGATAGACCCTGTGTTATGGTGATATGGGTCAGTTCGCTTTGTGTGTGTGTGTGTGTGTGTGTGTGTGTGTGTGTGTGTGTGTACTGTATTTTTACTTTGTTCTCGTCACCTCCAGACGTTGTTCTTCGGCTTAGCAGAGAATAATGCAGGGTGGTCCATGTGAAACGCTTCTCATACACTCCACTGGTCCTTCTTGTGTAATGCGGGTACGGCTTGGTCAACATGGTCAGTGTCTATTTTACATAATTTCCTTCTCCCACAGCTACACCTACGCTCACACCAACACAGTCAGCATGATCAGTGTCTATTCTGCATCATTTATTCATTTCCTCTCCCCACTGCTACACCCACGCCCACACTAGCAGACTGAACCTTCCCAGTATCACATAAAATACGGCCAGGTGATGCTCTAGAGGAACGCCATTTACGGGCCACCTGTATTGTCAAACTAGAGGTGTAGATAGACATCATTAGGCTCTTCACACAAGCACGAGAGAGAGAGAGAGAGAGAGAGAGAGAGAGAGAGAGAGAGAGAGAGAGATGATGGCACTTTGAAACGCCATCTTAAACACCGGTTCCTAATTATTTACCTGTAAAACATGAGTTGTCAGGAGAGACAGTATGTTAGGCTAGAGAGATGTGGGGCAACTTAAGCTTTTTTTGCAATGTGTATATGATTGAAAATAGCCTATAGAGAAAAATACCTTGAGATGGTTTGGCCATGTGGAGAGAATGGTGGATAAGAGACTGAGTAGAAGAGTACGTGTGAGTGATTGTAGGGGGAGAGAAGGGAGAGGAGATCAAGGAGGAGATAGAGGGATGGAGTGGAGAAATACATGAGAGAGGGGGTGTGAGTTGGAGCCAAATGGCAAAGGACAGGGCGATATGGAGGCGATTTGTTTGTGACCACCTCTTACGAGATTAAGGCGTCTGGTGGTAGATATATAAATAGATAGACAACCGTGGGACGTTGGCTTATATTATAGTTCTTTCACCCTAACAGCCCTTATTTTTGTCTTTTTTTTTTTTTTTAATTCACTCGCCCCAGTGACAGAAAACAACAAAACTGCGGCTCAGTATCCATTCCATAGCACTTCTTTGTGACTAGCATCGTATTCTAGTGTTAATTCACTCCTACATCTCGGTATTCAGGATGGAGAGATGGCAATTTTAGGCCAAGTTAGAGTAGAAAATATTATTGTCTTGTGTTGGTATAGTTTGTTGATCCCAAGCATTACTACGAATCCGTATAATTTAATACTAGGCCATCCATGTGCTATAATGAAGTCATATAAATCACAGGAGCTAAGTGTTAATCACAGGCAATATTAGGAACTGCCGCCGTGGCCAGGTGCTCCATCCCTGCCAAGCAAAGGTAATACGGTACAGGGTAAATTGGTGGGTTAGATCATGCCCTACCCCACCTGGTGTTGGCAAGGGCTTGGTTTTGTCCAATTGTTGATAATGTGAGAGAGAGAGAGAGAGAGAGAGAGAGAGAGAGAGAGAGAGATGTATTTGGTCTTTGTCACAAAATATGTTTTTAAGCGAAAGAGAGTTGGTAAGGTCAGACGATTCTATTTTCCCTGCATCTCTGGGAACCCAAGCGTCACTCCCTAATAATGCCAAAGAGAGATTTTTAATACGTGCTCTATCCGATCCTTGGCGTAGAATATCAAGGGAGGTGAGAGGAGATATAAACCTCTCCCAAACGGTGACGTATTGTTGCCTGTATCGCAGTACGGAATAGTCACAGATGGATTAGGCAGAACTGTAGACATCCCGAGAAAACAAGGAATGAAGTTAATGAACAGTATATATACGAGTAAACAACGGATGTGATAGAAAGCGAGCTTATCTTGGTGTTGTTGTTGGAGAAAACTTTGAAATACACCATCACTGCACTCCGACCATTAATTCCACAGCAGTCATTTTCACAGGGTATACTTTCATGGCCCCTCCACACCCTCCCTCTCATTTCCAGCTCATCTGTTGTGTTGTCCCACACGCTTATTTCCTTACCCATCTGTCTAATACTTTTACTCTTGAACGTTATTTTGAAATACATCATCACTACACTCAAGCCACTGACCCTACAACACCAGTTTTCACAGGGTATACTTTCGTACCCCAGCTCCATCGCCCACCAATATTCCAGTCCATCCCATCCATTCCTCTGCTCACCACGGTTATTTCTTTACACTCCTCCCCCCCCCCGCTTTGATGGCTTCATGACGCGACGCAGGTCACGCTGTCAACGGAGGCGTTTTAATGTTTCATTTCTTCATCTCCAGACGATTATACTCAGCTTAGGGAAGACATCTGGTTAAGAGACTAATGCAGCTGTGTCTAATCTGCTCAGGTCAAAAAGTCTCGCCAAAACTGAATAAAATAGTGTGGAGATTGTGAGAATGAACTTTAAAGCGCCATGATAGTGATAGGGCTAAAATGAGACCCCAAAGGTGTAGCTAAGCGTCATTTTTATACGATGGTGCCTGGAACACCTGTGATTGCTGGACGTGATGAGCCAACACCCCACGTGGAAGAGGAGAGTCACCAGCGATAATTATTAAATACGCCAGAAGCGTTATGTGGTTATTAATTAGGATTAGTCTGCATCCCACATTGCATAACGCAGCCAGCAACGTTATGGTGAGGCCTGACTCGTTGTATAGTTATTAGGTATCATCATCCTGCATGCCACATTGCATAACGCAGCCAGCAACGTTATGGTGACGCCTGACTCGTTGTATAGTTATTAGATATCATCATCCTGCATGCCACATTGCATAACGCAGCCAGCAACGTTATGGTGACGCCTGACTCGTTGTATAGTTATTAGATATCATCATCCTGCATGCCACATTGCATAACGCAGCCAGCAACGTTATGGTGACGCCTGACTCGTTGTATAGTTATCAGATATCATCAGCCTGCATGCCACATTGCATAACGCAGCCAGCAACGTTATGGTGACGCCTGACTCGTTGTATAGTTATCAGATATCATCATCCTGCATGCCACATTACAGTGAAGGCAACAACGGTACATGTAGGTCACACACGTTCCATCGTCGTTATTGCTTCACACATTACCATCAGTAAGCTGAAGCTTGCCTCCCTGCTGCCATTTAACCTCTTCACTCCGATGATAGGTGCTGGAGAGGGACGCCTTCATGTGGCGGCACCGATATGGCCGGGCGGTGGAGCTGCCCTGTTACACAAACGTCCCTCACTCCTCTCCCTGTCCCTTGAATGTAGGATGGGGGACTACGCAAGAAGGGCACCTTCAGCCTGCAGTTCACTGGGTTCACGCCCAGATGAGCTAAGGGTTGCAACAACAACAACAACAACAACTACTACTACTACTACTACTACTGCTGCTGCTGCTGCTACTGCTACTGCCGCCGCCGCTGCTAGTAATAATAATAATAATAACAGCAATAATAATGTTAATACTGTTTATTGTTTTAGCTTATTCTTACTACCATCAAACTATTCTATTCAGCTTAGCGGAGACTTTTGGGACTGGAGGAGTTAGATACATCCAGCGATATCTATTTCACCACACACACACACACACACACACACACACACACACACACACACACACACACACACACACACACACATCCGTGAATCGCATGTCGTTCTTTATCCAGTGTGAAATTTCATCTTATCGAAAAGCAATAACTCGAATTCATTTGTTGAGGGAGAGGGAGGGGGCATTTTGTCTGTTGGGGGAGGGAATGCAGGGGGAGAGGTAAGGGGAGGGGGAGGGAGGAGAGGTGTCGAGAGGGGGAGGGAGAAGTGTTGGGAGGGGGGACGGGAGGTAAAGTGTGGAGAGGGGGAGGGAGGAGATGTTTGCGCAGGGGGAGGGAGGAGAGGTTTGCGCAGGGGGAGGGAGGAGAGATGTGTGGAGGGGGAGGGAGAAGAGGTGTGGGGAGAAGGGGGGAGGAGAGATGTTGGGATGGGGAGGGAGGAGAGATGTTGGACGGAGGAGGGAGGAGAGATGTGGGGGAAAGTTGTGGAGGGTGGTGGTGTCGAGAGGGGAAGGAGTGTTTGAAAAAGTTGGAAATTGAACGTACGAGGTGGACAAGTCTAAAGTTTGCGTGTGTGTGTGTGTGTGTGTGTGTGTGTGTGTGTGTGTGTGAGAGAGAGAGAGAGAGAGAGAGAGAGAGGGGGTTAGTCTGTGATAGAGGGGAGGAGAGGGAAAGCGTATGTGTGAGGGAAGGGTGAATGTTTGTCTTACAGGGTGGGTTAGTTGTTATTGTTGTTATTCTTATTGTTGTTGTGGTGGTGGTGGTGGCGGCCCCAGGCTTATCTGAAACGTAATCCCGGTGGACTGCAGGCTTTAGTTCCCCTTCTGCTGTTGTTCACCATCCTCATTTCTGGGGATAGGAAAGTATTTGAGGGACGTTTGTATAGCCAGGCAGTTGAGTCGCTTGGTTATATCGGTGCCACCGCATGAAGGCGTCCCTCTCCAACAACGAGGATTAGTGGTTGGAGGAAGAAGCATGGCGGGGGAGGGACAGTGGATGGGGAGAGTGGGTAAGAGGAAAGGGAGGCTGGTGTGTGTGTGTGTGTGTGTGTGTGTGTGTGTTGTAATGGAAAGAAGTAAGAACCTAAGACCAGGAGTATTGTAGCAACATTCTGTTTGTGTATGGGTGTGGGTATAGTGGTGTGGGAAGGTGTGGGAGTTGGGAGGACGGGAGGGAGGTGACAAACAGTTGAGAGTTGAAGGTGGGATGAGGATAGGTTTAGGTGTGTGTGTGTGTGTAAGAGAGAGAGAGAGGGGGGGGGGGAAGGAGTGGGGGAGAAGTGAAAGTGGTACTGAAGATGCGTGGGTTAGAGAGGGGTGAAGGTTGTAGGAGGGAGGGAGGGAAGCAGGAGAGTGGGGAGGAGAGGAGGAAACATTGGGATCGTATTCTTGTGGTCTTAGGAGACTCCCTGACATCTCCATTTTCCTGTATTCTTTTCACTTTTATTTGGCTTAAAATTGCCATCCCTCCATCTGGAATACTGAGTTATAAGACTACTTTAACACTGGAATATGCCGTTAGTCACGATGAAGTGCTAAGACAAGGATGTAAAGCCACAGTGTTATCTTATTCTGACATTCAGCCTCGTGAAATATACTGCAAAAGGTCAACAATCTGGACCAGGTTAAACTGAAAAGGGTATAGTTTATTCATGTGAATAGCATGTTAATATTCTTGTGGGCTTAGGTGGCGCCCTTAGACCTCCTCCTTATTATGGTGAACGGTACACACACTGGTGGAATGAGACCATGAATGTGTGTACAGTATATGTTATTTTTTCTTAGGCCTGATTTACCTCTTCGGTTTTTCCTTGCTGAACGGTCCTTCATCCCCTCCCGTCTCTCCCCCCATTTCCCCACCTCTCTTTCCCCTCGTCTCTCCTCCTCCTCTTCCCCTCATCTCTTATCCTTTCCTTCTTCCTTTAACTTTTATCGACTTACTGTCCTCCCTTCCTTTCACTTGCTTCCCCTCCAATGCCTCACCTCAACCCTTCTCTCTTTTTCCCTTCTGTACCTAATCCTTCTCTGCCTTTCCACTCCTCCTCTTCCTCCTTCCATTTCTTCTCCTCCTCCACATATTTCATCCCCTCCTGCCTCCTCTCTTGTCTTCTTTTTATCACTCCTCTCGTACGTTCATTGAATCTTTTCCCTTGTCACCTTTTCCCTTCAATTTCCTCTCCTTCTCCATCTCCTCTCCTCGTCTCCCTTCCCTTCCCTTACTTCCCTTTACTTTTCCTCACATCACTTGCTTTCCTTTTCTCCCCTTCCCTTCCTTACCCTACTTTGCCTGACCCCGGCCTCTTCTCATTCCTCTCCTTCACTTTATTTTCTCTTTTTCCATCATCTCCCATCCTCTATCCTCTTCTTCCTCCCCTCTCTCAACTAATCATCCTTTCCCTCCTCTCTCCTCCTCAGTCTGACAAAGTCCCTTCTGTACTTCTTTCCTTTCTTCCTTTCCCTTCTCTCCACCCTTCCCTTCCCTTCCTTTCCCTTCCCTTCCTTAATTTCATGCCCCCCTTTCCCGCCTTTCCTTCCTTCTACATTATCACTCTTCTCTTCCCCTATGTCCTTTCTTTCCTTAGTATCTTTCCCTTCCCTCTGCATCTCCTTTGCCCTGCACAGCCTTACCTAACCTTTACTCTCTCCTTCACCTTCCCTCTACCTCTCCCCCCACTTCTCACCATGTTACTACTCGTCTTAGTGTCAAGGTGTGGGGTGTTAGTGCCACTCAGGGGCGCCCACCCCCCATCCAGTACATGCATAGGTGATACATTTTTTCAGGAAGTAGTCCCTTGGATTTAGGGGACTCCCTGGTACCTCTTCTCTACCAGTATATTTTTACAAATGACGTGTTATTATTTACCTGCGTATTAATAGACAATACACAGTACTGCAGTTCAATATGCAGGTGAGTATTGTCGTCCTCAGTGTAACGTGTGGAAATGAATATTGGACACTGTTGTACAGTAAAAGTCCATTAATCCGAATGGCAGTGGACCGAGAGTCATTCGGATTATCAGATTTTTCGGATTTTTGGGTGGGACCCCTAAGACACTTAATTTCATGTTTAAACTGAAACTTTACCGAATGGATCACTTTTCATGCATTGATAATACAATATGTCACATATTAACATTACGTATTACACAAATTTTTTACTTAATAATATATTACTGAACACACGAACTGTAATTGGTAAATTATGAGATGGTATGAGTTGTTTAACTCACCAGTAATGCGTAGTGTTGAAAACAGCAGTTGTAGGCATGTAAATCCAATTAGAGAGAGTAAGTCCAGGGTTAATAATAATATGCATGTATTGTAAAAGCACAATTCTCTGTTAGACAATTCGCCGTCTGAATATAGACAGTTCCCCGTCAGGACGATTCCCCGTCGTTTATTTACATGTCAGTTTATATAGCAAGTACACTAGTTTTTGAATACTTGTACCTCTTCAAATTCGTTTTAAAATATACCCTGGACGTTGTAGTACCAGAGGAAATTAATGAAGACAGCTGTGGGTGACGCGAGAATATAATTCAAAGTCAACTAGAGTGAGGTAGAAATAAGTTAATAATTGTCTAAAACTGTAACTTATAAATGATATCCAAAGCGTACGCTATTGAATGAACATAGACTTTGATAGATCCCCCTGAAAATTAGGTATTAAAGTATCAATTAATCGATAATAAGTATTTTTATAGAATGACGGGGAATCGTCCAGGGTGCGAATTGTCCTGACGGCGAATTGTCTTGTTATTGTTGTGATGGCGAATTGACTTGACGGCGAATTGTCCCGAAACCGTCAGTGGATTTACCTGCCTGGTTGCTCATGCACTTCAGCCAGTCACAGATTTCAGCCTGCCTGACAGCCTGCGCACGTTTCTTGGAGAACTCGTTTTGCAAGATATGGAAATTGATCACCTCAGCCCTAGTGTAATGATTATTTTGTTCAACGAAATGCACCAGTTTATCAAAGTATACAGAAGCTTCCTTCCATGGATCATCCATGACCACACCGCTTGGCACTTTGGCGCATTTGGCGCCCAGTTTGAATTTTTTAATTTATTATTATTATTGTTATTTTTATTTTACTTTTGGAGGTTTTGCCAGCCTTCTTCAAAAATTCGGATTATTGAGATTTTCGGATTATCAGTGTTCGGATTATGGACTTCTACTGTACATAGTATGAGGTGTGGAAGTGAGTTATTTGAGAGGAGCATATGGAGTTACGTGGAGAAAAAAACAGACAAATAAAATGAAGGAGCGTTGTTGTGTTGATGTGGATGTGCTGGAAAGTATCAAGAGTACCTTCAGATGGTTTGGCCTTATGGGGAGAATGAGTAATGAGATGTGACTACGAGAATGTTTGTGACAGAGGTGGAAGGGGAAGGGAAGACAGAATAAGGTGGAGGGATGGGGTGGAGAGGTATATGAGTGGGGGGAAATGCGAGTTGGAGAAAGGGCAGCCATATGGTAAAGGGCAGGATAACATGGAGGCGATGTGTTTGTGGCCACAGATCTTGGTTTGGTATTATGATTTTGTCCGTGCCTTCTCTCCAGCCAGAGGCAGAGATGAAAGATGAGTAGAAACTACTTAACTCACCAGTGTATTCACTTCCTGTTACCTGCTGCTCATTTAGCTATATATTAAAATTGGTGTACCTTCGTATGTCTGCGTGTGGAAACTTGCTGTGCTATCCTGCTGCTGCCAAGACGCTGTACTGGGTGGGTGGAAGCAGAGTCATGGGGAAAATAGGTCTAGGGAGGAAATGGGTAACTGTCCATGGAGGAAAATTGATTTATCAGTGACACCCCAAACGGGATTGAGGCGTCTGGCAATAGATAAATAGATAGATAGGTCCTTCCTTAGGAGAGAAATGGGGTGAAACTGGCTCGTGGGGAATAGACATAAATTAGTCCACCTTATAGGGGAAAACAGATCCATGAGGCAGTAGGCAAGGCCCATATGGGGAGAAATGGATCCATAGAAGAAATGGTCCCAAGTGAGAACATAGGTTTACTGGGTAAAAATAGGTTCATCTGAGGAAATAAGTCAGTGGAAGAAAATAGGTCTGTAGGGGGAACAGGTGTCTTTCCATGGGGAGAAGCTAGGTCCATGGGGGAAGACGTGTGTGGGGAATGTTCAGTAGGTCAGTGGAAGGAATATGCCGACAGGGATAAAATAGGTACATGAGGAAAAACTTGTCCATGCAGGAAACAGGGGCATGGGGGAAAATGTGTGGGTGTGGGATTGACCCCTAGGGAATGTACCAGAGACAGCTGATGTTGCCAGTACTTCCTTACTTCCTAATATGTACAGTTAACTACAAAACTTCTTTCACCTTTCCTACTTCTCTCATCGATGGACTCATAGAATCTTTAATGAGACGTAGTAGACATAATTGAATATTATCACCCACAGATGGATGGTAATATGCACCTTAGTCTGTTACGTCACATCCAGGCATCTGTGAATCCAGCAGTGGAAGAGAGGCGGAGGAGGGGAACTTACGTTTGTAGCTGACTGTACTTCCTGCATCATCAAACCAGTCTCTACGCTTCCTCTCCCACGTGTTCAACAACACTGTTAATGCACATTATACACAAGCAGTAGCATCACGGCTTATTTTTTTTTTTCCTGCTACCTGCAGACGATCTTATTTAGTTCAGTGTCTGATACTAGTCTCATTTACTCCCTTCACAATGGAAAGTCTCCCCGTGCACTGAAGGAAATCATTTAAGTGTACTAAGAATAATATACATATCACCATACTGTACGGTTATTTTACACTCATCCAGCCTTCAAGCTAATAACGATATTTTGAGGCCCACCATTCTGAATATTGCTCGCTGAAGAGAGGTATTTTCTCCTTCTCAGCCAGCCAGGCAGTTTCCCCGCCATTATAGCGCCGCCACAGCCAGCTTCCGTGTCCCTCCCACTGGCAGCCCGGACGCCATCACTCCTAAAGGGTCAAGGCCAACAGTTTACTGTATAGTTACTGGAGGCGCTGCCCTGCCCTGGCCTGACGCCATAACTCCAAAGAAGTCAAGGGTTACTGGAGGCCTCACAGGGGGTCGCTGCCGTCAGTCTCACCTTCTTATTTAGTCTGAGTCTTTGTTTTTCTACCATGGATAGCCTTAACCCTCCCCTGTCCTCTCACGTCTTGTTATTATTATTATCATCATTATTATTATTATTATTATTATTATTATTATTATTTTCTGCTGTCCTTTCCTCTGTGTTCTATTACCTATAGTGGCAGGAGGCAATTGGGAGGTCGATCCAACTCCCTAATTCACCTTATGCCTTACATTCTTCAACTGGTCCTGTGCTTTCCATCCTAGCTACTCTTACCCTCCTCCCTGTTTTTAACCCTTTCTTCCTCTCATTTTTCCTCTCCTTTTTTCCCATTTCCATTCCTCTCTTTTTCTCATTTTCGTACGGAAATCAGCTAATAATTTTTTTTTTTTTTTTTTTTTTTTTTTAATGCCTCGTCTCAAGGCTGGTATATTTTGCTCACCATAGATCAGTTACAGGAATATAGGACAGTAATTGATATCGTTACGTGGTCAGTAAATATAAAAGCATCCGTACAAAATTTGTTGTATCAAGGTCCAACGTATCAGCTTCCTTCTTAAATAGGGTCAGCTTAGAGCATAGTTCATTCACTTTATCTAGGCGGAGATGTTCGTCCTTTTGCTGCCTGTTTCCCGCAGCGATGTGATTCAATAACAAAGTCCCATCCTCTGTCATTTTCCTACCACCTCTTTGTGACCAGCACCGCATTCTGGTATTAATCTCTTCTTTTAAAGACGGGCATTCAAGATGGAGAGGAGGCAGTTTTACGCCTAGTTAAAGTGAATGAATTTTAGTTGTGTATAAATCTATATTAGATCAGTTTCTCGATTTAAATAAGAAAATGGTTACCGAATTATGTATGAATATACATGTGTACGTATTATAATCATGTATTATAAGTAAGCTATAGTTATTATATATGTTGCTCTTTTCAAAGATCATAAGATTTGAATTATACAGGAATGAAAGTAATAAATTAATTAATGAAAAAAATAATTTTAATAATAACGATTCTGTTGAAGTTAGGAGGACTTCCTTGTATTGCAGGAGTTGTGTACCGGTGTATATAAGCCAGTAGTTATGACAGTGTCCCGTGAGCTGAATATAATCGTGTGAACAAGAATGAAATATAAACATTGATTGGCTTAGGAGACGCCCTGCCGTAGTGAAAGAGTAGTGAGGAAAATGTTTGGGTGATGGATTTTAGTCTTTTTATCTGGCTGAGCACACACACACACACACACACACACACACACATTCTCTCTCTCTCTCTCCCTCTCTCTAGCACTTCTTTCAAACCCGACATGCTCTTTTCACCTCTTCAGCTGCTCATTTATGATTTAAGCCGCTTTCCCCACCTGCCGTGTGTGTGTGTGTGCGTGTGTGTGTAATTCACCGGGTCGGTCAGGATCACTTGATGGTCAGCTTTTACCCTCCCGGAAGGGAGCTGAGAGCTCATATAGTCCGATCTAAGGGCAAGGCTGTGACCTTCACACACGCACACCCGTGCCCCCTGCTCAGTAACCACCCACTTCGTCAGTGAAACTTTTCGCAACCTGAGCGAGGCGCGAACTCCCGTCCACCAGTTGGCAAGCGGGAACGTTACCACTGTACCAGCGAGCGGTGTGTGTGTGTGTGTGTGTGTGTGTGTGTGTGTGTGAGAGAGAGAGAGAGAGAGAGAGAGAGAGAGAGAGAGAGTTTAGTTTAGTCTGATAAACACGATTAAAAAACTGTATAAATATCTACCTACGTCTCTGTGCCTACCTACCTGCATACCAACCTGCTTTCCTACCTACCTACTTACCCAACATCCTGTCTCCTTACCTTCCTGGTTCCCTACCGATCTGCCTACCCACTGCCTACCCACCTTCATACCTCTGTACCTACCTTCCTGCATGCGTACCTCCCTACGTATGCATTGTTACCTACCTGCCTGCCTGCCTACCTTTGCATATATGATTGGGATTGCAGCAAAACTATAGTCCATCTTCCATCCATCCATCCATCCATCCGTCCTTCCTTCCTTCCTTCCTTCCATCCATCTGTCCATCCTGCGAACTCACGCACTCATCCACCCACTCATCTACCTATCAACCAACCTACCTACCGTACTTTTTTTTTTTTTTTTTTTTCCCCCGATTCCAGACATGTCTACCCACCCATCCATCTGCCTTCCTACCTACCTACCTACCCTCTGGTGTAGCAGTAGTAATTACAACTCCAGTCTTATCAAACCTTGAAATCGGTGGGCTGCTGGCTGAAACGTTTCCCGCATTTCACCATCTCATTTTCCGCGGGCTGGGAAGGAAGACGAGACCAACAAAGTGTTTACATAAAAAGAAAAGATAAAAAAAAATGAAAATAATAACTGCAGTGAGAAATAGCATCACAGAAAACGTAAGGACCCTACAGGGGTGGAGAAGGAAGAGGAGGCCGCCTAAGGGGAAGAGGAGTGTGCCTGAAGGAGAGAAGAATAGCAGTGAGGTGTGGAAGGGCGCGGTGGAGGAGCCAGTGGTGCAGCCCCCCACGCCCATCCCGCCTTCCTCCTCCGCCACCTTCTTCCCCTCCTCCAGGTGCTCAGTCTTCACCGTCATCGCGTCATCGTGGCAGGAGGACAAGGGCGGCATGGACCTGGCGGCGATGGCAGTGGATGCAGTGAAAATGTTGCAGGAAATGGGTCCAGTGAGAGCATTTCTTTTCTTGGGTGCGTTGGCTGAAGTGGTTTTACTGGGTGCATTGGCTGCATTTATTGCATTGGATGCACTGGGTTCACTGGGTGCACTGGGGGATTGGATTTATTGCAGGCATTGGTTGCACTGGAAATTGGCTGCACCTGCATCATGATCTGCTGCCATTTCTTTCCTTTTTGAACACTCTTAGTAGTAATAGTAGCTTAGCCTTGACCTGTGTGGCCGAACATACCCGACGACCACAGGTAAGCAACAGATTTTGTGGGGTCATTGATGTTGTTTTGGTTGCTGCCACACGTTTGACTCAACTTTGCACACACACATACCAACTGGACGGGTTATGTAGCCTTCCTTAATATTGTCACCAGTGCGGGGCTGACTTAAGCTGAATAAAATCGTATAGAAACAGCAGGAATATACTAAAATAAGAGGTCATCAGGGTAAAGTCTTCAACAACTGGCAGCGTGTCTGTGTCCCTTTGTCCCGTCAACGCCAAATATAAATTGTCTGAAAGTCGTGCCGTCGTGAGGGGAACTGCACTGTCTTGGGGGAAGTCACCGACACGCACGTCATACAACTGTGTGTGTGTGTGTGTGTGTGTGAATTAACTTCCACGTCGTCGCAGGCTTCAGAAAATATCCACAAGTCATTTTAACATCCACCGTACATTTTAGGGTAAAGCTAAAAGTGACGTAAAGACGTTGTGAGGTTGTAACCAAGTGTCATTTTAGGCCAGAGGGAGGGTGTGGTGTGAAGGGCCACACGCTGTGGCTTCTCTGCTGACAACACCACACTTACTGTTTTACCACCACCACTACCACTGACCCCACAGCACGATTTGGGGCCGGCACAGGTTGCAGTGGACTTGTGTGGGGTGGGATTGGGGTTGTTTGGGGTTAATGCGTGTGTGGGGGGGTTGGAGTGGGGTTATTTAGTGTTGGAGTATGCAGCGGTAGGAGTGGGGATGTGTGGGATTGAATTAAAGATGTGTTGGGTTGGTTGGAGCCAAGATGTGTCCTTGGGTTGGAGTGGGGTTGTGTGAGGTTGGTTTGAGGTTGTATGCCTTTTTAGAGAATTCAGACATGTTTGTGTGGGGTTGGAGTGGGTTGGGGTGGGATTATTTAGGGAGTGATGCAACATCGGTCGTTTTGGGGCAGCAGAGGTTGGAGTGGGGTGCGAGGTTGAAGTGGGTTATTTGGGGTTAAGGTATGTCGTTATGTCTTTGTGCGGGGTTAGAGTGAGTTGGGGGTTGTATAGTGTTGTAGTGGGGATGTTTGGGGATAAGGTATGTCTGTGTGAGATTGAAGTTGGGTTTTGCGGTGATGAACTGCGACTCTGTGGGGGTAATGTGGGGTTAAGATACCTTTTTGTGAGGTTAGAGTGGGTAGGGGTGGGGTTACATAGTGTTGGAATGGGTTGGGGCTCTGTGCTTTGGGGTTTGAGGCGGGAAGACGTATGGAAGGATGGAGAGGCATAGACTGAGGCGGCTGTCAGGGGTTGAGATAAGGTTGAGTGGGTTGAGGTGTAGTTAGTTGGAATGTGGAGCACTGTGGATTTATCTTTTCCAAAGCACTGACCTCCATTATTACCAGACTGTGAATTGAGGCAGCCTGAGCTCGTGAGGACAATAGAGGTGCGGTGAGGTTGTGGTGGAGTTGTGTGAGGTTGTGGTGGAGTTGTGTGAGGTTGTAATATGAGTGTTTGACGTTGTGACATTCTTGGGTCGAGGTGAGACTGTGCAGGGATGAGATGGGGTTGTGTTGGGGCAGTTTGAGTTTTCAGGGGTTGTCATAGGGTTGTTTGGGATTGGATTAAGTTGAGGGCTGTGAGTTTTTAAGTGGGGAGAGGCATAGAAATATAAGAAATAGTCAAATTGAGGTTATTTATTAGGACTTAGATGGGTTTCCTGGTGGGGTGGTTGCGTTAAGTTCAGGCAGAATGAAGTTGCATAGAACTGAGGCGGTTGGAGATCTGGCAGGGTTGTGTGGGGGTTGTGAAGGTGAAACTGTGTGGGGCTTATGTGGGGTTACGCGTGGTGGTGTAGGAAAGGATGAGGTGGGGTAGTGTGAGGTGGAGGTGGCAGTAGGTTTAGAGGGAGGCAGACCGAGTCGTGTGTGGGTGTGGTGGGGTTGAGTTGGTTTGCTGTGGGGTTAAAATATACCTGGGCGGGGTGAGGTTTTTATCGGCTGTGGCTATTTGGGGTTGAGGCGAGCCATATTCAGGTATGTGGGGTTGGCACAAGATGGGATGAGGTGTATTGGGTTGGCACAGAGGTGGGACAAAGTGTATGGGATAAGTCATGGTAGGGCGAGGTTATGGCAGTGTGGGGTTGACATGCAGTGCCTCGTAGACATGGCAGGACCGTCTGCTTCGAGTATATGTTTTTTTCCTTTTGTCCGTTGAAACTCATATTTCAACGGTGACGAAGTGTGGTCAGCGGCTGTTAACCTACCCCGGTATAATCAGTGAAACAAAAGCATTAGGGGCGGAATGCTAATCCCCCCCTCCCGGAAAAAAAAAAAAAAGATGTTTGGCTAAGGTACAAGTTACCCAAGAAAATTCATAAAATTTTGCGGAATTCAGTCACCGCGTTTCACAAAAAGCCAATATGTATTTTAAAAAGATATGGTGGCTGGCTGTCAGTCGTCTTTAATAAAATCCTCACATAGGTTTCTGCACATCCACACAGTTGCTATTTTCTGAAGGTTTGGTTAAAATTCGCCCAGAACTTTTCGAGATATTTTGGGAACACACACACACACACACACACACACACACACGCACAGGAGAGAGAGAGAGAGAGCATAGGACCTTGAGTTTGTGCTTTGATCCACCCAGCCCTTCAGACCCAGACTCCACCACCTCACTCCACCTTAATTCCACTTAACTTCACTTTAATTCACCTCACTTAATGTGCTTAAAATTTCTCCACCCTCCTTAGCCTTAATTGAACTTACTTCACTTTACTCCACGTACTTAAGAGGAATCCACTTCACTCCACTTTATCTCAGTTTAATCATCTCTTTCAGGTTAACTCCATTATAATCTGCCTTAGGTGATCTTATTCAAATTAAATTCATTTTTGCCTCATTTTACTCCAGTATTTCACATAACTCCACTTAACCCACAGTATTTAATTTTAATCCACTCTATTGCAGCTTAACTCCATTGAATCCACTTAACTTACTCTTACTGAAATTTACTCCACATTAAGTAACTTCATTTTTCTCCACTTATTGTGCTTCATCTCATTCCACTTAACTGCACTTTAACTCAAGTTTAAGATATTTTTCATTATATATGTTGTTGCTACTGTGTGACCATTTTATTAAGCTTATTAGATATATCAGTAATGTACCCCTTCAGTCCGAGAGGCCTTTCCTAACCCGAATGAAGTCGTGTGGTGGCAGCAAGAATATAGTGCATTTACTCTAACCTGACATATCCTTAACCCCTCGCAGCTCAGTTGATGGCCAGGTGTAGTAAGGTTCGAGGGTTGATGTGACTGCTAACCAAGGAGATTGATGCCGACCTCATAACTAAGACTCCGAATTTTATGCAGCTATGCAGGATTTACTATTTAAGTTGGGTGAGTGGTTCAGTTCCCTCAGGTGAAAACACACCAACAATAACAAGCACATCACCCGGATTTAGAGCGATTTATTTTTGCTTGCTGATGAATTGACCACTTGAGAGTTTTTGGCTGCTAGGTAGTTGAAAATACTGACAATAAATTTCGTATGATCAGCATAAATCACGTTTAAAATAGAAAATACCTACAGTAAATTTCGTATGATTAGCATCAGTCACGTTTAAAACAGAAAATACCTACAGTAAATTTCGTATGATCAGCATAAATCACGTTTAAAATAGAAAATACCTACTGTAAATTTTCGTATGATCGGCATCAATCGCGTTTAAAATAGAAAATTCGTACCGTAAATTTCGTATGATCGGCATCAGTCGCGTTTAAAATAGAAAAAAACCTACAGTAAATTCGTATGACCGGCATAAATCGTGTTTAGAATGGATAAGTATCATGTGAAAACAGCTTAGACATAATTACTCGCTGAACAATACTGTGCTTCAAATTTGCCATAAACAAGGAAAATAATTAGTCATTTCTCAAATACTGAAAAGAGACGGTCCTGATATCGCACATTCCAGTTTTACGGACAATTCGAAGCATAACACTATTCAGCAAGTACTTGATATTAAAGCAAGTTTCATACAATTTTTGTCTTAAACATGATCTGCGCTGTTACTGCGAAAATTATTAATGTCGACATTTTAAAGTTCTTTGTAGTCCAGAACTCGCCGTTGGCTAATTGAGTGCCCAGACGTGTCATTGGTATTGTTTTGGTTGCTGCCACACGTTTGACTCAACTTCGCACACACACATACCAACTGGACGGGTTATGTAGCCTTCATTATTGTCACCAGTGCGGGGCTGACTTAAGCTGAATAAAATCGTATAGAAACAGCAGGAATATACTAAAATAAGAGGTCATCAGGGTAAAGTCTTCAACAACTGGCAGCGTGTCTGTGTCCCCTTCTCCTGTCAACGCCAAATATAAATTGTGTGAAAGTTGTGCCGTCCTGAGCTGAACTGCACTGTCTTAGGGGGAGTCACCAACATGCACGTCTTTTTCTTTTCTTCATTTCCAAGCGCTTTTTTCATGTCGTTTGCGGATCTAAACGGTGACACATGCACGCACACACAAATACAGACACGAAAGCACCGCACCAGCTGCACACATCCGTACAGTACACACCAGCTACGTACACGTCTACACACACAGCATACGTACAGTCTATATGCCGTATACACATCCCAAATATTTTTTTATCTTCTAATTATTACATTTCTTGGAAAGCTGGAAGATGACACATCTAATACCACCATCTGTAAACACACCTGTATACCATCAACAGACATAACTTACACATCAACAGACATAACTTACACATCATCAACAGACATAACTTACACATCATCAACAGACAACTTACACATCATCAACAGACATAACTTACACACAATCAACAGACATAACTTACACATCATCAACAGACAACTTACACACCATCAACAGACATAACTTACACACAATCAACAGACATAACTTACACATCATCAACAGACATAACTTACACACCATCAACAGACATAACTTACACACCATCAACAGACATAACTTACACACCATCAACAGACATAACTTACACACCATCAACAGACATAACTTACACACCATCAACAGACATAACTTACACACCATCAACAGACATAACTTACACACCATCAACAGACATAACTTACACATCATCAACAGACATAACTTACACACCATCAACAGACATAACTTACACACCATCAACAGACATAACTTACACATCATCAACAGACATAACTTACACACCAGCAACAGACATAACTTACCATCAGCAGACATAACTTACATACCATCAACAGACATAACTTACCATCAACAGACATAACTTACCATCAACAGACATAACTTACACACCAGCAACAGACATAACTTACACACCATCAACAGACATAACTTACATACCATCAACAGACATAACTTACACACCATCAACAGACGTAACTTACATACCATCAACAGACATAACTTACCATCAACAGACATAACTTACACACCATCAACAGACATAACTTACCATCAATAGACATAACTTTTTTATTTTTACCTTTCACCTCTATTTTTTATGCAGTTTGGGGAGCTGAAAGATGGTGTATGCACACACATAAATACAGACACGAAAGCAGTCTCTCTCTCTCTCTCTCTCTCTCTCTCTCTCTCTCTCTCTCTCTCTCTCTCTCTCTCTCTCTCTTTTCCAGCGTCTTTACCTCACATTGATGGCTTCGATGCCTGAAAGGTGACACATACCGGCACACACAAAACGAGACACCAAAGCGTTGAACGACACAGGAGTGACTGGAGATACGTTGGTTGCACAGACCATAAATACCCGGTATATGTTTGTAGAAGTTATGTGGTGGACGAGTCGAAGGAAACTGATTACCTACTCAGAGTGTAAAGTACGGTACACGGAAACACAAAAGAAAGCAACAATAAGATGCCTGTCGATCTTTCAAGGCTGTTTGTAATAGGGTTGGCTAACTAAGATAACTAGTCCACAAGTTGAAGACAATGATAGAATAGTAGGAAGGCGTCCCCCCACCCATCCACCAAACCCTCCCGCCCAAGACGGCAGGAAAAAGTGGGAAGAACCATCATGTACGGCAGAAAACCTGTTTTCGAAATTTCAGAGGAAAGTTTGAACGGAAAACTAGAAAACGTAAGAAACTTTGGAAACTATGAGAACTGGAAAGTACAGAAAACTATAGAATGTAGGTAGAGTGAGAGATGAGGTAGGAGCCTGTTTCACTGTCTCTCTCATCATAGTTACCTCCGCCAACGAAGGTGGAGGAGGTTCTGTCTTCACCTATGTTTGTTTGTTTGTTTGTTTTTCCACACGATATACCCAAAAATTCTCAATGAACTTCAGTGAAATATTGTGGAAGGGTGGGCCGTGGGCCATGAAAGAATTGATCAAATTTGGGGACGGATCCGGATCCTGTGTATCCCACACAATATCTCAAAAAATTCTCAGTGAATTTCAGTGAAATTTTGTGGATGGATGGGCCATGGGCCAAGAAAAAATTGATTAAATTTTGGGGTGGAGCCGGAATCGGATCGGGATCCTATGCATTGCGCACAGCTCCATAAGTTCTCAAAGATTTTCAGTATATAAAATTTTTCGGAGGATAGGCCCATGGGTCAAGGAACGATTAATTAAATTTTGGGGCGGATCCGGATGCTATGTATTCCACACAATATCTCCACGGATCTGGATCCTTTTTAATGGCATTGGCGGAGGTATGCGCCCTCTGAGTGCTTTCTAGTTTGTATAGCAACCTACTGCCGAAGAGGAAGGCATTTGTAGAGCACAAACGTATGGTTTTTACGAGCACTCCCTGTTGCCGTGAGTGTAATGTTCAGTGGGGTTAAGGTGAGGTTGGGTGGGATATGGAGCACTGTGAGGTTATACTGTTACAAACATCGTCATCACCATCGTCATGATCATCATCGTAATATTAAGCTTCATCATCGTGTTACAAGCACTGACTCACAGTTGTCCGAGGCTGGATATTGAGGCAATCTGAATCTTTTGAGGCCAGTATTGGTGGGGTGGGGTTGTGTGAGGTTGTTTGACGATATGTGGGGTTATCAGAGTTTGGGGGATATGGTAGGCTGGAGTGTATACTGAAACACAGACATAGACGAAGTTAGATAGGACTCAGGTGTAACCATAAATATTACCTAGCTTCCCCGTAGACCGACAGTAATAATAATAATAATAATCATAATAATAATAATATAATAATAATAATAATAATAAGAATAATGATAATAATAAAGTAAATATATAGAATTAATTGAATCCACTCCGCAGTATTTTTTAATCCTCGTCAGTGCTTCACAACTCCAACATGATTTGTCTGTCCTAGTATCAGTGCAGCTTTAAGGCCCAAACTTTAGGTGTTTTATGGCGCCATCTGCAGAGGATCAACTGATATAATACAAACTTTTACCTCCATGATTTACTGTTGGGTAATCCGAAAATAAGTACCTTGGATATTTAGCCTATATACAGGGAAAAAAATAATAGGTAGTGATTAAACTATATAGGCCCACTCGTATATCCTGTTGCAGAGCAGTGGTCAGCTAATGATGAATTATGCTGTTGTTATTGGTGTGTAGTGGCGTTTTTAACCACCTCCACCACCACCACCATCATCATCACCATCTTTATCATCATCATTATCATCATCGTCGTCTTTGTCGTCGTCATCCTGAACACTTTTTTGCTATCTAAGGATGGGATGAGGTAGGGTCCTGAAGACAAGGAAAGAAGAAGCAGAATATGGGGAGCATCACCAACATGCCCCGTGATATGGGCAAGTACTCACCATTCAAGCCTTTGGAATCCTGGCTTCTCATAGGCCTAAAGGACGAAAATCTGGGCATAGTTAAGATGAAAACACTAAGTATGTTTTGTAAGCTGAATAGAATTGTGTGGGAAGTAGCAAGATAAGAAAAGACATTGTAGTAGTTAATAAATTATCCACCTTAACGTGCCCCAGACAACACCTGGATATGTCAGCATAATTAGGTAGGTCTACCTGCCCCTCGTACCATATTTTTGTCCTGGCTGTGATCTAATTAACCCTTTCCCTACCACAGACCTTTAACTTCCCTCTCCTTCTATCAGGATGTCTTTTTATTTATGTATATGTAACTGTATCTCTGTCCATTTGTCATTTCTTCTGTCTATATCTGTCTGCCTCCCACCTCCCGTCTCTTTCTCCTTCCCTACCCTTCCTTCTCCTTCTCTCTCTCTCTCTCTCTCTCTCTCTCTCTCTCACACACACACACACACACACACACACACACACACACACACACACACACACACACACACACACACAGCACTTCGACCTTCACGTGCATCACTCTTCCTAGACACCCCTTCCCAATTCGTACTTCACTAGCATGGTTGCTGACTTCTGCTTCCTTCATATTTAGCATTTTATTTTAATTAATTTCCCGCCCCCTTCTTGTCTCACTTAATATTCTTCATGTCACGCTTATTACCCTTCTCTTCACTTAAGGTGACCCTACAATGAGACACAATGGTTTCCTGTAACTCATGAAAACATTTAGAACGTTGGGAAGTAACCATATAACCAAATAACCGGGCGATGTGGAGCCTTCTGTGGTGTGCTAACTGAGTGGAGAGACGCAAATGCGGCGTCCATCCGAGAACCAAGTCTCCATACACTTTCCCGCGCCTTGCTATGGCGAGGCGCTCTTCACCGCATGGAAACACATCTCAATGCACGGGATAGCCCGGCAGGGGCGATTGCATTCTTGCGGTTGATGGGTCTTCTCTGCCAGATAGGAGTTAGTAACAACAACATCTAGCATGGGTGTGGGTTAACTTTGGCTGTCACTCTTCCTCCGAGAAGATTAGTTCCTACTGTGGATCCAATATGGACTGATAAACGTGCTGATGGTTACGGGTTTAATGTAAAAATTATTGGAGACTATTTATGCTTTTCCGGGCATGTGTAGCGTCCTTAGTTTGTGACCATCATCATCAGGGTTATTATTATTATTATTATTATTATTGTTACTAATATTATCGTTGGTGGTGTCGTCGTCGTCGTCTTCATCGTTGTTGTTGTTGTTGTTTTGTTGGCGGCTTAACCCTTTTAGTAGATATGGTTACTGTTTTGCTGTGTCCGGGTGATTTTATTCAACATAGACATCGCACTGAAGGGCTTTGTGAGTATGATAGCTAACCGCTCCAGTTCGAAAGGTCTGTAAAAAGATCGATAAAATCGCCCGTTGATAACAATAAAAAATAACAAGTGGGTCATTGGGTTGAAGGGACTAACGTGTTCAGTTCGTGACACACACACACACACAGGCAACACGGACGGAATAATTGGCGTGGTGGCGGAGGCAGACCAGCAGAGGACAACAGTGGGTAGTGCATTGACCTACTTCCCCACCCTCACTTCCTTTTTCATTCTCTCCCCGCAAACTTGTCCTTCCACTACTGTCCCTCCCCCGCTTCGTGCTCCCCTCCTCCCCCTCCCCCCACACACAAGTCAGTGTGGATACAGATGGCAACCTGGTGCCCGGGGCGATTAGCGTTTCGCTTTTGTTTTAAATTTTCATTCCGACAAAACATGAGTGGCGTGGACACTCCCTTAATTGTAAATGTTCTCTGCGGATGATGATGAAATATAGAATGATGATGATGCCGATGATGATCGTGATAATGATGGAATATAGAATGGTGATGATGATGAAATATAGAAAGTTGATGATGATGATGATACAGAAGAAGACAGTATATACATTGCCCTGTATTAATACTCGTGTGATGATGGTGATGATGATGATGATACAGAAGAAGACTGTATATACATTGCCCTGTATTAATACTCGTGTGATGGTGATGATGGTGGAGAAGACAATATCGTTAATGCTGTGTGCTGTATTAACCGCATGGCGATTTGTACTAAAGGCAAGATGCTGTGTTGTATGGATGATGATGATGATGATGATGGTGATGATGAATAGGGTTGGAATGATTGTAACGAACAGTGTTGGGAATATGATGACCACTATTGATCGTCTCGTTATATTATTATTATTATTACTGGTGTTGTTATTATTATTATTATTATTATTATTATTATTATTATAATATTATTATTATTATTATTGTTGTTGTTGTTGTTGTTTTTATTGTTATTATTTGTAGAGATATGTGACAAGTGTGGGACAGTTTCTAATGTGTTGCAACTTCATTAGCCTAATATCTAACCTGCATCATGTATCTGTTTCCTACTGCCAGTGTCACACGCACGCCCACACCACCAGACTGAGCCATTCCCTCAAAACATAAGATATCCCCACATGTACACTCTCCCAAAAAATTATCGGTCCCATTACAACATGTATCATTCTGAAACATGGACGAAGCATTGTGATATATGGGTCATCCTGTAATTACAAGTGCGAATATTTGGTAATTATTAGAACTCAGAGTTGCAAACAGAATCACATACTGGGTGGTATATGTTTTGAGGCACCACATTTATAGACTCATGTGTGTCCGTGGAAGTTGCTCATTTTCACAACCATCGTACCCTAAAGGGGCCGATACTTTTTTAAGTGGGTGTACAATTTACGAACCACCCTGTATATCGGTTATTACAGTGGCCTTTATTTCCTGAGTGGTGTGGCTGTGGCCTGAAAGGTGAAAAGATCCACGCCAGTGTGTGTGTGTGTGTGTGTGTGTGTGTGTGTGTGTGTGTGTGTGTGTGTGTGTGTAAGCGGTACGTCACACTTGAGAGAGAGAGAGAGAGAGAGAGAGAGAGAGAGAGAGAGAGAGCTGTGTTACAGAGCGTCAGCTGGCAGGCGAGACAATCTGTGTTGTTTTAGTTTTCCATTTTTGACGCAGTTTCAGCCATTTTGTGTGCGTGTTTTTTTTTTTATATGCTCTCGCTTTTAGAATGAACTTAAGCTGCGAGGGCTTTTTCGTGCAAGGCAGAAAGAACCAAAGGCTGGGTGCTCAAACAATTGTTCTTTCCAGGAAAGAAAAAACGCAAGGGCCCTCCATTTGCGAGATGTCGGACGCATTGCGTTCAAAAGACTGGTGGTCATAGGCAGAGAAAGACATGTCCAGAGTAGTCCTGTTGCATACATGAGGAACTGAGAGTATCGGTTAACGCATGCAATAGAGTTGGACA
Source organism: Coenobita brevimanus (assembly GCF_032717465.1). Lineage (NCBI taxonomy): Eukaryota > Metazoa > Arthropoda > Malacostraca > Decapoda > Coenobitidae > Coenobita > Coenobita brevimanus. Next base: position 3,107,778 of record NC_137060.1, read on the forward strand.
GTTTACAAGCTGTTTCATGCAGTATACGGAACTGTTTTCCATTACCCCCGCCCCCCCCTTTTTTTTCAGAATAAACATAATTTAGAAGGTTTGAGTCTTATATTAGAAAACGAACCTTCAGGCCGAGAGGATTACCCTAAACTAAGTCGTATTTTCTGTTTGTAACAGTGGCTCCGGTTGAGTTAACAATTAACTGTACAGGCTTGAGTGTTAGCACTTAAACAACAGACCTGTATCAATCAAAATACTGAATTTTGCTGCTGTGCCACTCCTTAATATTGAAGATGGATTTGAATGTGTGCCGATGTGTATTCACTAACACAAGCCGTAGTATTTCATGTTAACCAGTAGGTTAGGTTTCGTTCATTTCTGAGTTGTGGTGAGTTTTGGTCCAGTACTGAAGGAAATAGCTTCACATACGCATGTGGTAACTCAAGACATTTTATTGCCAAGTTAGCAGGGTGGCATTCGAAAGCATATACTGTATATTTTCTTGTTCTGCATATTAGTGGGTAGTTTGGAAAAAAAAAAATCGCTAAGGAGGAGGTGCTAGGGAGTATCCTTACCCAACGAAAATACGGGTCCTTGAGTCAGTCCAACGACCAACTCGTCACCGGGAAAGAACGTGGATAAAAATGACACAGGAGGGCACATGATACCTGGCTTGTGTAAGACTGTAGTGGCTTGGAGCTTCAGACACAGCCTGAGAGTGATAATACCGTCACCACTGACTCATGGCGGCAGTAACTCTGGTTTTGTTTTTCGATCGAATTTGTTTAGCCGAAATTAAGTTATAGGTCCCCAGAGTGCTAATAGTCCCAAGCATACCATTTACACTTTGGCGCACTCAGTGTTGAGCGTGCATGGGTGGTAATGGTACAGGAACACACTTGTTACCTGTGCGGCGTGGCTCGTGAAGCAACAGCGTCTCTCTCACTCTGTGACTTTCACCCACGGTGGAACGTTTCACCGCTTCACTCCCATTACGTAATTACACCTTCCCTTGCGAAGCGAGAGCTAGTATTTGTGTGTGTGTGTGTGTGTGTGTGTGTGTGTGTGTGTGTGTGTGTGTGTGTGTGTGTGTGTGTGTGTGTTAAAACAACTCAAACAGGTTTCATCCAATTTTAAACAACTTTGTTGAAAGGGTCATCGTTCAGCCAGTGGGTAAACTATTGTTTTTAACAGCAGTCTGTCAAAGTCAAGATCACGGAGCAACGTCAGAGTCTGACCCACGTGTGTGTTTAACAAAATAATTTTTTTTTTTTTTTTTTTTTTTTTTTTAGCCAAACTTGGTGCAAGGATTGAGGGTCATCTAAGGAGTAAACCTGATATTCCGTAGACCACTAGGTCTAAGGTCAAGGTCACATTCAAGGTTAGCTTATTTTTTTCTCTATTTTATTTTTTTTTTAGTTTAAACCAGACTTTGTGAGGGGTTAAAGATAAGGTGAACATAAGTAGATTCCTAGGTCAGGGTCACAGGAGAAGGTCAGGGTCAAGGTCACAGAGTAAGTTCAGTATCAGAGAGGTCAAATATGATGTGAACCAATCTTGGTGGAAATGTTAAGGGTGAAGCAAGAAAGAAAAGGTTCAGTTGTGAGACAAGCAAAGGTCTAGGTTACAGTGAAGAGTCAAACAGAAATGTTAAGGGTCAGGCAAGAATGAAGGGGTTCAGTTATGAGAATAGTCAAAGGTCAAGGCCACTGCAGAGTCAAATATTCGGCCCTTAGACCAGTTGGTGGCGCAGGTGCTGTGCTGTGTGTATGTTCCTTCTTGTTGGTATAGTAATGGTGATTTTAACCCCCCTCACTCATGTTATATATATATATATCGTATATATTTCTTTTTCATTCATTCTACCATATCTCCAGAAGGAGTTCAGGTATTGTGTTTATTAATTCCTTTAGTATGAGAGGCTTTCGTAAATTGAAGAAAACCTCTGAAAGTTGGGAGAATAATACTGACAATTGATGTCACCGAAGTGCATAAGGTAGAAAGGACTTCACTTCTTCCTCGTCCTCCTTTTTTTTCTTATTATTTCCCATCAACATGTTCTCCCTTCTCTACTTCTTATACTTTACCTCCGTATTCTCCTCCGTGTCCTCGTTCATAACGCTGAATAAATTACTTTCTCACGGCTCCCAAGGGATACCATGTAGTATCTGATTGTCTCTTGAATATGAAAGTGATATCTGCTTCCTCATTCCACTCTCTTCGGGTGATGTAAGAGAGAGAGAGAGAGAGAGAGAGAGAGAGAGAGAGCGTTGGCTGAGTGGAAGAGAGTGGCTAGACCCAAGATCGGGAGATCTTGGGTAGACCTGTTATTTGTGCTGCTGGGGACAAAATATTCACTTAATGTTTCACCTCTCCAGCTTGTCACATTCCTCTGCTGGCTAAGGTGAATAAAGTCGCCAGGAATTCACACACACACACACACACACACACACACACACACACACACACACACACACACACACACACACACACACACACACACACACACACACACACACACACACACACACACACACACACACACACAGGGACTCGAAGATGTTAAACCTTATAAGCATGAGCGATACGAGTATAGTCTGCCAGTCGTCGCTTTCCCTTCTGTGGTCTGTTGGAAAGTGTGAGCAAACAGCTGACTTTGTGTGTGTGTGTGTGTGTGTGTGTGTGTGTGTGTGTGTGTGAGAGAGAGAGAGAGAGAGAGAGAGATTAAATGTGTTCAAGTTTATCTGCATAAATGATTAGCATGTATCTGTAAGTGTAGCATATGTTTATATAGCATCATTTCTCCCACCTCCACTTATTCTTACTTTTACTTCTGCTTTTTTCTTTTCTTCTCATTTGTCCTTCCGTCTCCCTTTCTGTCCATCTCTGTTTGTCTCCCTGTTTATTCTATCCCTGTTTGTTTATGTGTGTGTGTGTGTGTGTGTGTGTGTGTGTGTGTGTGTGTGTGTGTGTGTGTGTGTGTGGAGAACTATGAAGGCGTGACTGATAAGTAAACGAGTTTTTAGTCCATTTCACTGCTCAGTCTTAATATAGTTTCATTTTCTTTTCATGCATTCCTGTTCCTATAATCCACCACTTCTCATGCATTACAGCCTGTTTGTTTTTCATCAGACGGAACTGGGCCACTCACAGCTTGAATACAAAGTCGTGGTTGCATGAAATTTGACGAGTCTTAGGTACAATGTGGGAATAGGCTAAGTCTCCTTGGTTAGTAGTCAAACCAACTCTCCAAAACTAACACATTTCACCATCTGCTGAGCTAGAAAAGGGTAACATATCTTTGTCGGGTGAAAACACACTGACAGTATTGACGGTGGTGCGGGTGATGATGATTGTGATGGTGCAGATTTTGGTGGTGTAATAAAAATAAATGAAGGTGGTAGGTGGTGGTGGCCATCATCCATTCACATGATGTAGTGTTGCCTACTTCTTCCTTATCTTTATCGTTCTTCTTCTGTTTCTACCCTCTTCTTTCCCCATTTCTTCCGTCTTTCCTGTCACTTTTTATTACTCTTCTTTCCCTTTCAGGGGCTTTGCACTGAATGACAAGCCTAATGGTTTCCTATAAGCCAGATAACCATCTACAACGCTGGGTGTTAACCAACCCATTCGTGTTCCCTACGTGTCAGCAGATGGGTTGGCGGAGGGTTAGTGCCCCTCCCCGTAAAATAACTAATTCAAAGACAAACGGCCACCCCTTCCGGGATTATGGTATCTGGCAATATGTATACCGTATGTAAATATATATATATATATATATATATATATATATATATATATATATATATACACACACACACACACACACACACACACACACACACAAGTATGGGAGGGTTACGTCTGTGGGATGGTTATAATACCTGAGAGAGAGAGAGAGTCATCTGTCACCTTTATCCCATTTCATCATCAGTAAGAGTGATGATGATGATGATGATGATGATGATGATGATGAACTCTCATAAAACCGTAGTATATTCTTGCATGGCTCTGGCATCAACGGGCTTCAGGTTGCACGTAGGAAGTTTGCAATGGAATATCTGGTCAATTGCAAACAAACGCAGGCCAATGAAGTATCTGATCTGTGTTGCATGTTGATACCGGGTTGAGAGGACTGGGTTTGGGCTGGAAATTTCGGAGCAGTAGCTGAGGTAGTGTTAGGATTGACCGTTGGGATTAGATTAGGTTGGGTTGGGTTGGGTTATGGTAGGTTAGGGTAGGTTAGGCTGGGTTGGGTTTGATTATATTCGTTACTTTAAGTGTGATTTGTTTGGTTGGGTTGAGCTGCATCAGGGTTAGGTTTGGTCTGATTCTGTTTGGATACGGTATAGGTTATGTCTGCTCCGGTGGGTTAGTTAGGGTAGGTTAGGGTGTAGATTTAGGTTAGATGGAAAGTTAGGTGATATATGTATATTTGAGATAGGTTTGATTAAATTAGGATAGGGTTGATTAGCTAAGGTTAGGTTAGATCAGAAATGGTCTGGGTAATGATGTTTTGCTTAGTTTGGTTCAGTATAGGTATGTTAGGCATGATTAGGTTAAGTTAGGATAGGTTAGAATTGGTTGGGTAAGAGATGGTTGGTTAGGTTAGGGTAGGTTTGGTTATTGTACAGATGGAGGTAAATATCTGTGTACTGCAGGTGTTTCACTAAAATCTGTCTCTTTCTCATTCCCCTTCAACTCTCCCCTCTCCACCTTCCCCACTTCTCTCCGCCCCTCTCTTTCTCCATCTTACCTTCACCTCTCTGTTCATCTCTCCCTTACCTCCAAAGTTAAACAACGAGGCCTATATACTGTTGGCGACACTCTCTCTCTCTCTCTCTCAGTATTGTCTGAAGGTAATAACATACGATGCAGCTCCCTGTGGATTTTATGACCTACTAGAGAACAGAAAAATTAACACGATGGAGTACCTTCACCCTCTCATGATGGACGAAGCTCTAGTACTGTCTTCAAGCTAAGGCCGACGATTTTATAGATCTGAATGAGTCGTAGGAGCCTGAAACATTTGACTTACGCTCACTATTAACCCACTCATGAACGGCACCACTCTAGCAACGTAATGTTATTGATGCAAAAATACACGATTTAATTTAGCTAAGATTGAGTCATAGGAGCCATAGTTTGGTACAGTAGCTGCCATAGTGTACTGTATTACTGATAGCAACGTCAGAAATAATGACTGGTTTACATGTACGTTGAGGTAATTGTACATGAATGAACATGTACATGATGATGTACATGAAGAATGAATATGTACATGAAGGTGTACATGAAGAATGAATATATACATGACGGTGAAGGGGTACTTGAAGAATGAATATGTACATGAAGGCGAAGGTGTGCGTGATGAATGAATACGTACATGAAGGTAAAGGTGTACATGAAGAATGAATACGTACATGAAGATGAAGGTGTACATGAAGAATGAATATGTACATGAAGGTGAAGATATACATATCTGGTGCCATGAAGGCCTTGATAAGAAACAGAGGCTTGAGTGTTGCAGCTGCACGAGGCTTGCATGAACTGTGGTGTGCCACGAAAATGAAAAGTCAACAATAAGAGCAGTGGAGCTGGGACTGGTGAGGAATGTATGTGGAGTACAGATTGGATGGGATACGAGATAATGTGATTCGTGAAAGATGTGGAGTGAGGAAGTCTGTGGACACCAGAATTGAAGAGAGTGTACTGAGATGGTATGGTCATGTGGAGAGAATGGATAACAATAGAGTTGTGAAAAATGTATATCTGAGCGAATTTGAAGGAGGAAGGTGGCGAGGCAGACCAAGGGGAAGGCGGAGAGATATGGTGGGTGAGTGTGTGAGGAAGAGAGGTATATATGGAAGTCGGTGAGGCAAGGGAACTGACAAGAGAATGAGCTGGCAGGATGAATGTTGTGAGGAGAAGTGTATGATCAGGGATTTGGCACCCCTTTTTAACGTGCCAGCGTCCGGGTTGACTATCGGATACGTGTACGTGAAAATACAGAATGTGGTGAATGCTTTTGGCGTATCCGACAGAGCCAGGATTCCGAGGACTTGAATGATGAGTGAATGGAAGCGTGGCCCATTGGACTGGGCAAACTCGGGCTGTCTGGACATGCTACTTCTCACCCAGCCCTAGGGTGGGAAAGGAGGTCCGAATGATGATGATGATGATGATGTTCATGAAGGTGAAGGTGTACATGAAGAATGAATATGTACATGAAGGTAAAGATGTACGTGAAGAACGAAGATGTATACGTTGGTGAAGGTGTACATATAAATGAGTGAAAGAAAATGAAACGAGGCGGGAGAAGTGATTAATTGTGGCTGTCTGGAAGACAAAATTGACTGGATTTATTAAAGCAGGGGAGAGAGAGAGAGAGAGAAAGAGAGGGAGGTGTGTGTGTGTGTGTGTGTGTGTGTGTGTGTGTGTGTGTGTGTGTGTGTGTGTGTGTAGTGTCGTCCTACTGACCAACACCACAACACCACACCACCCAGCACCATCATCATTGCGGTCATCCACCAGCTTCCCTTGGCCATCTGTGGCTGAGTTAAGGAGTGGGCCACAACTGACACTGGCACACGGTTGAGCCAGAGCTAAGTGATCACAGAGCCAGGCTTACCATCGTCTCTGATCCGTGCACCTAGAGCCATGGCACAGCATGAACACAGGCTCAAGGAATTACTATACTCGTCACTCTCACCAGTCGTAAAATTGCCATCTCGCCATCTTGAAAACTGGGGTCTAATAAGATACTGAGACTGGAGTATGATGCTAGTCACGAAGAAGTATTTTATAAAAAAAATAAAATGTATAGCCGTAGCACTGTCTCAGTCTGCCAAGAAGGATCTACGGAAATTAATGTACTAAAGGACGAAAATCTCCGCCTATACGGTACTGTTTTTACTCTAACTTGGCCCAGGTTTTCGTCCTTTTGCAGCTTGTATTATGCAAAGGAGTGGCCGAAAAAAAGACATCCTATCCATAGCACTTCTTCGTGATTAGCTTCAAAGTCTTGTGTTAAACTGTTGTTACTACTCAGCATTCAGAATAGAGAAATGGAAGTTTTAGGTCAAATTAAAGTTATGAGGAACAGGCGTAAAATTGCCATCTCTCCATCTTGGAACTTGAAGCATAACAATATATTAACACTAGAATATGGTGCTAATCACGAGTAAGTGCCGTGGACAGGATGAAGAACGGCTGTATTGTCGATATCTGTCACTGAAGTACGTGAAATAACCCGCCAAAGAACAAAAGTCCCGACCAGGTTAAAATGAATGAGGTATAGATGGTGTGATGGTGGCGTGAATAAAATAAAAAGCACGTCTGTGGATGGATGGGGATAGGCCCTTTCATGGCCGGCACAACTCTATACCTTTATTGCTTCAACCTGGCCTAAAATTACCAGTCCTACATATTGACTATTGCCTTGTAACACTAGATTAATATTAGAATATAATGTTACTAGCGAAGAAGTTTTATCGCAGTGATGTAGAGCCATAGTATTGTCTTATTCTGCCACTGAACTGCCAAAGGACAAAACTCTGTGCCAGGTTAAGGTGAAGGGACTATAGTATTGTGTTGCTGCTGACGTCACACGATTGTATTAATGGCTGACCACATTGACTACACAGGCTGCCCAACAGCCTTGTTTTAGTTGGTGAACTGGTGCCTAGAAAATGTCTTGAGAAAATGGTTGTCTTGTGGGTGAGAATTTGGATGATTAACGTAGGGATTTTGTTCTCTCTCTCTCTCTCTCTCTCTCTCTCTCTCTCTCTCTCTCTCTCTCTCTCTCTCTCTCTCTCTCTCTCTCTCTCATTTATGATTCCTAATTTACTGCTATTTTTAATTATCCCAGTCATTAATTGTAGAGCAGAACGTGAGTGATGTGTTTTGGGATATGTCGTCACTGAGTAGGGATAGATTTGTGTAGATCTATGTCAAGGCCGACCCCTCACAGGGTACGGTATCAAACAAATAGATAGAAATATAGATCGATAGATAGATAGACACAGGTCGATAAATATACAGATTGACATGGATAGATAGACAGAGGCCGATAAATATATACATAGACATACAGGTAGATAGATAAATAGGTAAGTAGGTAGGTAGGTATGCAGACAGATTAAGATATAGATAGATAGATTACTTTACGATTTTTACGGGCTGTCATACCCATTGATGTTAATAAGTCTGTTGCCAGCAGTTAAGATGTGTGTGTGTGTGTGTGTGTGTGTGTGTGTGTGTGTGTGTGTGTGTGTGTGTGTGTGTGTGTGTGTGTAAGGTCGTTATTGAATAAAGATAGAAAATTATGGGGGACATTGTCGACATCACCTCTCTCAGGATGCAACGTCAGGAGAGAGAGAGAGAGAGAGAGAGAATGTTATTTTCTGAGATACCTCGTATATCCTGAGTGTTGTTTTTCCCTCTCACGGGTCGTTTCTGAATAGGGACAAAACTACTCTTAGACTTTTGCGGCATCCGTATTGATCAGGGAGCGTGTTTTGTTTGATATTTCCTGAGTGTTGTTGCTGCCGACCAGTGGGTGTGTGGGGGTTGTTACTGAGTAGGGATAATACGTGAGTGTTGTTGCTGCCGGCCAGTGAGTGTGTGGGAGTTGTTACTGAGTAGGGATAATAATATGTGTTGTTCCTGTCGGCCACTGAGTGTGTGGGGGTTGTTACTGAGTAGGGATAATAATATATGTTGTTCCTGTCGGCCAGTGAGTGTGTGGGGGTTGTTACTGAGTAGGGATAATAATACGTGAGTGTTGTTGCTGCCGGCCAGTGAGTGTGTGGGGGTTGTTACTGAGTAGGGATAATAATACGTGAGTGTTGTTGCTGCCGGCCAGAGTGTGTGGGGGTTGTTACTGAGTAGGGATAATAATACGTGAGTGTTGTTGCTGCCGGCCAGAGTGTGTGAGGGTTGTTACTGAGTAGGGATAATAATACGTAAAGGTCCTTTCCTGATCACCACTACATTTATCATTATTACAATTCTCAAAGGGAATAATTATTTTCTTGTTTCCTCGTCTAGTTTTCGTTCATCTTAGCATCGTTCGTTGTCACGACCGCACGACTTTATTTCTGGACGGATTAGCCTGAACCTTATTATGTGTATACACTTGGTCACAGGAAGAATTCTGCACAGGAAGAAATATAAACACAAAAAAGTATAATATATGCACGACAAAAGTCTTTAATGAAGGTACACAACTATGGAGATCAGGGGAATAGGCAGACAGCGAGGGAGGGAGGTTGGAGAGGCAGGAGATAAAGGAAAAAAGGCAAGACGGAGGGAGGGAGGGAGGGAATGTGGTGGAAATGAGGGAATGTGGTGGAAATTGAATTATAAACCACAAATAGAACATCATACTTTAAGGAGAAAATCACAGTCATAATAAAAAATAATGTTAAAGAGAGAGAGAGAGAGAGAGAGAGAGAGAGAGAGAGAGACAGACAGACAGACAGACAGACAGACAGACAGTCAGTCAGGAGGCTTTTCCTCAAATTCTAATAATTCTTAAAACCATATAGACTTTTTATAGAAATAAATCTACAAAAAATGCAATTTCTATATGCAGAGAGAGAGAGAGAGAGGAGAAAGAGTGGTGTGCTGGGAGGGAGAGTTGTCATTTATTCCTTGTTTCTAAGCCGATTAAGTTGCCCAGTACAAAGTATGGCAACACTGTGGGACGGGGACTCCCCAAGAGGGACAACGCCCACACGCTCTTCATAAAATAGACAGACCATGCTGGTTATTCTTTCATTTATCGGTGGCCGGTGTTACCAATTACAGTCTGCCAAACAAGCACTATACGTGTATACCTTATCCCGTGGCAGACTGGCCCTACCTGGCCCTGCTATCTCGTGAAATCTGTTGTAGATTTTCGATTTATTCCTTTAAAATAATTCTGTAGTCTAAAGTTATAAGAAGTCGGACCAACCATCCCAGTATATATACAGTGTCATTTCGACCTCATACGAGGTTGCTCTGTTCGACTGGAACGTGCCCTCTGGCCTATTCGTTTTGTGTTCATCTGGGTCACAATGAACAAGCAAGTACAGTACAAAGAAGCAAACTCTGGGAATTATCAAGCATTTCCTCACAAATGTTCTTTTGCTTCTGTATTTTCCTGTTCTTATTCCTGCTGCTGCTGCTGCTGCTGCTGATGATGATGATGATGATGATGATGGTAATTCTGCCTATATATTTTCCTGTTCCTGCTCACACCATGTATAATACAGGGATATAAGTTCACGATGATGATGATGATGATGATTGATGACGATGATACTCCAGACTTTTTTATATTTCTATTTCGGGGTCCTGAACGCCCCATTTATAAGGATGCTGCTGCTGCCGCTGATGATGATGGTGATGATGATGCATGTTTATCAAGTTCTCTCTCTCTCTCTCTCTCTCTCTCTCTCTCTCTCTCTCTCTCTCAGACCACATCATTAACAACATATCATCACAAAATATTCCCAGTATATAAAATACCGGTAATCACACTATCCTGTATTTATGCGGAATTAACTCATCAGACACACTGACCAATTTTTTCATCCATTAATCTGTTTATTGATGTCAAGAGTGAAATTACCCCTGATGTAATTATCATATTTTTAGCATTCATTTGTCTGTTTTTCTGGATAATGATGGAAACTGGAATGAGAGTTGCTAGGTGTGTTGGTGCGTTAGGTTATCATCATCATCATCATCATCATCATCATCATCATCATCATCATCATCACCACCACCTTAACCTGATTTCCCACCGTCCTAATAGATGTGGTCAGCAATCCAAGAACAAAAAGTAGAAAGTACTCAGAGAGCGCATACCTCCTCCAATACCATTGCAGGATCCGGATCCTGCCCCAGATTTAATCAGTTCTTTCTTGGTCCATGACCCACCCTTTTTCAAAATTTCATTGAAATTCATTGAGAACTTTTGGAGTTATCGTGTGGACAAACAAACAGACGAACATAGGTGAATACATAACCTCCACCAACTTCGTTGAGGGAGTTAATAATAACTAATCTGCAACTTCTTAAACAAGAATACAGCACTCAGAGAGCGCACTCCACCGCCAACGTCTATGCAACTCAGATCACCACCAAAATTTAATTAACTCTTTCATGGTTCGTGACTCACATATCCTCAGTATTTCACTTTAATGTATCAATAACTTTTTGAAATATTTTTTGGACAAACTAATAAACAGACAAACGCGGCCGAATACACGACCCCCTCCAACTCCGTTGGCGGAGGCAGTAAATAACACTAATGCAGAACTGACATCGTCGTCATCATCATTGTCATTATCATCCAGGGCCGGGAAAATACAAACACAGGAGAGCTCTTGTGACTATAACATTTATTCGTCATCATCATCATTAATAGGCAGGGAATACAAACAAGAACGGGAATCATCATCATCATCATCATCACCATTAATCTACTCCTATTTCCTAGTAGCATGAAGAAGGTGGCCAGAATCCCAACACTGGAAAGGAACACAATGCAGGATTATAAAGATGATCCAGATCCAGATACCCAAATAGGCATAACATATACATTTGCAAAAATTTCACCATTATTATCTTCACTGAAGAGGACGGACAAGCAGGAACACGAGACAGCAGAGGCAGAAATATCACACTGGGTTAGGCTTGTTGAATTGAGCGGGTTAAATGTAACATTCACTGATATCTACACAAGCTGTGCCGTCCTAAGCTGAGTATGCTGTTCAGTAATTACCAAGAATAAGCATAACTATTGCATCAGTCGATTGAAAGTGATTAAAAGATTACAAAGTTGTTGAAAAATAAAAGATGATTATCTGATGGTCTTATTGCACTGTTACAAGGAAAATGTGAGTCAAATGTTAGGGTGTTTACTGTGACTTGGACGAAAATTTCTTACGTTAACTGGAATAATGTAGTGTTCCTAAAACATGAAGCTTATTTGAAGGTGTGAATGCAGTGTGTGAGGATGTAAAAGGGAAAAATTGGGTCAGATCTGAAGTGCTTTATAAAATGGGTCACACAAGTCTCACGCCAACAGGGAATAACAGTGTGTGAATGTGAGGGAGGGGCGAGGGTGATGGTAAAGGAAGGACAGTTTTTTAGGAAACGCCTTTGAGACTACTCGAACCTTTTGTTAAAAGTTATTGATGGGCCTAAGACGAAAACATAACGGTACCGGTATTAGTATTTCTTGTATGCTGCAAGCTCTGACGAGTGAGCAGCGGAAAACATAAAAACATTTTCTTTTGTGTATATCCCTAGGGAAGAGGAGAAAGGAAGGAAAAAACAATAGGGGAAAAAAAAAAAAAGAGGAGGAAATGTGGAGGGGAGGGGGGAAGGGGACTAGAGCTTTCCGGACAAATCTTTCCATTTTCTTTTCCCAAACATGTGCTAATAAGTCAAGAAAGAGGGTGGTACTAATTGTAAAACGGTTGACTGCACACTTCCCAGTCACACAAAGGCACTTTTGTTGCTTGTAAAAGAGAAATCATCATCATCATCATCAGAGAATGAATTAAGGTAGGATACAGAAAAGTACAAGAGCGGGAGAACTATCACCAGCACGGTTAATCAGATGAGCCACACAAGCCATCACTACATCATTCAGGCCTCTGGAATCTTAGATCTACTTCATAGGCTTTACCGCCAAAACAGGTTTTCTTTTATATTTTTCTTTAGCTACGCTTCACATTACTTGCCAGGTAGCCAATCCGACGCTTTTCATGAATGCCATTTTACATAATAAACCTCTTCAATCCGATGAAGTACTTTTTATTTCATTGTTCTTATATCCAAACTATTTTACTTTGCTTGGAAGATGCTTTTGGGGGAGTCAGAGGCAGTCATCATTAACCCCTTCAGTACTAGGGATGATACCCAAGGTAAATAAAATCGTCTGGAGATATCAAGGAAAGAATATACCATGTGGTTGAAGGAGTCCTTAGACAGGGTGATCCATATATAGCGCTCCGTTTTCACTCCGCCGGCGGGCAGTGTCTCGTTTGTTGCGGGGGCGACTTGGTTACTGTAATCAGTGTCTTATCATGCATCTTTTATTTTTGTCATTTCTTACCCTCACTGTCACACCCACGGCCACACCAGCAGTCGTAGCCGTCCCCCAACACACAAAATACCGGTGAGTGAGTGTCAGTGTCTAGTGGAGCACTACTTTCACACTTCTCTTCTCACACACTCATTTACCATATCCATCCACCTTCTTGGTCCACCACGCCTCCTGCCACCTTCACACTCACTCACATATATTGTAGATAAAAGTAAAAACTGGACATACATACTCTGATTACCTTTAATGTCCCAAAACCCTGTGTCAGTCCTCACGCACGGTGTCGAGTGGGACAGAACTTGCCTTGTGTCCCAGATGACTGTATATGGGCCGCCTCTGTCACCTGAATTGTGTTTACTCTCTGGGGGAATCACAGGCACAGTGACACGTCATACTGGAGATGTGAAGATATGCATTAAGTCTAGTGGTAGCATGGTGGAATATAAAAAAGTCCTCATGATACTGAAGGGGGTAATATAGACAGTGGCACTACCTTACCTGTGAGAGATCTCCCTTAACCTGTTCAAACCAATGACGTGTTTTTTAGTTTACTTTTGCTACCTCGGAACGATTTTATTCCTGCTAAAGATCTCTGGTACTGAACTGCCCAGTGAAGGTGGTTGCTGTGTAACCCTTCCAGCCCCACAAGTGTCTCTCAAGCTGAATAAAATCGTCATGTGTTAACAAGAATACATTACACACATTGTTACTGCATTGATGGAATTACTCGTATGTATAGAATAAATTAATGTTGCTGACGGTTAATGGAGACCCTGCCCTTCCCTCTCTACTGAATAACCTGATGGAAATATATAGTATTATACTGCTTTGCCTCTGTGTGTGTGTGTGTGTGTGTGTGTGTGTGTGTGTGTGTGTGTGTGTGTGTGTGTGTGTCACAACAAAATCCTCTCTCATGTTCTACCGTTCTGATCTTTTGTGCCTTAATTGTTCCATCCATCTGGACAAACTTAAAACATTTCTTCGGTCATTAGTTCAGCTGCATCGCCTCCAGCTGTCCACTGAGGTACTCTCGTATTCTTTGTTGTCCACTCTTACGTCTCTCTGTGTCCTTCTTCTAAGTTTTTCTTTTTCAGTGCTCCGTCTTATGCTGACTGCTCTCTCTCTCTCTCTCTCTCTCTCTCTCTCTCTCTCTCTCTTTCACTTTCATTTACTTTCCAAGGCCTGTTACTACCGTCGGGTTTTCAGAGCATACGTTAGTCATAGCGAGGTTTTATGTGGACGTTGATGGAACACCGTTTGTGTACATAAGGTCTGGCTGTCGTGGGGCGTTTCTAAGAATGCTTCCCATATTTTAATATTTGCGATCAAAACCTGTGGAAAGAAAGCCCTCAGTTGGAACCAAATGATGGTAAAACTAAAGGGCCAAACTTAATGAGTAAAAGCGAAAACGCCACAGGAAAAAAATGTGAAGCATGTGTCACATCCGGGGAAACATGTATGAATCTGTATTAGCTGTATATCCATGTTGTCTGCCCACACATGGTGTTAAACAAAAAAATCAGAGGTACGAGTAAGAGCAATCAGTAAATTGTGTTTGTGAACTGAAAAATGGATCAATATCAGTTTTTAGTGGGTGAACGAAACATTTGGGAACTGGAGTAGGGGCTAAAAATTGATGAGTAAAAATTAACCGCTATTATAAGCAGCAGCAGGATCAGCATCATTGGTGTTATCATCATCACGGTCATCATCATCATCATCGTTATCGGTGCGTTCATCACCATCATCATCATCACCAACTTCGTCATCATCAACATTACCATCATCAACGTCGTCGTTATTGTAGTCGAGTTCAGCAGCAGCAGCGTCGTCGTTATTGTAGTCGTGTTCATCATCATCATCATCATCATCGGTCCTCCTGCTTGCAACAGATGGCGCCACACACCTTCATCTGTCACTGCTTGGGCTTTAATACCGTCTTATCATATTAAAAACACGTTAGAGCCGCCTCGTTCAGGACTAGAGTGATTGTATTAGTGGGGTGTATTGATGACACGCCGCTGGATCTTATGGAAGATCTCTCTCTCTCTCTCTCTCTCTCTCTCTCTCTCAGTACAGTAGGGCATCACACACCAGGCCACCAGTCTACAAAATTCACTTTTTTTTTTTTTTTCATGGCGCTTTGAGTGGCCGCCCTTGTTTTGTCAGTTATTATTTCAACCAGTATCCATTTTTTTTTTTTTTTTGGTGGGGGGGATTTAGCTCTATTTTTCATTGGACACTTTTTGCTTTTTGGTCATATATATATATATATATATATATATATATATATATATATATATATATATATATATATATATATATATATATATATATATTTTTTTTTTGAGAGAGAGAGAGAGAGAGAGAGAGAGAGAGGATGGGAGGAAGGAGAGAGGATGGGAGGAAGGAGGGAGGACAAAGGAAAGGGGAGGGAAGAGGAATGTGGTTGTTAGAGGAGGGTAGGGGTGGGAAGCGGAGAGGGGTATGGAAGGGAAGAGAAAAGGGGGAGAGGAGGGAAGATTTTGGAAAGGGTAGGAAAGGGGTAGGGGAAAAGAGAAAGGTGATGGAAAGAGAAAGAAACGGATGGGAAGGGGAAAAGAGTTATGGGGGGGGTAGGCGGGTTGCTCAGGGCTCGATGAAAAAACAGGAGTGAATTTTGCTGTTCGGTGTGATTGTTTACTGAGGGGGTTGGGGTGGCAGAGAGAGAGAGAGAGAGGAATAAAGGGTGACTTCGGCTGTAAGAGTTGGGCCAACGTGGGATGACGTCAACTCTGGAACTGTCTCCCTCTGTCTGTATTTCCTGCTGCCTATGATCTCCAGTCTTTCAAACGCAGTGTGTCCAGGCATCTCGAAATGATCGGATCTTGAATTTGGCTCTCTATTGTATTTTGTTTTTCTCTTGGAGGGAACTGTTAGTGCGGGCTCATGGCCTTTGGTTCCTTCTTCCTCGCATAAAAAAAAAAATTGTGGTGGGGGATGGAAACTGGTGGGGGTAATAGGAGAGAAGAGCGAGAGGAGGGAAGGGGGAAGGTAGGGGAGTGGAAGAGGTAAGGGGAGGTATAGGGGTGGGAAGGAAGGGAAGGGGAGGTGGGAGGAGAGAGGGTATTGTGCCAGAAGGAGGGGGGAGGGGCATTTCCGCCATTGACTCATTTGTTATAGTGTTTTATGGTGACTGTAATAATTGATCGGCCAAATGGTTCCTTATAATCAAAGAAACCATTTACTACGTTGGGTGGTAACCATATAACCAAATGACGCCTGGTGGTCAGGTGGGTTAGGTGCTTCGGCCGACAGAGGCCCGTCAAGATTTACATCCAGTGGGTGCATCGGATGTATTCCTTACCTGATGCCACTCATGGACGAGTGAGGCTGGTCACTCTTGCCTTAAACGTTGGGACTGAAAAGCCTAGCCCCGGACCCCTACTCTCCTCATGGGGTAAAAAAGGAGTGGAGGATAAATGAATGGATATTGTTGCCACCTCTAGAGGAGTTTATTCAGCTTACGAAAGGTTTCTTGTTGTAAGTGAAGGCTGTGTCTAACCCCTCCAGTTCTTAAAGTATGTCCTTAGGTGAATTATGTCGTATGAAAATAGCCACGTGTATACTCTGTTTACTGAAACTAGGTGTAACGTTGCCATCTCTCTGCCTTCACTAGTAGAATATGATGCTAGTCACGAAAAAGTGGTATGGAAAGGATGTAGAGCCGTGGTGTTTTCGATTCTTCCATTGAGCCACGGGAAAACCCCACAAAAGAATGAATATCCCCAACAAGATAAGTGAATGAAGTGTAGTAGTGCGTCATCGGGTCAGAGTGATTGAAATACTATACGTTTATTTATTTATTTATTTATTATTACTGGCCAGAAAGGTCAAATTTTGGATCGATTTATCTTGTTTAGTAGGTAAATAACTCTCTCTCTCTCTCTCTCTCTCTCTCTCTCTCTCTCTCTCTCTCACCTGGCCATTATTGGTGTAATTTCTTTAGTGGCTGGCCCTGTTGCCCCCATGGACGCCCATCAACTATTTAACACTGATGATACTGGCAAGAGAGAGAGAGAGAGAGAGAGAGAGAGAGAGAGAGAGAGAGAGAGAATTACAATGATCAGTTATATTCATCAGATAGAATGTTTGCAACAAAATAAATCCTTAACATGTATGAGACGCTGTCATGCTGAGTAAAATCGTGTGGTCAACTCTGGAACTGTCTCCCTCTGTATTTCCTGCTTTCTATGATCTCCAGCCTTTCAAACGCAGTGTGTCCAGGCATCTCGAAATGAACGGACCTTGAATTTGGCTCTCTTCTGTATTGTTTTTGTTTTTTATTTTTTGTTTTTTTGGAAGGAACTGTTTTGCGGGCTTCTAGCCTTTGGTTCCTTCTTCCTCGCATTAAAAGAAAGAAAGAAAAAAAAGAGAATTATATAAGTATACGACTGTCGTATTGTAGTGGTCAGGCAGTTAGGCCAGTTGGGTACCATCGCTGTACTATAATCGCCATTACTTACCCTAGATTTTCTTCCTTCTACCACTAATTTCACGTAGCTCAGTGACACAAAAATAGTATTACTGCTCTGTATCCTTCCATAGCACTTCTTCGTGATTATCACCACATAATAATAATAATGATAATCAGTTCTTAGATATCAGCATTCAGGTTGGAGTACCGGTAATAAAATTTTCGGACCAACTTTAAGTGAAAAGAGTCTTATGTTGTGGTTGAGTTGTTCGGGGAGCTGATACGTAATATATTTTTACACTCAGGCTCCCATGACGCACGCAGTT
>NC_137060.1:3130661-3135661 GCF_032717465.1 Coenobita brevimanus
GTTTTGGGTGAGAATTAAGAACTTTGCCATATATTCCAGCCGTGCCAGACGATTTTACTAATCTCAGGGAAACACTTCCCGGCAAAAGGCTGAAAACTCTTATGTGTAACGCCTGGATTTGAACTTGTGGCCTTGGTATTACCACTTTGATGTGGTAGTGTGCAATGATGTGGCGTTGGTGTGGTTAGGTTTTGTGTTGTGCGGTAGTGTGGTAGGGGTGATGTGCTGTGTAGTGTGGTAGTGGCAAGGTGGTATCATAATAAGGATGAGGTGGTGTGTTGTGCCTTGTTTGATTTGGTAGGTGTGAAGTGGTAGTGTGGTAGGGTGAAGATGATAGTATGATGAGGTTGTGTTGTGTGGCATGGTGTGGTGTGGTGTGTCGTGGTGTGGTGTGGTGAATGGTGATGTATAGTGTGGTGAGGTGGAGAGTGGGATGATATGCTGTGGTAGAGCAGTGTGGTATGTTCAGTGGTATAGCGCGTTTACCCTAACCTAGCAAAGATACGTAACCTCTTTCAGCTCGGTTGATGGCCAGATGTACACAGGCAGGAGGATTGATTTAACTAGTAACGTAGGAGCTTCATTCCTGCCTCATAATTATGGTTCATCGAATTTTATGCCAACAGACTTACTATTCAAGCAGTGGCGGTGTGCCAGTTCCCTCAGATGAAGGCATACCGACTGGTGCAGCAAGGAAGGGGGGTGTAGTGTGGTGGTGTTGGTGTAGCGTGTATGGTAATCATCAACACAGGTGTTACAACAAACACCTGCCACAATGTTTCTCTTATCCCCGACCCACTGCTCTCCCTCGCTGCAAAAATATAACCTATTATAACACTTCCTTCGAAATTATGTTTTCCTAACATAATCGCATTATTTTTTTTTGTTTGGCGATAACCTACCTTACACGTACACAGTCTAACCTATTGGTCCAACTTAACTTAATCCTAGCCCTAACAGTCTAATTTAATCTAACCAAATGCTGACATCCTAACCCTGTCTCAGATAACCTATCTCATCTAAGCCCTAACAGTCTAACTTACACTAACATAGCTTAACTTAACTGAGCCTAACCTAACCTAGCAACCTGCCATTCTCAACACTGTCTTCTCACGAATACTTCACAAGCTTAAGCCATTTTAACACAAGATTTTTTTTTTCCAACCCTTTGGCTGTGAATCATACTGAATAACTAATTGGTATTTACGTGTAATAATGCTACTATGAACAGCAAATACCTAACCGCGTAGTTCATACAGCTTGGCGTAATTCGAAATATAAACGCAACTCTCCACTGCATTTCTCCACGTCTCTGTAACACTATCATTTTTCACCGTGTCAGACAGTTTTACCTCACATATACGGAACTCTTTAAGCACATCATTTCCAACACTTCCACTCTTTTCCAACTGATACCTTTTACTGTAGGGCCTCGCATCCCTACAAAACTGTCTTCACCACTCTGCTGTCATACATGCCCATCTTCCTTTGAATGTGCACTGATCCATGTCTCCACTCACATCTCAAGCCTCATAAAAACTTTGCCCCATCTCTGATTCAATTGTACTCTTTTAAATACCTAAAACACTTTATTTCCTTCAAGACCTCCACACACTTCTCAACACTCTTAATACTTGTGCACCTTCTCCTATCCTGCCACTTACTTCAGGTCGTTGAATTCTGTCTGCTGCAATGTCCACCCCAAATACCAAACACACTTCAGTTTCTCAAAGTCTTCCCCATATCACTATTATTCTGACATCGTTCTACCTTCTCTCTGCTGTCTTTCATCACCTTGTCCTGTCTCGCATCCAGTCCTAACTTCCCCTTGTAATAAGCTCATCCAGACTGATACGATAACTGTGATGTTTACACAATGATTTTGCAACCAATGGTGTATCACCTGCAGCCAACAACTGATTTACTTCCCAGTCATACCCCATCACAACAGTCCTTAAATTTTACCGTCTTTCCACTTCCTTTACATTTACCTGTCTCAATAACCCATCCATGAACACACAAAGGAGCCATGGTGTCCTGAAAAATTATGTCTGTCAGACTGTGTATACATCTGTCTGTCTGTCTGTCAGTCAGTGAATCAGTCAGTCAATTAATCAGTCTGTCTACGTATGTATGTATCTATCTACGCATTTATATATGTGTATGGATGTACCTGTTTGTGTACCTACCTGTCTATATCCAGATGCCATAATCACGGAAGAGATGGCCACAAACAAAGCACTTCCATGTCATCCTGTCCTCCGCCATCAGAATGACTTCCATCCAACTCACTCCACCCGTTTCATACACCTGTCCATCCCATCCCTCCGCCTCATCATCATCTTCCTCTCCCTCTCCATGATGAAAAGTAAAAGTAAAAATAATGAAACAAAAAATGAAAGCCTGAAGCTTGAACTGGTAACCTTGACTTTTGTGGTGTATCTCAGACTGCAGTTAGAGCCTACTGCCGCCTGCCATACTTGTGCCGCTGCCATAATCCTGCCGCCAGCTTGGTAATGAGCTGGAGTGGTTTGTTGACGACTGGCCAAAGACGAATG
Organism: Coenobita brevimanus; assembly: GCF_032717465.1. Taxonomy (NCBI): domain Eukaryota; kingdom Metazoa; phylum Arthropoda; class Malacostraca; order Decapoda; family Coenobitidae; genus Coenobita; species Coenobita brevimanus. The sequence continues at coordinate 3,133,220 of NC_137060.1, forward strand.
GGGCGAGTGGGGGATGAGTGAATGGCAGGGGAGGGACGGACGGGAGGGATAAGTATGTAATCTATACATACATACTGTATGTATAGATTACATACCGGTACATCAGTACATAGACACACCGCTTTCACTGTAATACCTGAAAATTAGTACTGCGATCAGCTTCTCTCTCTCTCTCTCTCTCTCTCTCTCTCTCTCTCTGTATCTATCTGTCTGTCTGTCCGTTTATCAGTCTGTCTGTCTGTTGAGCCTGGATTATAAGTGATAGTTCTTTTTCTCTGTACTTCTGAGTGCAGATGTACCGATGTATCGGTATCGGTGGTGTCGGCCCATTTTTAGAGTATCGGAATCGGTATCGGCTGATTTTCTGCCGATACTACCGATACTTAAAAGGAGTTTAGTGCGTAACATATCACTTACTGGAAGTTATTGTGTTAAATAGAATTTGGATGTTTTATTGGATGAAAAATGAATTACTGGTAATATCCAATCATTTAGTATCATATTATTTTGAGTACATGGTGCGTAGTAATACAGTACATTCTCTAATAATGAGCCACATCTGCCACCATGGACATGTACGAGACAGGTTGGTAGCCTGGCATCAGCGGCTCACGGCCCTGCCACAGCCCTCAGACGGCAGGCACCACCCTCCCTCACTCTCCACACACAGCCTTCTGCCTACATGAGTTACGGTTTTACAGTTTTTATAATTTTTTCTTATTGATACGTATCGGTATCGGTAGTAGTATCGGTTACAGTCCAGTTTTGTGGTATCGGTATCGGTCAGAATTTTAGTATCGGTACATCACTGATTGCATTGCGCAGTTGACCCTTGTGCGGTGTGGTGCGGTGAGGATCTGTCCGTTCTCCCCTTTGGGGCTAAGATGCGAATGAATGTGTTTGAATGGATGAGTAAATGGGGAGTGTGTCGTCCTGTCTCGGCTACCTCCCTTTCCTTGGGGGAAGCAGCCTAGGTATATAGAATAGAATAGAACATCTCTACATCTGAGCTAGTCAACTCTTTTTGCGTCGCCAGATTTGTAAACTCTGATTGATACTATCGGATTTTTTTTTTTAATTATTATTATTTTTTTTTTGCGGGGGACTGTCCCTGATTATTCAGCTATATTATCTTGTAACCAGACACGTGCCAACAGTGTCAGTGGCAGCCGTGGCCCTGTCCCCGCTGCCTGTCATGTTGTTGCCTTTGCCTGTAATGTGTTTGGTGTGTGGCAACATGCCAGCATGATGTGCCACCCTGTGTTATGGCAAGTACCAGTTACCAGGTCACCTGGGAAGTATAACACTACTTGGATCAAACCTTTACAACATACTTGCGTGTTTCATATCTTGTTCCGGCCACCGCCACACCATAATGACGGGAAATTCATATCTTAAAAACAGTTATGCTACCTATGTTTAAAACGTACACACATACATACATATGTACGTACAAATCGATATATCTTTCTGTCTGTCAGTCTGTTTCCATCTGTCTGTGCTGCTAGATAGATGGATAGGTAGATGGTTGTGCGAATATTTGTAGTGCTGAACATTGCTGAGTGCGTACACCATGTTATACAGCATATACGAGTACCATGCAGCATAACTCATAGTGTTAATATCCTCATAATAACAGTAACAACAACGCCATTATGTACCAAATATTTCACCATCTGCCGCCATACTGAAGTGGCGTCACCAGCACTCTAATGCCTGTATATAAACTGTGTCGGTGTAAAAAGTTGCAATTAGTTTTGAGTTTTGATTAACAGTTTCAGGTGATGCGTTGGCCAGGTTTATTCCTGGACAGAATGGCTCTTTTGGCGGATTTTGTTTTGTAGTAGAGCCGAAATTAATTATGATGGGAATTTGTAGTTGTAAGTTTAATATAAATGAGTTACGCTTGTAGTCGAGGATGGAAGATCGGTAGAGTGAGATTGATAAACTGGAAAACTGTGGTATGTTTGGTTTTGCACGCATAGACACACGCACTCATCCACTGCCTTCGTGGTGCACACACACACACACACACACACACACACACACACACACACACACACACACACACACGCACGCACGCACGCACGCACGCACGCACGCACGCACGCACACACACACACACACACACACACACACACACACACACACACACACACACACCCACACACACACACACACACACACACACACACACACACACACACACACACACACACACACACACGTGTTTGGTAAGGATGTATCACCTAATCTGGTGTTTGTTGTTTGTGAAGAGGATGTTCCGGCGTGTTGCGTAATAGTCCAATTTGAAAGGCTTAAATGAACAAGCGATAGTGTGAGAGAGTATGAGTGAGAGACTGACTAGAAGAGTGGTTGAGAGGAGTAAGAGAGTTGGAGAGAACGAGGTGGAGATAAGTTGTATGAGTTTACGAATGAAAG
>NC_137060.1:3140661-3143161 GCF_032717465.1 Coenobita brevimanus
TGTTGTAACTACAACTGTTAGTGCGTTTATTTTTTGTTGTAACTGTTATAATGTTCCCCTTTTATTTTAACTGCAGCTGTTCTAACGTCTGTCTTTTGTAGTAACTGCTGTTTGTTTTAGTGTTACCCATTTGTTAAGTGTGAGTGATACAAAGGGATACTCGTATTGTGATCACCATAAAGGATAACAATTAAAAACACACAAAGCAAACATGCACACTAACTATTGTACTTCATACTCAGTCGGGTGTGGCAGTCTGTTTGGAGGTGTGTCGCGTACGTACCTGTATACACTCCTATAGGATGCAGAGAGAGAGAGAGAGAGCGAGAGGCCTGTATCAATAGTTGTGCTTATACAAAAGCACAATAGACGTAGGCCTTTGTGTTGCGTTTTTTAAGTAGTACCAGCCAATCAAACCTTCAGCATCCCTGAACACACACACACACACACACACACACACACACACACACACACACACACACACACACACACACACACACACACACACACACACACACACACACACACACACACACACACACACACACACACACACTTGCGTACTCACTACCATATCCACACGCACAGTTATACGTACACATACTCACACATGTGCAGCCACTTCTACCTACATAAATTTAGTATATTTAATGTATAATAGCTCTTGTCGTATATAAAGTCTCTCTCTCTCTCTCTCTCTCCATCCGTTTGTCTCTGTCTGTCAGTGTGTCATTCGATCTATCCATCTGTCTATCTATCCATCAGTCTGCGTATCTTAATGTTTCCTTACATTGTTATGGTAGTGCAGAGGTAGGCTTACCCTGAAAGGCTTCTCACAGGTAAATAAAGTCGTGAGGGGCAGCAGGAATGAAGCCAAACACGTTGTACGGGTAACAGGTCTGCACAAAGCTGAAGGAAACCATTAGGTGGTGGCAAGAATAACACCACAAATGACGGCCTCTGACTGTAGTCCGAGAAGTCTTCCTTATGGAGAAGAAATCGTCTGGAGGCAACACGAATATACTGAAACGTCATTGTGATAGTAATAGTAGTAGTAGTGGTGGTGGTGGTAGTAGTAGTAGTAGTAGTAGTAGTAGTACGGTTGTAGTTGTAGCAGCAGGAGCAGTAGTAGTAGTAGTAGCTTCAGGTTCATCTGATACGTGAACCCGGTGGGTTGCGGGCTGAAGTTGACTCATTAGGCATTCCAACCAACCATTTTTCAGAGATAATGAGAGATAAGGGACGTTTGTTTAACCAGACATCCGAGTTGTGTTCCATTATATCGGTGCCACCACATGAAAGCGCCCATCTGTAGCACCTGTAACATACTCATAATGAAAGATACTGTGAAAGGTTTGCCAGAGCTAAATGATATCGTCAGGTGGTAGGAGTTATAACTAGACCAGCCAAACTGTTTGCTGCAAGACCCTATTGGAAAGAGCTGACTCAGATTCATAATAACCACAGACAAAACGAACAAGTTAAAGTTGATTAAACTCTGTGGGAACCCTACCCGCGTTTCACGGTGCTGTTAACTCCCCCCCCCCTCCCCGAAAAAAAAGGGGGTCTAAAAAGGTCCCTCGGAGGACCCTAAATGGAAGAACGTCTGGGGATCATCAAGAGGGATTCTAAGAAGGCCCCTGCAACTTTCTTCGAAATTTTAGAGGGGATAGGACTAATTTCAAATCAGTTCCTTAGTAAGCAACTCAGGAAGTCAGTAAATCAGTAACTCAGTGACATAAACGTTTCTAGGTCGGCCCCTGGGAGGGTTGGGCAAAAATACAAATCCTGGAGACGTGAGAGAGACACACACACCTGGACTGTGGATGTGAAGTGCTTTTGGTGTGGCCTTACTGTGTGTGTTTACCTGAGAGAGAGAGAGAGAGAGAGAGAGAGAGAGAGAGAGAGAGAGAGAGAGAGAGAGGGGAGAGAGAGAGAGAGAGAGAGAGAGAGAGAGAGAGAGAGAGAGAGAGAGAGAAGGGAGGAGAGGGTTGAGGCTCCTATGTCCCACAGGAACACAGCCTCCCGGGGATCGAACCCGGGTACTGTTAATCCAGCAGCACCGTAAACAAATTAACCCTTCACCCGCACTAATTAAGACAAATGGATTTATTACACCAGCTCTTGGGTAGACACTTGTGTTAGTGTGATGATGGGGGCGATGATGATGGCAGTGATGTAGTTGATGATGATGATGATGGTCATGGTGATGATATAGGAGAATGCGAAAGTGCAATTGGCAGAATCTATGATTTTAATCCATAGAAGAAAGAACCAAAGGCTGTCAGTCTGCAGTAAAGCTCTTCTTTTTAGGAAATGCGAACAAAAGAGATCCAAATTCAAGATCCGTTCATTTCGAGATGCTTGGACACATTGCGTTTAATAAACTGGGTGTCATTGGCAGAAGGCTATACAGACTGAGGAAGACAGTAGCAGAGTTGACCTGTTGCCTAGATAAATGACTGAGGGTATCTGTCAACTCTTGCATTGGAGGGAGAAG
>NC_137060.1:3145661-3299131 GCF_032717465.1 Coenobita brevimanus
AAAACACCTTTCAACATAATTAGTAACACTCCAGAACTTCAGCTCTCAAATCAACCTTTGCACAAACTTGCATAATGGCTCCAGTGTTTGGCAGTGTAACATGCCAGCTTCATCTTTATTTTCTACACAAATTTCTTGCCCAAATAAAAAATTCCGTGTAGGCAGCGTGTGTACCTGTTGATTGATTGTGTAAGACTGGCTTTGTGAGTCCTGAGAGAGGCAACAATAGGCATATTGACTCCATGTTGACCTGCCAGCGAGGGAAGGCCTTAATTACTGCCAACATTTTTCTGTCTGGGCCCCGTCTTGGTTTTTGTACCGTAGGACTTCACTCTGTTCATTTTAACTAGGCGAAAAATTCCAATCTCTCCATCTTGAATACTGAGCTGTAATAAGAGATGAACAATGGAATATGACGCTGTTCACGAAGAAGTTTTATAGGAAGGATGCTGAGATGTAGTATGGTTTTACTTTGCCACTGAACTACGTGAAATTAACTGCAGACGGAAGAAAACCTCTTCTTAGTTAAGATGCATGAACCATACTGGGTGTGAATGGTTGCTGTACGATTGTTTGATGGTGAATTGAGTTGTTTGTTACGAATCCCTTTTCTTGGTGTAATCCCTTCACTATGATGGTCTCTTTCATTTTTGCTATCTTCAGACGGTTTTGTTTAGCTTTGGTCGTACGGTATATCTTGTAGTAAAGGAGTTAATGAAGGCTGTATCGAACCCCTCCAGTCCGAAAAGTGTCCCGTAAGCTGAATGAAGTCTGTTGTAGGTAGCAAGAACAGAACAATAAAATACGTCATTGGATTAACAAGTGTAAGGATGGTAGGCTGTTAATTAGTTCCATCGTATTTTTCTTCGGACCCGTCATGGTTTTTGTAGGACTAGTGAGTGTAAATGCGTGTTATAATTGTTTGTCTGTCTGGAATCTTGTATGATTTTGTAAGTAGGCTGTTTGCTTCTGTGTGTGTGTGTGTGTGTGTGTGTGTGTGTGTGTGTGTGTGTGTGTGTCTGTAAGAGAGAGAGAGGTATTATTAAGACTGTACACTCTGATTAGCCTGCAGACTGGCTGTTCACCATCTATTCACAGATCATCCCTCACTCTGTAAACATGCACTCTGTTCACCATGATTAGGATGTAGACTTCACTCTAATCATCATGCACTCTGTACACTGATTATCATGCAGTCTCTGTTCACTCTGATCACCCTACATTCTAACCACCCACGCTGACTGTTCATTCTAAACAGCATGGTGTCTGTTCACCCTGACCTGGTGCACTGTGATGTGTCGTTGTGTATGCATAGAGGTGGTGGCATAGTTAAGAGAGTTGCAGCCAACCACATGTATCTAGTCAGTCGTCATACTTGTTGGTTGAGTAGTGTGTGTGTGTGTGTGTGTGTGTGTGTGTGTGTGTGTGTGTGTGTGTGTGTGTGTGTGTGTACGTGCATGTGACAGTATATAGTTGTGATTTTTGTTTGACTGTGTTTTGTTTTGCTGTTTGTATATCAGCATTTTTTTGTTGTGGTATGTTTGTTTGTTGGTGTTGGTTTTATGGTTATATATATATATATCCATCCATCCATCCATCCATCATCCAATCCTACGGTGCCCCATGAGGAGTGTAGGAGCCCGCGGCTAGGCAGTTGGTCCCGACATTTAAGATGAGAGTGACCAGCCTCACTCATCCCAGAGTGGCATTACATGAGCAATCAACCTCAACCATCCCTTGGATATAAACCTTCACGGGCTCAATCCGAGTGGAGCGCAATAATTACCCACTAAACCACCAGGTGCCAAAATTTGGTTATATGGTTACCACCCAGCGTAGTAAATGGTTTCCTGATGTACAGAAAACCATTTGGCTTGTCACTCAGTGTAGAGCTACCCACAGGCAGAAGGAAAAGGTAAGAATGAAGGAAAGAAAGACAGAAGAGGGATTGTAAAATCACCCGTAGGCAGAAGGACAAAGAAAGAATGAAGGAAAGAAAGAAAGGAAAGGGCAGACAACCGAGAGCAGCACTACATCGAGTGAGTGGATGGTGAGCGTCCCCACCTACCACAATTATATATATATTTCATGTGAAACAGTTTGAGAATGGATATGTGTTGATTTGTATGTGATTGCCTTTAATGTCTTTTTGTGTGTGTCTTGACTGTGTGTTTCTTTGTCTATTGTTATTTTTATGTCTGTGTTGCTCCTTGCTTTTGAGTGTGTGTGTTTTTCTTGTATTGGTGAATTTTGTTGTTGCCGTGTCTGTGGGGGGGGAGAGGTCCTGGTGTTGTGCCGAGTATGTGAATTTGTGTATTCTGTTGTAACAGGTGCGTCTGCGTCTTGTTGCTAGGTGTGTGTGTGTGTGTGTGTGTGTGTGTGTGTGTGTGTGTGTGTGCGTGTGTGTGACCATTTCGCTTGTAGGGCTTATTATATATTCTGTTATTGTTACTACCAGACGAATTTATACAGATATGGAAAGCGGTATTGGACTGGGTGGGTTGGATATAGCCTTCAATAACCTTGTCACAACTAGACGTGTTTTTTAAGTGGAATAATATCGTCTAGAGGTGGCAATGATAAAATACAAAAAGACGTCACCGTATTGAAGGGGTGAAAAGATATCCTTTGCTCTCTTCACTGTAGTTCACACACACACACACACACACACACACACACACACACACACACACACACACACACACACACACACACACACACACACACACACACACACACACACAACCCTGTTTACTATAATGAAGTGTTTTTCCATTTTTCCTTCTATGCTTCCGAATGGTTTTGTTTAGCGTCAGTGAGTGAATGGACTATAACGTCTTCACACCGTTGATATATTATTAAAATTTATTTGTACTACCACCAGACGATTGTATTCTACTTAGGACACACCTGTAGTAGTGGTGGGGTTAATGAAGGTTATGTGCCACTCCTTCACATCGAAAAGTCTCGTCAAAAGTGAATAAAATCATCTAGTAGTAACAAAAATAAACCTAGACGGCAGTCGCAGAGCGCATTCCTTCTTCAGCGCAGTTACAGTGTATGATTTATTAATAGAGTTTCGTTTAGCGTCGTTGACGGAGTTAATAAATTCTACGGTCCTAGTCTGCCCTATTATACAGGGTCAGTGTTGGCATACCACCACCAGCGACAGTAATATTTATAATTCATTCCTGCATTCGGATCCGGATTCGGATTCACTGCAAAATCTATTAAAATTTTCCTTGCTCCACTGCCCACCTATCACATCAGATTTTATTGAAATCTGATAAGAACCTTTTGAGGTATCTTGTACACGGACAGACAGGTGTGAATACATAATCTTCATCTTGGTTGGCGGAGGAAATGAAAATACACCAATATACCACCAGACTGAATTGGGATAGCATGAGTGCTGTGTACAGACTGAAACGTCCCCACAGCACAAAATACCGCCATGTGAGTTTATAGCGGAGCGCTGTTTACGGACCAGCCTGTATATGAGTATATCTGTCCCTGCCAGTTAGAAAAGTGTATTCAGAGCTGAATGAAATCGTCTGAAGGTAACAGAGAGAGAGAGAGAGAGGGAGAGAGAGAGTCATGGTATTGAAGGTGTTAACAAGAAGGAAGGCACCATGAATATTGCAAATGTGTCCTTTCGTTGCTCTTGCAGTTGTATTTCTCACCTCCATTTTTGACTAATATGTTGCATACAGTTATGTCGTTCGTACACTGTAACTTGGCGCAGATTTTCATCCATTTGCAGTTGATTTCACGTAGTTCAGTCATAGAATAAGGCAGTACTATGACACTGTATCCTTCCCATACCGTTGCACTTATTCGTGACTAGCACCATAATCTGTTGCTCATCTTTCGTTACAGCTCAGTATTCAAGATGGAGAGGTGAGAGTATTAGGTCAGGCTAAAGCAGTGGTAGTATAGTGTGGTGTAATATCTCTCGGTTTGTATTGTAATGGGTTGGGGGCTGCCCAGCACCTCTTATTTAGTTATTGTTTCACGTAATAATCCAGAAAAGAGTCTACTACACTTCGTGGTAGTCAAACCAAATGTGTCTGGTGGTGTAGTGGGTTAAGACACTCCATCCGCAGCATATTACATCCGAGGGGTGGTTGAGGTTCATTGCTAATATTATGCCACTCAGGGAAAAGCAGCTGGTCACATCAGCCTTAAAGGTGTGGACTATACTGTATATCTCATCCCCGGAGTCCAGGTGCTCTGGTCGTAGCAAGAATAGCATTGAAAGTTGTCTTATATTCCTTGTCCCTTTAACAACGGAAGGTCCTTAAGGTGAATAAAATCGTTTGGTTGTAGCAAGAATAAACCCTTAAAAAATGCGTCCTTGTACTGAAGGAGTTAATAAAGATTGTGTCTTACCCCTTCACCACGAGAGGCCATGGAGGTAGTTGGTGGCGGCCATCATCCACTCACTTGATGTAATGCTGCCTGCTTTTTTATTCACCTTTTATCATTTATTTATTTCTCTCACTTTTTATTACTCTTATTTCTATTTCAAATAGTTCTGCACTGGGTGACAAGCCTAATGGTTTCTTGTAACCCAGGAAACTATTTACAGTGTTGGGTGGTAACCATAATCCAAATACTGGAGTGATGTAGAGCATACTATGGTTTCTCTGTTAACTGAATGGAGTCGCAAATGCGGCGTCCATCCAGGAACCAAATCTCCGCACCTTTCCACGCACCTCCCTGTGACGAGGCGCTGTCTTCCGGAGAGGAACATTGGTTAACTGCTTGGGACGGGCCGCAGGGGCGGTTGCTTGCCAGTGTTTGATGGGTCTGATCGGCCAGACGGATCGGAATAACCCACTACATCAACAACAACAACAACAACCACGGGAGTTCCATATAATCGTCTGGCATCAGCATGTATAAACTGCAGAAAGGTAGCATCGTACTGAAGCGGTAAATTTGAAGTGAAACCACTTTTACTCATGAAAATGTAGTGTTGTGAATATTGCATAAAGGATGTAGGTAATAACAGTATTATATATACTAAATTTTGTACGCGAATTCTGTGCCTCTGTGCCTGTAATTAGCTGGGTGTAGGAGTGGTGGTTTGTATGTGTATATATGTGTGTGTGTGTGTGTGTGTTATATGTATTTTAAATCGGTATGTGTATATGCGCATGTATGTTAGTGTTTGGAGTCTCTATGGTACAGTGGTAGTGTGTCCGTTTCGTACACGGGTGAACCAGGGTTTGCGTTCCGCCAGGGTAATAAACTTTGGGAGTGTTCACCCGTCCACGTACTGCATTGGCGGACACAAGGGGTGCTGTGGTTGAACCAGTGTCGCTTACTATAAGGTATGCTTGCACCCAGTCGGCTTGCGCGGGCCGATTACAGTTGGTTCACAGACTACACACACATCCAAAGCCACTCCAACACTACAGTTACACTTACAAGCACTTCTCACCCTACATACAGTACAATCTCTACCAGACAGCCTAAGCCACTTAGTAGAGATACATTGGCTGTATCGTCCCGACTTCGGTCGGGATAGGCCGGTCCTGCAGTGGACACTCAAACGGCTGATGATGATGATGATGATGTTAGTGTTTGTCGTTGTGCGCTTGTATATTGGTATATAAGTGCATGGTCGTGTATGCGTATGCATGTGTGCGTGTTTATGGATATATGTATGTATGCATGCATGCATGCATGCATGTATGTACAGTATGTAGGGATAGGGCGTACAATCATCATTGAGTCCCACACAAGCTGTCTGGTAGACACTAGACAAACTTCAATTTCAAACTCAAACAGTTCACAAGTTGCTGTGTACGGCCACACACACACACACACACACACATATGCAGTTACATTCCTCTCTCTCTCTCTCTCTCTCTCTCTCTCTCTCTCTCTCTCTCTCTCTCTCTCTCTCTCTCTCTCTCTCTCTCTGTCACTTCACTCACAGTAGTGTCATCAGTACCGGTATTATAAAAGCAATGATAATGATAAAGGTGACGGATGTGGCAATAATCGCAGAATATCGTGTATTGAGTTTCTGGGTATTGTTGTCACTGAATTTAAGCCTTTCACCCCGAGTACGTCTTTATTTTTATCTTCTTACTACCTTCAGATAACTAGACTCAGCTTAGGTGTGACTTTTCATACGAGAGAGGTTAGATTATTACAACCTTGGTTATGTCCTTCATGATGGACGGCTCTCCTAAGCTGAATAAAATCGTATGGAGGCAATAAGAAAGAATATAGGACGCCAGCGTAATGAAAGGGATGATTGTTGTTGTGGTGATGATGATGATGATGACGACTGTGGTGGTGGTGGTGATGATGTGATGATGACGATGACGACGACGATGATGGTGATAATGATGATGGAGGTGTTGATGATTTGATGATAGTGATGGTGATGATGATGATGATAACGATGATGAAGATAATGTTGATGATGATGATGGTGGTGATGGTAATGATGATGATGATAATTATGATTAAGTTTATGGTGATGACGACTTGACAGTAATAATGTTAGAATTAGTAACAGCGAGCTAAGTAATCCCCATCAAGTATGTAGTTCATTCACTTTAACCTGGGGGAACTTTTCATCCATTTGCAGCCCAGTTCCCCTTGTACGGTGTCAGAATAAGACCAAAGTACAACCCTGCATCCTTCCTACAGCACTTCTTTGTGACTAGTACCATATTCCAGTGTAAATCTTTTCTTATAGCTCAGCATTCAAGGTGAATTGATGACAGTTCTACACATAATTAAAGGGAACAGAGCACAGGTATCTTTGATCCGCACAAATTAAAAACATTCTGGTACAAAGAGTGCAAATTGGGAAGGCTGCTGCAGGTGGTTTTGATCCGGTTCAGTGGAAATGTTACTTTGATCCAGACCTGATTGGAAGAAAAGGTTGGCTTCTCACAGGCCACTAATTGCTGCTTTTATCGTTTGGTGCAGCTGGAGTTTTCGACACTAATTCCGTGTCTGTCAGAATTGTCTCATTCATAACAGACTTTATTTTCGATAGACGCGGTGAGTTTGTTAGTCGAATAATATCGTCTGTTGGAAGCTGTAATATAATACGTAGTAGTTTTTATAACTTTTTGTGGCAAAGGTTAGCTTTTAACTGGTTTATTGTCTTAACTTTCCCTTAAGCACAGGAAAATCGTCTGTTAAGTTATAAGCATTATAAACTAGGTATTTCGTAGCAGAAGGGTTCAGTGGGTAGTAGTTTTACATTAACCTGGACCAGAGCCCCATCCTTTTGAAGCTTATAACACAAACTTAACGGCGGGAATAGATAGTACCACGGCCCTGCCACCTTTCCATAGCACTTCTTCATGACTAGCATCGTAGTCGAGTCGTAATCTGGTATTGTAACTGAGCATTCTTTAAGAGATATGACAATTTTAGGTCAACATAGAAGTGAGAAAAATAGCTATGTATATACTTGTTAAGATATTTTTCCAGTCTTAATAGTGCAGACTTTACGACACCAGGTCGGTGACGGTCAGTGGTGTGTGTGTGTGTGTGTGTGTGTGTGTGTGTGTGTGTGTGTGTGTGACTTCATTATCGGCTGACACGGATGGTCATTTAACTGCTGCTTTGCTTTTGGTGTCACCTTATAATGCATTCAGACACCAGTGTAATTTTCTTAGCATTATAAGACAGTAACCTTGATTATATCTGTTTGTATGTTTGGTTAACTGTTTCTGGTTACCTGTCTGTCTGCTTGTCCACCTAGGTATGTATATGTATGTCTACTCTTATACCTGTCTGCATAGGTATGTGTATGCATGTGTACCTGTTGGCTATGTCTGTAGGTGTGGAGGAGTTAATATTTTCTTATATATTATTTATTATGTGTCCTTTTTATAAGGGAATACTTTGAATCATTAACATGGGAAGAGAATGTAAAAGTGGAACGAGGAAACCAAATCGCTAAGGAAAATGTGTTAAGAACTCATATAAGTCAGCGAGAACGCGGTGTAGAGTCTGGTAAAAGGATTTGTTAGTAGATGTGAAAGACCTAATATCTCAGTGTAGGCAGGTGCAGACGTAAGTAATGTGTTTGAAATTGTGCACAGAGACGAATTGTTGCCTAAGATTTAATGGCACGAAATTGGAAAATGTGCTGTAGTTTTAATTATTTATGCACTGCGATGTGTCCAGTGCAACGGGAATACCCTCGTTATTGCAAGAATGGCATTCAAAAATACCTGATGGAGTTGAAGAGTTTAAATTAACCTTAGTTAAATGACCTTCCAAGTGATGGTGTGCAAGAGGCAGAGGCGAATTATAGGATGAAATTAGTCACTTCAATCCGGTGACACATTTTTTATCTTACTCTTCTCACTTCCATACTGCTTTAGTGGGCCAGGGAAGGATATCCAGCTATGAAATAGTTAATAAAGGCTGTATCTAACTCATCCAATTCGAAAAGTCTGTCCAAAGCTAAATATAAATAATCTTGAGGTAGTATGAATAAAAAAACTACATCAAAGGATTGAAGAAGTGTATGTGAGCGAGGTGGAGGAGGTGAGGGGGAAGGAGGAAGCTGAGGATGAGATGGAGTGGAGTATAATATGAGTATGGGTTATGTGAGCTGAAGGGAGGGCAGTCTAATGTGTAGGAGAGGGTGACATGGAGGCGATTTGTTTGTGACCTCCCCTTCCAGGTTTGTCATCGGAATAGATAGGTAGATAGATGGATTATAAATACAGCAGACAGACTGATACAAATAGACTGATTGATTGATGTTATTGATGGAAACAGTCTCGATATTAACACTTGGCTCATATGACTTACTACGCTGATTGAAATCGTCTGGCGTTGGCTGGAATAGATACTAGACTTATCCCAAACATGAAAGGGTGAAAAATGAAGTTAAGTACCGTACCTCATAAGCGAATATGAAGGTGTAATGCGCAAAATGAATAGCAAAGAAAGAGGAACTACGAGGTCTTGTGACAACAGGAATAAGGTCAATAGTGGAGAGAGAGAGAGAGAGAGAGAGAGAGAGAGAAACATATAATGTCATGAATTATGTAAACAAGTCTCATATAATTGCTAACTGCACAGTCTGCACACTCCTGAAATCCGATTAGTTGCTAATTATGCCTCTGTCTACCTATGGTGGAGGATGCATTAAGTGATTGGTTTGTCCGTGAGTAGGTCCGTGCGTCTGTAACACTCAGGCCCCGAACCGCAAAGTGTTGCTCGGTATGCCTCCGACAAGCCATGCACACGGACTCAACATACAACCCCATGACCTTGCTGACCTAATCAATCCATCGTCCCTGCATACTGTATCACTGACGAAAGATTGGTTGAAGTCTGTCAGGGGGCTGAGGAGATACTGAACCCACAAGGATAAAATAAGTCGACCCCATATAACCTTGACCTTTAATCCCTTGACCTTGCTGACCCCATGAGTTTACTGTTCCTTCATACTGTATCGCGGACAAAAGTTTGGTCGAAATCCATTGAGGGGCAGGATATACCATGCCACAAGGATAAACTAAGTCGACTCCATATGACGTTGATCTTTGGCCCTGTGATCTAGCTGACCTAATCAGTTCATCATCTCCTCATACTGCATCACTGATAAAAGTTTGGTGGAAATCCGTCAATGGATTCAGGAGGTATCATGCCCACTATAGTGTTACAGATGCACGCCCATAATAGTGTTACAGATTGACACCTACAAGGATAAACTAAGTCGACCCCATGTGACCTTGATCTTTAACCCATTGACCTTGCTGACCTGGTAAGTCCATCGTCCCTTCATGCTGTGTCACTAACAAAAGTTTGGCTGAAATCCGTTGATGGGTTCAGGAGATATCGCTCCCTTAAGGATAAACTAAGTCGGCCCCATATGGCTTTGACCTTTCACATCTTGACTTAGCTGACCTAATCAGTTCCGCCTACTGCATCACTGACACGCTTACAATAGCGTTATAGACGCATGCATCCATGCACAGACAGGGGAGCAGACCAGCCACTGAATGCCTCCACTACCATAGGTGGGCAGAGGCATATTAATAATAATAAAGGGGAAAGGAGGACCGAAGATGTAATGGACATTGTTGAAATAGACAGGAAATAGAAATTAATGAAACATCACGAACTCAGGTCAAAAGCTGTCGACGCAAAGCTTCACTCAGTATGCCTCCACCAAGCCTTGTGCATGGACTATCCATACAGCCTCCATGACAGGGTTCATTGTGGGTTGAAATGGGACTGAAGCTAAACTAAGTCGACCCCATATAACCTTGGCCTTTGACCCCTTGACCCTACTGACCTAGTCAGTTCATTATCCCTTCATACTGTATCACTTTTAAAAGTTTGGTCGAAATCTATAAAGGGGTTCAAGAAATACCGTGCCCTCAAGAATAGACAAAATTGACCCCATATGACCTTGACCTTTTTACCCCTTGACCTAGCAGACCTAATCAGTTCATCAACTCCCCAGACTGCATTACTGACAAAAGTGTAGTGGAAATCCATTGATGGGTTCAGGAGATATCGTGCCCACAACAGTGTTACAGACACACGCACCTACGTGTGCATGTACCCACACCGACAAACCAATCACTTTAATGCCTCCTCCATCACAGGTGGGTGAAGGCATAAAAAGACGCTATTGTTGTGAAAAGATTATGACCACTTTATCCCTCCCCTCCCTCATACTAATACCTTACTCCAATAAAGTGTCACGAACAAAAGTGAGTTTATACTCGTATGAAAGATAATTTGAATTTATGAGATGATTTTTTTTTTTCTGCACCGTGAAAAATATAATTGTAGCACACAGTAGTGAAGTGCTGTTCAGAGGCTTTATACGGCTGAGATGGGACTCTTCAAACTGCAGGGGTTAGATACAACCATCATTATGTCTCCACTCACCTGTGGTGGAGGAGGCATTACGTGATTGGTTTGCATGTCCGTGTGTGCATGCGTGGGTCCATGCGTCCATAACACTTTTGTGGGGGGGATATCTCCTTAACCCATTGACCGATTTCCACCAAACTCTTCTCAGTGATGCAGTATGGGGAGGTAATGAACTGATTAGGTCAGCTAGGTTACTGGGTCCAAGATCAAGGTCACAAGGGATTGACACTGTGGGCGCGATATCTCCTGAACCCCTCAACGGATATTGACGAAACGTTTGTCAGTGGTACAGTATGAAGTTACAACGAACTGATCAGGTTAGTAAGGTTAAGGGATCTAAGATCAAGGTCATATGGGGTCAACTTAATTTATCCTTATAAGCACGATATCTCCTGAACTCCGTGATGGATTTCAACCAAAATTTGTCAGTGATGCAGTATGAAGGGACGATGAACTGATATGGTTAGCAAAGTGATGGTGGTTGTATGTTGGGTCCATGTGCAAGGCTTGGCGGAGACATACCAAACGGCACTTGCATCGACAGGTCAGGGCCCCAGAGCATTTCATTAAACCATTAAGTAGTATAAAAAATTCCTGTTTGAGTTTGAGTATATTCGCTTGGAGGTTGCAAGAATATAATGTCTTCTCCCACACAATACTACAATGTCTTATTCTATTGAGCGGCTTTTCAGGGAGAGCTTTTTTTTTTTTTTTTTTTTTTAATATATGTTCAAAAGAAGTCGGCTTCTGTGAAAGTTATTTTTGGCTGTAGACAAACGCTTCCTTTTTTCTTTATGCTGAGGAATTTAATTAGAAGACTCGCTATGTATGAATGTATGCAGTAAGTCCGTGGCTGTGTCAACTTTTCCACTCACTAATGAAATTCTGTCCGACGCCAGAATTTATGCCAGTGTTGTCCTTTGGTAATTAATTGTGTGTGGATGGACTCGTGTGACTCAGCGCCATTCCCATGACGTTAGCACACTGAGTTCTTATGTCACTTCCACCGTTCTGGATGACACTTTCTTGCTTAATGATATTTTTACCCCCACCGTCCATTCACTCGATGTAGTACTACTCTCACGTGACGCTGCACTGAGAAACAAGCCAAATTATTTCATATAACCCAGGAAACGGTTTACTTTACTCATATTCAATAGTAACCATATAGCCAAACAAAAATGGAGGCCTGGTGGTGTAGTGGGTTAAGGCGCTCCAACCAGGTGAGGCCCTTCGATGGTTTAAATCCAAAGGTTGGTTGGGCTTTGTTGCTCACATAATGCCACCGAGGAGTGAAAACTGGTCATAACTGTCTTTGATAGCTTGACTGAGTGGCCTATCCCCGGGCCCCTATGCTCCTGATGGGACGGTGAAAGATGAATGATGAAAAAGAAGATAGTATTCATGTGCTAATAAAACTTCCGTATTTAATTATGCCTGGAAAGACTACTTTGCTTTATCACAGTCGGCCACTCTTTACCATCACTTTAACGGTACTAGATGTCACCCACTTGGTTTAGATTTAGTTTTAACACTAACACTCTCAGGCTACTATGACTCACTGTATGCTTAGTGAAATCGCCTACCTGAGTAGAATACAAGAATTACTTCAGCATTTTCATAATTTACTATCGTATTCCAGCCAACACCAGACGATTTCATTCAGCATAGTGAGTCATAAGAGCCTGAGAGAAGTAAAAATCATCTGTAGTATCACTTTTCATGTTACCCAGGAATGACCTTCTTACTTGGTGATAATTTGTATTGTACGTGTCACATTCAGGTGTAGGGGTCACCTCGCGGTGCTGGTAATCCAACTCTACCATGCTGATTTAGTCCTGCTGCCACCACACGAGTCAGTCAGCTTTAAGGAACCTTTCATAGCGCCTTCCCTTGGCAGTGTCATGTATACCAAGGACGGGCCAAATTCACGGATAACTTACAGTCAGTTCTTTCTCACGACTCAGACTTTTTCTCAGCAGGACAACCAAGGAATGGAAGGGGTAAAATATTTCAATATCTCCTGTTCATCCTGAAATAAAAATCCATGTCTAAGTTACGAGAAAGCTATCGTAAGTCTTTTTGACCGTCTAATCTCGGCCGCTTTAACTGCCTCAGGAGGAGAACATCTTTTATTTAATTCTTTTTCGGTCCATGAACGTATTTCAGTTCAGGAAATGCCTTTCGAGTGGGAGGGCTGGCCGAGTGGTGAGAGATGCTATATGTTGTCTGAAATGACGAGAGTTCGATCTCAGAGTGGGGTAGGGAACCGTTCGGTATTTGAATTTCGTTCAAACAGACATTACCTTCTACCAGACCCACCGACATTATACAAAGACACCCCCACTCGTATCAGTGGACCAGTCCTGAATGAGACACCTCTGGCATGTTTTCAGTATGGTCGGTGGGTATGAGTGCTTAAGTGGTGACATGTGAAGGTGTGTGGCACGTAGGGGAACTCTTGCTATCTCCGCATAATTTATAATGGTAAGGAGAGACTGGTCGAAGTGGAGGGGTTACCTGCAGCCTCCATTAGATCCGTCATTACTTCGGTGCTCACCTGACCGGAATAAGATTCGTCTGGTGGCAGCAAGAATAGGCCTATAATAGAAACGAACCGATTCATCATCATAAGTTTGTGATTGGCTGGCTGTATCTATCCATATATCTATCGGTATCTGTCTGTCTTTGTATAGCCAGACGCCTTAATCCCGGAAGTGGTGGCCACTCTGTCCTCGTCAGCAGGCTGCCTTCCCTCCTGCTCACACCACCCTCACTCACATACCTCACCACCCACACTGGACGTATCTTTGCTTTCCCTAACTCTTTACGGCTCTAGCTTTCTATTATTCCCTTTTGTCCGAGGAGTTTTCTTTTGGTCTTTTTTTTTTTTCTGTCTACTGCTTTAGCGTTGGGTACACGTTTCATAGAAGGGCAGTGTAGTGTAGTGTGTTTGTAATGCTTCCAGTGCCAAAGGGGTGCTGGAGAGGGACGCCTTCTTGTGCCGGCACCGATATAACCGAGTGGTGGAATTGCCTGTTATACCAACATTCCTTAACTCCCTCACTATCCCCCAGAAGGACGGTGGTCTGCAGGAGAGGGCAACTCCAGCCTGCAGTCCACCGAGTTCACAGTCAAATGAGCATGGATTTGCAACTGCTGTTCTTCAATGCAGGAAGTATCCCCACAGATAAATAAAGTCGTTTGCAGGTGGTAAGAAGGAACAAGTACAAAAGAATAAGATAGTTGCTGGAGCTTCAGGGCCCAGATACGCAGCTATGATAAATTTAGCAGTCAGCGAGCGTGCAATGGGAGGTTAAGGTCCCTAACACGAGGCTTCAATAGAGTCTGCGGGAGTAAAGCACTTCTTACCAGAAATCGTTATTGAGGGACAGACGGACAGAGCCGCTCCTAGAGATGCTGCCGTATCTAAAAACAGAAAATGTGATAATAATAATGAGGATGAAACTACATGTGGCAATATTAGGATGTTTCTCTCTCTCTCTCTCTCTCTCTCTCTCTCTCTCTCACACACACACACACACACACACACACACACACATATATATATATATATATATATATATATATATATATATATATATATATATATATATATATATATATATATATATATATATATATATATATATGTATCCATCCATCAATCCATCATCCAATCCTACATTGCCCCATGAGGAGCGTAGGAGTCCGGGGCTAAGCAGTTGGTCCTGACATTTAAGATGAGAGTGACCAGCCTCACTCATCCCTGAGTGGCATTACATGAGCAATAACCCCAACCACCCCTTGGATATAAACCTTCACCGACTCACTCCGATTGCAGCGCAATAATTACTCACAAAACCAACAGGCGTCAAAATCTGGTTATATGGTTATCACCCAACGTAGTACATGGTTTCCTGTTGTACAGGAAACCATTTGGCTTGTCACTCAGTGTAGAGTCACCCACAGGCAGAAGGAAGAGGAAAGAATAGAGGAGAGAAAGACAGAAGAGGGAGTGTAAAGTTACCCGTAGGCAGAAGGACAAGGAAAGAATGAAGGAAAGGAAGACAGAAGAGGATGGAAGGAAAGAAGGATGGAGGAGAGGAAAGGGCAGACACCCGACAGCAGCACTACATCGAGTGAGTGGATGGTGAGCGCCCGCATCTACCACAAATATATATATATATATATATATATATATATATATATATATATATAAAAGAGGGAGGATGGGAGAGTAGAACAAACAGCTGTGAGTGTTTAAACTTACTGTGTAACCTCATCTCACATCCTCCTAATGCCCTTTATAGTATCTCTCTCTCTCTCTCTCTCTCTCTCTCTCTCTCTCTCTCTCTCTCACACACACACACACACACACACACACACACACACACACACACACACACACACACACACACACACACACACACACACACACACACACACACACACACACACACACTCCACCTCTTGTGTTATTTGGTCCATTCTTACCAAGCTGTTCATTCATTGCTAAGTGACGTGCGTTATTCTGTGTTTAGCCTCTTTAGACTGGCAGCGTATTTCTGTGTATTATTCTTGCCACCAGTACACGGGTTTATTCAGCCCAGGACAGAGCTGCAATAGTGACGGGGTTAATGATGGCTGCATCTAACACCTCCACCTCGCCATATCTCACACCTAAAAAGAATCCTGTGATAAGGTAGTAAGACACAAATGAATAAAGAGGGAAGCAAATAAATTAATAAAGAAAGCAAGAAAATAATATAAAAATAGAGGAAAAAAAACGGAAAATAGGTCATACGGAAGAATTAAAGAGTGAACCCCTTCAGAGCAAGAGAACCTGTGTTATATTGTATCTTGTCGTCATGAGATTGAATTAATTGAGAAGAGACTTTTCCACCTGGAGAGGTTAGCACAGTGTCCTTTTACCCCTTCTGTTTAATTCCTTCTATTTTCAAAATTATACTTGTTACTCCATACACCTCATTCACAACACAGGTAGACCATCAGAATAAAAGATCTCTGGGTGCGCCCGACTGAAGTGGCCAGATCTTTGTTGTTGATTGAGATCACGTTCACTCGAGCCTGGAGCAACAACAGCAGCAACAGTAACAACAACAATCTCTCATCTACTAAACTTATGGAGAAACAGTGTAGTCTTCCTTTCCCCCTTTCCCCGTACTGCTTCCTCACCTGCCCTCCATTTTCTCCCTCTCTTTTCTTCCCTTTAACCCTACCCCAGTCCCTGCCCACTCTCCATTACCCTTCCTTTCCTCCCTGCTACCTGCCATCACCACTCTACATCCTTCTCCCACTCCTCCTTTCCCTCTGCCTCCCTATTGTCTTTCCCTTACCCCACCCCCATTCCCTTTTGCCTTTCCTTCCCCTTCTTCCTTCCCACTCCCATTCTTACCCTTCCTGTCTCCTCCTCCTTCCCTCACCTCACCCCTTCCCCCTTTTCCCCTTTTTCTACCTGTTTCCTTGCACTCTTTCCTTCTCCACTTGTCTGTAACCTCTCCCCTCTTCCTCTCCTTTCTCTTCTTCCCCTCCCCATTCATTTTATTCCTGCCCTTCCCCCATTCCTCCCTACTCCTCCCATTTTTCCTCCTGTCTCCACCCCTCTCCTCTCCTCCTCTCCCCCTCCCTCCACCCCCTACCCTCATCTCATTCAGCCACACCTTGTTGAGTGTACCAGCCTTGATAGTTTCGTTCCCCATTCCCTCCCTCCCCCTCTCCCTCCCTCCCTCTCAACCTCTCTCCCTCCACACTCTCACTTCCTCCGTCGCTCCCTCCTTCACTTACGCAGCTCCTTAGTTTCATTTATCATCCTTATTCTTTACTCCCGTAACTCAGTACATTCACCCACCTTTTAACTCACGCACCCACTCACTCGCTCACTCACTCACTCACTCACTCACTCACTCACCTCACCTCACCTCACCTTTACTCAACCCTCTGACCCTCATTTTCACCATCCATACTGTGTTTGTTGCACTCAGTATATTCACCCACCTTACACACATTTACCCATAGCCAACTCCCTTATCCTTATTCACCTTCCAGATTAAGTAAATCTCCATCACTAAGTAGTGTCACTCACCTTCATCACACATACTCACCCACTCACTAATCTTATCTTAACCCCCTGGCCGTCTTTCACCCTCTTTACTCCCTCCCCTACCCCTCCTTCTTCATCCCCTCTCTCCCTCCCCCCCACCACCGACACACACCTCAGCCTCCCACTGCGTAATAAGGAAATCTTAATAATATGATAAATTGTATAACGTATCCTTCTTGCGTCACAAAGCTTTATCTGAGTAGCGTATAGTGGCGATCAGTAGTTCATTTACAGTGTTGAAACCGTAGACCGTATTCCGGGGGGCATGGGAGAACTGGTAACACCTCATCCTTAGTGATTTATTTTGCATATTACAACATAACAATCTCTCCTATATAGGTTATTTTTTATCGTCTGTATAGAGAGAAAGTTTTCATCAGTAATATAAAGGTGATATTTAGGTGTAGTGTACAGAACAAACCACTATGGAAGAGGTGTTACGATGTGTCCACTGCCACGTGAGATTACTATCCTGAGTCTCCTGCTCTGCCTTCCCATGTTCTTTCCATCGATCATACCGATTTTTTTCTTTCTTTTTCCTGCCGTCCCCGTTCTCTCTTTCCTTTTGTAGACTTATCACCTTCAGGCCGATGACGTTGTTTTCATTGTATTCATTCCACCACCATTATATTTTATTCATCCTACGAAGGTCCTGTTATATAGTAGGTTTGTTTTCATCTGTGGGAACTGGGTCACTATCATAACGTGAATACTAAATCTTGGCCTCATGAAATTCACTGAGCTTTAGTTATGAAGTAGGAATGAGTCTCCTTGGTTACTGGTCAAATCAACCCACCAGTCTGACTGCACTTGGCCATCACTTAAGCTGAAAGGGTAGGGATTGTCAGATGAAAACAGACATTAATCGTGTTAATGAAGGCTGTATCCAACACCTTTAGTTTGAAAGACTCTCCTGCACTGAATTAAATCGTCGGGCAGCAGCAACAGCGAACCTCCTCTTCAACACACGCCTTCCCGCCTTCCACCTTATTCTCAACTGTCCTCCGTTATCCCTTTTTCTTCTACTTGTGTGTGTGTGTGTGTGTGTGTGTGTGTGTGTGTGTGTGTGTGTGTGTGAGAGAGAGAGAGAGAGAGAGATTTGTAATATATTGTTGCTGCTTCCACGCTGGAACGGAGTAAACAACTAAGTGGCCTTAAGGAATAAAGTAACACGTAAAACAGTATACTCAGCTTCTGCAGTAGGGTACTGGAACATAGTGTAAACTTCTATTTCCTCCCAGTGTAATCTTTTAGAGTATACAGGAGAGGCCCCTTGTGACCTAAACAAAATCGTCAGCACTGTGACAGGAATATAATACTTTAACATTATTGTTTTCGTCGGTGAGTTGAGGAAAATGTTTTTAACGAGAGGCCTGCCCCGAAACTGAATAAAATCGTCAGGGTAGAGGAAGAACAAAACAGAAAATAAATACTGCCATCGTTTCCATATAAATGGTTGATGGCCAAAACGAAAATAAATGCATACATAAAAATAAGAATAAACCTGTAAGATTCAAAGAGGAGAAAAGGGTGTGTGGAGGTACTGTCCAGGAAACAGCAGTACCAGGTTTGTAGTGAATTGGTGAAGAAATGATGGAATGTACCAAATCAAAAGTGTTTGTATGAAAGACGGAAGTAGAAAGAAACTGACCCAGTACAGTATGATGTCCACCCAAGTGTGGCCATAACAACACGTTATTATGCTGATTGGCCCAACCATTCCAGTCATTCCCAACATCATTTACTAGTCCCTTGTAAAGTGCAGACGGAATGGACGCAGTTAGTCTGATTTTTTTTTTTTTTTCCCTTGGGCCATTCCGAAGCTGAGTCGTTGTCACAAAGTTAACGAATCCAGCAACTGCTAACATGTTTTGCTCTGGCTGTGTACAACTCGGACAGAATTTGAAGTCTGATAATTACCCACAGTTTAATGAACGACAAGGCTGGGGTGATTTAAACCCTGAGTCATTACAAGAAACCACACTCGCCGAATACAAAGCGGGGAATTTTTTACTTCGTTAGTTTACAGTAAATGTTTATCTAAATCTGTATTTATTTATGTCTGTATGTATGGAAAATGATATTTATTATTTCACATTATTTATATGTCTGTCTGCCTGTCTTTTATGCCTGTATTTTTGTTTGTATTTGTATGTCAGTTTATGTATCTGTCCAGAGTGCCTGTCCATCAAAACTCTATCTGTATTATTTTATCTGTGTCAGTCTGTCCGCCTGTCTAGCCATCTATCTCTGTCTTTAAATCTCCCCAGTTTAATGCAGAGTAAGTTTGTGTATGATTTACGTCTTAAGACTTCACTGTCATAAAAATAAACCACTCACTGTGAGTGTGAAACAGAGAAGCAAATAGTTCCTCCTCTTAACTTGGTGGAGATTTGCATTCTTTTGCAGCTTTGTATACGTAGCTCAGTGGCAGAATAAGACAATAATACGACTGTACATCCTGTCCATTGCTCTTCTCTGTGGTTAGTATCGTATTGTACTTAATTCGCTTCTTTAACAAAAGGTGGTGATAAGCACCATATTCAAGTGATAATCTGTTGTTACCACATAACGTTCAAGATGGATATAGGGCAATGTTTGACCAAGTTAAAGTGAACAGCGTAACATAGGTTCCATTCTACAATCTGTCAATCTATCTATCGGTATATACTTATGTTTTCTCTGGATGGATGGGCAGCTTGATTATAGTCACACAGAATGTAGAGATGTTTTCATAATAATCATAGAGGTGTTCCTTTTGAAGCTCGTGTTTGTAGGTTGTGAGATTGTTGAAGGATTTGTTGATATAAGTCGTGAAATACTCACTGGAATGGTGTAATGATCGTATTTGAAGGAGTAGGAGTGGATGACGTGGAGAGAGAGAGAGAGAGAGAGAGAGAGAGCTCGGCTTCTTTTAGTAACCTGATGCTTCCTGTCTCTCTCTCTCTCTCTCTCTCTCTCTCTCTCTCTCTCTCTCTCTCTCTCAGTTCCCTATCCTTCCTTTTCACCTCCATCTTCCTCCCTGCCAGTCCCTCCCCATCCCTTCCCACTCCCTTCCTTCCATTCCTCCTCCCTTCCTTCTCCTTTCATTTCCCTCCGTCCCCCTCTCCTCCGTTCTCCTCTACTGTTCTGCCTTCCTTATCCTTCCGTTATCCCTCCTTCTCCCATCAGCCCATCCTTTCTTTTTTTTATTTGCTGTTCTTCTCTTTCGCCTTCCCTCTCTTTCCATCCCCTCCCTTTCTCCTTCTCCTCCTCCTCCCCCTTCTTTCCTCCTTCCATTTTCCTCCACCATCTCTCTTCCATCTTCCTCCACCACCCCCTTTCCTTCACCCTTCCTTTCTTCTTCCCTCTCCCTCCACCCCCTACCTGTCTCTATTCCCCCTTCCCCCACCCTCGCCCTTATCCTTCTACCCTCCCGTCCCTCTTCCTTCCCCTCCCTGGTTACACGACCTTGAATCCAGATTGACCACAAGTGCTACACAATATCATATGGAAGAATGTTTATGTAATACCACTACCTACTAACACTACATTACGTATGTTTGTCAGTTTGTAAACTATATTTATCTGTATCTATCTGTCTGTCTGTCTGTCCATCTCTCTGTTTGTCTATCCGTCTATCTGGCTATCTTTATTTGTCTGTCTTAGTCTTGTCATGTCTGTCCCTCTAATCTCGACAGCTATTATCATCCCGTTAAAAGTCATTGTACAGTACAATATAGCAGCTGTTACTATTGTGTATTTGGTACATAGCTTCCTTAAAAAGATCATGAACTAGAAAACGAAAATTGTATCAGAAAATAATCGTGAGATGTGTGGAATGAAAAAGTGTAAACATAAGAGATGAACAGAAGCACATAAACAAGGTAGCATTTTAGATGGGGGAGATTCAGTGTTGTATTATCCATTACTACAGTACACACTGTACGTACTAAATGTTTGTACCTGATGCAATGTAGTCAGGGGTGTACAACGCTGAATATTATCCCATACCAAATGTTTTCTTGTTTCTGTGTGTGTGTGTGTGTGTGTGTGTGTGTGTGTGTGTGTGTGTGTGTGTGTGTGTGACCGCCCGACACACACACACACACACACACACACACACACACACACACACACACACACACACACATACTCTCACCGTTTCAAAAGCGTCATCAAAAATTGCACTGCATACCTGGCCTTTACAGTTTTGTCCTGTGAAGTTTAGTTTTATATTTTTTCTGTACGTTTTATTTTTTGTTTTGTTTTATCCTTTTCTTGTTCCACATTTCTACACATCCGTATCTATCACATCCATCCACATTTATATCTATCTGTATGTCTGTTTATGTCTGTCTCATTGTCTCTGTCCGTCTGTCTGTCTATATGTTGTCTATGTAAAGGTTGATATTCATTTATTTTCAAATTTCATTTACTGAGTTACTTCCTGCAGCTCTTCTAAGTCTGTTTTAACTTTTTCTTTTCAACGTATTTGCTGGGTTTATGGAGTACTGATGTCTTTTTCGTGTAAAGTATTATTTGTTTTTGTTAATTTATCTGAAAATGGTTAATAAGAAAATGGGAGTATTAAGGTGCCAGCGAGAGTATTAAACTGTGCCCATACACCATCACATGATTGGCACAACTCTGGTACTGTGTTCCATCTGACGCCACACCATTTTGTTCATCTGTGAGTCACTCATAGCTGTCTAAGAGCCGTGATTTTATGTAATTATTTTGTGTTTATATCTGCCTGTCTGTCTGTCTAGCTATCTATATATCTATCTGTCTATCCTCTGTATCTATCTGTATATTGCATGGTGCTTCATTTTTCTTGCTTAAATGTTGTAATTGTTGCCTTATATTAAAACATGTTATGTAATACTGTATGTGTTGTTACTGTATCCTGCTGAAGCCTGTATTACCCCCCCCCCCACATACGCGCACGCATACACGCGCTCACCCCCCCCCGTCTCTCTCTCTCTCTCTCTCTCTCTCTCTCTCTCTCACCACAACTATGCTCAGTTACATACAGCCTCCCACACACATTAGTGCTTTTATAGCAGCATAAATACGCACAAGTTCACACATTTAGGTGTTTCTCAGTTTTTATACACACTGACATAATACATACATATATTCATACATACATACATACATACATACATCCCTTTTTTAGACATCTGTATCTTTCACACAAACAAATAGTCCCACATTTTTCACATAAATACACACTCATACATACATATGTACCACATACATATCTGTACATGCGTCCTGCTTTCATTTACCCCAACACCCAGACATAGACACACACACACACACACACACACACACACACACACACACACACACACACACACACACACACACACACACACACACACACACACACACACACACACACACACACACCAAAATGAATTATGAACTGGGAAAAGACTTCTACTAAAGGGAAGTGCGAGAAAATTAGTATGGTTTGAAAGTGATGATGATGATGTGGTTATTGATGATGAGATGTTGTTGTTAATGATGATGATGATGATGATGATGATGGTGGTGGTGGTGGTGATGGTGATGACTTGTTGGAAAGGGTTACTAGGAAAAGAGTGCTAAGAGATTAAACTAGGAAGGTGATACCGGGAAAAGGAAACTAGGAAGGTGATACCGGGATAAGGGAACCAGAAAGGGAGTAACTATACTCCATTTCACCAAGTGTGGCAGCATCTCATGTATGTCGACAGCACCTGTAGCACTGATAAAGGTCCTCAGTACTGGATGTACCTTTTTGTATTGCATTTATATTGGTTTTCAAGGTAATAAATAGAGGTTCACCTGGTGCTGCCGTTGACGACATCGCTGATGATGCCAAACTTGGTGAAATGGAGAATAGAAGAGTTGTGATGATGATGATGATGGCTATGGTGATGATGATGATGCCAGTAGAGAAGGATACCGGTATTGAGAAGGATATTGTAACTCCTTCTTTCACACTCTGATATTCAGAGAGAGAGAGAGTGAGTACAAAGGAAAGCAAACAGCAACAGACCTAATGGTCCTTTCGAGGCTGCTTGTTACAGAGGAGACCATCACTATGATATCTTATTCAACAAGTTGAAGATTAGGATTGTACAGCAAGAAGGCTCTCCCCCACCCACCAAACCCTCCAGTTGAAGCTGGCATGAAAAAATTGAGGACCACCATGCAGCGTGGAAAAGCTGACATGGAAATTTCATAGGAAACTCTGAAAAGTGGTAAACTGTATTCTGGCCTACTATATCTGTACACTACAAGTGTCAGTAAACTAGAGTGAGAGAGAGAGAGAGAGAGAGAGAGAGAGAGAGAGAGAGAGGATGTCACATGTTTGTTTTGCAAGAGGTGTTGAAGTCATTTTGGGGTCGCAGTGTCGTACCCTTAAGAGTCTCTCTGTCTCTCTCTCTCTCTCTCTCACACACACATTTATCTGACAGTGTCGTCAGCTTCCATGCCTCCCATTGTGACACACTCATTAGCCATGTCTATCCACCTTCATCTTGGCCTACCAGCCATCAGTTAATATTCTGTATAAAGAAAGTATTGTATCGGCAGCCAGAATAAAACAGGACGCCATTATAGTAAATATATTAACCCCTTCAACACGATGACGCATGTGTCACTGTATTGAGGTTCCCACCAGACGATATTAATGAATTAAAGAAGGACCCATAGCAGTGAAGGAGTTAAGTCAGGCTGTATTTAATCCCTTGCGTTTGACACGCCACTCGTAATATTAACAAAATTGCCTTGAGCTGTAATATATAAACTTTAACATTTTTGCTTTAGTTTGACCGAAAACTGTTGTGTCTTCATCATGAATACTGAGTTGTAGCAGGAGATTAACACTGGAATATGATTCTAAACATGAAGGAGTGTTGTTGAAACCATGTTTAGCTATGATGTTGTCTTGTTCCCGTATTGAGCTGTGTGAAATAATCTGCAATATAAAAAAAACTCTGGGCCAAATTAAAGTAAAAGAAATATATATAGTGATGATAGTACTGTTGTGCAGCCTATAGCTCGCAGCTCAGTGGTGGAATAACACAATACTACGGCTGTACATCCTTTCCATAAAACTTTCACATAACTACCACTAACTACCACCATAGTCTAATGTCGCAGCTCAACATTCAAGATGAGGAAACAAGAATTTTATGCCTAGTTAAAGTGAACAGTATAGGAAGAACACAGTGTCAAAGACGTCATAGTACAGAAAAGGTTACCCTTGTAGCATCGACCCGACTCTGATTATTATTTAACATTACCGAGGAGACCCGCATGGGGAAAAGGTTTTGTGCTAAAGAGCAAGATTTTTATTTTTTATCCAGGGAGAACTGTCAGTCATACAGTAATAGAAGGATGGCTTTAATAGTGGCAATGATGACTCATTTTTTTAATATTTTTTATTATTGATTCCAGATGGAAAATGCACATCGGCTTTGTTATTCCTGTTATAGTAGCCGCAGCGAGAAATGAACGCTGTGGTGGGGCAGCCGGTCATCCGGGGATTCCCCCACTATAGCCATATCTACATGTCACCGACCATCGGCCACCGCTGCAGCCCCGCTCCATGATCCTTACCCTGTGTCTCTGGCTTTCTCTTTCTCTCTCGGTTTCTATATAAACTGCTGTATTTCCGAAACTAATTATGAAATTATTATGACTTTTGTTCCACACCACCACTGAGGTAAAAATCAAGGAGAGTTTTCTGTATAAAGGTTTCCCCCCCCTCCTACATGTGGCATATGAGCGGGGGAGTGCGGCCTTGCCGATACCTCCGCCTGACCTATAATTATACACTCGCCAGAACTGACCTGCCCTCAGACAAGGGGGGGGAAACCTTTATACAGAAAACTCTCCTTGATTTTTACCTCAGTGGTGGTGTGGAACAAAAGTCATAATAATTTCATAATTAGTTTCGGAAATACAGCAGTTTATATAGAAACTGAGAGAGAAAGAGAAAGCCAGAGACACAGGGTAAGGATCATGGAGCGGGGCTGCAGCGGTGGCCGATGGTCGGTGACATCCTACCTCTATGGTCGGTGACATGTAGATATGGCTACAGTGGGGGAATCCCCGGATGACCGGCTGCCCCACCACAGCGTTCATTTCTCGCTGCGGCTACTATAGTCATTTTATTTATGTTATTATTTGAGCAGTTAGTAGAAGTAGTAGTAGTAGTAGTAGTACTACTACTACTACTACTACTGCTACTACTACTACTACTACTACTACTACTACTAGTTTGCTTCAGTAATAAATCATATATTACACATGGCATGTAATGTACCGTATTCTTCTCTTGCCCTTCTACTGAAGATGTAAATATAAGTAGGCTAAGTATAAGTTATTACTGTGTAAGGAAGGCATAAGTAATAAGACATAATGAAAGATATGGAACCATAAGGAACGGGGCACAAGGAGGGAGGAGGGACGGGAAGAAGAAAGGTTGGGAGAAAGGAAGGAGGGAAGGTTGTGAATGGCAAGGGAACAGGAATAAGAATAAGAGAGAGAGACGGGGGGCGGGGGAGACTAGCTGTGCCACACCATTCCTGCAGTAACTGTTTGGGCCTGCCAGCTCTTGTCGTGATTTCCTCATCTTGGCCATCAAAGCCACCGCTCTTTGAGGTGTGAGGGTTGGGGGAATCTGTGTGGGCTTGAACTGTTCCACCCTTGCTGTGATTGTTGACGATTGTGAGTGATTGTTGTAGTGTGTGAAGTATGTTTGGGGGGGAGGCAAGGATTGTTCACTCTTGCGCAATGTTGCAGATTGTGTGATTGTTTCACTGAAATTGTTGCTGACAGTGAGCAGTTATTATATCCTTTCTCATGTGGCCCTGGTATTGTATAGTCAGTGATTGTATCTCGCTGACTGACACTGATACTGGATTGTGTGGTATTATTCCACTCTGGCTGAGATGGATGCAGACTGTGAGTTATTGTTTTTGTCTGGTTTGTGAGGTGGACATATTACTGTGTGATTATTGTGCGGTTAGTGACTGTGTGTCGGGTTCTGGTATAATTGTGGCTCTGTGCCGTAGTTGTTGAGGTTGTTGCACCGTTGCTAAATGTTCCTGCTGGTGAATTTGAGGAGGCTGCGTCAGAGAAATAGTTCAGTATCAATTATTAACAAGTATTAAATGCCTTAAATATCAGTTGAGCTGTCTAGACTCCACCCGATATGCCTCTTCTGAGTCAGTAAAGAACTAGATAATGGACTGGTATAATACATGTAAATATAAATGTACGGTATATAAAGTGTAGAGTTGAGTGGCCTAGGGAAGTAAAGTGGATGGTGCTATGAAGGCCTTCATACGAAACAGGACTGGGTGTGGAGGCCATAAGAGGTTTATATGTAGGTGTATGACGAGCAGTAGAAGTCACGAGTAAAAACAGTGGAAACGCGACTGGTTAGGAATATGTGTGGATTGCGGTGAGTGGATAGCATCAGAAACCACGTGATTCACGAAAACTGGGGAGTGAAGATGCTAAGTGATAATAGCATAGAAGAATGTGGTTAGATGGTATGGTGGTGCGTAGAGAATGGATGAAGGAAGGGTGTTTTAGGAGGTGTATGTGGAGTTCATCTGTAGACGGTTAAGCCTGTGAGATGGAGCCAGGATTCCCGGGGCTTGAATAATGTGCGAATGATTGTTTGGCCCATTTCACTGGGCATGCTGGTGATAGTTCTTACACGTTTTGTTCTTTGTTTTCTGTTTCAGGGTCCTAGCTCACTTTATCTCTAGGTGGGAAAGAGTCAGAATAATGATGAATGAGGGAGAAACAAACAACAGCAAATAAAAAATGTATTAGATAGATGAGGGACCATCAGGGCCGTAATATGGGACATTCCTAAATCTGCAGGAGTGAAGCACCTCACGTCAGAAAAACTTTAGTGTGTGTGTGTGTGTGTGTGTGTGTGTGTGTGTGTGTGTGTGTGTGTGTGTGTACAGTAGAGAGAGAGAGAGAGAGGGATGAAAATATTGTACAAGTGTGTAAGAGCATGGAAGGTTACTGATAAGAAGCAGTGCCTAATCCCAGCAAACAAAATTAAGAACATACAGCCGGAAACCGCATATATAATGGGCGGTAAAGGTATGAACAAATATAGTTTTAGATGACAGGAATCGAGTGTGGGAATCAGATGATAGATGAATTTATCGGTACCAAAAATATGATTAAATATTGCGAAATAAGTAAATAAAGACAAAGTTGTTGGAAATGAATAGTAACATAGCAGAAAGATAGTCCTGGGAAATGATTAGTAACATTGCCAAAAGATAGTCTTGGGAAATGAATAATAACATAGTAAAAATATGGGAAAGTAACTTCTTCACATGGGCTGCCTGTGACTCCTTCTGATCCAAATTAAATCTTGTGTGGGAAACTGGAATACAGTATTAAAGTTTGTGCCTATCATGAGAGGGTTAATGGTGACTGTATTACTTCTTACAGGATACTATGACTCATTTACCTGAGTAAAATGTCAGGTGAATACAATCCTAGAATTATCCTTACTGTGAAGAGGTTAACATCTTCATTCTACCCTGTAAAAATTAAAAGATTCTCTCTCTCTCTCTCTCTCTCTCTCTCTCTCTCTCTAACAGTGTCCAATCAGCAAGTCCATTACGCCACACACACACACACACACACACACACACACACACACACACACACACACACACACACACACACACACACACACACACACACACACACACACACACACACACACACACACACACACATCAAGAAAAGACTAAAAAGAAAAACAAGAAAAACGGAGCTAGACTATTGGAGTTAGGAGCAATTAATAACAAATTAGAACCCAGTAAACTCTTTCACCAGCGGAACGTGAATAACTAGCCGGCTAAAGAAGAAAGAAGTAGGGACGCAGCAGATTCCATTCCCCTCAAAGTTGGAAGATTAGTGGGGATAGGATAGCGAATTACATGTTAGTAGCAATAATGACAGCTTAATTTGTAACATTATACAGAACAGGTTTTGAAGGTGAAGAAAAGAACACGGATGTGGGAAAGATTAAATTATTACTTGGAAAATATTAAGATTTGGACTTAGGAGAAATTACAAGTTAGGAGAGAGCACCCACTCTATCACAAGAAGGGCGTGAACATGTAAGGTGACAGCCCTGTTGGTGTGGAAAGACGCATCCAGAAGCGGAAGAAATAAAATGGAAACAAAAAGTAGACTTACAATTTAGAGCAAGGTTATTGGAGACAGGAGCAAAACTGAAAAGTTACGGAGGGCCACACACTCCTTCACCAGCTGGGCATGAATAATTAAGCCGGTAAAAAAGGAAAAGATAAGCGTGATATTCCCATATACTCTTGAAGTTAAAGCACTTGATTAGTAGAATTAGAATATAAAATAACAGGTTACAGGAAAAAATGACAAGTTAGATTCGAATCTTCTTCATTAGCAGGGCGTAAATGACGAAGGTGACAGCCATATTGGTGTAGAAAGAATCATGAAGAAGAAGAAGGAGGAGGAGAAGGAGGACATGTAGTGGTAGTAATAGTAGTAGTAGTAAAGGGAAAACTCAAGGAAAAATAGTGAAAGATTATAGAGTTAGAAGGAAAAATGACAGGTTAGGCAGACCCCCCCAGTGCTTCACCAGGGGGGCTAAATAATTAACTGGGTCGTCCTGTTCGTGTTGAAAGACGCATCAAGAATGTAAGAGCGGCATTTTTCATCCCCACTGCCCTCTGTCCTGCCACCCATCATTGATAAAGTGACCATGTTCTTTTTGAGGGAGAGAGAGAGAGAGAGAGAGAGAGAGAGAGAGAGAGAATCACAGATATTAAATCGTAACTAATTATCGACAAATCCTACGTAACAATACCCTGCCTTTTCTTCGTCACGGTAAGCACTTTAATTAAGGCAGGTGGCATCATTTATACCAGTAATTAATAACGCACATAAAGCTATCAGTGCTAACGTGGGTTGCGCCGTTATTTTTTTTCCCGATTGCCTGGGGACCTACTCTTTTGTATAACTATCATGGGAATTCAGTTCATTGTGCCTTGTTATCTATGGACTACATTGTTCAGTTCTTTAGTGTATCTTGAAGTGTCTGATTGCCTAGTGACTGAAACAAAGTCTGACAAATTAACCCTTTTAGTCAGAGGATTTTCCATATTTAATTATGGACAGAGACATGACAGTCCGTTCCCTGAAGCCCAGTAGTCCTTCAGTACGCCACACACCTTCACATGTCATCACCTGGGTACAAACACACACCTTCCGCAATG
The DNA here is from genome assembly GCF_032717465.1 of Coenobita brevimanus. Lineage (NCBI taxonomy): Eukaryota > Metazoa > Arthropoda > Malacostraca > Decapoda > Coenobitidae > Coenobita > Coenobita brevimanus. The sequence goes on from NC_137060.1 coordinate 3,174,972, forward strand.
AATACTTCATTTTCAGTCCGGGCTGGTGTGATGGTATTAACGGTGGTATTTTAATAACAAATCGGATAACCTTGTGCAAGATCCGTGATATATATGTTAACGGGTTCAAGTCATCAGACTGTTCCATGCCACGGTCTGGGATCGAACTCGCGTCCTTATGTTTCAGACAACCTTACTGCCACCTTCCCCACCTCCCATTTACAAGAGATTCATTTTTATATACGAAGAACCTTTAACTGTGAGGATGGCAGATGAAAGCTACGCCTACGAGTATAGTTGTATTACCTTATCTTGGCACGGATTTTCGTCCTTCTGCAGCTTATTTCAGAAAGCTCAGTGGCAGAAAGAGACATTGCTGTGGCTCTGTGTCTTTTCCTTCACACTTGTTATATCATATTGTGCTCTAGTGTTACTCTTTTGTTACACCTGCACATCAGAGGTTAAAGGATGACAGTTTTAGGTCAGGTCGCAGTAAAAAGTAGACTTCCTGCAGTTCAAAGAGTGTCTCTTAAGCTTAATAAATAAAGCATCTACGATTAATATATATATATATATATATATATATATATAGATAGATAGATATGTATATATATGTTTATGTATATAAATATGTATATATATGTATATATATCTATGTATAATATATATATATATATATATATATATATATATGTGTATAATATATATATATATATATATATATATATATGTATAATATATATATATATATATATATATATATATATATATATATATATATATATATATATATATATATATATATATAATAATGGCGAGTGTTTGTATGTTTTTACCTCTAAACTCGGCTCCCTTAGGGTCTACCCCCAAATATGATATATATTTGAATCAGCATGATCCAGGGAGTGTTTTGGTGTATAATTTAATAGGATTAATTGTATGTTGAAAAGTTTTCATTGGCCGAAGGCCCAATCAGCCCTCTCCAGGAGCTAGCCGAAAATGTCCGCCCGGAAGGCGGACTTTTTCGGCTAGTATATATATATATATATATATATATATATATATGTGTGTGTGTGTGTGTGTGTGTGTGTGTGTGTGTGTGTGTGAGAGAGAGAGAGAGAGAGAGAGAGAGAGAGAGAGAGAATAATTTGCAGGGAAAACGTGGCAAAGATTGGCACAGTCAAGGAATTCGTGGAAAAGGTTGGGGGAGGCCTTTGTTCAGCAGTGGACTAGTTATGGCTGATGATGATGATGATGATTCTCTCTCTCTCTCTCTCTCTCTATCGGGCAGGAGGTGATTATCCCTGCAAGAGGGAGGGATCGAACCACGGTCCATCGAGATCTCGGTTCGTTACGAAACCAATGGACTGTGTTATGCAGGGTGGTCCGTATATTGCGCTGTCCATGTTTTGTGTGTTGCGGGGACGGCTCAGTCTGCTTTCCAGCGGCGAATACATTTTGGGAGCTTCATGAAATTTGCAATCACCCATGGAATCCATGGATGTAAAAAGCAGACACTGTGATGCACCGAAAGGGTTATAGGAAGTAACAGCTTATGGAGAGTAGACACTGGTAGCGCTGACTGAGCCGTGTCCACAACACGTGTGAATTGAGTTGCTTAATACTGTACCGTATATATACTACATGGACCACCTGTATATTAGATCAGTGGGCTTCAAGGTACAGTGTTATTGGCAATTTAATATGCGTATACAGATAAATTATTGGCGATGTAGTATGCGTAATACAACTAATTATCATTTTAATGATCTTGATATAATTCTAATATCTACACAGTTTTCTTCAGTAACGTGGAATAGGATAAACAGATGCAATAGGCAAAATAACTCGCTGAGGAAAAGGCTTTACGAAATATCCCAAGCGACTATAAATACGACCATTATACGATAGTCTGATATGTACTGAATGGTTTGTGGTGGAGGAGCCGTGAATGTGATGACTGCTTCACCAACAGTGTTAATTTCGCAGCTGTGTAATGCGTTCTTTACATTTTGTTGTACATATAGTCATAGTCATTATAACATTTCGCCTTTCATATGCATCACTTTTCCTACAAACAAACTTCTTTCCCATTCGTACGTCACCAACATGGGAAAGGACCAAGTCTAGCTTTCACTCTTCTTCCGTGGAGTCCGGCCCTGCAGTGGGCGTAATATGACTGGCAGATACTGATACTGTAGTTGATGATGGAAAATATTTATTTACAAATATACAATACTGTGTCCGTTTGTTATTATGTCTGCTTTCCATAAGTGGAGACCTACTGTATTCCCATGATTTCTTTTTTCTTTCTCTCCGTCAAACACTTTACAGTCTGGTGCCATGCTTATATTTCTTCACCAGTTCCCTTCAAAGGTGGTACAATTTTTCCCTGGACAAATACCCCCAGATACTTTTCTTTTTTTTCAAGTATTTTAAAGGGATTTATGGGGTCAAACGTCAGACCATATGAAGACACAAGTTTAGGGGTCCAGTATTCTTGCAGGTTCATGAATCATCATGACAAGTTGCAAAGAAATATGTCAGTGTATTGTAGCTGTGTGGAGACCATCTTGAATTTCTTTGGTAATGTTGGGAATCTTTATTAATAATTTACGAGTATATCACTTCTTCATTAGGTGGGATATAAGGTCAGGATTTAAGAAAATACGTATATGATGAAGCTTCTTCTTCATACATGGAGACATTTTTAATTCTTTTTCTCATTTCCAGGTGAGTGCAAAGGAGGAGAATGATGGAGAGAAGGAGGGGAGGAGAAAAGGAAAAGTTGGAGAGGTAAGAGGTAGGGAGAAAAACTGGAAGAAGAGAAAGAAGAGGACTGAGGAGGAGGAGAGGTAGGGAGAAGAAGAGCAAGGAAAAGTGGAGGGGTGAATGGAGAGGGAGAAGAACACAGAGGGAGGAGAAAAGAGCAGGAGGTGAGATAAGGGGAAGAGGATGAGGAGTAGAAGTAGGAAGAAATAGAGGAGGATGAGAGAAAAGCTGAAGGAGAGGAAGAGAAAAGAAAGGAAGATAAGAGCAGAATGAGGGAAAGGATGATAGAGGGGAGAGGAGAGGAAAGGTATGGGAGTCGAGACCCTTATTGTTGTGGGTTTAGGAGGCTCCCTATTGCCTTTTTACAATAACTTAGCCTACCCTTTGTCTCCATCTTGAATGCTGAGTCGTAGCAACAGATAAACACAAGAATATGGCGCTAGTTATGAAGAAGTGTTATGGGGAGGATATACAGCCGTAACATTGTCGTCTTTCAGTGCTACGTGAAAGAAGCTGCAAAGGACGAAAATTTGGATCAAGTTAAGGTGAAAAAGTTATTATTATTATTTTTTAAAATCGCTGTCATACCGTGACGATTAATACTGCCTGGTACACACTAATATTCCCTTGTATAGAAAATGGGTATTTTGAACAGTGTTGCGCGTTCTGGGGGCGTGGTAGTGGCTGGCAGGACCCATATACATATAATCCTGGTGGCTGGATTGACTCCAGCTGACAGGTGGCGTGAAGCACGTTAGCCTGGATGTTTATGCCTGTGGGATGAAGTCAGGATTCCAGGGCCCAGATTCTACAAACCGTCATAGCTAAGTCCGTCGTACATATCTAAACAAAATGGCGCATTTTAGACATAACTCCGTCAGAAACTCGTATGGTCGACCATAAACTCCTATGGACGACCATAATAAGACGCGCGATGGTATGTTCGGGTTCACCCTGTCTTAACGCCGCCTATGACCGTCAGAAGTGTGTCAACATGGCCGCACCACAGCAAGCAGATCCCCAGCCGAGGAATATTTTCCGAAGAAGGGACGTGCTTAACGAGCTCAGTGATGCTGAGCTTATCAAGAGATACCGGCTAGACAGGGACGGTATTTTGTATGTCACCAATCTTGTGAGAGACGCCTTATCGAATGACACCAAGAGGAGAAACCCACTCACCCCGGAGCTTAAGGTCATCATAACACTACGTTATCTTGCTACCGGAAAAATGCCAATGTGCAGAGTTTGGGCTTTACAGTACTTGTAGGGCTAGCCCCAGCAGGTTAGGTTAATTATGGACGTCTAAAAAATATTAAATAATAAATAATTAAATATAATAAAATAATAATGGGATAGGTAAAGTTTAGACTGGTGGAAAAAATAATACTTTAGGTTAAGGTTAGTGTAAAAAAATATGAAAATATTAAATAAACCAGAAACAAATTATAGAAATATATAACTCAACCTAACCCAGATGAACTGGTTATTGTCCCATTGCTGTCCATAGCAATGAACATTTTCTTTAACTTGCTTTGGACTTAAGAAAATATTTGTAATGTAGGTTAAGTATATTATAATAAATAATGATATGAATAAAAAAAAAAAAATATATATATATATATATAATAAAATTTAACCTAACCAAGTTTAGCCCAGCCAACAAAAAAATACTAATATGAAATTAGATGAAATTAATAAGGTAGGTTAAGTTTACACTAGTCAGACAGTGTTTTTGGTTACACACTTTTCAACGGGAATACGTTTCAGCGCATTTTCTCACAAACGAATTCCTATTTTACTATGTCTAACTTCCCCAAAAGTCGTAATATGAAGTTAAAACAATTTAAATCCAAGAAAATAATGCCAAGAACCTATTTTATTCCATAAATTTAAAGTTGACAAATTGTGAGCGGTGCGTTCTAGCAGCTGACGGTGTTGTTGGATTAGTGAGGTATGGCCGACGACTTCCGACGGCCATAAAACTGACTGTCATAAATTTGCTTAGCTATGACGGTTAGCTAGGGTCGACCATAAGCACTATGCAGAATACAGGCCCAGAGACTTGAATAATGAGGGGATGACAGACGGACCCATTCAATTGCGCAAACTATTAGGTAGTTTCTCCTTTTACCGTTTGTTTCCCCTTCTGCGAAACGTTCATCACCCAGTCTGTAGGTGGGGAAAGAGGTCTAGATGATGGTAATGCTGGTGATGATGATGATGATAGTGATGATGACATATATTGTGTTAAATTATATACATAACCCACCAGGGTTAACGCGCCGTATGTAGAAATAGGCAAACCCGGTAAAGAGGTAAAGGAAAAGGACAGAGAGAGAGAGAGAGAGAGAGAGAGAGAGAGAGAGAAGGAAGAGGAAGTTGAAGAGAATAAAGGCAAATGAAAGGACAGGAGAGTAGGAACGGGCAGGGAAAACAACACATGCAGAGAGAGGAAAGTTGGAAAAAAGAGGAAGTAATGAAAAGAAGAAGAGGAGGAGGAGGATTTGAGGAGACGCAGGGAAGGAAAAGCAAAGGGATGAGGAACGAAAACAGAAAGGAGAGGAACAGACCTGATGGAGACTAAAGCAAAGTGGATTACAGTGCGAGAGTATTGAGGCTTTCGATAGCGTAAGGAGAGAGAGAGAGAGAGAGAGAGACTAGGGGTGTATATTATTCAACACAGTCAGGTCACACAACTCAGTCACACTAACTTTCCACGCGTGTGTCAAGTTGTGGCATTTTTTGAGCAGTGGATTAGGAACCTGCAGTGTAAGTACCGGCCACACGTCTTGTTGGGCTGTGTTCTTGCTGCTGCCAGACGATTGTTAATGAACTTTAAGGGAGTATACTCCGAGGTAGATTAAGGAAGGCTAGATATATCTAGATAAATAGATAGTTAGATAGATAAATTTATTTGGTACACCAACATTACATAAAATATTATAGGAAAGGTTTTAGTCCAACACAGAGCTTTAAAAAAAAAGAACTTATAACATGAACCTGTAGAACGTTATCAAAGTACATGAAAACAGTAATAGGTATGAAGGTCAGTGAAGGTACAGACATGTGTACAACAGTAAACGAAATGATACCAGCATCCCCATGCAGTGTGAAAAGTCTTGGAAGGTTTCTGTCTTCTCACTTCCTTCACCATTATGATTTCTTCCTTCTTCCTTCCTCTCACCCCCATCTCTCTCACCAACCCCTTCACTCCATTAAACACTTTTCCCGCACTCTCACCTCTCCTACTAACCTTTTTCATCCTCGCTCCCTCTCCCTCCACCTTCTCCGTCCCACCATTGTGTCCTGGTGTGCTTTTCTCTCCCTCCATGTCTGCCACATCATCACCGCCTCCACACTGCGGCTTTACCCACAGAAATTACACGTACAAATCCAGGCAGCAGGGAAAATACGAAGGGTGGAAGTGAGACGAAAAAGAGCCAGTTAAAGAGACGAGTTCCTTGCTTCCTGCCCTGACAATGAACGGCACCATCATGAGGTGTGGTGAGAGAGAGAGAGAGAGAGAGAGAGAGAGAGAGAGAGAGAGAGAGACGTCTGAGAAACAACTTCTCAAAATGAGAATGAAAGTGAGAGTGGGAAATAGTTTACCTACAAGGATATATATATCTATCTATCTATCTATATACCTAGGCTGCTTCCCCCAAGGAAAGGGAGGTAGCCGAGACAGGACGACTCACTCTCCATTTACTCATCCATTCAAACACATTCATTCGCATCTTAGCCCCAAAGGGGAGAACGGACAGATCCTCACCGCATCACACCGCACAAGGGTCAACTGCGCAATGCAAGCAGTGACATCCACAGCAGGGCCCGACAGCAGAACTGGTTTACCCCTGCCACATCATAACAGACCCATCCCCTTACCCGCACCTGACCTGACTAGCTGATCAGACCAAATGCGGGAGAATATCCCCTCAGGGCTGCGTCATCACTTATTCATTCACAATTTCTCTCCATTTATTTCTGTCACGCACAGCCACTCTTCCTTGCTCAACAGACATCCCTCTCGCATCCAGCGCTCTCTTCACACTGTCCATCCATCCTATTCGTGGTCTTCCTCTCAGTCTTACACCTCTCACATCAGATCTAGTTATCTTTTTCACCAATCGCTCATTATCCATTCTCTCCATATGCCCAAACCATTGCAACACCCTCTGCTCAACTCTACCAGCCATCTCCCGAACAACTCCAGTTCTCCTTCGCACTTCATCATTTCGCACTCGATCCATACGCGTCACTCCACACATACTCCTCAGACATCTCATCTCCATTACATTCAAACTTTTCCTCTCTGCTACACCCATATTCCATGTTTCAGCCCCATATAACGCAGTCGGTACCACAACACCCTCATACAGCCTTCTCTTTACATCCATTCTAAGCGAACGACATTTAAACACTTTTTTCATTCCTCCCAGCACCTTTCCTACTTCATTAATTCTAGACTTCACTTCTGCATCTATTCTTCCATCCACAGCAACATGTGACCCTAGATATTTAAAACAATCTACCTCCTCAAGCAACTCACCATTCAAAACTATATTCATCCCCCTACCATCTATCAACCTCGTACACTTCATCACTTTACTCTTATTCTCATTTACTTTCAATTTCCTCCTTTCACACACCCTTCCAAACTCCTCTACCAACTGTCTCAATTTCTCCTCTGAATCAGTCACCAATGCAGTATCATCTGCAAACAGCAGTTGCTTCAGATTCCACTCTCCTCCATCAACATTTACCAGATTCAGACCACCTAAAACTCTTGCATTCACCTCCCTTACAACACCATCCATGTAAATATTAAACAACCAAGGCGACATCACACATCCCTGTCGCAGCCCCACTCTCACGGGAAACCAATCACTCACAGCATTTCCCACTCTTACACACGCTCTACTATTTACATAAAAACTTTTCACCCCTTTTAGTAACCTACCATCAAGTCCATACAATCTTAAAACAGTCCACAAAGCCTCCCTATCAATTCTATCATACGCTTTCTCTAAATCCATAAATGCCCAAAACACATCCTTGCCTTTCGCTAAATACTTTTCACACACTTGTCTCACAGCAAACACCTGATCAACGCATCCCCTCCCTCTCCTAAAGCCACACTGCTCATCACTAATCACTCCCTCTGTACCCTCTCTAACTCTCATAATTAACACTCTGCCATACACTTTACCTACAACACTCAACAGACTTATACCCCTAAAGCTAGTACATTCATACTTATCACCCTTGCCTTTATACAACGGGACCACACAAGCACTTGCCCAGTCAATTGGCACCATACCTTTCTCAAAGCACACATTCAATAATCTTACTAACCAGTCAACAATAGTCACTCCACCACCCTTCAGGCATTCCACAGCACACCCATCCATACCTGCAGCTTTCCCTGTTTTCATCTCCTTTACTGCCTTCTCCACTTCCTCCTTCGTGATCAAAGAATCATTCAACTCTCCCAACACATTTATTCCTTGCACCCTTCTATCTGCCACAATCTCAGCCACCCTTTCCTCCTCTACATTTAACAATCTTTCAAAATACTCTGCCCATCTCTTCCTTATATATATATATATATATATATATATATATATATATATATATATATATATATATATATATATATATACCAGTGTGTGTGTGTGTGTGTGTGTGTGTGTGTGTGTGTGTGTGTGTGTGTGTTAAAGTGGCATGATTATATGGAGTGAATGGATCATGATAAATTATTAAGCTGAGTAAAATTGTGTGGAAGCAACAAGAAAAACAACAACAATGACGTACTCTGGGTAAAGGGCTTGTCAGTCCCTCACTCGTCATTTCCTGCACAGCACACCACCTCTGTAACATTGTCTGTCTGTCTGTCTATCGCCAGGGACGTTAATACCGGAAGAGGTGGCCTCAAACGAATCGGCTCTATGTCAACCTGCCATCAGCCATCAGGCTGTCCGTTCTCCAACTCACATCCCCTCTTTCATATACCTGTCCACCCCATCCCTCCATACCATCCTCGGTCTCCTCTTCCCCTCCCTTCCCCTCCATTATTGACACACTCTCCTAGTCAGTCTCTCATTCAACATTCTCTCCACATGGACAAACCATCTCAGGTTACTTCTAATGTTTTCCAGCACATCCACATCACACCACAACGCTCCTTCACTTCCTCATTTACCTTCTCTCCTCGTAACACCGTATGTTTACATCAATTTACTCAGCAACCCACATACAAAAATATTATATAAAATCCCGATTATTCATGGTGTGTAAATTGGTCTGCAAAATTTGTATCGCTTTCTAATACTTCTTCCCTCACCCTTAGCATTCGTTTTCAATGAATGTCCTCCTCTCTCTTATTTCTCCTATCCTTTCTATCACTTTATTACTCGTCTTTCCATTTCAAGTGGCTCTACACTGAGTGTCAAGCCTAATGGTGTTCTGTAACCAAGGAAACCATTTGCAGTTCTGGGTGGTAACCATATGAACAAATAACGGGGTGATGCAGAGCTTAATTTGGTGTTCCTACATGTTAAAGAATGGATCTATCTATCTATCTATATACCAAGGCTGCTTCCCCCAAGGAAAGGGAGGTAGCCGAGACAGGACGACTCACTCTCCATTTACTCATCCATTCAAACACATTCATTCGCATCTTAGCCCCAAAGGGGAGAACGGACAGATCCTCACCGCATCACACCGCACAAGGGTCAACTGCGCAATGCAAGCAGTGACATCCACAGCAGGGCCCGACAGCAGAACTGGTTTACCCCTGCCACATCATAACAGACCCATCCCCTTACCCGCACCTGACCTGACTAGCTGATCAGACCAAATGCGGGAGAATATCCCCTCAGGGCTGCGTCATCACTTATTCATTCACAATTTCTCTCCATTTATTTCTGTCACGCACAGCCACTCTTCCTTGCTCAACAGACATCCCTCTCGCATCCAGCGCTCTCTTCACACTGTCCATCCATCCTATTCGTGGTCTTCCTCTCAGTCTTACACCTCTCACATCAGATCTAGTTATCTTTTTCACCAATCGCTCATTATCCATTCTCTCCATATGCCCAAACCATTGCAACACCCTCTGCTCAACTCTACCAGCCATCTCCCGAACAACTCCAGTTCTCCTTCGCACTTCATCATTTCGCACTCGATCCATACGCGTCACTCCACACATACTCCTCAGACATCTCATCTCCATTACATTCAAACTTTTCCTCTCTGCTACACCCATATTCCATGTTTCAGCCCCATATAACGCAGTCGGTACCACAACACCCTCATACAGCCTTCTCTTTACATCCATTCTAAGCGAACGACATTTAAACACTTTTTCATTCCTCCCAGCACCTTTCCTACTTCATTAATTCTAGACTTCACTTCTGCATCTATTCTTCCATCCACAGCAACATGTGACCCTAGATATTTAAAACAATCTACCTCCTCAAGCAACTCACCATTCAAAACTATATTCATCCCCCTACCATCTATCAACCTCGTACACTTCATCACTTTACTCTTATTCTCATTTACTTTCAATTTCCTCCTTTCACACACCCTTCCAAACTCCTCTACCAACTGTCTCAATTTCTCCTCTGAATCAGTCACCAATGCAGTATCATCTGCAAACAGCAGTTGCTTCAGATTCCACTCTCCTCCATCAACATTTACCAGATTCAGACCACCTAAAACTCTTGCATTCACCTCCCTTACAACACCATCCATGTAAATATTAAACAACCAAGGCGACATCACACATCCCTGTCGCAGCCCCACTCTCACGGGAAACCAATCACTCACAGCATTTCCCACTCTTACACACGCTCTACTATTTACATAAAAACTTTTCACCCCTTTTAGTAACCTACCATCAAGTCCATACAATCTTAAAACAGTCCACAAAGCCTCCCTATCAATTCTATCATACGCTTTCTCTAAATCCATAAATGCCCAAAACACATCCTTGCCTTTCGCTAAATACTTTTCACACACTTGTCTCACAGCAAACACCTGATCAACGCATCCCCTCCCTCTCCTAAAGCCACACTGCTCATCACTAATCACTCCCTCTGTACCCTCTCTAACTCTCATAATTAACACTCTACCATACACTTTACCTACAACACTCAACAGACTTATACCCCTAAAGCTAGTACATTCATACTTATCACCCTTGCCTTTATACAACGGGACCACACAAGCACTTGCCCAGTCAATTGGCACCATACCTTTCTCAAAGCACACATTCAATAATCTTACTAACCAGTCAACAATAGTCACTCCACCACCCTTCAGGCATTCCACAGCACACCCATCCATACCTGCAGCTTTCCCTGTTTTCATCTCCTTTACTGCCTTCTCCACTTCCTCCTTCGTGATCAAAGAATCATTCAACTCTCCCAACACATTTATTCCTTGCACCCTTCTATCTGCCACAATCTCAGCCACGTTTTCCTCCTCTACATTTAACAATCTTTCAAAATACTCTGCCCATCTCTTCCTTACTGCATCCATCTCAATTAACATCCTTCCATCCTCTGCTTTTACTCGTTCTTCCTTCCCAGACTCTCCCTTTCGCACCCTTTTCACCTCCTTCCAAAACATTTTCTTATTCTGTTGAAAATTCTCTGTCAGCCGCCTACCCCACCTCTCATCTGCTGCCACTTTAGCATCACGCACAGCCCTTCTCGCTCTATTCCTCTTTTCCTTATACCTTTCATATGACATCTCATCCTTCCTCTGCAGCCACACTTCATATGCACGTCTCTTCTCAGCCACAGCCATACTTACTTCCTCGCACCACCATTCACTTCCTTTTCTTACACCACCACCCACACGTCTCACACCACACACCTCTTCTGCATGCTCCACCACAGCACTCTTAAACAACTGCCATTCCTCCTCCACACTGCCATTTTCCCGATCTTTCACTGCGTTCCACTCATCTTTCAATTTCTCCTGATACTCTATCTTTTTCTCTCTTTTATCCAACTCACTCACTTTCAAAACCTCCCTGCCACACCTAACCCTCCTAGCTCTCACCCATCTCTTACCTACTCTTAACTTTCCCTCCACCAGGTAGTGGTCAGACATACCTCCACCCTCCCCTCTCAGAACTCTCACATCCAACAATCTTCCTATTACATTCCTAGACACAACCACATAGTCCATCAAGGCTCTATCAACAACCCTTCCACCCTCCTGTCTCACCCATGTATACTTATAAATATCTTTCTTCTCAAACAGCGTATTCCCAATCACCATCTCTCGCTCAACACACATCGCTATCATTCGTTCCCCATTTTCATTTCTTCCAGGCACACCATGCATACCAACTACGCCTTGAACTGCTACATTTCCCACTCTAGCATTCAGATCTCCCATCATTACCACATTCACATTCGCTCCAAAACTCTGCAGACACTCATCAACATCATTCCAGAAAGACTCCCTCTCTTGTTCATCCCTTTCACTACCAGGCCCATATGCACTCACAAACACCCACAACTCACGTTCAAATTTCGCTTTCACCCACATCAGTCTCGATGACACCTCCTTCCATTCAATCACACACTGCTGCACTTCCGGACTCACTAACAAGGCCACACCTTCTCTTGCCCTTCCTCTATCAACACCTGACAATCTTCCATTCACACTTCCAAACATATATTCCCCCTTCCCTTTCATCTTCGTTTCACTCAAAGCTAACACATCCAACTTTCTTCTCACAAACATTCTCCCAATCTCCTCCCTTTTAGCCTCAATTGTACTACATCCACGCACATTCATAGACCCAATCTTCAGGGTACGGGGATAACTCCATCCCCCGTCCCTTTCTCTGGCCTGTCTCTTTTTAGGAACTAAAAAAACAGAGGAGGGGGTCCCTAGTCCCCTCACCCCGCCCCATAAATATGGCGTCCATCTCTCCAAACCTCCGCATCCTTTCCCGCGCCTTGCTGTAGTGAGGCGCTCTCTACCGCGGGAGAACTGCACGGGACGGCCCTTCAGGAACGGGTGCTTACCTGCGGTTGATGGATTTGGTCAACAAGTGTTACTCAACAACAATCCCTTCAAACCCCCTCCCTCACCACAAACAATGGCACCAGCCCCACACAAGAGCGCGTGTAGTAATGGAATCCTTTGAGTGTTTGAAAATGTCCTGGCGACCAATTACAGTCTAGGTAATTAAGGCGTCATTTCCGCGACGTAAGGGAGTTTGGGGGATTGGTCCTTTGATTTTCTCCTGTTTTAGTTTTTCTATCTCCTCCATCTCCTATGTCTCTTCTCGTTTTATTCTTTCGTTTTTTGGGGGAGAGGGGGTTGCAGGGATCTGTATTTTTCTTATCACTTCTCATTTTCTTTCGTCTCTCATTGTCTTCTCATTTCCATTTTCTGCTGCTCATTCGCTTCATCTTTTTATCATTCCTTTATTTAATTTTGCATTTGAATCGTGTGATGAAGTCTTGCAGCACTAGAGTTTTATTGACACATTTTTCTTTCTCTCCACCTCCTGTTTTTCTTAGTCGCTCATAATGGAGTCTCGGAGTTCCGGGTTTATGGTATTTCTTTCACCAGGATTATTGTTTGGTTTTGAGAGTGAGGGATAGTAGAGTCCAGGAATATGGGGGTTTGATGGCAAGTTTTATGTGTTATTTCTCGTTAGGATTACTTCATTTCTTTTTCTCCATCTTGTCTTTTTCATTTTGCCATCTGTTTCGTCTCGTCTATTTCTTTCACGATATATATATATATATATATATATATATATATATATATATATATATATATATATATATATATATATATATGCAAACTAACCACAGGAGAAATGAAAGGAGCGACAGTGAGTATTTTCGTATATTACATCTTCAGACAGAGTGAGACAGAACCGTAAAGGGTAGAGGTCTTTTATGCACACCCGCAGCAGATAGTGGCACACGGAACAATGGATGACCTGAATTTTTACCTGCTGCTTAACTTAGGGTCACCTGCAGCAGGGAGTGGAACACAACAAAGGATGACCTGAATCTAAAAATACACGTGACAAAGGAGGAGGGAGTAGGAGGGGAGGAAAGGGGAGTGGGAGGGAGGTAAATTTTACACACAAAAATTTGGTATGGCCATGGGTAATCCCCTCTCCCCAGTTCTGGCAAATATTTACATGGAGTACTTTGAGAAACATTTATTGACCTCCATAAAGGAGCAAAACATAGTTTGGTTCCGATACGTTGATGATATCCTGTGCTTCTGGCCTAACAGTCTTCCCATTGATGAATTTCTCCTGCGATTAAATTCGTTAGTTCCATCGATTAAATTTACTCATGAGATGGAAATGGATAATGAATTGCCATTTTCGGATGTAAAAGTTATCAGGGACCAAAATGTTTCGAAGACTAAGGTATACAGAAAACCTACAAATATTATGTCATATGTTCATTACTGTTCAAACCATCATATTAATGTAAAAAGATCTGTGTTCATATCCATGTACCTAAGAGCATATAGAATTTCAGACCCAGAATTTTTAGATGATGAACTAAAAATGATTCAGAGTATTGGAAAGAAGCTAAAATATCCACAAAGCATACTAACTCAGTGCCACAATACAGCCAAGAAACGATTCCTTGAAGGGAAAACTAATAAGCCAGAACATTCAAAGAACCCTTGTCCTCCCCTTCCATGAAAATTTTCTTGATGTTGTTCACATACTGAGGAAACTCAATGTACAAGTAGTATTCAAATATGAGAACACCATCAAAAAAACCCTCATCAAGAACAGCCCTTTCAGTAATTCAGGCGTTGTTTACAAAATCCCATGTAAAAGCTGTAACAAATTTTACATAGGACAATCTGGAAAAGATTTGGAAACTAGAATCTCACAACATAAATAGTGTAAGAACAGCCCAACAGAGCAGTGGTTTATTTCAGCACAAAGCATCCAGTGATCACCATATTGACTGGACAGGCTCCAAGATTCTAGCAAGATCAAAAAGCTTAGATGAAAGAAATGTAATAGAATCTTGTCTAATTTCTGGCACATATGAAAAGAATGTAAACATGAGCTATGGTCATTTTAAGTGTAATAGATTGTTAACTGAATTAATTTTAAAGCAGTATCTCCCAGACTAACACGTGATTGTTCCCTGTCATCTCCTGGTGGTGTAGTCACACCTGTGTGGGACACACCAAGCATTAATCCTCTAGGTCTTAAGTTAAGCAGCAGTATTTATCCCCTCCTCCCTCCCCCCTCCCCCCTCCCTCCCTCTCCCCGTTCCTCCCCTCCTACTCCCTCCTCCTTTGTCACGTGTATTTTTAGATTCAGGTCATCTTTTGTTGTGTTCCACTTCCTGCTGCAGGTGACCCTAAGTTGAGCCGCAGGTAAAAATTCAGGTCATCCATTGTTCTGTGTGCCACTACATGCTGCGGGTGTGCATAAAAGACCTCTACCCTTTACGTTTCTGTCTCACTCTGTCTGAAGATGTAATATACGAAAGGACTCACTGTCGCTCCTTTCATTTCTCCTGTGGTTAGTTTGCATACATATCTTCACGGTGAAGTCTCTGCATATATATATATATATATATATATATATATATATATATATATGAAAGTTGGATATATGAGAATTTAGGAATATAGGGGTCTTCTCTTTTGTTTCCTTCTTATCTCCATATTGTCATGATTCTCTATTCACGTGGATTTTTTTTTTTTTTTTTTGGGGGGGGCGAGTAGGGGATATGACAATAGGAATTAGGAGGGTCTTATAGTAGCTGTTTTGTTTTATCAGTTTTTCATTGGCATTCGTTTTTTTTCTGTCTTTACTTCTGTTCCCCCTCCTCATTACCTTCTTTGATGACTGTGTAAATATTTTGTTTGGTTCAGATATAAGTTCAGCAACACCGGAATTTGGTTGTCACTCTTCCATTTTTCTCATCCTCTCGCCTCGTTTTCTTACTCCGTCGCTCATAATTCAGTCTGAGGGATACGGGCTGATGGCATTTCTTTGGCCAGTATTTTTGTTTTGAGAGTTGAAGATATAGCCCTGGAATATGAGGCCTTCTTTTATTCTTTATGCTTTTTCCTCAGTTTTCCGTTATTCTCCGTCTTCCGTTATGTTTTTTCTATATCCATTTTCTATTCCTTGTCCTTTTTTTTTTTTTTTTTTTTTTTGACGTCTTTTCACGTAGGTTTTATTTTGTTTTCGAACTTTGTGATACTGAAGGCTAGGATATGAGGAGCCTGCTATAGTCTCACCAATCTAAAACCAAGGTTTGGGTGGAGTCCAGCCGGGGATTTCCCGCCGTACAGCGCTGCCTTGTTTCCTATACTCTGATTGGCTAGTGGCTGACCTGACACCGTTATAATTCGCTGGTCACATCTCGCCACCTGGCCTGACATGACTTCACCCACTTGTGTGTGTGTGTGTGTGTGTGTGTGTGTGTGTGTGTGTAAAGACAAACTAATTTAAGTTATAAATATAATTTAAGTTATATATATAACAGAAAGTGAACAGTGGAAGCACGTGACAGAAGCTTAAATCTCCCTCCAATGGATCTGGATGTTGCCGCTCGTGAGTGTTTTAACTTATTTATTTCTATTAAGAAAATAGCGTATGTTCTACTGATTCCTTCAAATTATATTATAAACGTAATTGTTACATTACTTACCCAACTTAGAACGATCGTGAAAGTCGGTAAAAGTAACTACATTTTTTTCAGCACCACTGTAAAATATGTATGCCACGTTTCTTTATTGATGTACAAGAGCCATATGCATTACACGTTTACCTTCCTTTGATATGCTAGAATACTTACGTTTATATTATCTTAGTATGTGTGTACCTATCTGTGATGCCTATTACATATATAACAGAATCTACTCATCGCTCGTTTAGGAAGTATGGCATGGCTGCACCCAGCGCCAGACCCCACCCAAACCTTGGTTTTAGATTGGTGAGACTATAGTACTTCTCCATCTTCAGAGTTCCTCTTCCTCCACATCAGTGGGTTTTTACCGAGCTGAATAAAATCGTGTGAAGGCAGCAAGAATGAAGTCAAGGAGTCATGGCCGTGGTGAGGGGGATCAACGAACAGGTGTAAACAAGGTGTAAAAATCATCCAATAAAAACCGTCACGAGTGGCGGCAGCTTAATATTAATTGGTATGAGAGTTTTACCGCCAAGTTGTTTGGTCTCTTGTGTAATGGGTCACTTGTTTATTTTTTATTTCCATTATTTTCCAATTAGTACGCTGCTTTGTACTTTCTCTTCTCAGTGACGGTGTATTTTTGTTATTCAGCTTTGGAATTGTCCACCAAGTACTGTACAACAGAGTTTAATAAAAGCTGTGTCTGACCCCTCAAGTGTAAAAAGTCTGTCCTAAGGTGAATAGGCTTATGTTCGCCTGGAAGCAACAGCAATAAACTACATACACGTCACTGTAGTAGTAGTTGTTGTAGCCCCACGTTCAGGTGAAACATGGACCTGGTGGACTGCAGGTTGAAGCCGCCCCTCTGCACTCCACCATCCTCGTGTCTGGATATAGGGACGTTATTGAGGGACATTTGTACAACCAGGCAGTGGAGCCGCCTGGTTATATTGGTGCCACCACGTGAAGGCGTCCCTCTCCAGCATCACGTCACCGTATTAAATGGGTTATTTGATTATCAGAGTTTTACCGCCTCGTCGTGTCATGTATTTTTATCGGATCTTTTTTGTAGGTCTTTTATCTCCATTGTTTTCAGTCAGTACGCTGCTTTGTACGTGATGATCCGGAAATTTATATATTTACTACAAATATGGACACGATTTAAACAGCTTTTTTTCCCTTACGTAATCAAGGCTGCTGTAACGATATTTTTTTTCGCATTAAATGGCGGTACATTTTACAGATTTATAATGATTTATATCCTGATAACAATTATTAATTGAAGCGACATAATTACTGTTTTAAATCAAGTGATACTTTTCACCTGCCTTGTACAAAGGTCCCGTCAACCCCCTCATGGTGGGCACAAGTCTAGTGTTGTATTGCAGATAACGACAGACGATTTAATGCAGGCCAGAGTGGGTTATAGGAGCCACGGTGTTATTACTGTTGCCATTAACCCCCTCATGGTGGCCACAACTTTAGTATTTTATTGCAGTTAACAGCAGACGGTTTTCATCATCTGAGAGCGAGTGTAGGAGCCCGAGAGTGTTAATCCAAGTGGCGATTAACCCGTATTTTAAGTGTTTGCTGTCTTGAAATAGTTGATAGTGGGTTGGATGAGGCCTGGAGTGGACAGTGTAGCAGGGATAGTACCAAGTGGATAGGCAAGGAGTTAAAAGGATAGTGGTGGTAAAAAAGGCTTGAAAATAACATGGTAAAAGGAAGAGGTGGACAGGAAGAGAGAGGCAAGGAAAGAGGGAGAGGGAGAGAGGGAGAGGGAAGCTGGGAGGTGAAGGTGGGAGACGAGGAAGTGAAGGGAGGAGGTGAGGTGACAGGGGAGGGGGATGAGGATATGAAGTGAAGGGATGAGGTGAGGTGATAGAGGAGGGGGAACCAAAGACTAAGATGGTAAGGGCTGGAAGGAAGAAGAGGTGAGAGAGGTGGGGGTGAAAGGGGAAGGAGAAAGTAAGGAAGGAAGGAGAGTTGGTTGTAAAGGGAGGAGGTAAGGTCTGCAAGGGGTAGGGGAGAAGAGGGGAAAGGAGTGAGTGTAAAGGGTGAAGTGGGACCAAGGGGGGTAGGAGTAGGATGTGGTGGTGGTGGTGGACACTCACATATCTCAAGGTAACAGCCTTTGGGACTCCCTCAGGTAAAGACACACACACACACACACACACACACACACACACACACACACACACACACACACACACACACACACACACACACACACACACACACACACACACACTCTCTCTCTCTCTCTCTCTCTCTCTCCACTATACTCAAAACCAAAAACATTACATAGGAGTTAGTAAAATATATATGGGCCAGAGTGAGACTGTCTGATGGCGCTGGATGGTTGTAAATGTTTGGCAGAAATATATACAACCTTCAGCTTTGGTTGTTTTGATAATTGTGGAAGCTTGCCGGAAAAAATATCTTCTAACATTTTGCATATGATGTGTTGGATTTTGTTCTTGTTATTTATTTACGCCTTTGGGTGCTGTAGAGGGACGCCTTCACCTGTTCACCTGGTGGCACCGATATAACCAGGCGGCGGAACTGCCCGGCTACAAAAAGCTTCTCCCAACTCCCTGCCTATCCCAAAAGGTGGGAGAGTGATGGAGCGCAGAAAGGCAGCTTCATCCTGCAATCCACTGGGTTCACGTTCAATTGAACCTGGACCACAAAACAACAATGACAACAACAAGAGATGATTTTGTTCAGCATAGGTAAGCCTTCTCATATTCAAGGAATTAACCCTTTCAATACGGTGACGTGTTTTACTGATTTACTCTGGCGCTGACCAGGAGCCTACACGTGGAGGCGCTGAGTAGCCTGGGTGAAGCAGCTGTGACGTCCATCCAGGAGCCTAACCACATCGTATTTCCCAGCACCTCGCCATGGAAAGGACCCTTGTCCGACCCTGGTGAAGCGCTGTGCACCACAAGGGGGCGCCGGATCCCTACACGGCATATGTACTGTACTGTACTTGTAGGACGGCCCCCCACAGAACCAGCTGCTTACCTGTGGTCGACGGGTCTGGTAGTCCAGAGAGACCGCGGTTAAGCAAGAACAAGAACGGACTTATTCTTGCTGCCTGCTTACGGTTTTATTAAGTTTTGAGAGAAGTTTTGTAGTACTGAACGGGCAAAAGAAGGGCGTATGTAACCCCTTCAGTTTATAAAGTATCTACAAAGCTAAACAACAGTGTGTGTTTACAAAGTATCTACAAAGCCAAACAACAGTGTGTGTTTACAAAGTATCTACAAAGCCAAACAACAGTGTGTGTTTACAAAGTATCTACAAAGCCAAACAACAATGTGTGTTTACAAAGTATCTACAAAGCTAAACAACAATGTGTGTTTACAAAGTATCTACAAAGCCAAACAACAGTGTGTGTTTACAAAGTATCTACAAAGCTAAACAACAATGTGTGTTTACAAAGTATCTACAAAGCCAAACAACAGTGTGTGTTTACAAAGTATCTACAAAGCCAAACAACAGTGTGTGTTTACAAAGTATCTACAAAGCCAAACAACAGTGTGTGTTTACAAAGTATCTACAAAGCCAAACAACAGTGTGTGTTTACAAAGTATCTACAAAGCCAAACAACAGTGTGTGTTTATAAAGTATCTACAAAGCCAAACAACAGTGTGTGTTTACAAAGTATCTACAAAGCCAAACAACAGTGTGTGTTTACAAAGTATCTACAAAGCCAAACAACAGTGTGTGTTTACAAAGTATCTACAAAGCCAAACAACAGTGTGTGGACACTGATGGAATAAAACCAAAAAGTAACTGGACTGAAAGGGTTATTGAAGGCTGAGGCAAATAACCCCTCCAGCACAACCAAATACAAAAATACTCGATGCGGGAGCTTCAGCACCCGTAGGTTATTGCCCTTTGTGGGGTGTGGGGTGAGAGGGTGAGTTGATGTAGTGTGGTGTGCTGTGATGTGGTGTGGTGTGCGATGTAGTGTGGTGTGTAGTGTGGTGTGGTGTGTAGTGTGTGTACTGTAGTGTAGTGTGGTGTGGTGTGGTGTAGTGTGGTTTATTATGGTGTGGTGGGGGTGTAGTGTAGTGTGGTGTGGTTGTTGATCAATCCCAAACCGTCTGGCCGAGCAGATCCATCAACCGCAGCCAAGCAACCGCCTGTGCAGGACCGTCCCGGTCAGTGAAGCTATGTTCTCTTGCGGTAGACAGCGCCCCGCCACGGCGAGGCTCAGTGAAATGTGTGAAGGTTTGGTTCCTGGATGGACGCCGCATTTGCGCCCCTCCACCCAGTTACAGTATATGGGTGCACCATAATAAGCTCTATATCACCCCGTTATTTGGTTATATGTTCACCACTCAGCACTGAAAATGGTGTTCTGGGTTACAGGAAATGGAAAGAAGAGTAATTAAAGTGACAGGAGGGAAAGGGAGATTGGGAAGAGAGGAGCTCAGACATAGAAATAAAAGGATAAAGATGATGGAAGAAGTAGGCATCACTACATCAGGTGAGTGGATGATGACCGCCAGCACCTAGCACCGGTGTGGTGTGGTGTGGACTGGAGGTTTAAGCCACCTATTGCTACAGTCCAACATCCTCTTATCAGGGGATAGGGAGGCAGCTGAGGCACGTTTGTAATTATAACCAGGCAGTTGAGTCGCTCGGTCATAGCGGTGCCACCACATGAAGGCGTCCCTCCCTACCACCAGCACTACACTAAGGGCAGGAATTAAAGTTGATGGCTTGTATTCAGTGTGCTATTAATCAGTCAGAAAAAAAATCCATTGAAAAAATTAAACTCAAAAACGAAAAAAGAAAAACATGTAATGTGAGAGGGAGATGGGAGTCAAAATTTCACATACTCGTATATAGAAAGGAATATGGATATTTTAAGCTTATAGTTGGTGAAATAAAAATATGGGAATGCCCTTTTTATAAATACGGCTTTTATCAGTGTTAGTGCTGTGTTAATGGGGATGTGTGTGTGTGTGTGTGTGTGTGTGTGTGCGTGTGTGTGTGTGTGTACCAATATAAAAAACTTGAATGATAGCAATACTGTAGTCGTTTGGGTGAGAGTTTCAAAAGGTTGCAAGTATACAGACGTTATAAAGGAATGACTGACTGCAACTCTTCATTATTTTTTGACGTGTGTAGTAGTAGTAGTAGTTGTTGTTGTTGTTGTTGTTGCAGGCCCAGGTTCATCTGAAATGTGAACCCAGTGGACTGCAGACTTAAGTTGCCTTTCTCCTGCAATTAACCATCAACTTTTGGGAGGTATGGGGGGAGTTGAAGGACACTTGTATATATATATATATATATATATATATATATATATATATATATATATATATATATAACAGGGCACCTGCACAGCCCAGTTATATCAGTGCCACCACGTGAAGGCGTCCCCCTCCAGAACCATATATAAAGGAACTATACGTTACTTTAGCAGCAGTTTATGTCATTTAGACAGGGTTTGTAGTAAGTGTAAATCACCTGTTGACCAGAACCAGAACTGTACCTAAACAACACTGATGTGGCAGTGCTGGTGTGTGTGTGTGTGTGTGTGTGTGTGTGTGTGTGTGTGTGTGTGTGTGTGTGTGTGTGTGTGTGTGTGTGTGTGTGTGATCCCAAAAATGTACGGAAAAAATAGAAATTTTTGAATTGTCTGACGGCTATGAAACACTTTTACGTTGTAGTAGTCAATAGGAAACTTTGTTCTGGGATTAGAAGGCTCTCCGATATTACCCTTAATCCTCGTTAATGCCATTGTTATTGTTAGCATTATTATTAGCATTAGTATTAAATACTTGCTAGTACGTGGCATCTCAGCTTTAAATCCATCGGGTACGATGTCGTCTCTCATATTTTGGTCATGCTTCCACCTGGGTATTGTTATTCATCTTTGGCTAGGTTAATGGAGTTGTAGGAGGGAGGTACAGCATTCATTAGCACCGTCAGTACAGGGAAATCATAGTTGTAGGAGGGAGATACAGCATTCATTAACACCGTCAGTACATAGTTGTAGGAGGGAGATACAGCATTCATTAACACCGTCAGTACATAGTTGTAGGAGGGAGGTACAGCATTCATTAACACCGTCAGTACAGGGAAATCATAGTTGTAGGAGGGAGATACAGCATTCATTAGCACCGTCAGTACATAGTTGTAGGAGGGAGGTACAGCATTCATTAACACCGTCAGTACAGGGAAATCATAGTTGTAGGAGGGAGGTACAGCATTCATTAACACCGTCAGTACAGGGAAATCATAGTTGTAGGAGGGAGGTACAGCATTCATTAACACCGTCAGTACAGGGAAATCACAGGTTAAATAAAACCATTTGGCGGGAGTGAGACTAAAATACAACCCTCCTCCACCCAGGGTATCCTGAGGACGTCCATCATGCTCTGCTTGGAGTCTTGTCGTAATGAAGGATTGTAATTTTTCAGGACGAAATCACACTGCACATGTCGATAACCAAGTCTCATATGTTCTGTTGTCAGGTTGTGAAGACGCAGTGAAAGAGGGAGAAGGAATGAGTTTGGTAAGCAATAACACAGGAGGCGATGTGCAGGTGACGGCTGTCAGCCACGTAATTATACTTGTGTCGTTCTCACCTTGCCCGGATTTCTTCCACCTCTTCCATGCAGCTTTATTTATGCATTTACCACGTTATTGTTAACTTTTTTTTACTACATGCAATTCATCTCAGTAACAAGGAGACGGCTGTAATCTGCAGATTATAACTAAGGCGTACCATAATATATAAGTCGCTATTAAGATGTTTAAAGCTTTATAAACCCACGACAACATAATTCATCTCTTCCAGTCATTCCTCAAAGAAACCTGCCAAACTGTTTAAGGAGTAGTGAGGCGGGTTACCCACTCAATTCTTTGCGCAGATGATGATAATGATGATTAAAAATAAAGAAATATAAGTTCTATATTCCCCTCTCATAGAGTTATATTAATTCTGGCTAAGAGCAGACCATTTTATGCAGCTGATGGAAATCGTAACAATTAAAAGTATCAATATTCATCTTAAGCCCACCAAGCTGATGTTTTTTTCCTCTTAATCATTCCAGGCGCGGGTGGTTATAGTTAACTCAGTTTAGATCACCTGCCGTGACGTGGCTATAGTTCTTTTACCGTAACTTGGCCAAGATTTCCGTCCTTCTGCAGCTTGTTTCACATAGAACAGTGGCAGAATAAGAACGACAAGCCTGGATCTGCGTCCTTTCTATAGCACATCTTCATGACTAGCGTAATTGGTAGTAATCTCTTGTAAGAACTCAGCATTCAAGATGGAGGGATGGCAATTTTTGTCCAGGTTAAATTTAAGAACAGGTGTAGTGAAAGTCATAGCTAACATCTTCAGCTCAAAAGTCTGTCCTAAGGTGAGTATAATTGTCTGGTGGTAAAAGATGACACATTTCATTGTGAAGGGGTTATGTCTAGGATCAATGTGACACACACACACACACACACACACACACACACACACACACACAAATAGTTCATGGAAGTAACAAAAAAATAGGTGATGAACCATTTCAGTTCGATTTTTTTTTTACTACTTGGTATAAAAGAGACTCATCGTAGTGAAAATACTCAAGTAGACGAAACAAATAGTAGAAGCAGGTAGAAAGTGCAGGGGAGAGAGAGAGAGAGAGAGAGAGAGAGAGAGAGTGAGTATGGAGGAGGAGTAAAGGAGGGAAGCAAGAAGCAAGGAAGGGGAGGGAAGAGAGGGAGGAAAAGAGAGAGGGAGGGAGGGTGAAAGAGAGCAGTTAGGAGGGGGAAGGGAGGGTGAGAAAGCTGGTGGGAGAGGAGGGGGTAAGGAAGATGGATGGATAGATAGTTAGACAGATAGATGAATAGATAGACTGAAAGTGAAGGATTGGGTAGGAAGGCAGAGTGAGGTAGGTACCGTACATAGAGAGAAGGAGAGAGAGAAGCAAGAAGGAAGAGAGGGAGGGATGTAAGAGATAAGTAGGAGAATGCCAGTGGTAGGGAGAGGGAGGAATGGAGGAAGGGCAAGCTACCAGTCTGAAATATGTGAGCAGGATGGTAGGTAGGAGGGAAATAGGAGGTAGGTAGAGAGGAAGGAGGGAGATAAAAAGGAGGGAGAGAGGGAAAGAATGCGGGAGAGCAGAGGAAAGGAAAGGGAAAGGGAGGAAACCGGGAAGGAAGTAAAGAAGGAAGGTATAGGTCGGTAAGTACTGTAGGTAGGTAGAGTGGAATGAAGGAGAGAAAGGAGGAAAGAACGATGGAAGAAACAGTGTTAAAGGAGAGAGGGAAGGAGGGAGGTGAGAGAGAAATAGGAAGGAAGGTAGAGAGGGAAGGAAGGAGGAAGTTCAGTTGGGAGAGAGAGAGAGAGAGAGAGACAGAGAAGGTCCCTGGTCTTATATACAGGGTGTCCCGGGACTTGACGTACTTGCTTCAGAAAGGGATTCTTGAGATGATCTGGAGTAAAATGCTACATCAACATGGGTCCAAGTGTCAGCCGTTACGGAGCTGCAGTTACTGATGGCTTTATGGGGGAACCTGGTCTGCCTCGTAATTAACCCATAAGGTCATAAGGGAAACTGGTCTGCCTCGTAATTAACCCATTAGGTCATCAGTAACTGTAGCCCCACAACGGTTGAGAATTGGACCCATGTTGATATAGCATTTTGAAAAGTCAAACTCAGGCCAAGAATCACCTGAAGTTTGTACGTTAAGTCCCTGGATACCCTGTATATGAATAATGAAGGATGGAAGATAGGAAGGAGAGAAGGATGGGACGAAGGACGGAAGAAGGAAAGAAAGAAAGGGAAGAAGGGGTTGAAAGGGAAGGAAGGATAGATCCAGTAGGAAAACAGATGAGGAAGGAAAGGAGAGCGAGAAAGAGAGAGAGGGAGGAAGGAAGGGTGAAAGAAAGAAGGAAGGAAAGTCAGTTGGAAAGAAAGTAGGAAGGAAAGAAGTGAGTGAGGGGTGAAGGAAAAGTGAGGTAAGGTCGTGGAGTGTTATATATGTGACACGCTGGGAGACAAACATGACCCATCTACCTGCTTCTTACTTGAGAGAGAGAGAGAGAGAGAGAGAGAGAGAGAGAGAGAGAGAGAGAGAGAGAGAGAGAGAGAGAGAGAGACCCACCACTAGTCAACAGCCAACGCTACTTCAATATGAGGTATTTCCAGAGTTTAATAAAATCCTGTGCAGGTAGTAAGAATAAACTGCCAGGGGACGTGAGGGTGCTGAAGGAAGCGTACACAGGAGTCCTTCGTGTACACAAGTGGTGTATGTACACACCTGCCGCTTGGTAAATAAACACCACTTTAAGCATAAGATTGGATACACCGGGGGTCACCTGCCACCCTGACCAGGTATGTATAAAAGGTCTTAGCCTCCTCATGGTGGGCACAAGTCTAAGAGTCTCTGCCAACCAACATTCTAGTATAATGAGCCAGTTAACACCAGACGATTTTATTCAGCTAAGAGTGAGTTATAAGGACTTACTGTTAATGCCTGCCACATTAGCCCTCTGATGATGGGGACAACTCTAGTATAGGGTTGTAGGTAACGCCATACGATTTTATTCATCTGAGAGTCATAGGGGCTTGAGTATTAACACTGGTACCATTAACCCTGTCATGAGGAAGTATTTTGCACTGCCTATGTTTTTTCCTGATGACAAAAAAATCATATGCAGTTAGTAAGAATGAAATATGTAAGTTTTACCGAGGTTGTGAAAAGGTTACCTGAATATTGTACAGAGAAGTTTTGATAAGAGTGATTTTTAACGCAAATCATATTGTTTGGTCTTACCTTTGCACATCAGCCTCTTCAGTCCGATGATGTCTTTCTCGTTATTCATGCTGCCTTCTGACAATGATATTCATCTTTGGGAGAGAACCCATGTTTTGAACTGGATAGTGACGGTTTTTGAACTATTACTACCTTTTGTCTCACCACAGCTGAACAAAATCGTCTGGAATTAGGGAAAAAAAAAATCTTCAAATCATTCGATGCGGGAGTTTCAGGGCCCTTCAGTTAATGCCCTTGGTGTGGTGTGGTGTGGTGTGAGAGGGTGATTTTGTGTGGTGTGGTGTGAGAGTCGTGTGCTGTGGTGTGGTGTGAAGGTGATTCTGTGTGGTGTGGTGTGAAAGAGTCGTGTGCCGTGGTGTGGTGTGAGGGTGATTCTGTGTGGTGTGGTGTGAGAGTCGTGTGCTGTGGTGTGGTGTGAGAGTCGTGTGCTGTGGTGTGGTGTGAGAGTCGTGTGCTGTGGTGTGGTGTGAGAGTCGTGTGCTGTGGTGTGGTGTGGCTTCGATAGAGTCGCTGAAGTCTACGGGAGTGAAACTGTTAGTGTCAGAAAATCGTTAGTGCATAAGTATTGTCAGAAAGTCGTCAGTACGAGACAGACAGACGGAGCCGCTCCCAGAGATGGTTCCACATCTAAAGCTTATGTTACATTCTTTGGCAGAAGGGGATTACCTGCACACTAGAGAGGCAGCTGTATGAGTGAGGCTGGAATAACATATATAAACAGTCTCATACTCAGCTTAAGCTCAAGGAAGTTTATGAATACTGCACCTGGTTGCAGTCTTGCCTTGCATTCCTTTGGCGTTGTGGCTGTCAATATTGCACATTGCAGGGCCTGTATTGTGCATGGTACAGCAGGCGCCATTGTAGCTCGTACTTACACGGGTATTTTTGTACACTGTACCTTATGTTACCCTTTTAGTCCGAACAAGTCATAATTTGTTCATAGTTTGGACACCACCACATTGTTTTATTCAGCATAACCCATCAGTGTCCAGGGTTCCTGTGTGGCAGATATTGCTGCACGGGTATTCAGCACACCGCCTTCCGCCTATGAGCTCATAGTCGCGAAGCTCAGAGGTCCGTACCCTGGGGTGGCCGCCTGTAATAACTTTTGAAAATGCCTAATTCCGTCTCTTTTAAAGGACTGTGGACACAGTGAGGTAAGGAAGGTGTCGTAAGTGGAAGGGTTAAATCCACCACAACAAAACAGAAAAACTGTCCAAGCTGAATGAAATGGACTGAAGATTGCTAGAATTTAGCGGAGATGACGATCCCTAAGCGTAATAGTGTTAATGGGTTGCTTACCTGACGTGGTGTAGGGCGTGTAGGGAACAACGTACCTGATAATGATGTTAGTTTTGGCTCACTGACCCTCAACACCAGAGTTGTTTAATCTCGGGTCCTCTCGGTCTGTTGTCCACTACCATACCACTTTGTATTTTTTCGTTTGTTTGTCTCTGTATGTATTATGTAAGTGTATGTGTTGTGTATGTATGTATGCACGTGTGTATGTATGTATGTATGTTGTATTATGTATATACTGTATGTCCGCTCCAGTATCTTTGTTTATATTACTACTACTATTACCAACACTGACCACCACCACCACCACCACACTGCCACTACCATCACCATGACTACCATGACCATCTCCATATTCATTACCACCAATACCATCACTGCCACCACCATTACCATCATCATCATCACCACACTACCATCACTGTTTTCATCTTCGTCATCACCAGCAGCACCATCACTATCCTGCTGCCACAACCACCGCGTGACCGCAACCACCATCACAGCTGCAACTACCACCACCACCACCACAGCAACAACTACCGCCACCACCACCACCACCACCACCACAGCAACAACTACCGCCACCACCACCACCACCACCACAGCAACAAGTACCACCACCACCACCACTACAGTCAAAATAAAGTTAGAAATTGTGTTATCGCGTAGGTGAGAAGAAATTGATTTCGGCTCGTGTTTGTGTGTTTGTTTGTGCTTCCTTTTGAATACGTGTGTGTGTGTGTGTGTGTGTGTGTGTGTGTGTGTGTGTGTATTTCTGGGCACGTGTGTTTATGTGGAGGTGTGTATGATAGATTATGTGTATTGAGAGAGAGAGAGAGAGAGAGAGAGAGGGCTGACATTTATAGTACGACAATATTTACTATATGAAAGAGTTAATCCCATCACCACGATGACACACCGTATTGTTACAGTCCAATCTCACAGCCACAAACAAGTATATTTAGCTTTACAAAGAACACTTATACTGAATGGCTTAATGAAGGTTGTGTCTAACCCCTCCTGTTGCCAGAATTTGACCTATGATAAATAAATCGTCTGGTGGTGGCAACAACATAATGAATAAAGGCTTTCTTTCAACCCCTTCAGGACAAGGACAAGTGATACAGCGACGGAGGATTATGTTTAAAACCATACCGGCATTTTATGGCAAACTTGAGAGTAGTAATCTGGCGTGTATAAGAATTATGTTTGTGTATTTAATTATTATTATTATTAATATTAGTAGTAGTAGTAGTATAATTATTATTATTACCTTGCCTGGACAAAGAAAGTAGAGTACAGAATCTTCCCGGGCCTCTTGTTCTTCCTGCAGAAAGTATCCCCCGTCGTAACGAAGATTTGCTTTTTTAGAATCTATCTATCTATCTATAGCCCGACGCCCTAATCCCGCAAAGGGTGGCCGCAGACAAAACGCCTCCAGGTCACTCTGTCACCCACCATTTGACTCCCCTCCCCCCAACTCACCCCCCCTCCCTCATATACCTCTCAACTCCATCCCTCCACCTCATCCTCGGTCTACCCCTTCCTCTCCCTCCCTCCACCTCACCTACATACACCCTCTTAGTCAGTCTTTCATTCTCCATCCTCTCCACATGTCCAAACCACCTCAGTGTATTTCTCCTAATCTTTTCAACCACATCCACATCTACCCCACAACGTTCCTTCACTTCTTCATTCGTCAACCTGTCCCTCCACGTCACTCCACATGCTCCTCTCAAGTAACTCATTTCCACTGCTCTCACTCTTGACTTGTTCCCTTCTTGCAATGTCCACGCCTCGCTTCCATACGTCAGGGTAGGGATCACAATACCATCATGCAGTGACTTCTTAACTTCCATACTCACCTCCCTATTTCTCATCACTGCTTTCAGTGTACCAACAACCTTCCTTCCCTGCTGTACCCTTTCATTTACTTCATCCCCCAAAGTTCCATCCTTACTCATCACACTACCCAAGTACTTGAATGCACTCACATTCTCCATATCCTCACCATCCAACCTCACTGCACACTCTGTGGCTTCATTCCTCTCAAACACCATAACTTTACTTTTGTTTACATTAACTTTCAGCTTCCTCCTCCTACACACTGTCCCAAATTCATTCACCAAACCTTGCAACTCCCATTCATCTTCACTCAACAATACTGTATCATCAGCAAACAGCAACACCGGAAGCTTCCAAATCTCACCCTCATTCATTAGGGCCAGCCCCACATCCACTGCCCTACCTTGAACCTCCTTTACAACCCCATCCATATATATATTAAACAGCCATGGAGACATTACACACCCCTGTTTCAGTCCCACATTGAGATCAAAGAACTCACTCAGCTCACCATCCACTCGCACCGTAGCCCTAGCTCCCTCATACATACTCTTCACAGCACTCAACAATTTCCCCTCCACTCCATATATTCTTAATACCTTCCACATACCTTGCCTATCTATTCTGTCATAAGCTTTCTCCAAGTCCATGAAGGCAGCATACACTTTCCTTCCCTTCTCTAGATACTTCTCCACTAAACATCTTAGAACAAATATCTGGTCTACACACCCTTTTCCCTTCCTAAAGCCCCCTTGTTCTTCTCCCACTAGCTCCTCTGTCATATGCCTAACCCTATCAATGAGTATTCTACCATATATTTTACCAGTCACACTAAGAAGGCAAATACCCCTGTGGTTACCACATACTTCTCTCTCCCCTTTTCCTTTGTACAGAGGAACAATTATACCTGATTTCCAGTCCTCTGGAACCCTTCCCTCTTCCCAAGCCAATCTACACAACTTCCATATCCACTCCACAACAATCTCATCCCCATACCTAAGCATTTCACCACACACTCCATCAATTCCTGGGGCCTTTCCCAGCTTAATCTTCTTCATCGCTTCCACTACTTCCGACCTACTGATCTCTTCCTCCCTCCTCTCATCTCTTCTTCTCCCAGCCACTCCCCAACCACTTATACTCACACTGCTCTCACTCTCTACATTCAACAAATCCTCAAAGTGCTCCTTCCATCTCCTCACTTTCTCTCTCTTCTCCACCAACAATCTATTATTCCTATCCTTCACTCCCCTACTATTTCCCCTTTCACACTGCCTTACTTTCTTTATCTCCTTCCAAAACAATTTCTTACTCTCCCTCCATTTCACACTCAGATTCCTCCCAAACTCTTCATCCACTTTCTTCTTACTCTCCTTCACCAGTCTCTTAACCTCCCTTCTCCTGCTCGCATATACCTCTCTCTTCTCTCTCTCATCTTCTCCCCTACCTCTACTCGCCAACCATTCACCATATGCCTTCTTCTTTTGTTCCACAGCTCGTTTCACCTCATCATTCCACCATGCTGTCCCTTGCACACCCTTGCATCTCCTCCTCACTCCACAAACCGCCTCACACGCTGCGCTTATCTCTTCCGTGAATATCTTACATACGTCTTCCACCCCTTCCATCTGCTCTAGCTCATACCTTCCCAATCTTTCTTCCACTATGCTCTTATACTCTGTCCTTTTCTCACTATCTTGCAATTTCTCCACTCTTCTCACAGGAGCTGCTTCCTCCTGTCTTCCCCTTCGCCTCCTCAACCACTTTCTTTGCAGCTCTACCTTGGCCATCACTAAGTGATGGTCCGAGACTCCATTCCCCCACCCTCTCCACACTCTTGCATCCAACACTTGTCTTCTCATTCGCTCATCCACACACACGTAGTCTATCATTGCCTTTCGTTCAACAAGTTCACCATCCATCCTCCTCATTACTCTCCATGTATACCGGTGGATCATCTTATGACGAAAGTAGGTGTTGGTTATTGCCAACCCCTTACCAGCACAGATGTCCACCAAAGAAAAAACATAGAAATTATATATCCATGTCTGTTTTTCGTTCTGTATAAAAAAAAAAAAAAAAACCTTGTCTCATAACTAATACTTGTTTTTGCAGGATGGTCAAGGATACACCGAACAAAAATCTTGTCATGTTTCTTGTTCAGCCTATAAAAACATTCCCATCGGAGCTTTTTTGTTTCTGCAGGGGTAGACCGAGGATGAGATGGGAGGATGGGATAGACATATATGAGTGAGGGTGGTGTGGGTTGGAAAGGGCAGCCTGATGGCAGAGAATATGGTGACATGGTGGCGGTTCATTTATAGCCACCCCTTCCGAGATAAGTTCGTCTGGTTATACATAAATAGATAAAACAGGAAGAACTAGCAAAGCGAAATACTGGAATCTTGCCTTTTGTGTGTGTGTGTGTGTGTGTGTGTGTGTGTGTGTGTGTCCGACTCTGGGCAAAGCCTTCAGGGCCCATCCCAAGCCCAGTAATCCTCCTACACACCTCTACATGTCACTACTTCGGCGCTAACACCCACCGTCCACATTGAATACATGCAGGACTGGTGTGCTCGTGTTAGCGGGGGTATTTTTACGACATGTCGCCGGATCTTTTGGTAGGTAAGTAAAGTCTGCTTTTGATGAAAATCAAATCCTTAAACGGTTCCCTGCCCCAGACGGGATTCGAGCCTGGATCCATTAGGACAGCAGGCTGCCTCTCTTTCTTTGTAGCTTATTTCCCGTAAGTTAATGGCATAATAAGATAATATTACGGTTGTACATCCTTTCCATAACACTACTTCGCGACTAGCATCATATTTTGGTATTAATCTGCAGTTACAACTCAGCATTCAAGATGGAGGGATGGTGATTTTAGGCTAAGTTAGAGCAAGAAGGGTATGCCAGTGAGCGGGTATATTGCCGTCACAGGTGAGATGGGTCGGTATATATAATATTATATTAGTGTTCATCAGTTATTATTACACTATATACTGTAAGTTCTCCTGTAAGTCTATAGGGAGTTATGTGTCGTGTTCCTCAAATACCGATAACGTTCTCGTGTTTTACAGATAAAAAATCCAAGCTTAATTTTGTGTTCTTGGGGTGTTTGTTATGTTGTTTAGGCTATATGCGCTGCGGGGATAAATATTTGTCTTGTGTTCTTTAAGTGTATAAGTGTTGCTTTCGTGGTGTAGGTATTTATGATTTTGTTCGTGTGTTTTGTAAGTATTAACATTTTTCCAGTGTTCTGAAGGTTAATAACATTGTGGTGTATGTATGTTATATTCTGCTGTTCTTCACATACTAATAATGTTCTCTTGTTCTGCAGGTATGTAAGCCGTGAGAGGAATAGCAGAACATATGTCGCATCTACAGACACACGTAAGTTAACAGTATTTCTCCTCTCTCTCTCTCTCTCTCTCACACACACACACACACACACACACACACACACACACACACACACACACACACACACACACACACACACACACACACACACACACACACACACACACAACTTCAGAACCATTCACGGAGCATCAAGTCACATCACCTCCATTGAAGTCAGTGTAAATCCATTCCAGCCATCCTGTCTCATATAAACCATGTGTTGAGGCACAAGCACATCAGTTCAGGCCTGTTGCAGTCACTTTAGGTTCTCTCAGGTCCCTTCAGGATAAATGATGGTTAAGATTTCTGTGCCAGTAAAAGATGGAGGAAGAAGAAGAAGAGGAGGAGGAGGAGGAGGAGGAGGAGGGGTGCAACACCCACGCCATACAGCTGGTCTAAGGTGTGAACATTTGCCTTTACTCTGACTGTGACCCTAACGATCCACCGATTGTACTCAAAACTGAATTACTTCTTCCGTGCCTGACCCTCAGCTCTTTCACCAAGTTTGGTCTAAATTTGATCAAAACTCTCAGTTGACCTTACCTGATGACCTTGACCTTTTAATTTTGATCTCAAAACTTGATCCTCGCCTGACCATGAACACTTCCTCCAAGTTTGGTTGAAACTGAGTCAGAATCGAGTTATAGGGTTAATAGTTTTATCTTTCCCTGTGACTGATCGTTCTGAAACTGGAACCACTTCATCCTTGCCTGACCTTCAACCTTTCCCTCAGGAGTGGTTTAAATCGAATGACATGTTTTTAAGGTGACCTTATCATGTAACCTTGACCATTGACGTGCTGTTCTAAAAAAACAATAGGTCAGCTTCTGAGAAAACCTTCAACCATTGCACCAAGTTTGATCCGAAACACACACACACACACACACACACACACACACACACACACACACACACACACACACACACACACACACACACACACACACACAGCTGCCCTTCTCTCCTCTCCCCCATCTCTCACACTTTCGTTACACATTCACCCACTCAAATTTTCTCTAGTTCTCCCCTCTCACGCTGGATACTCTCTCTTTCCCTCTCTCTCTCTCTCTCTCTCTCTCTCTCTCTGCTCCCCCATCCTCCTTTCTAACGTTTACTCTCCCTCTTTCTCTTTCTTGTTTTTTTTTTCCTTCCTCCCATCCTCCTACTCCTACTTGGTGTTCTCTCTCTCTCTCTCTCTCTCTCTCTCTCTCTCTCTCTCTCAATTGATTACACGTAGCACCGCCCGCCACACACCACAAACACACCACAACCACACCACCACACACTCAGAAACAAGCCACAATAACATCCAAACAGTACTGCTACATTAGCCACACACACACACACACACACACACACACACACACACACACACACACACACACACACACACACACACACACACACAGGTAGGGGAGCCGGTTCAAGGTCCCTCGAGTGTATTTGCCCATTTAGGGTGCAGAAATTGCCCGCAGACCAAAGTCACCCCTGAAGAGAGAGAGAGAGAGAGACTGTTTTTCTGCGTGTGGTTTAGCTGTTGCCGTGGAGGCATGTTTGGGATGGTGTTTGGATATATAGACTTGTGTATAGCTTGTATTTCCCGTGTGGTTGTTATTGTTTGTGTGTGTGTGTGTGTGTGTGTGTGTGTGTGTGTGTGTGTGTGTGTGTGAGGGGAGTGTGGTTGGGTAGGCGAGGGTTTCAAACACCTAACCAAACCCCAAGCCCAACCATTTACCATCAACACCCCCACACGTCGGCACACCACCACCTCCCCAACCTCTTCAAGCCTCACCGAATCTCACCCTAACTCCAGTCCATCCCCTCCTGTACCACATTCCAGTGCAGCCCCACACACCACAACGCACTTACCACATACACCACACTATCACAGTGCAGACAGTCCTTCAGCAAAACCTCAGCAAAACTCTTCTGGCAGCGACCAGTCGAAATCGCCGATTTCCAGCGATCCACATGGTTCATAACGAGATGAGCCTGGTGCTGCAGCAACAACAACAACCATACCGAACATCACAACCTGCCACTTCTCACAACCACACCAGTACATCATCACCCTTCCACTTTCTCACGTTATACCCCAGCCTCCACAACCCCACCAAATCACACCCCAGCCCCACGGCAACCCCTGAGGGCAGTGTCTGGTGGTGGGCTGGGTGTGTGGGTGTTTATTGTAAGTTACTGGCAGTGACCACCCTGGGTCTTCATGTTTATTTTATGTCAGCCCATACCAACTTCACTGCCCAGCCCACCTTCATGACTCACCGTGTACGTGTCTCCTGCTGCCTGACAACACTGATGGTGTGACCTGTAATACTAAAGCCAGCAATGCAACAACACTACTTTTGTTCTTGCAAACAAGAAGGAACCAAAGGCTGAGAATATAACCTGTTTTCAGTGAAGGTTAAACAAACTCATGAATCGGTCATTTCGAGATGCCTGGACAGGTTGCTGTGGCAACTTAAGGCAGTCAACTAGTGAAACAAGTTGAACTGACTTTGCCATGTATGTGACTCTGACCTTTGACCTACCATTCTCACAATCAGTAAGTCAGCCTGTTGTCAACGCTGGCACTAAGTTTGGTCCAAGTCAGATCAAAACTGTCCTTATCTCATTCTAGTAGTTCAGTTACCGTACTTTTCTAGGAGCTGCCTAGCATGGGCCAACCGGCCTACTGCAGTTATCCTCTCTTCTTATGTTCTTATGTTTGTTTTGCACACAGACTCACGGGTACAACTTTGACCTTGACCTCTAGACTGTTTTTACAAACCGAATCATTATATTCTTGCCTCACCGTCAGTCCTTTCACGATGTTTGGTGTAAGTCAGATGATGGCTGTTTTGGTTGACCTTGCTAGTTCACATTTGGATATTGCCCTGTGACCTTGACCTCTGACCTGTAGCCCTCAAAAACAGTTGGTTAACCCCTTAGATAAACCTTAACCCTTCCACCAACTTAGTTTAACATTGAATTAACGCTGTTTGAATTATTTTCTTCAC
The DNA here is from genome assembly GCF_032717465.1 of Coenobita brevimanus. Classification (NCBI taxonomy): domain Eukaryota; kingdom Metazoa; phylum Arthropoda; class Malacostraca; order Decapoda; family Coenobitidae; genus Coenobita; species Coenobita brevimanus. Next base: position 3,210,766 of record NC_137060.1, read on the forward strand.
ACACACACACACACACACACACACACACACACACACACACACACACACACACACACACACACACACACACACACACACACACACACACACACACACACACACACACACACACCAGGTATTAATGTTGGTAATCAAGGGCAGGTGAGTTGGTAGCCTCTGTAAATGAAAGGAGAGTCGACAGGGACGTACGAAAATGTTTAACACGAGAATATGTAGGAAATAGGCCGGAAGAGTGGAGGGAGAGAGAGAGAGAGAGAGAGAGAGAGAGAGAGAGAGAGAGAGAGAGAGAGAGAGAGAGGCAGCAAGGGCGCCGAATGGGAGTAGAGATGGAGGGCGAGAGATGAATAAATGATGAAGAGGAAGAGAAGGATTGGGGAAGGACTGGAAGAGAGAGAGAGAGAGAGAGAGAGAGAGAGAGAGAGAGAGAGAGAGAGAGCGTGCATTCCAGCCTCACGTTTTCTTTTGACATTCAGTTGCCAGACTCTCTCTCTCTCTCTCTCTCTCTCTCTTTCTGCCAGTCAGCGGCATGGGGACACAGTTATTACGACATAACCATTGCATTTTGTGACCATAACACTGAGAATTTGTTGGCAGGATTTGCATCTTTGTGGCCTGAGTGTGCGTCCTGTAGAAAGGAAAGTTTTTATTCTTTATTTTTATTTATTTATTTTTTTTTTATATGGGCGGTTAACCCTTTCATGGACTCTTGTACTCATGTTCTATTTCGGGTAACGTGAGACGATTTTATTGACTGGAAGTGAGTATAGGAGGCTGAGAGTGTTGATATTTGTAGTATTAATCCACTCATCGTGTGGACAACTTTTATTCAGCTGAGATTGAGTCACAGGTGCCTGAGTGTTAAAGCTTGCTGGTGTCTTTCCCTGAGCGTAAGATGGAGAATTTGTTGGGGAATATTTGTATCTTTGTCATGGTTCGAGTACCATGTAGGAATGACGTTTTAAGAGTATTTGTGCATGAGGTTCAAAAATCCGCGCGCGCGTGCATATGTATGTGTGTGTGTGTGTGTGTGTGTGTGTGTGTGTGTGTGTGTGTGTGTGTGTGTGTGTGTGTGTGTTAGGATTGAAAATTTTAGATTTTTGCATCCGTGTGAATTATCTTACCATAGCAATGAAACTATTGAGAATTTATTGCTGGGAGTAAAGAACTACAAGTTTTCGAGAGGTGATACTACTGGATAGGCCTCTGGTTATATCACTGATCATTGTGTCGTTTGCTAAACATACGACTGAGAATTTATTAGGGAATATTTTCGTGTTTGTGTCCTGGGTCGAAATGGAAGATTTTCAGAGTTCAGGTTGGGTTTGTCATGTTGTGAGTATTGGAATATGTGTGTTTAGAGTGTGAGTAAAGGCGTCCCTCGTCAGGTGTTAAAGTGTAGCATGGAAGAGAATGAAGTGGGGCTTGGCCGGACCTTAGAATTTTAAATTACCCAGTATTTATCCAGAAATGAATTTATGGTTGTAGAAACAGCCTCAAGCGACCTGATACAGCTTCTGGGATCAATTTCACCCATCATGTGTCTTGCTCGGGGTTGAGGCGAATCCTCCTCCCAAAATTCATGTTTGTAAGTGCTTTGGTTTGGTCGTGAAAAAGACAGAAAGAGAACTGCATAAGCCGACGGATAGATAAGTGTTCCTTCAGTAGCAGCATCTATTTGTTTGTTGTCACTTTGTGTACATAAGTATTTCATTTATCGGTATCATATAATCCCATCAGTCCGAGGACGATGTCATTCAGCTGAGAAGAGACAGATTTACAAGGGTTAGGTGGTGATGAATAGGATAATGTTTATGGATTCTACCTCACCCCATCTTTACCTGAGGAAAAGGGTTGGGAAGGTGATGAAGATGATGATGGTGATAGTTTGTTCACGTTCATATTATCTGTTTCCCAGTTTCTGGCTCCTGTCTTCTCCACTTTTAGGTTTGAGAGAAGGGTGATGATGATGATGATAATTATGATGATGTTCATATATCACTGACCACCTTGCTCGTTCATGAGGGGATGGTTTGCTCAGAGCAGCAGCGACGTACACCCATACTGGCGTCAGGTGGGGCACTAAGGCTGCCGTGGCCATGATCTCGTATTTATATACTTGGAGTTGGGAAGATGGTTACCGTACGATGATAATGATGAAAAATAGTTGTTCCACTTTTGTATCATGTGCTGTCTTGTTTGTGGATACTATTTACCCATATTTAGGTGGACAAGATGGTCAGATGATGCTGTTTATGCATCCTGTGTGTTGATTAGCATGATGAGGATTGGCCTGATATTTATAGGTTCTGTCTAACCCGTATTTACTCGTACGTGGCATAATGAGGATACTACTCCCGCTTTTGTACTTTGTCTTTGTTTTTGTATTCCACCTCGCCTCGTAAAAGTTAGTAGGTGGATGGTTACCATCGTGCCGGGAGGTACTGCCATGGGAGTGATGTGGGGTCAAAGCCCGATTGCTGGCCTTGCACAACACTCCCAGGCGGGGAACTCAGCCACATTTACCAAGTCATCAAAATCCTGGCTGAGACTGCTAATCATACATATCTCTTATACACAGCTCGTCCTCTTGGGAGTTACGCCTCCTCCATTTCCCTGCGCCACGCCATATAAAAAGACCCTGTTCCAACTCTAGTAAGGCGCTGTCTGCCACGGGAAGGCAGATGCTTGCAGGCGATCGATGGGTCTGCTCGGCCAGACAGACCGGGGTAGAGCAGTAACAACAATATTAACAACAACGTCACCTGGTCTTTAGGTGTGGACAGAAGAGTGTAGATATTGATGATGAAGGATAAGATCAGTCATCACCCCTACTCCCTCTGATCCACGAGGATGGCAATGTCAGAGCAGCAGCGTGACGTACCCCTCCCGGCGTGTGGTGTGGCACTAACTCTCCCGCTGGCCGTGATCTCTTTTTATAGCCCCACACAGCACCCACACCGAATTCCAGCACCACTTAAAGGGCCAGTCGTCCTTACTTTTTTTCCGTAATGGTTTTTCTCTGCTTTACTTCCCTATTTTCCGTTTTTACTTGCTAGGCAATAGGTCTTCTTTTTCATTTATATTTCCTTATTTTCTAGAACGTTCGATGGTGGCTGTGTCAACCCTGCTCTTTTCTTGTATACTTCTCTTGTGGTCCGTATTTTTCTTTATTTTATTATTTTTTCTTGAACGTGGCTGGCTGGAAGGACTCTCGCTCAGTACATTTTTTGCCATACAGGTTTCCTTCTTTTTGTCTCTCTCTCCGTCTGTCTGGCTATTTATTTTCTTCAGCTTGTCTCTTTTTCTCTCAATATTTAATGGAATGTGGCTGGATGGGTGAATGCTCTCTCTCTCTCTCTCTCTCTCTCTCTCTCTCTCTCTCTCTCTCTCTCTCTCTCTCTCTCACATTCATTCATTCCCATAAATAGATAGGTAGATAGATATAGACTGGTAGGTAGATAGAAGACAAATATAATGTATTTATTTATACATACGGTAATACATGTGGCTTAATGTCTTTTTCTGTCCCTCTCCCTATCTGTCTATTTTTGTTTACACACACACACACACACACACACACACACACACACACACACACACACACACACACACACACACACACACACACACACACACACACACACACACACACACACACACACACAAAACCACCCTCCTTCCTTTGTTCTTCCTACCTTTTTTCTTTCCACACACTCCCACATAAACCCACTCTCATCCACACTGACACATCCACCCTCTCTAACATCCAGCCACCTTCCTCCCTTCTTTCCATTCTACCTTTCATCTATACACACTCATCCACATACATACACACATTCACCCTCTCTCACATACAGCCACCATTCTCCTTTCGTTCCTTCCTACCTTTCAACTTTCCACACTCTTACACATTCATCCAACAGTCATACATCCACCCTCTCTCAGCACCCCACCTTCCCCCACGTGCCTTTATAAGCTGCAACGTAATCCATTCGTGCTTCCCTGCGCCTGAGTGCCCCAGTATTGGTGACCAGCACTGCGTATGGTCCACCTCAGCCTTCCTCTATTTCCTGTGTACCATCACTACCCCTTGCATCCGTTGTACATTTGTTTTGGACAGGTTGGGTGTTCATGAATTCTTTTGTGTAAGTTGGAGGATAGTGTGTTTTAGAACAGAATTATTATAAGAGACTATTTTTTGTCCCTTTGTTGTCTATTGATTTTTTAAATGCTTTCCTTTGTTCATGAAAGTAAAGGGATATTCTGTTTTAGTACTGAGTCATTATGTCATTTTTTATTTTGCAATCTTCTGTACACTAGTTTTGAGTGCTTAAGTAATAATATGTTAATTTGAGGCCAGGTAGCAAAAAGACATATTCTTTTTTACTAGTAGGTTTGCCAGCTACTAACGGTATATGTACGTGAATTCTCTTCTTTCTTCAAGACTTATATCTGATTTTTTTAAATGCTACAAAGTAATTAAAAGAAATGTACATTATTTTTAGTGATCTTTTGGTAATTACTACAGAGAATTTTTGTTTTCATAATTTCTGTCTTTGGCAGAGGTAACCCAAACGCAGATATTAACAGGGATGCTGTGCTGTTGTATGTGGGTATAATTGTCCCTGTTAGAATTACAATGGCACCTCTCTATCTCCGTCGCTTGTCTATTTCCTGTCTCTCCCTGCCTTTCATTCCCCTTTTGTATACTGGTTTTGAAAGCTGTTGTGTTCATCAGTTCTTTTGTTTTTATATATTATACCTGTAACAGCGATATTGGTTTAGTGTATAATTCTTCGTATCTGAGTAACTTTGTCACTAAAATTAATAGTTTGTTTTGTCTTGACTATGCTGTATAATTCTTGTCAGTGATAATGATGATACTACTACTGCTACGACTACTACTACTACTACTACTACTAATAATAATAATAATAATAATATTAATAGCACCATTGATAATAAATTTCATGTTCTTAATAACATTATTATTTATTTTTATTGTTCGAGTTATTTTTTTTTTTTCTTTGTGGATATTGTTACAGTACCGTAGTTCGTGTTCCCTTCTCGTTGTCCATCCGGCTTACCCTCCCCGGTGTCAGTGTATTTCTTTTATTTACCATTTTGTTAAGCCTCTCTCTCTCTCTCTCTCTCTCTCTCTCTCTCTCTCTCTCTCTCTCTGTCACCTGTACGTCACTTTCAGTCACTAATTATCGCATGGTATTGTCTCGCAGAACGTGCAGCTCATCCTCCTGCCTCTGTTCTTATTTTATAGGTTATAAAGTTACTCTGTTTCTGTCTGAGGTGTCTTTATCTCAGCCATTCCTGTCATCATCATCACCACCACCTCCATCATCATTATCATCATTTCGTCATCATCATCATCAAGTAAATGTTGTTGTTGTTGTTGTTGCAGATGTCTTTTCCACGATTTTCAATATTTTCTAAATATCCCCGGTGACACGAATAGCTGCGGAGAGAGAGAGAGAGAGAGAGAGAGAGAGAGAGAGAGAGAGAGAGAGAGAGAGAGAGTTAGCTGGAAGAAATATAATAGTCAGGAGCTAACTAACAAAAAGCTGAAATGGGCATAATCAAAGCTAGAGTGAAGAAAAAGCTATAATGGGTAGAACGACAGGTAAAATAGGCAGAAACAAAGGTAAGCTGAAGAAACAGTTTCTTTATATTGAGCAGAAAGAAAGCTAAATGAGACAGAAAATTGAAATAGACAGAAAAAGAGCTGGAATGGGCAGAAAAAGATCTAAAACTGGCGAAAAGAGCTACAAAAAGGGTAGAGTAAAAAGAAAAATAGAATGGGTAGAAAGCTAGAGTACAGAAGAAGACTAAAATCGGCAGGAAGGCAGCTACAAGGGACATTAAATTAATATAAAGATACAACTGAAATGAAAGGCACGATAATAATGGACATAATAAAGCAAAACCAGAAGGATATAAAGGCTAATTGGATAAAAGGATAACGTTACTAAGAGGATGAGGTGCAAAGCCAAACAGTAATAAGTTACAGAGGAAACCCGTGTTGACAGAAGAAGGAGGGTATAAGAGTGGATGATGAGTGCTGAGATGACAGCGATATACTCTCAGAAATTATAAAGTGAATTTATGAATGAATGGAAGAGCTAGATAGATTGATAGGTAGATAGGAGGACAGGTAAGTAGGTAGGTAGGTAAGATGGTACGAGGGAGGATGATGAGTGCTGAGATGAACGTAATACAGGGTGGTACATAAATAGCGCTACACTATACCATTTGTACTTTACCTTGCCATAACATTGACACATACCCATCTTGATTGCTGAGTTGTGACTGTAGATTAACACTGGAATATAATACTAGTCACGAAGATGTGTCGTGAAAATGATGCTGAGCCGTAATGCATAATAGACATTGATAAGACTAACTGAGCCGTCCCCACAACACACAAGTAATGGCCCGGCAGAGTGGAAGAGGAGCGTTATATATGGACCAGCCTGTGTACTGTGTGGCTGCTATGACCCACTGCCAGGGTTACTACACTCTAGAGGCTGCTATGACCCACTGCCAGGGTTACTACACTTAGAGGCTGCTATGACCCACTGCCAGGGTTACTACACTCTAGAGGCTGCTATGACCCACTGCCAGGGTTACTACACTCTAGAGGCTGCTATGACCCACTGCCAGGGTTACTACACTCTAGAGGCTGCTATGACCCACTGCCAGGGTTACTACACTCTAGAGGCTGCTATGACCCACTGCCAGGGTTACTACACTCTAGAGGCTGCTATGACCCACTGCCAGGGTTACTACACTCTAGAGGCTGCTATGACCCACTGCCAGGGTTACTACACTCTAGAGGCTGCTATGACCCACTGCCAGGGTTACTACACTCTAGAGGCTGCTATGACCCACTGCCAGGGTTACTACACTCTAGAGGCTGCTGTGACCCACTGCCAGGGTTACTACACTTTACAATATGAGGTTAATTAAAGCCTAATTTCTCAGTTGAGTCATTTGCTATAAAATTAAGGTGCTTGTGCTGTGGAGATCAAAGTGTGTGTGTGTGTGTGTGTGTGTGTGTGTGTGTGTGTGTGTGTGTGTGTCAGGGGGGAGGGTAGTCACGCAATGTTTGTGTTTATTAAAGCCAGCTAGTTAAGAGGACGAGATTATGTGGCCAAGTCTGGGTTACGTGGTCATACTTCCTTGAGAGAGAGAGAGAGAGAGAGAGAGAGAGAGAGAGAGAGAGAGAGAGAGATCCGTACCTTTTATAGTGAAGGCTGTCTCTAACCCGTCCAGTAGAAATCTCTCCCATGCTAAGGAAAATCGTATTGTGGGAGGAAGAACTGAATAGAAATCACGTCATCGTAGTGAAGGTTTGAATCATGATGACGATAATTATGCTAAAAAAAAAAAAATGCTACAGCTCTAAATGCTTCCATAGCACTTCTTCGTGACCAGCATTATATTCAAGCGTCGGTATATTGTTACACCTCAGCATTGAAGATGGAGGAATGGCAGTTTTCGGTTAAGTCAGAATAAAAAGAATATAGTTGTCATAATTAAGGTCACTAAATAAATAGAACAGTTAGCGTGGAGTCTGAAGAAGGTACAGGCGCTGCATAAAGTATCAGTGGTGGAGAGGGAGCCTTCTGTGCTATCCTTGTCTTATTCTAGTACTGTTGTTTAGTCACACTCTTGTAGGAGGTGCCTAGCATGGGCCAACTGTCCTATTGCAGTTATCCTCTCTTCTTATGTTGTTATGTGGTGGCAACGATATAACCAGGCGGCGCCACTGCATAGCTATAGAAATAAACCTCACTTCCCTGTCATCCCCTTTAAAGAGGATGGTGGAGTGCAGGAGACGGGCAAGTTCAGCCTGCAGTCCACCGGGTTTACACTGAGATAAACCTGGGGCCACAAAAACAGCTTGGGTGATCCCTGGTTTGACAGTGGCTGTTGTTTCCTCGTAAGGCCAATATTTCTGAATCGTACAGACACAGACACAAGGATCTTGCCAAAGTCTGACGAATACATAGCGGAAAAATCGAACCATCTGAAACAAGCACTAATAGAGACAGGGTTTTCAGTGTATTTCGTCAGTTGTCAATTTTCATCAGACGAACTGGTAAGATAGTTGTTTGTTTGACTGTGGAGTGTATTTCATTGGCTGGACAAAGTTCCTTCTTTAAGTTGTATTAATAGTGACAGAAGGCACACACCTGAGTGGAAATGACTGGCAAATATATTCACACCTTTCAACTGTTTTTAAATACATAAAGATGGGAAAGGAAAGACAGGGTACCTTTCTGGAGTGATTACGTATGTATTTTTGTCTTCTGGTGATATGAATTGGATGGTATAAAGAAAAATATAGATAAATATTCTTTATTTCGTCGTGTAACAAACAGTACAGTTATGTGTATTGCTCTGAAGTTGTGTATTTAATTCTGTGAAGTATCTTGGTGCCACATACTCCCGCTCAGGTGGTAACACTATCAGGTCGCCGCCAGGTAGGTCTTGAAGACCTATCCTAAGTGGCGATTTATTTTGCACATTTCCCTTCAGTATCCTCTTACATGCCGTTGATGCAAACCCTGTTGATACTAAAGCGACATAAGCAATATATAAGTGAGTGTTAAAGTGTAATATGCAAAATAAATCGCTAGGCAAGACCTGCTACGAAGCCTGCCATGGCAGCCAGAATAGGGTGGTTGGTTGCACACGCCTGCTGTGGTGTAAACGCTGGCGGGTCTCTGCTGTGTCCTCGGTAGATGGTGGTGCCACATGGTGCAGAGAATGTCTTGGTCGTAACAATACCGGGCTGGGGGGGTGTTCGCTCACCGTACCTTCGTCTCAGGTCTAACGCTCTTGTTCCCGCCACTCACAAGAATCTAAACAGAAAGTGTATTGATTAATGTCGAAGGAAATGAGTTTTGTGTATAGTAATTAGCCTCACTTGATGTGTTCATTATTGTAGTGCTTAATGGGAAGGATGAGGTGATTGTAGTAAGGTCTGTTGAACGAGGAGGAATGGTGTGTGTGTGTGTGTGTGTGTGTGTGTGTGTGTGTGTGTGTGTGTGTGTGTGTGTGTGTGTGTGTGTACTGGTGGGTGGAGGAAGGGAACGGGTGGGTGTGGGTCGGAAGGGGAAGGGAACGGAGGATAGTGGAGGACGATGATGGAGTATGGAATAAGAGGAAGAGCTTAGAGACTTAGACGAAGAAACAAGGTGTGGGGAGGAAGTGGAGGAGGATGAGAGACGGGAAGAGGGAGATGAAGTGGGCTAAGGGAGAGGGAGGCAATGAGGTGGATAGGAAGTGGAAGAAGAAGAGGGATGCAATAATAGGTCGGAAGCAGTGAAGTGTGGGGAAGACATGTGGGGATGAGGAGGTGGAGGGGGGGGGGGAAGGAGAGAGAGAAGTTGGCTTGCGTACCATTCAAAAATTATTTGTTGAACATTAGTAAACCTTTATGAAGAGAGCATTGAAAATTACAGATTATATCAGTGCCACCACGTGAAGGCGTCCCTCCCCCTATCTTTGAGTAGGTTGTTTGAGCATTTTATATGAACATGTGAAATGGACGGCCTGGGGAGTTTGATGAATGTGTGTGTGTGTTTAGGTCTGACAGACATGTACAGAAGAGGCCAATAACCAAATATTCTAAGACAAAAACGTAACATTAAATAAAGGCTGATTACATGTGCATGAGAGCGGCATGTCTAGCCCTGAATTGGTCCTGAGTTACGACAAAAGCCGTGAATGTGACATATTTGGTACCTTGTTGATATTGTAATTCAGTACCATGTAATCGCGTGACAGCTACAAAGTCATCTGGAATAACCAAATAAGGAAATGGAAGAATTTGCGTGAGTGAGTAAAAGGTAAATTACGGAAGTAGTGAATAAGTAATGTGATGACACACAGTGAAGGTGAAGTTGATCCAAGACTACGACTTACCTGGTGTAGGTGGCGGCGCCCTCCAGGCCTGTATCTGATGCTGGAGGCTGGGCAGGCGTGTGAAGGAGTCCTTGGTGAGCGGGGTGCGGGTGAAGGGACACTGGCAGGAAGTCAGCAACAACCTCAGCAGTGTGGCCTCGTCCACGGTCTGCCCACAGGCTACCAGCAGCACCGGCCTCTCCATCACGGCCTGCGTCAGGCTGTCCACGAACTGCTTGGGGTAGTCCCCGCTGTGCTCGTCCTCAGCCGTGATCTGTGGGATGTTTGGCAGCTGCCACCACAAAGAGGACGAGTGTTGTCGCAGCAGCTCCAGAGAGTGACTGTGGTCCTGGCGCAGCACTGAACACACCGACGGTCTGTCCTCGAACATCACAATGGCTTCTAATATACCATTGATTTTGATCAGGATCTTAGTACAGTGCAAGGAAAAACTTGACTGCACTTCGACGAGAGCCGTCGTGATGGTGGTGGTGATGTTGGCAATGGCGTCTGCAGCTACCCCTGCCAGGCCGATGTAGTTGTATGTTATCATATTGCATCCAGAGGTCATCAGTTCATGCACCAGATCCAATAACACTTCAAATGAAGCAAATGCATCAGTAACTCTTAAACTGCTGGATGCAATTTTTGATTGTACTAGCGTACCTGCTTCACTGACTTTTTCAATAATTTGGGCCAACCATTTGGCCTCCACATCCACTGTCAAATTACTGATCTGAAGGATGGCCTTGGAATATACGCCGTTGAGATGACCACTGCGGTTGAGATTCCTAAGCACACGAACCAAAGCCTGACCCAGACTTGGCACTGAATGTCGCTCCACCAAACGTTCTGCATCCAGGTAGCGAGTCAGTTGCATCAGTCCAGAGACAGTCATGCTTCCCAGCTCAACATCCTTTTTATCAACGTGTCCCCAAATCTGAATAAAGAAAAGCATTTCCAGTCGAAGGTGAGGGTCAGGACATAAATGAGGATTGGCGAAGACTTTAATCGTCCAGCCTGTTATGGCCGGGTGTGCCTTGTACAGTGTGCTTTGTGGCATGTTGGGCTGCCACGACTTCACCAGCATCAACACTGTCTCCACCGTCTGTTGCCACAGCCCCGTCACAGTCACGTCGCGACGTGCTAACCCCTCCAACGCGGCACTGGCAAGAAACAGCTTTCCAATCATCATAGCACGTGGTTGGGTCAAGTACAACGTGTATAATGTCAGTATGCCAGTTCCCAGCGTACGATGAAAATGTTCGTCACTTTGGGCTGAGATTAAATCATCCCTGAAGGTGGAGGACATATGGAAGGTTTTTCTGGGATCCTCCATTATTGCGGGAGTAGTACCGACCAGGACAACCTTCCCTCAACCGCTCAGGAGAAACACTTATTGGGGTTATATAGGGCGGTGTGAGGGAGGGGGAAGGGGAGGGAAGGAGGGTATGACGTCACTTGACAGGTACAGGTCACGGCCCCTACACTTACCCACACACAGGGTCTTCACTCATCCACGCATTCTCACCTTGCTTCCTGATACATGATGAACTGGATATCTTTTGACGAATTGGCCACAGCTGGGTATTTAAGTCACTTCCATAAAATGTGGCAGATACGATCAGTTATCGTATTTTCCCACATATATTGCGCATTCTTTATTTGGCATGTGATATTTATGGAAAAAATTACTGTTTAACTCATTTATATTCGACATCCACCAGTTATGAGGGAAAATAACTTTGCATTAACTTATTTGAAGTGGAAATACACGAATGTACTAATCTACCAGATCCTTTCATTCACTAGTAGCCGATCAGCTGTTTTTTGTTGTCATCTGCTGATGCTGTTAGCGTGATGCAATCGCTCCGTGCTGCACGTGTGTGCATATCTAACCCCCAGAGTGCTTTGTTTGTTCATTGTTTATTATGTGTTTATGATAATGCACACTCATCTGTGTGCGTTATTGAATTCTTAAATAATAAGTAGTAAGGCCATCAAATGATTTTCTTCTGATTGTTTAGTGGCTTTGGTACCAGTCACCACATCCCGTAGGCCTGCCTCACACCATCACCTGCGTGGTATAACGCGTAGCCTGATTTTGGACACAAATATTTAAAGGAAGAAGTGTGCATATTATGGCGGAAAATCTAACTGTCCATTTATTTGCCAGACGCCTCAATCCCGTAAGGGATGACTACAAACAAATCGCCTCCATGTCGTTGTGTCCAGCGCCATTTCACTGCCCTGCTCCCAGGTCACACACCCCTCTGTCATATACTTCACTACTCCATCCATCCATCTCATCCTCGGCCTCCCCCTCCCTCTCCCCTCTTCCACCGCATTTGGATTAGCTCTTCTTGTTAGCCTCTCGCTCTCCATCCTCTCCACATGGCCAAACCACTTCAGTGTATTTCTCCTAACGCTTTCTATCACATCCACATGCACACCACAACGCCCTTTCACTTTCTCATTTGTCAGTTTATCTATCCACGTAACTGCAGATGATCCTGTCAGATAACTCATTTCCTCTGCTCTCTTTCTTGACTTGTGTCCTTCAAACAAGGAACATTGAATATATAGCTCTGGCTGGCTACAAACATACCTGGGCATAATTCAATTGTCTTGCAGTAGCCAGATTGGAGTGTATATGTGATATCTGGAGAGTCTGCTTTACTATCCTTGTCTTACTCTTGTTTACTGCAGAAGCTGCCTGGCATGAGTCAGCCCGTCTGTTGCAGTATTGTCAGTTTTAATGTTGTACAGCTGACGGTTAGTAACACCTTTTCAGTTCCGATCACGATAGCAATATCCCATATTTCACCACCTCTAGCTATACACCCCCACCCTCCCCTTCACCCACCCCGAACCACCCTGTTATGTTATCCTTGTCTTATTATTCAGACCTAGTCACACGTGCACCATCCAGCCTACTGTAGCTGTGCTCTTTAATTTTGTTCACACACACACACACACACACACACACACACACACACACACAGTTATATATCTATATATTTTTCAACATATTATCCTGACATAGTTATTAGCTGCAAAACGTAACTCTACCAAAAGAAAAATACAATATTATACAGTGAGTATAGCGGTAACAGGGAGAAGTGTCGGGGAAGCGCCTGCCCTAGGGTGGAGTGAGGAAAAGGCTTTCCATGCCTCGTGTCTAGCTGGTCAGCTGAGCTCAGTAGAATGGAGACATGTGGCAACGCTGGCATTTTTCCCTACTATTTCTTTAGGTAGCGCGTAGTACTGCCTGGAATTAGTCCAGTCATCATCTGGAATGTATCTTGTCTCACAAGAATCCACCAAATGCTGTGCACTCTTTCTGATAATGAATTAAATTTAATGAGAATAAAAAAGGCTTGCTAAAATGGCTGCCACAAAACTCCTGAAATCAGCCCCTCACCTTCTGCTGCTGTCACCAATCTGATGACCATTGTTGGAAAGTTTTATATATTGGCTTCAACAGTTTATGGGCGTCTATAAAGTGAACTGGACACAAGATTACACTAAATATAGGTGTAAATATTGATGTTTACAATAAGAAATGTTTGCTAAAAATATATAAATAGTGAAGCCTTAGATATGACATACAGGAAACACCCAAAGCCAAAATCAAAGCATACAGTCGCAGAGACAAAGCGGCCTGGATGTGGAGTGAGGTGGGATGGGTGAGGTGAGGTGGGATGGTGGAGAGAGAGAGAGAGAGGGAGGGATTACACAGGATTACACAGGAAAGCAAACATCAACAGACCTTATGGTCCTTTCGAGGCTGCTTGTTACAGAGAAAACTATGACTACCAGATCTAACTCTACATGCTGAAGGATAAGGATAGTAAAGCAAGAAGGCTTCCCCCACCACCAAACCCTCCAGGAAAAAGTGAGAAAAACCACCATGCAGCATGGAAAAACTGACTTGGAAATTTTATAGGAAACACTGGAAAGGAAAAGTCACATTCTATAATACTTTATCTATAAGCTACCCGATTGAGTAACCTGAAAGAGAAAGTAAACAAATAAAATAATAATTACGGCATGACATTATAAACCGGTACATTGAGTTAATGGGAAGTCTGTGGACATAACGTGGAAGCTACACACTGCACAGTGTGGATGTTTAGAGGTGGTGCGGCAGCCTTGCCTGGTACTTTTAAGGTAGGCAGCAGTCAATCAGGCCCTAGTTCCGTTCGCTCCACTGAGACAAGGAACTGTCCCATGTGGGATAAGTACACAAGTTTCATCCTGAAGCAGTGACCCCTGGTACATTAAAAAAATCCCGATGGTGGTCACTTGACTATAGTCTGACAAATCTAAACGTAGGGTTTTGGTGGAGTCAGCGCCTCCCTGCACTGTTGCCACGTTTCCGAGCTGACCTCTCCATCAGCGATGACCTTGACACTGTTTCCCTCTTGTGATCTCCGTTTTTCTAATACCCCCTATACCCCTGCCACCAACACCCCCTATACCCCTACCCCCAACAACACCCGCTATACCTCCACCACCAACACCTCCTATAAATATAGACCCCCACCATCAACACCAGTATAATAATTAGCCGTTGATAATTGCTATACTTTTATTGAGAGCATACATTCTACCCTATTGCTCAAACTCCCTAATCTTACAATCCCATCTGTCTTAATCCTTCCCACTGCCTTCGTTCCTAAATCCCTTAATTGATCTATTTTTAACCTAAGTGTCCCCACACCTTTTAAACCATTTACCTCTCTGTCACTATTCTCCACCATATGTATCAACTTGTATTATATTGTGTATAGAACTTTCATACTGTATGCTGTACTACTGTATAATGTATAAGAATACCCACTGTTTAGTGGAAATAAAGTTTTATTATTATTATTATTTCTCTCTCTCTCTCTCTCTCTCTCTCTCTCTCTCTCTCTCTCTCTCTCGCTAGATTTTGTTATGTGTCATCCATGGTTTTTTACTTCCATTTTTATGTATGGATTATAATTTTGACTTTATTTCCGCACCACCCTTGAGGTAAAAGTCACGGCGCGTTTTTTTTTATAGAGGTTTCCCCAATAGGCCTAAATCCTGTAGGGGGTTGGTGACCTCCCATAGCGTACACACAAACACGTGTCGCGTGAGTGCTGCCACCCCAGAGCTGTTTGATATATTTATTTTAATTATGAAAGGATCGCCTCTTCCCACTTTTATCCCTTCAAATTTTCTTGAAATTATACTTGCTAAATTAATTAGCAATGTTAGAAGTGTTGGGGAAGTAAATAATAATTAGAATATTTTTAGAGCAACACTGCCAAATTTTTATGCCACGTTTCTCTATTATCGTATAATATAGTATGCAGAATAGTTTTATTCTTCCTTGATACATGTCAGCACTTTCATTACAGTTATATTAGTATGAGTTATGTTTATGTATCATTCCTACTACACAAACCACAGGCGTTATACATCGTAGGGTTAGGAAACATGGCAATAGTGTAGGGAGGGGGTGACTCCACCCAAACCCTATGTTTAGATTTGTCAGACTATAACAGGGACCCTCAGTGATCCACAGCCCATCACAGGTCGAAAGTGAGAGTAGTGACCGTTAACTCAGGGTTATCTGTGCAGATCCTAATCTGTGCTTACTGTGTATTACCTCATTTGCTTTGGATAAATCGAAAAACGTATAATGATGTGACGTGACGCTACGTAAAGTTTACAGGGTGTCCTGTAGATACGTGGAGGGAGAAGGGGAAAGGGAGAGATTCAGGAGAAGAAAGGGAGAGAGAGGGAAACAGGTAGATAGAGAAAGGGGGAAGAGAGGAAGAGAAAAAAATAGATGTATGAAAAGAGAGGAGAGAGGGAGAAAACAATACGACATGGAAGAGATAATGCTGATGGCTACACCTTACGGGATTAAGGCACCTGAGTATAGGCAGATCTGATAGACAATACACACACACACACACACACACACACACACACACACACACACACACACACACACACACACACACACACACACACACACACACACATTCTCTCTTTCAGTTAAATCTATCTATGTATCTATATCTGTCAATCTATCCATCTGTCTATCTATCTTTACAGTATATATGCTGATATCCACCTAGAAAAAGGAAACGCGAAATATCCCGAGTGCTTTCATGTAGTCACATCTTCAGGGAGGAGCAAAGTGAAGGAGGTGGAAGCCAAATGGTTTCCTGTACACCAGGAAACCATTTACTACGCTGGGTGGTAACCATATGAACAAATTATGGCGCCTGGTGGTTTAGTGGGTAATTACGGCGCTCCAATCGGATTTAGCCGGTGAAGGTTTATATCCAAGGGTGGTTGGGGTTTATTGCTCACGTAATGCCACTCAGGGATGGGTGAGGCTGGTCACTGTCATCTTAAATGTCAGGACCAACTTGCCTAGCCCCGGGCTCCTACATTCCTCATTGGGCAACGTTGGATTGGAAGATGGGTGGATGGATGGATTTATTTCTAGTTAAATAAATATAGAATAAATAGTATTACGTACATAAAACATAATTGTTTAAGTATAGCTTTATGGCTAAAAGTGAATTATATACCGTACGATAAGCACAACTGAGGAATGTCGTAGGATTAAGTCTGTTAAGTATGACTGTGTCTTTGATTAATTCACATGGCTACATTTGAGAGAGAGAGAGAGAGAGAGAGAGTTGGTTAGGCCCATGAGTGGCATTTCCCATCGTCGCACCTTCTTAATCTTTCTTAAAATTTTCTCCTCTTAGCCCTCCTTATGGTCCTTTCAATTTATCCAGATCGTTTAGGCGTTGTCCCTCACGGGACTTCCCCTACGTGCGACGTTGCCAATTATCGGATTAGAGACAAGGGTTAACCCTCACTCCCAGCTCAGTCTCTCTCTCTCTCTCTCTCTCTCTCTCTGCATATAAAATCAACATTTTATGGAGATTTATTTCTATAAAAAGTCTATACGGTTTTATGGATTATTAGAATTTGAGGAAAAGCCTCCTGACTTCGTCTGTCTGTCTGTCTGTCTGTCTGTCTGTCTCTCTCTCTCTCTCTCTCTCTCTCTCTCTCTCTCTGCATATAAAATCTGCAGTTCATGGTGATTTATTTCTATAAAAAGTCTATACGGTTTTATGAATTATTATAGTTTGTTCTGGTGACTTTTGTGTAATGCAGGCTTGATTGAAGGAAGAGCAAATTCGTCTGACTGTTACTTCACTCACGTTGGTGGCCTTTGCTGTTCCAGCAACAGCTTTTGAGGGAACAATTATAGGTCCCCTGTTTGCCTTCTCTTCTAAAAAATACTTATTTACGCTGTAAATAAGTTCTTTTTCTCGACTGTGGAGCAGACGAGGGTGAGTAGTAGGGGTAGGAGCTTATCTTTGATGGCGGTCAGAGAGGCAGTGACCTGCGGATTGACACCTGACCTACCCTCACTGACTCACCTACAAGCGCGACAACGTTGGAAAGCAACGTTGCCAAGTGTTGAGGTATTTATAAAAAGTCATTGTTATTATTAAAAACAATAGGCATTTTCTTACACTATATAGCCATATTAGAGAATTTTATATATATATATATATATATATATATATATATATATATATATATATATATATATACTGTAAATAAATTTCATTTAGAAGTAGTAAATAGCTGACATGAGACAGAGAGGTGTGTTTTGGTAAAGATTCGGCAGAGTCGCTCGAAGGGGAACTCCCGTGAGGGACAACGCCAAAACGATTGGATAAATTGGTAGGACCACAGTGTATATGCTGATTTGTAAGGTTTTGTACATGATAGAGAGAGAGAGAGAGAGAGAGAGAGAGAGAGAGAGAGACTATATTCACACCTTTCAACTGTTTCAAAATACATAAGGATGGGAGAGAAAGGACAGGGTACGTTTCTTAGACGTCTTTTGGTTATACTAAGTGGATGGTTTAGAGAAAGTGAAATATAAAGATGAGACATTCTTTGTTTCTTGGCGTAACAAACAGTAGTTATATGTGTTGGCCTGAAGTTGTGTATTTAATTCTGTGAAGTATCTTGGTGCCACATACTCCCGCTCAGGTGGTGACACTGTCAGGTCGCCGCCAGGTAGGTCTCGAAGACGTATTCTAAGTTGTATGGGAGGTTTCGTAGCACCCCTTCCCTAGCGATTTATTTTGCACATTACACGATACTGTCCTGTTATTTGCCGTTGATGCAAATCCTGTTGATAATAAAGCCACACAAACAATATATAAGAGAATGTTAAAGTGTAATATGCAAAATAAATCGCTCACCGTACCTTCGTCTCAGATCTCACGCTCTTGTTCCCGCCACTCACAAGAATCTGAACAGAAAGTGTATTGATTTGTGTCGAAGGAAATGAGTTTTGCGTATAGTAATTATCCTCACTTGATGTGTTCATTATTGCAGTGCTTAATGGGAAGGATGAGGTGATGGTAGTAGGGTCTGTTGAACAAGGAGGAATGGTGTGTGTGTGTGTGTGTATAGATGGACTGATGGACGTCCAGAAGATGAGAATAACCAAAATATTCCCAGACAATACAATCATTAAACAAAGTGTGTTTACATGTGCATGAGAGAGGCATGTCTAGACCTCTGTGATAGTGGTTGTGTTAGTGTGTTGTAGTGATCAGCGATAGTGCTGTGCTAGTGATCCGTGAGTGTGTGTGTTGTGGTGACCCGTAGTGACCCGTGATAGTGTGTGCTACCTTGTGTGAACTAGTGCGTAATGGCTTCCTCGGCAGAGAGCTGTGTCCCCACTGCAGGTACTGAAAAGGACTACCTTGAATTAAAGGAGGAACTTCTCGAACTGAAGCGGGAGGTACAAATTCTCAGGCAGGAGAAGGCACAAATGAGGGAATTGTTGGAGGAGATGTTGGAGGAGAAAGAGAAAAAGGCTGAAGGTTGGACACTAATTAACAAGGGTGCAACGAAGTTCACTCTTAAAAAGCAAACGGAAATTAATACAACTAATACATTCGACACACTACGGGACGAATGTGAAGGGAAGGCAGAGAGGGAAGTAGAGGAGAAGGACGGTGAGAGAACTTCCAGTACAGGTAAGTATAAACAGAACAAGAAAGGTAAGAAAAATGTTGTTGTTGTTGGAGACTCCCAGGTGAGATATCTGAACAGGGCCATGTATACTCCACTCGCTAAACATGTGTGTCTTCCAGGGGCCAGGGTGGCTAATGTGGTAGATAAAATTTCAAATATCGTAAAGGAAAGTGGTGACAAACCCACTGTGTGCCTCAGTGTAGGAGGCAATGATATTAGTAGCCGTAAGAGTGAGGTACTGTGGAAAAGGTACAAGTTGATGTTAGAAAAGGTTAGGGAGAGGGGAGGAACCCCTGTAGTGCTTGGTGTTTTACCAAGGTGGCGGGTTGGAAGGGAATGGTTGAGCAGGGCAATAGGGTTTAATTGCCGCCTTGAAAGGTATTGCAAAGATAATGCAATACCTTTCATAGACAGCTGGGACCGGTTTTATGGACGAAGTGCCTTGTATAGTTGGGATGGGACTCATCTTAGCAGGCAGGGAGTTACTGTTTTAGCTGGAATGATAGATAGGGAGTTTGGAGGGATTTTTTTCGAGATTGAGAAGTAGGTGTACAGGAAGATGCAGCAACTACAGTCAGAAATCATTATTACCATGTTTGGATAGATGCATCGATACTTGCAAAATTAAGAACAAAAGTTCAACCAATAGTGTAGATACATCCACTCAGGCACCTCAAATTGAGCAGGCGATGATAGATGATAGAACAAGCAATGATAGAAGGGCGATAAGCGATAGTACAAAAAATTGTTATATTAGTAAAGTAAAGAGTTTCCCAGTTAGTAATAAAATAAATAACAGTAAATGCCAAGGTAAAGGCATAACTACTCGTAATAATCTGAAAGTGTACTACACAAACAGCCGGAGTTTACGTAATAAAATGGATGAACTGAGGGCTTTAATTTGTACAGAGAAAATAGACATTGCCGTTATTAGTGAAACTTGGATGAATACAGACACTCGAGAATTTTTAGCAGAATATCAGATAAAAGGCTATAATATTTTTGTGTCAAACCGTCAGGGAAGAAAGGGGGGAGGGGTAGCTATTTATGTAAAGGATTCATTAAACTGTTACAATAAAGCAGACATTAAAGTAAATAGGGACACAGAAAGTGTCTGGGTTGAAATTAGTAACAATAGGGAGAAATTATAGTGTTCCTCCTCGTAACATAGGGTTTGGGTGGAGTCACCCCCTCCCTACACTATTGCCATGTTTCCTAACCCTACGATGTATAACGCCTGTGGTTTGTGTAGTAGGAATGATACATAAACATAACTCATACTAATATAACTGTAATGAAAGTGCTGACATGTATCAAGGAAGAATAAAACTATTCTGCATACTATATTATACGATAATAGAGAAACGTGGCATAAAAATTTGGCAGTGTTGCTCTAAAAATATTCTAATTATTATTTACTTCCCCAACACTTCTAACATTGCTAATTAATTTAGCAAGTATAATTGCAAGAAAATTTGAAGGGATAAAGGTGGGAAGAGGCGATCCTTTCATAATTAAAATAAATATATCAAACAGCTCTGGGGTGGCAGCACTCACGCGACACGTGTTTGTGTGTACGCTGTGGGAGGTCACCAACCCCCTACAGGATTTAGGCCTATTGGGGAAACCTCTATAAAAAAAACGCGCCGTGACTTTTACCTCAAGGGTGGTGCGGAAATAAAGTCAAAATTATAATCCATACATAAAAATGGAAGTAAAAAACCATGGATGACACATAACAAAATCTAGCGAGAGAGAGAGAGAGAGAGAGAGAGAGAGAGAGAGAGAAATAATAATAATAATAATAAAACTTTATTTCCACTAAACAGTGGGTATTCTTATACATTATACAGTAGTACAGCATACAGTATGAAAGTTCTATACACAATATAATACAAGTTGATACATATGGTGGAGAATAGTGACAGAGAGGTAAATGGTTTAAAAGGTGTGGGGACACTTAGGTTAAAAATAGATCAATTAAGGGATTTAGGAACGAAGGCAGTGGGAAGGATTAAGACAGATGGGATTGTAAGATTAGGGAGTTTGAGCAATAGGGTAGAATGTATGCTCTCAATAAAAGTATAGCAATTATCAACGGCTAATTATTATACAGGTGTTGATGGTGGGGGTCTATATTTATAGGAGGTGTTGGTGGTGGAGGTATAGCGGGTGTTGTTGGGGGTAGGGGTATAGGGGGTGTTGGTGGCAGGGGTATAGGGGGTATTAGAAAAACGGAGATCACAAGAGGGAAACAGTGTCAAGGTCATCGCTGATGGAGAGGTCAGCTCGGAAACGTGGCAACAGTGCAGGGAGGGGGTGACTCCACCAAAACCCTACGTTTCGATCTGTCAGACTATAGTCTTAGGAGCAATTTACAGATCTCCAAAATTAAGTAGAGCTGATAGTAAATACCTCTGGGAGGAAATTAGGAAAGCATCACAGTCCAGCTTAGTAATAATTGTTGGGGACCTTAATCTGCCAAGGATAGATTGGAGAAATCAGACAGGAGATGCAGAGTCAGAGGAATTTCTAGAGGTAGTACAGGATAATTTCCTTTATCAGTATATCAGGGAGCCCACCAGAGGTAATAATATACTAGATTTGGTTTTAGCTAATAAAGAAAATATCATTAGCGATATAGAGGTTGGTGGACGACTTGGTAATAGCGATCATGAAGAAATTAAGTTCAAATTTATTTGGGATGTCTGTTCCACTGAAAATACCTCCACCGTTCCTAATTTTCGTCTAGGAGATTTCGATGGCTTAAGAGCTTATTTTCGAACGGTATTCCACAGGGAGATTAGCTATTTGAGGGAATGTCAGGTTAGTGGGGATCCCCAGGTCATAGGTCAGGCGCAGGAAGCACGTGGGGACGTCCGTCAGGTGTCTGTGAGGGGGGAGGTGGTAGATAGGAATGTAGTCCAGGTGACGGAAATTAACTCAGCTCCAGTACCAAACAGACGTTCGACCAGTGAGAAGTATAACGAGTTAATAAATATAATATACGGAGGCCAAGATAGATATATTCCTTCAAAACCGTTTAGAACTAACAATTCAGAACCAAGATGGTTAAACAACAGATTAAAATCTCTCATAGGCCAAAGGAAAGGAATATATAGAAAAATATATAGAAAAATAAAACGTGGAGACGAACACTTACGTAACCGGTACACAATTTTAAATAGAGAAGTAAAGAGGGAGATAAGAAAAGCAAAGAGAAGTTATGAAATTAAGGTTGCAAGTGAATCAAAAGTAAACCCCAAGGGTTTTTATCAAATGTACCGAACGAAAAATAAAGATAGGATAGGACCACTCAGAACAGAATCAGGTGACATTACCAGTGAAGATAAAGAAATGTGCTCCATCCTAAATAATTATTTCATATCAGTATTCACCAAGGAAAATCTAAGCCTGGTCCCTCAAGCAGCAAATATTTACCATGAGAATACGGAAAATATTCTTAGTAAAATAACCATTAGTAAGGAGGACGTATTGAAAGAAATTAACAAGTTAAAACCTCAAAAATCGCCAGGTCCGGACGATATATATGCAAAAATTATAAAAGAAACCAAAGAAGAATTATGTCAGCCACTTTTAACGTTATTTAATGACTCTTTAAGTTCAGGAGAAGTTCCAGAGGCGTGGAAAACCGCAAACGTAGTGCCCATCTTTAAAAAGGGTGATAAATCAGCTGCGTCGAATTATCGTCCGATAAGTCTAACGTCAATAGTAGGAAAAATGTTAGAGTCAATTTTGGCAAATAAGATTAGAGAACACTTAGAAAGATTTAATCTTATAAACGAAAGTCAGCACGGATTCAGGCAAGGACGATCCTGCCTCACAAATTTGTTGTCATTCTACTCGGAGGTCTATGAGGCAGTAGATAGCGATAAAGCTTACGATGTTATTTATCTGGACTTTAGTAAAGCTTTTGATAGGGTCCCACACGAAAGGTTAGTTAGAAAGGTTCGAGCACACGGTATAGACGGCGATATCTTAAAATGGATAGAATCCTGGCTGAAAGGACGAAAGCAGAGAGTATTAATAAATGGAACTAAGTCGGACTGGGGATTAGTAACTAGCGGTGTACCACAGGGTTCAGTACTCGGTCCCTTATTATTTATCATATATATAAATGATCTAGACTTAGGAGTCAATAGCAGAATCAGCAAATTTGCCGACGATACAAAAATAGGGCGTATCATTAACTCGACTGACGATTGCCATTACTTACAAAAAGACCTCGATACATTGTCCAAATGGTCTAAAACTTGGCAAATGGAATTTAACGTTGAAAAATGTAAAGTACTTAACGTAGGCAAGACCATTGGTGATACTAAATACAGCTTAGATAACAAAGAAATTAGCAAATCGGAATGCGAGAGAGATCTAGGAGTTATGATTAGTAACGACCTTAAACCTAGGCAACAGTGCATTAATGCGAGAAATAAAGCAAATAGGGTCCTAGGATTTATTTCGAGAAGCGTGAGCAATAGATCATCTAAAGTAATACTGAAACTTTATCTAGCATTAGTAAGGCCACATTTAGACTACGCAGTACAATTTTGGTGCCCTTACTATAGAATGGATATTAATTCGTTAGAAAATGTACAGAGAAGAATGACTAAAATGATACATGACGTCCGGAACCTGTCATATGAAGACAGACTGAAAAGACTAAATCTGCATTCGCTAGAGAGGCGTAGAGTAAGGGGAGACTTAATTGAGGTGTTTAAGTGGATGAATGGTATAAATAAGGGAGATATTAGCAAGGTACTTAAAGTGAGCATACAGGATAGAACTAGAAATAATGGTTTCAAACTAGAAAAATTCCGTTTCAGAAAGGAAATCGGTAGAAATTGGTTTGGTAATAGAGTAGTAGACGAATGGAATAAGCTACCTAGTAAAGTAGTTGCTGCCTCTTCCATTGAGAGTTTCAAGCATAGGCTAGATAAGCATATGACAAATAAGGGGTGGATATAGAATAAAGAAAATATTATAACCAATACTAATTCAAAAATAAATTTTCTTTTCAGGTTACACTATGATAGTCTCTATTCTCCTTTCACACTTTCCTGTAAAATGTCCACGCCAGTTTTTCTATACGGCGTGGTGTTCTTTCTGACTTTTTCCTGCCGGCTTCGGCTGGAGGGTTTGGAGGGCGGGGGA
Organism: Coenobita brevimanus; assembly: GCF_032717465.1. NCBI lineage: Eukaryota > Metazoa > Arthropoda > Malacostraca > Decapoda > Coenobitidae > Coenobita > Coenobita brevimanus. The sequence continues at coordinate 3,234,940 of NC_137060.1, forward strand.
GAGCCTTCTTCTTTGCTATCCTTATCTCATTCTAGTAGTTCAGTTACTCTTCTAGGAGCTGCCTAGCATGGGCCAACCGGCCTACTGCAGTTATCCTCTCCTTATGTTTTTATGTTCTTATGTTCATTTGGTGCTAAGTTATGAATACAACAATGAAAAGGTGACATACATGGCACCTAGTTGATATTGTCATTCAGTACGTTATAATTGCTTGACAGCTACAGTGTCATCTGGAATATTCAAACAGTGAACATGGATGACTGTATATGAGTGAGTAAAAGGTAAATTACGGAAGTAGTGAATAAGTAATGTGATGACACACAGTGAAGGTGAAGTTGATCCAAGACTACGACTTACCTGGTGTAGGTGGCGGCGCCCTCCAGGCCTGTATCTGATGCTGGAGGCTGGGCAGGCGTGTGAAGGAGTCCTTGGTGAGCGGGGTGCGGGTGAAGGGACACTGGCAGGAAGTCAGCAACAACCTCAGCAGTGTGGCCTCGTCCACGGTCTGCCCACAGGCTACCAGCAGCACCGGCCTCTCCATCACGGCCTGCGTCAGGCTGTCCACAAACTGCTTGGGATAGTCCTCTCTGTGCTCATCCTCAGCCGTGGGCTGTGGCAGGTGTTGCAGCGGCCGCCCCAGTGCGGACGAGTGTTGTTGCAGCAGCGCTAGGGAGTGTCCATGACCATGGAACAGTGCTGAACACACCGAAGGTCTGTCCCTGGACATCACAATGGCTTGTAATACAATATCGATTTTGATTAAGAGCCTGGCACAGCTGTTGGGATGATTTAACTGCAGGTCGAAGAGGGTTGTCGTGATGGTGGTGGTGATGTTGGCGATGGCGTTTGCAGCCACCGCTGCCAGGCCGCTACAGTTGTATGCTGTCATGTTGCATCCAAAGATCATCAGTTCATGCACCAGATCCAGTAACACTTCAAGGGAAACTAATGAATTAGTAGCACTCAAACAGCCGGACGCAATTTTTGATTCTACTAACGTAGCTGCTTTGCTGACTTTTTCAATAACTTGGGCCAACCATTTGGCCTCCACGTTCACTGTCAAACTACGGATCTGAAGGATGGCCTTGGAATATACGCCGTTGAGATGACCATTGCGGTTGAGATTCCTAAGCACACGAACCAAAGGCTGCCCCAGACTTGGCTCTGAAAGTTGCTCCACCAAACGTTCTGCATCCAGGTAGCGAGTCAGTTGCATCAGTCCAGAGGCAGTCATGCTTCCCAGCTCAACATCCTTTTTATCAACGTGTCCCCAAATCTGAATAAAGAAAAGCATTTCCAGTCGAAGGTGAGGGTCAGGACATAAATGAGGATTGGCGAAGACTTTAATTATCCAGCCTGTTATGGCCGGGTGTGCCTTGTGCAGTGTGCTTTGTGGCATGTTGGGCTGCCACGGCTTCACCAGCATCAACACTGTCTTGACCGTCAGTTGCCACTCCCCCGTCACACTCACGTCGCGACGTGCTAACCCCTCCAACGCAAGACTGGCAAGAAACAGCTTTTCAAACATCATATCACGTGGCTGGGTCCAGTACAACTCGGTTAGTAACAGCATGCCCTGTACCAGTGAACACTGAAAATGTTCGTCACTTTGGAGAGACAATAATTCATCCCCGAGAATGAGGAGCGTATGAAAGATTTTTCTGGGAGTCTCCATTAGTGAGGGAGTAGTACTGACCAGGACAACCTTCTCTTAACCGCTCAAGAGAAACACTGACCTGATCACAGATCACCTGACCTGGGCCTGGGCGGCTGGAAATTCTCGGATCCGAGGTTATCGTACAGCGTGGCCAAAATTATAGTATTCTCCCTAAGATTATCGTACAACCATTTATTTAAAAAAAAATTAAGCACATTTCTGCCATTTAGTGCTTAAATATCATTATAATTTATCTCCACATAGTGAAAAAAAAAAATGTATTACCTTAGCGTAATACCGTATGATTTCTTGGCTGTGGTTCATTAACATGCGATATTTCTGAATTGAGAATTTAGCAATGTGTGTAGCCAATGAAAACTCTCTATAAATGTTCTTATGTCGGTATCTTCTTTCTTATTGGTCTAGCTTCAGCAAAAGCTGACTATCAGAAGATCTACCACATCACTTATGAGGTCACGACCCCGCCTCATGACCCCAGTTTTCTGTTTCTTTTCAGTAAGGTGACCCTAACCAATGAGAAGCTAGCTTCATGCTGGTTTATATCCTTACTTCATTCCTATTGGCTCGTTGTCCGGCAAAGCTAGACTGTTCGACAGAGCTTAATCCCCCGACCCCAGTGGCTCTCATGGTCTCACCCTCCCTGAGTCCTCCTCTCCCTCCTCCCCTGACCACCGGCATCTCTCTCCTCCGAAGCAAAGGCATATCCCCCCACCCCACCGACCTCTTTCCCTCCCATGTCCACCTGTCTCTCCCCTCCCCCCACCTTGGCAGGTCGGTATCACTCAGCTGGGAAGCTCATAATGACTCATCCTCGGGCTCGGGCTTAAACCCAGGCCACTCAAGCAGGGCTCAGACAGTTGTATTTCAATTTTTTTTTTTAATTAAATAAAAATTATAGTACTTTCAGATGTTATTATAGTACACGTACACAGCACTGGAATTATAGTACAAATACGATAATTATCGTACTATTTCCATCCCTGGGCGGCTGGGCTGTGGCGCTGGTCCCTGGGGTGCGACTTAGTAGGGCTTGTAAAGGGCAGTGTGAGGGAGGGGGTAGGGGAGGGAAGGAGGGTATGACGTCACTTGACAGGTACAGGTCACGGCCCCTACACTTACCCACACACAGGGTCTTCACTCATCCACGCATTCTCACCTTGCTTCTTGATAAAGGAGTACATAGGAGAAAAAAGGAAAGCAGACAGCAAGAGGCAAGGATTGAACTGAACGTCTTTAGAGGAATTTGCCACAGCTGGGTATTTAAGTCACTTCCACAAGAAACTATGATCAGTGCATCACCATCTGTACAAAACACTTGTTATTCAGATCTATAAAAGCACACTGCACAAGGCACACCCGGCCATAACAGGCTGGATAATTAAAGTCTTCGCCAATCCTCATTTATGTCCTGACCCTCACCTTCGACTGGAAATGCTTTTCTTTATTCAGATTTGGGGACACGTTGATAAAAAGGATGTTGAGCTGGGAAGCATGACTGCCTCTGGACTGATGCAACTGACTCGCTACCTGGATGCAGAACGTTTGGTGGAGCAACTTTCAGAGCCAAGTCTGGGGCAGCCTTTGGTTCGTGTGCTTAGGAATCTCAACCGCAATGGTCATCTCAACGGCGTATATTCCAAGGCCATCCTTCAGATCCGTAGTTTGACAGTGAACGTGGAGGCCAAATGGTTGGCCCAAGTTATTGAAAAAGTCAGCAAAGCAGCTACGTTAGTAGAATCAAAAATTGCGTCCGGCTGTTTGAGTGCTACTAATTCATTAGTTTCCCTTGAAGTGTTACTGGATCTGGTGCATGAACTGATGATCTTTGGATGCAACATGACAGCATACAACTGTAGCGGCCTGGCAGCGGTGGCTGCAAACGCCATCGCCAACATCACCACCACCATCACGACAACCCTCTTCGACCTGCAGTTAAATCATCCCAACAGCTGTGCCAGGCTCTTAATCAAAATCGATATTGTATTACAAGCCATTGTGATGTCCAGGGACAGACCTTCGGTGTGTTCAGCACTGTTCCATGGTCATGGACACTCCCTAGCGCTGCTGCAACAACACTCGTCCGCACTGGGGCGGCCGCTGCAACACCTGCCACAGCCCACGGCTGAGGATGAGCACAGAGAGGACTATCCCAAGCAGTTTGTGGACAGCCTGACGCAGGCCGTGATGGAGAGGCCGGTGCTGCTGGTAGCCTGTGGGCAGACCGTGGACGAGGCCACACTGCTGAGGTTGTTGCTGACTTCCTGCCAGTGTCCCTTCACCCGCACCCCGCTCACCAAGGACTCCTTCACACGCCTGCCCAGCCTCCAGCATCAGATACAGGCCTGGAGGGCGCCGCCACCTACACCAGGTAAGTCGTAGTCTTGGATCAACTTCACCTTCACTGTGTGTCATCACATTACTTATTCACTACTTCCGTAATTTACCTTTTACTCACTCATATACAGTCATCCATGTTCACTGTTTGAATATTCCAGATGACACTGTAGCTGTCAAGCAATTATAACGTACTGAATGACAATATCAACTAGGTGCCATGTATGTCACCTTTTCATTGTTGTATTCATAACTTAGCACCAAATGAACATAAGAACATAAGAACATAAGAAGAGAGGATAACTGCAGTAGGCCGGTTGGCCCATGCTAGGCAGCTCCTAGAAGAGTAACTGAACTACTAGAATGAGATAAGGATAGCAAAGAAGAAGGCTCTCCCCCGCCCTCCAAACCCTCCAGCCGAAGCCGGCAGGAAAAAGTCAGAAAGAACACCACGCCGTATAGAAAAACTGGCGTGGACATTTTACAGGAAAGTGTGAAAGGAGAATAGAGACTATCATAGTGTAACCTGAAAAGAAAATTTATTTTTGAATTAGTATTGGTTATAATATTTTCTTTATTCTATATCCACCCCTTATTTGTCATATGCTTATCTAGCCTATGCTTGAAACTCTCAATGGAAGAGGCAGCAACTACTTTACTAGGTAGCTTATTCCATTCGTCTACTACTCTATTACCAAACCAATTTCTACCGATTTCCTTTCTGAAACGGAATTTTTCTAGTTTGAAACCATTATTTCTAGTTCTATCCTGTATGCTCACTTTAAGTACCTTGCTAATATCTCCCTTATTTATACCATTCATCCACTTAAACACCTCAATTAAGTCTCCCCTTACTCTACGCCTCTCTAGCGAATGCAGATTTAGTCTTTTCAGTCTGTCTTCATATGACAGGTTCCGGACGTCATGTATCATTTTAGTCATTCTTCTCTGTACATTTTCTAACGAATTAATATCCATTCTATAGTAAGGGCACCAAAATTGTACTGCGTAGTCTAAATGTGGCCTTACTAATGCTAGATAAAGTTTCAGTATTACTTTAGATGATCTATTGCTCACGCTTCTCGAAATAAATCCTAGGACCCTATTTGCTTTATTTCTCGCATTAATGCACTGTTGCCTAGGTTTAAGGTCGTTACTAATCATAACTCCTAGATCTCTCGCATTCCGATTTGCTAATTTCTTTGTTATCTAAGCTGTATTTAGTATCTCCAATGGTCTTGCCTACGTTAAGTACTTTACATTTTTCAACGTTAAATTCCATTTGCCAAGTTTTAGACCATTTGGACAATGTATCGAGGTCTTTTTGTAAGTAATGGCAATCGTCAGTCGAGTTAATGATATGCCCTATTTTTGTATCGTCGGCAAATTTGCTGATTCTGCTATTGACTCCTAAGTCTAGATCATTTATATATATGATAAATAATAAGGGACCGAGTACTGAACCCTGTGGTACACCGCTAGTTACTAATCCCCAGTCCGACTTAGTTCCATTTATTAATACTCTCTGCTTTCGTCCTTTCAGCCAGGATTCTATCCATTTTAAGATATCGCCGTCTATACCGTGTGCTCGAACCTTTCTAACTAACCTTTCGTGTGGGACCCTATCAAAAGCTTTACTAAAGTCCAGATAAATAACATCGTAAGCTTTATCGCTATCTACTGCCTCATAGACCTCCGAGTAGAATGACAACAAATTTGTGAGGCAGGATCGTCCTTGCCTGAATCCGTGCTGACTTTCGTTTATAAGATCAAATCTTTCTAAGTGTTCTCTAATCTTATTTGCCAAAATTGACTCTAACATTTTTCCTACTATTGACGTTAGACTTATCGGACGATAATTCGACGCAGCTGATTTATCACCCTTTTTAAAGATGGGCACTACGTTTGCGGTTTTCCACGCCTCTGGAACTTCTCCTGAACTTAAAGAGTCATTAAATAACGTTAAAAGTGGCTGACATAATTCTTCTTTGGTTTCTTTTATAATTTTTGCATATATATCGTCCGGACCTGGCGATTTTTGAGGTTTTAACTTGTTAATTTCTTTCAATACGTCCTCCTTACTAATGGTTATTTTACTAAGAATATTTTCCGTATTCTCATGGTAAATATTTGCTGCTTGAGGGACCAGGCTTAGATTTTCCTTGGTGAATACTGATATGAAATAATTATTTAGGATGGAGCACATTTCTTTATCTTCACTGGTAATGTCACCTGATTCTGTTCTGAGTGGTCCTATCCTATCTTTATTTTTCGTTCGGTACATTTGATAAAAACCCTTGGGGTTTACTTTTGATTCACTTGCAACCTTAATTTCATAACTTCTCTTTGCTTTTCTTATCTCCCTCTTTACTTCTCTATTTAAAATTGTGTACCGGTTACGTAAGTGTTCGTCTCCACGTTTTATTTTTCTATATATTTTTCTATATATTCCTTTCCTTTGGCCTATGAGAGATTTTAATCTGTTGTTTAACCATCTTGGTTCTGAATTGTTAGTTCTAAACGGTTTTGAAGGAATATATCTATCTTGGCCTCCGTATATTATATTTATTAACTCGTTATACTTCTCACTGGTCGAACGTCTGTTTGGTACTGGAGCTGAGTTAATTTCCGTCACCTGGACTACATTCCTATCTACCACCTCCCCCCTCACAGACACCTGACGGACGTCCCCACGTGCTTCCTGCGCCTGACCTATGACCTGGGGATCCCCACTAACCTGACATTCCCTCAAATAGCTAATCTCCCTGTGGAATACCGTTCGAAAATAAGCTCTTAAGCCATCGAAATCTCCTAGACGAAAATTAGGAACGGTGGAGGTATTTTCAGTGGAACAGACATCCCAAATAAATTTGAACTTAATTTCTTCATGATCGCTATTACCAAGTCGTCCACCAACCTCTATATCGCTAATGATATTTTCTTTATTAGCTAAAACCAAATCTAGTATATTATTACCTCTGGTGGGCTCCCTGATATACTGATAAAGGAAATTATCCTGTACTACCTCTAGAAATTCCTCTGACTCTGCATCTCCTGTCTGATTTCTCCAATCTATCCTTGGCAGATTAAGGTCCCCAACAATTATTACTAAGCTGGACTGTGATGCTTTCCTAATTTCCTCCCAGAGGTATTTACTATCAGCTCTACTTAATTTTGGAGATCTGTAAATTGCTCCTAAGACTATAGTCTGACAGATCGAAACGTAGGGTTTTGGTGGAGTCACCCCCTCCCTGCACTGTTGCCACGTTTCCGAGCTGACCTCTCCATCAGCGATGACCTTGACACTGTTTCCCTCTTGTGATCTCCGTTTTTCTAATACCCCCTATACCCCTGCCACCAACACCCCCTATACCCCTACCCCCAACAACACCCCCATCAACAACACCCGCTATACCTCCACCACCAACACCTCCTATAAATATAGACCCCCACCATCAACACCTGTATAATAATTAGCCGTTGATAATTGCTATACTTTTATTGAGAGCATACATTCTACCCTATTGCTCAAACTCCCTAATCTTACAATCCCATCTGTCTTAATCCTTCCCACTGCCTTCGTTCCTAAATCCCTTAATTGATCTATTTTTAACCTAAGTGTCCCCACACCTTTTAAACCATTTACCTCTCTGTCACTATTCTCCACCATATGTATCAACTTGTATTATATTGTGTATAGAACTTTCATACTGTATGCTGTACTACTGTATAATGTATAAGAATACCCACTGTTTAGTGGAAATAAAGTTTTATTATTATTATTATTATTTCTCTCTCTCTCTCTCTCTCTCTCTCTCTCTCTCGCTAGATTTTGTTATGTGTCATCCATGGTTTTTTACTTCCATTTTTATGTATGGATTATAATTTTGACTTTATTTCCGCACCACCCTTGAGGTAAAAGTCACGGCGCGTTTTTTTTATAGAGGTTTCCCCAATAGGCCTAAATCCTGTAGGGGGTTGGTGACCTCCCACAGCGTACACACAAACACGTGTCGCGTGAGTGCTGCCACCCCAGAGCTGTTTGATATATTTATTTTAATTATGAAAGGATCGCCTCTTCCCACTTTTATCCCTTCAAATTTTCTTGCAATTATACTTGCTAAATTAATTAGCAATGTTAGAAGTGTTGGGGAAGTAAATAATAATTAGAATATTTTTAGAGCAACACTGCCAAATTTTTATGCCACGTTTCTCTATTATCGTATAATATAGTATGCAGAATAGTTTTATTCTTCCTTGATACATGTCAGCACTTTCATTACAGTTATATTAGTATGAGTTATGTTTATGTATCATTCCTACTACACAAACCACAGGCGTTATACATCGTAGGGTTAGGAAACATGGCAATAGTGTAGGGAGGGGGTGACTCCACCCAAACCCTATGTTACGAGGAGGAACACTATAGTTATACATGTACCATCCAGCCTACTGTAGCTGTGCTCTTTAATTTTGTACACACACACACACACACACACACACACACACACACACAGAACGTCTTTAGCACAGTGTAGAGTGATACAGAAGTTGGCGGACGGTTCGGTAATAGCGATCATGACGAAGTCAAGGTCAAATTTATTTGTATGTTCTGCTGAAAACTCTCGACCCTTACCAAAACTTCGTCTACAGTCCTGCCAGTATATGCTGAGCGTTTGGGCCTTGGTCTTGCTGGGGCTTCCCCCGTGCGCGTTATGCCAAATCAGGCCCAACACACATCACTCTGTCTTATAATTATGTCAGCTATTTACTACTTCTAAATTAATTTGTATATATTTACTTCTCTAATAAGATTGTATAGTGTTACGAATGTATTTTTTTTTTATTATAGCAATGATTATGTATAAATACAATAATACTTGGCAGTGTTGCTGTCCGACGTTGCTTTCCTCCGAGCATGGGGACAGGTGACATGGTCAGGGATGACCGTGCTAATCCAAAGGTCAGGTGGATTAGGCCTCCAGGGGAAACCTCTTAAAAAAAAAAAAAAAAAAAAAACGCGCCTTGACTTTTACCCCAGATTTGGTGTGGAAAGAAAGTCGATGCAAGAGAACAAAAATATTTTGTGTATGAAAAGTGTCTCATTCATATTAAAACATAAAATGTTGAGAGAGAGAGAGAGAGAGAGAGAGAGAGACAGACAGACAGAGAAGCTTCTCCAGTTTGAATAATTCATCATACTGTATAGCCTTGTTATATAAATAAATCTACACAAAATTGATAACGTTCCTTTTATTATGCAGATAGATAGATAGATAGATAGAGAGAGAGAGAGTGTCTTCTCAAATTCGAATAATTCATCATACTGTATAGGCTTATCAGCACAAAATGTATAGCGTTCCCCGTATATAGTATGCAGAGAGAGAGAGGGAGAGAGAGAGAGAGAATTTGATATTTGACCCAGTAGGGAATTGACCCAGTAATCCGACAATTGACCCTGTATGAGGTTTGGCAGGACCACATGTAGGGTAACTCCCGGATAGGCCAGCGCCCAAACGCTCAGCATATACTGGATGGACTATAGGAGATTTGATGGATTAAGAGCTTATTTCAGAACCGTAGTCCGTGGGGAGACTGGGTACTTTGGGGAGAGTCATGCCAGAGGCGAGGGACTGGATTTAGGCGGGAGGGAGCGTCTGGGCACTGGGGAGGCTTAGGTCATAAGTGAGGGGCAGGAAGTGGGTGGGAATGTTCGTCCTACCTCTATGGTTCGTCTGGTCACTGGGGCAGCGTAGGTCATAGATGAGGTGCAGGAAGTGGGTGGGAATGTTTGTCTGGTCACTGGGGCAGCTCAGGTCATAGGTGAGGGACAGGAAGTGGGTGGGAATGTTCGTCTGGCCACTGGGGCAGCTCAGGTCATGGGTGAGGGTCAGGAAGTGAGTGGGAATGTTCGTCAGGTCACTGGGGAAGCTGAGGTCATAGATGAAGAACAGGTGGGAATGTAGTTCAGGTGACGGAGATCAACTCAGGTCCGGTACCAAGCAGCTGTTCGGCCAGTGAGAAATATAATGAGTTAATAAATATAATACACAGAGGCCAAGATAGATATGTCCCTTCAAAACCGTTTAGAACGAATAATTCAGAACCAAGATGGCTAAACAACAGATTTAAGTCTCTCATAGGCCAAAGGAAAGGAATATAAGAAACAGATTTGAGTGTTGCAGCTACACGAGGCTTACATGAAGAAGTGTTACTGCCAACTTTAATATATGGATGTGAAACTATGGCTTGGCATGAAAATGAAAAATCAGGAGTGAGATTAGTGGAGATGGGACTGCTGAGGAATGTATGTTGAGTACAGAGAGTGGATAGGATACGAAATAATGTGATTCATGAAGGATGCTGAGTGAGGAAGTCTCTGGACACCAGAATCAAAGAGTGTAATGAAGTGGTATGGTCGTGTGGAGAGAATGGATAACAGTAGAGTGGTGAATAAGGTACATCTGAGTGAATTTGAAGGAGGGAGGGGGCGAGGTAGGTGAACGAGAAAGTGGAGGGATATGGTGGATGAGTGTGTGAGGAAGAGAGGTATGGAAGTCGGTGATGCAAGGAAACTGACAAGAGATCGAGCTGGCTGGATGAACGTTGTGAGAATTGCATGATCAGGGATTTGACACCCCCTTTTAACGTTACAGCGTCCAGACTGACTCTATCGCATACGATTTTGTGAAGCTACAGAATGTGGTGAAAGTTTTTGGCGTATCAGATAGAGCCAGAATTCCGGGGGCTTGAATGAGGAGTGAATGGAAGCATGGACCATTGGATTGGGCAAACTTTGGCTGTCTGGATGTTGCTACTCCCCACCCTGCCCTAGGGTGGGAAAGGAGGTCCGGATGATGATAAAAAATTGGAGAGGAACACTTACGTAACCGGTACGCGATTTTGAATAAGGATGTAAAGAGAGAGATACGGAAAGCAAAGCGAGGTTATGAAATTAAGGTTGCTATAATCGATAGAAAACCCCAAGGATTTTCATCAAATGTACCGTACGAAAAATAAAAATAGGATAGGACCTCTCAGAACAGAGTCGGGTTAACATTAACAGTGAAGGTAAAACAATGTGCTCCATCCTGAATAATTATTTCATATCAGTATTTACCAAGGAAAATCTAGACCTGGTCCCTCAAGCAGCAAATATTTACGATGAGAATACGGAAAATATTCTTAGTAAAATAACCATTAGTAAGGAGGGCGTATTGAAAGAAATTAATAAGTTAAAACCTAAAAAATCGCCAGGTCCGGACGATATATATGCAAAAATTATAAAAGAAACCAAAGAAGAATTATGTCTGCCACTTTTAACGTTATTTAATTACTCTAATTTCAGGAGAAGTTCCTGAGGCGTGGAAGACCGCAAACGTAATGCCCATCTTTAAAATGGGTGATAAGGCAGCTGCGTCTATAATTATCGTCCGATAAGGGCGCGTCCACACGTGCTCACGAACATATTTTGACAACACGGCAGGCAACATGTTCGGGAACATGTTTGCAGCAGTATTTGGACAGATGTATGCAAACATGTTTCAGTGCAGCTTCTAACACTGGCAGCTGAGGCGATGGGATAAGTGTGTCCACACCAGGCAGCTGAGACTTCATCATGATGTTGCCAACATGATCTGGACGCTACTGTTCCCAACATGTTTGCAGCGCGTTCGTTACTGTGTTGCTTACACGTTGCCAGCACTTGTTCAAGCACACGTGTGGACGCGCACTAAGTCTAACGTCAATAGTAGGAAAAATGCTAGAGTCTGTTTTGACAAATAAGATTAGAGAACACTTAGAAAGATTTAATCTTATAAATGAAAGTCATTACGGATTCAGGCAAGGACGATCCTGCCTCACAAACTTCTTGTCATTCTACTCGGAGGTCTATGAGGCAGTAGATAGCGATAAAGTTTACGATGTTATTTATCTGGACTTTAGTAAAGCTTTTGATAGGGTCCCACACGAAAGGTTAGTTAGAAAGGTTCGAGCACACGGTATAGACGGCGATATCTTAAAATGGATAGAATCCTGGCTGAAAGGACGAAAGCAGAGAGTATTAATAAATGGAACTAAGTCGGACTGGGGATTAGTAACTAGCGGTGTACCACAGGGTTCAGTACTCGGTCCTTTATTATTTATTATATATATAAATGATCTAGACTTAGAAGTCAATAGCAGAATCAGCAAATTTGCCGACGATACAAAAATAGGGCGTATCATTAACTCGACTGACGATTGCCTTAACTTACAAAAAGACCTCGATATAATGTCCAAATGGTCTAAAAACTTGGCAAATGGAATTTAACGTTGAAAAATGTAAAGTACTTAACGTAGGCAAGACCATTGGAGACACTAAATACAGCTTAGATAACAAAGAAATTAGCAAATCGGAATGCGAGAGAGATCATGGAGTTATAGTTAGTAAAGACCTCAAACCAAGGCAACAGTGTATTAATGTGATAAACAAAGCAAATAGGGTCCTTGGATTTATTTCGAGAAGCGTGAGCAATAGGTCATCAAAAGTAATACTGCCACTTTATCTAGCATTAGTAAGGCTACATTTAGACTACGCCGTGCGATTTGGTGTCCTTACTATAGAATGGATATAAATGCATTAGAAAATATACAAAGAATAATGACAAAAATGATACATGATGTTCGGAACTTTTCATATGAAGACAATGAAAAGGCAAAACTTGCACTTACTAGGAAGGCGTAGAATAAGGGGAGACTTAATTGAGGTGTTTGAGTGGATGAAGGGAACAAATAAAAGGGATATTAGCAAGGTACTTAAAGTAAGCATACAGGTAAAACTAGAAGTAATGGTTTCAAACTAGATAAATTTCGTATTAGTAAGGAAATAGGAAGGAACTGGTTTGGCAGTCGAGTAATGGACGAATGGAACAAGCTGCCTAGTGAAGTAGTTGCTGCTCCATCCAGTAAGAGTTTCAAGCATAAGCCAGATAAACTTATGACACGGGTTGGATACGACAAAAATAATTCGTAATAACCAGTACTAATTAATTTTTCTTCCTATACAGGTTTCACAGCGATAGTCTCTTTTCTCCTTTCGCGCTTTCCTGTAAAATGTCCGCGCCTATTTTTCTCTACTTCGTAGTGCTTCTTTTGACTTTTTCTTGCCAGTTTCGAATGGAGGGTTTGGTGGGCGAGGGAGAGCCATCTTCTTTAATATACTTGTCTCATTCTAGTAGTTTGATCACTTGTTGGAGCTGCCTAGCAAGGGCCAGCTGGCCTACTGCAGTTATCCTCTATTCTTGCGGTCTTATGTTCTTATGTAGGCGATAGTTTGCCTATGGCCACACTGTACGGGACAGAACTGAAGGTACACACACACACACACACACACACACACACACACACACGTCGAACAAACAATAACTCTCGCTCTCGCATTTCAAGCGCGGGTGTAAAAGTACGTCTCATATCTTGAGAGGGTTGCGATAAGTGATGCATTATGGTGTGTGTATATTGCATCAGTGCCACACCTCACCCACTCAACCCTCTGTGTGTTGGTAAATTTACACCCACGCTGGACATGACACTGACGACACCTCCCCCCTCACACACACATACACACACACACACACACACACACACACACACACACACACACACACACACACACGTCGAACAAACAATAACTCTCGCTCTCGCATTTCAAGCGCGGGTGTAAAAGTACGTCTCATATCTTGAGAGGGTTGCGATAAGTGATGCATTATGGTGTGTGTATATTGCATCAGTGCCACACCTCACCCACTCAACCCTCTGTGTGTTGGTAAATTTACACCCACGCTGGACATGACACTGACGACACCTCCCCCCTCACACACACACACACACACACACACACACACACACACACACACACACACACACACACACACACACACACACACACACACACACACACACACACACACACACATCTTTTCTCCCCTCCCACCACCCCAGCCCCTCCACCCACTTCCGCTTCCGTGTTTGCCAGGGTAATGGTCAGGTTGTAAGGCTTCCGGCATCTTAAGTGCTTGATGGCAACTTGCAACTTTATCCAACAGTTTGTATGGTAAAGTTGACGCCAGAATTACACTTTGGGGAATATATGTTATACCCTTTTATCACCATCACGCTTTTTGTTTATCTGTGTCGCAAGAGCCCTGGTTGACGTATAAAGGTTTGGTAGATGGATAAATAGATAGATGGATGGATAAATAGATAGATGGATGGATAAATAGATAGATGGATGGATAAATAGATAGATGGATGGATGGAGAAGGTGACTGATGGATAAACTTTCAGACAGACGTTCATTTGTGAAGGATAAACTCATTAACAACACTGATAGGACGCAGACGGATGAGCACAGAGACATGGCTGTTTGAGAGGGATTGGAGGGAAGGAAGGAAAGTAGGGAAAGAAAGGGAGAGAGGAAGAGGGAGAGGGAAAAGAGAGGGAGGAGGAGAGAGATAAAAATCAAAGGACGAATGAAGGAGAAGGAGAGAGCAGGCATAGAGGGAAGGAGAGAAGATAGAGCAACAATGGGGGCGGAAGGACATTGGAGAGAAAGGAGAGAAGAGGGAAAGAGAGAAGGAAAGGACTAGAGGTGAGAAGCATTGGAGTGTGGGAATGAATGGAGGCAGATGCTCAGACAGATAGATAGATAGGTGGAAAGAGAGAGAGAGAGAGAGAGAGAGGTCATGTCATAAAAACTTCGTGCACCAACTCCTGTTCTCATCACAACTCTCATCTGATTCCAATTTTTCTCAACACTTCACACATTTAGATCTATATTCTCGTTGGCTTAGGAGGCTCCTATGACCCACTCTTATGAATAAAATCGTGTGGTGTTAGCTGGAATAGTATCGTTGAGCTGTCCCCACCATGAAAGGGTTAATGGTACCCAGTAGTAATATTCTTAGGCTCTTATACTCACCTGAAGAATATAGTCTGACCAGCTGGAAGAGATAACTAGAGTTGTATCGATCATGAGTTGGTTAATGGTGACAGCATTAACTCTCAGGCTCGTATAACTCACTCTCAGGTAAATATAATCGTCTGGCGGGAGCTGGGATAGAACACTAGAATCGTCCTGGCCATGAGAGGGTTAATAGTGCACTCTCAGTCACATTAGAGTCACAGGTGAATAAAATGCTGTTGCTGCAGCTGGAATGTAATACGAGAGAAGACGGCACCATGAGTGTTAACATGGTAGGCAATGTCAAACCCTGGAGTTGGCTGGCGTATTTGTTCAGTTTATTATTGATACCCACACATGATTTTCTGCCGCCAGAGGAGGACGCGGTACTTACGAGGTGAAGCTGTGTCTAAACCGCCCAGTTCGAAAAATCTCTCCTAAACAGAATGAATGCGTATAGAGATATCCAAAACGAAATATTGGTGACGTCCTCGGGCAGAAGAGAATAACAGCGTATCAGGAATTGTCTTACGAAGTTATTTATGATGGCGATCCTATAGACGGAATCACAGCCAGAATGTCAGAGAAACGTTTACTGAAAATCTCTGTGGTCTGTTATCGATGATCTTTGGTTTTTGGATAGCTGAATGTGCTTGAGTTAGTGACACACACACACACACACACACACACACACACACACACACACACACACACACACACACACACACACACACACACACACACACACACACACTCTCTCTCTCTCTCTCTTTCTTTCAGTACACTAGCCGTCTGTGTGTGTCATTTGTATTTTCTGTCTAACCATGTCCTGTCCTTGTCTATATATCTGTCATACCCTGTCCTCAGTTCTCCCCAGTCTTCCACCCATCTGTCTGTCACATTTATATGTCTTCTGGCCTCTTCTCATCTCCATCTGTATCTCTTCCGTCAAGTATTTATCTCACCTACATTTCTGTCTCCTACATATTCTTTTGTTATGACAACAAAAAGTGCAAAGGCCGAGGCCTGTCGACTACACGAGGGTCATTTCTGCACAGACTTAGTTTTTGCCAAGTGCCAATCTTCTCACACACTGCCACACCCAACCATTGTATTTACATCCGGTTCATTGTTTTTACTGTTGGCTCAAACGGACAGCGGGGAAGGCCTCATTATTTACCCAGGGTATTGCACACAACTGTCCATTTTACCATCCAGGTCCCTGTTTACTGTGTAGCTACCAACACACTAGGGTAAAGTCGCTGTCCGCAGCACAAGGCAGTGAGTGGTTAACACTACCTTTGGTAAGCCTTTACTTGCTGTCGGAACGTTACGTGTCTCTAAAAAATACATTAATTCATCCATCCATCCATCATCCACTCATTTTTGTTGCCTCAGGAGGGGCGTAGGAGTCCGGGACTAGGCATTTTAAGGCGAGAGTGACCAGTCAGCTTCCCCTGTGGCCTGTAAACCTTAACCATCCCTCGTATTCTCACTAGGTTGGAGCACCGTAATCTATTATACCATCAGGCGTACATGTACAGTACTTATATGGTTACCACACAACGTACTAAATGGTTTTCTGTGCTACAAATAACTGTTTGGCTCATCACTCGGTGTGGAGGTACACCTGAATGTAACACTACATCAATGGTGGGGTGAGGAATTAGTCAAATGTAAGGTGTAGTGGTGATGGGTGTATAAAACCCTGGGTGTTGGCCCCGAACAAATGGTGTGCAATATCAAATATATTGTTTGGATTTGATCAGCATGTTGTGTGGGGGTGAGGAGAGGAAGGGTTGTGGGAGGAGGAAGGGGGGGAGGAAGGAAGAAGAGGAGAGGAATGATAAAAGGAAGGTGGTAGGGAGAAAGTGAGAGGAGGGGGAATCGGAGGGAGAGAGAGAGAGAGAGAGAGATGGGGAGAAACAGATAAACAGTAGAAAGGGGAGAATCAGAATATGAGTTAGTGTGTAACAAATGTGTGTGAGAGAGGGGGAAAGGAAAAGAGAGAATGCGGAAGCGTTGTGTGTGTGTGTGTGTGTTTGTGTGTGTGTGTGTGAAGCCAGTGGACCAATGCCAGTTGATATCCTTGCCACTTATGTTACGTAGCTGTGTTTATTTAGCTGAATAAAACACCCTGGCGATAGCAGGCAGCGAATAAGAACCACGTCATCGTAGAATAATGGATTAACGTCTTCAATATGGCGATTTATTTTCTTGTTATCTCCAGACTGTTGTATTAATTTTATTCATCTTAGGAGAGACTTAGGAGTGGAGGGGTAAGATGCAGCCTTTTATGATTTTATACTGTCTCAAGACGATTTTCTTCAGGTCAGGGGAGACTTCTCGATCTGGTGGGGTTAGATACGGTCGTCATTAACCCCTGCACCAAGGGTTCCCAACCTTTATTTACCCATTACCTCATTTTCCACACCTCCCTTCACTCATTACCCCTCATTGCTTATGTTTCCACAATTGCATTTTAGCTGCTTAACATTTTGATGCCTAGATTTTAGTTTGAATGTAGGACTTAATTAAAGGTTAGGCTAAAACCAAGAGAGTTATTGCAAGGAGTAATTTATTTTTATTATTAACACTGATACCAAATAAACATGACTTTAAACATTCATCTCTGAATTTTAGTATAGGTCTGAAAGTCTATCATAACTGGTATGATTTTTAGATTTTTTTTTTTGTTACCTCCCCCATTACCCTTCACAAAAGACCAAATTACCCCACTTGGGGTAATTTACCCCAGGTTGGGAACCCCTGCCCTACACTAATCACTCGTAGGATACACAGTTACTATTAAGAAGTCTGGTAGCAGCAGGAGTAATATAAATTCTGACTTCCTGGGACCGAAGTGAAGGAGAATAATTTATATGACAAATGTCATTGAACTAAAAGGGCACCTGACATATATTCACGTGTGTGGCGAGGTTGTTCTCCTCCTCCTCCTCCTCCTCCTCATCATCATCATCATCATCGTCGTCGTCGTCGTCGTCGTCATTCAGTCTTCTAACACATTCAGTGGAAGGTATCGATAAACAGTACAGGACAACAATCAGTATATTACCAATAAAAAGAACCACCTATCCATTGCCTCAGTGTAAATTGTTGGTTCCAGCTCACAGGCCAGACCATCCACACAACACTGTGATGGACGATGCTGCTGGTATACATTGGATTCCCTGTGACTACCACATGATGCCATGTGACTACCAAGTTGTTGAAGGGGTGCAGCCCTGGTTATGCTGGGTACAGTGCAGAGAGAGAGAGAGAGAGAGAGTCAGTAGGTTTATTATAACGTGGCAGTGCAGTTCATGTCCTCTCAGCACCAAACTAGAGTGGCAGCAGATACGAGTGAGGTGAATAAAATCGTCGTGCGTTGGCTGAAATATGATACTAGAGTTGTTCCGAGCCTGAGAGGGTAAAATTATGTCAATATCAATACTGTAACCTGCTGTCAGTGCCAAACCAAAGGAGTGCCAACAGACACGACTGAGGCAACCCAGTGGCACCCTGCCCAGGTCACCTCACCTTACCTGGCACACACACACACACACACACACACACACACACACACACACACACACACACACACACACACACACACACACTCTCTCTCTCTCTCTCTCTCTCTCTCTCTCTCTCTCTCTCTCTCTCTCTCTCTCTCTCAGCCAACAACGCCGTAGCCAATTACACGTTGCCAATCATGTAGGCTTGAGTGCAGACGGCATCGGGTCGCACCAGAACATCACATTTACCAAGTATATTCTGTTGCTCAGCTTGTATTTTCCACGGTAGGCTAGGTGAGGCTGGGTTAGGTTAGGTTTGGTTCGGTTTGGTTCGGTTCGGTTCGGTTAGGCAAGGTTATAGTAGACGAGGTTGGAGGAGGACATATTTGTGAAGTGAATTGATGCTGTTGGCCACTCTGCATTTTCTGGATTAGCTTACGTTGTGGTACAGGTCAGTATTTCACAGCACCGTGAATAGTGTAGTGCAGTGGTTCTTAAACTTTCTCGTGCAGCGGACCCCTTTTATTAAAACTAATAATTAAAACTAATCATGTGGCGGACCCTTAATTATGAGTAGATTTCCCTCCTACCCTACCTCTTGAGTTTACAGGTGTTTGTAGGCTATAATATACTAAAATTGTTACTGAATTATTTATTACTGGCTTAACTTGAACATAACTGTACAATTTTACTTCACATAACTGTCATAACATTATTCATTTTACATATGTTTTATCTGACACTCAAAATAGCCTGTGGACCCCTTGGAACGTTGCACGGACCCCTGGGGGTCCGCGGACCACACTTTAAGAAATACTGGTATAATGGAAGATAAACATATTGAATTGCAGTTTTGACGGTGGGTATAATATTTTTCAAGTTATGATACCTTACTAGGTCCAGGTTAGGTAAGGAGGACGTGGTGATTGAATACGGTAGTTAAAGAAGTGATTTGCTGTCCAAAACGACACTAGTTCGATCCCTGGCTGGGGCAGGGAGCAGTAATGGTTTGAATTACGCTAAAAAGAAAGTAAACTTACTTTTTCACAGGACCTAGTACCATGACATAAAACATCCCCACTAATTCAACCACACCATCCATGTATGAGGCACCAATAACACGTATTCAGTATGGACGGTGGGCACGAGAGCTAAAGTGACAACATGTGAAGGTGTGTGGCACATAGGAGGACTGCTGGACCTCAGAGAACGAACTGTCAAATGTGTGCCTAGCCTCACACACACACACACACACACACACACACACACACACACACACACACACACACACACACACACACACACACTATTGTATCCTGGCAGAAATAGAATAGAAGTATTTGGGTGTAATTCCTCCATTAGAACAGTTTTAATTTCATAATACGCTAATTAAGATATTCAGTTTTGGTATTTCAATATGCCTTGCACTGAGAAACTTAGACCTGTATTATTGGTACATACGATTATTTATGAACAAAGGAGTTGTGTGTGTGTGTGTGTGTCAGAGAGAGAGAGAGAGAGAGAGAACAAAATAACTCAAATAGTTTTCTTCTTATGTCATCCAGTTTGATAGAGTGAGTGATAGGTAGCCAAGAGGTTGATCCATTATTTTTTAGAACAATAGGATAAAGGTCAAGGTCACAGGGGTAGGTCAAACGCAGTATCAACCAGCAATATCATCTTAAAAAGGATTTATGGGATTTAAGCTTGAAGGTAATGCAGAAAAGAAGGGGTTAGATTTTGAGAGCAGTCACACAAAGGTCATAGGTACAGGCTAAGCTTAAAGTTCAATTCGTATGTCTATTTATGCAAGCAAAATTCTGTAGTTCACTTTGTCATCTAATAATAGTTTTTGACGTAGAACTTTTTTCCATACAACTGAGAAAGAGAGAGAGAGAGAGAGAGAGAGAGAGAGAGAGAGAGAGATTGTGTAAAGAAAAAGTTACTCCTGACAAAATTCTCACATCCCTCTGGCAGACCACGACACACGATGCATGAGTAAGTTGTGTTGGATAAAACCTTTGTCCTGCCCTGCCTGCACCTCCATCATACATTCACCACCAGTCATGCAATGTATGGCGAGGGTTAAATAACCCTCTCGATGGCCTCACCCTACCCACCTTTTAAGCCATCGGGAATTATTTAGCTGCCCGTAACTTGCACGACACCATCTGGTTTTTAGAGATAGCACTCTCTCTCTCTCTCTCTCTCTCTCTGAATTTCCTGGTAAGTTTCAGTACAATTACAGTACGTAGTTCATTGTATTGCCTTACTCTCTTTACTGTACCTTGGCCTAAACTTGCCATCTCTCCACCTCCAGTGATGAGTTGTAACGCTAGATTAACACAAGAATCACGAAGAAATGTTGTGGAAAGGATATAGAGACGTAGCAGTGTCTATTTCCGCCACCGAGCTACGTGAACTAAGCTACAAAAGGACACAAATCTGGGCCAAGTTACGGTAAAAGAACCATAGTCGCTTCACGGAATTCGTAATGCCTCTTTCTTGGTGATTTATTTTGCCTAATGTTTCATGGTATCCCCCTCTACGTCAGTGAAGTAGGCACTGTCGATATGATATTCTGTTCACTTTAACTAGGCTTAAATTTTGCCATCTCTTCATCTTGAACGCCGAGCTGTAAGAAGAGATTAACACAAGAATATGGTGCTGGTGACGAAAAGGTGCCGTGGAAAGGATGTAGACCTGTTTTAGCCTTTATGGCAAACGGGAGAAAGGCTGCAAAACGACGAAAATCTCCGTTAAGTGAATGAACTATAGACATGAAAAATTAAGGCGTTTTACGAAAAAAAAAAAATAATAAGAAAAGAATATTACAAAGTTCTATCTAGACTACAGTCCGAGGAGAGAGAGAGAGAGAGAGAGAGCAATAAAGAAAATGCTAATGTAGATAATTAAGAAAGCAAGCAGTAATGAAGAGAATTATTATAGCAGGTGATTATTGAACAGTAGAAAGGAAGAAAAAGGTAAGGAAGATAAGGGAGAGAAAGAGGGATGAAAAGGAAGAGATAAAAAAATGTAGGACAGAAGGTAAAACCAAAAGGGATTATTGATAGAGAGAGAGAGAGAGATAGAGAGGGGGAGGAAGTTAAAGTAAGAAGTTTAGTAAGGGAAGAAAAATAAGGAGAGGAATTTTTGAAGGAGAAAAAAGATCATGAAATGTAATATGAAGGGAAAAATGGAAGAAAAACACTAAGATAGTCATGCTTCTCATCATTATCATCATCATCATCATCATCATCATCATCAGCAGCAGCAGCAGCAGCAGCAGCAGCACTCATCTTCTCCTCCTTGATTTTTATTTTCATTATTTTATTGTTGCTGTTGGTGTTCTTGTTCTTGTTGATGTTCTTGTTGGTGGTGCTGGTTGTACTGATGTTAGTATTGTTGTTGTTGTTCTTGTAATTGTTATTGTTGTTGTTGTTGGTGCTGGTTGTACTGATGTTAGTATTGTTGTTGTTGTTCTTGTAATTGTTATTGTTGTTGGTGGTGGTGGTGGTATTCTTGTTGTTCTTGGTATTGTAGTTGTCGTTCATATGATTGTTGTTGTTATTGGTGCTAATCTCCTTCTTACCTCCTCGTCTTCATTCCTCCTCTTCGACTTCTTTCCTCCTCTTCGTCTTCTTTCCTCCCCTCTTCGTCTTCTTTCCTCCCCTCTTCGTCTTCTTTCCTCCTCCTCCCCATCCTCTTATTCTTTCTCCCTGTTCTTTTTCTTCTTTTTTCTTCTTCTTTCATTCTCATATAAATTCCTTCTCTTCTTCTTTCCTTCACTTCTTCTTTCTTCCTCTTCTTTCCTCCTCCTCTTCTTTCCCTGTCTTCTTCTTTCCTTTTCTTCTTTCCTCCTCCCCTTCTTCTTTCCTTCTTCTCTTCTTTCCTTTTCTTCTTCTTTCCTCCTCTTCTTCTTTCCCTCCCTTCTTTCCTCCTCTTCTTCTTTCCGTCTTCTTCTTTTCTCCTCCTCTTCATTCCTCCCTCTTGTTCTTCAGTAAGCATTATCATCATTACTTTATTATTATTATTATTATTATTATTTGAATTCAATTTGTTCCTTTCTTCTTTCTCCTCTTTCTTTCTTATGTTTTCCTTTTCCCTTTATTATGTTGCCATCGAAATAAGGACAAGTTCCCCTCTCCCTCTTACTATGATTTGTTGTACAAGCCGCCTCGTAACGCCCAGGACACAGAAGGGAAGATAATACAGCCGGGATTTCCTCTTCCTTATTCCCTTTTCCCTTAAGACATCAAGGGAGTTGGTTTGTGTCAAGGCTTCTTTTGTGAACAGGGAACATAATGATGAAGATGATGATATTATGTGTCTCTTAGTTGTAGTTGTTGCGATGGTGGTAATAATGATGATAGTTATGATGATGATGATGATGTTAATGATGGTGTTAGTGGTGGTGATGATGTTGGATTTGATGATGGTAATGGTGATGATGGTGTTACTGTTGGTGGTGGTGGTGTTTGATATGATGGTGTGATGTCGTCAATGATTATGATGGTATTGTGATGATAGTGTCAGGTATTAATGGAAAAATATAGTGATGAATGATTAGTAGTGGTGATAGGTGTAATTATGATTATAGTGATGATAATGATTATGATGGTATGATGACTGAGGTGGTAATGATGATGGAAGCTATCATAATGGTATTTGTTTCCTGACAGTAGGGGTTTTAAATGACTTAGTAAATAATTAGAAGCATAATGAGTCATGTGTGTGGGGGGGGGGGAGCTATGTACACCTCGTGACAGTTGTGCAGGACAACTACTTTGAGTTTTACCCACTTAAACCTTTCAGTACCATGACGCATTGTTTTATTTTTTATATAGGGAGTGAGCTGGTGAGGTTAGATACACAGGTAAGCTTTAATTACTTTATTTCAGGACTTATCCCTTAAACTTGATGGAATTGTCTGGAACTCTCCCGAGTGAAAAGGTTAATTACAGTCTCTCTCTCTCTCGCTCTCTCTCTCTTTAAAAAAAAAAAAAATCTTTTGGTGTTAATTAAACTTGCTGGGTGTGGCAGTAGCTGTAGCAAGGGTTGTTCCAGAGTTTTTTTTTTTTTTTTTAAATACCTGACTGCCTGGCGGTGGTGGCCCAGTGGTTAGAAAATCGTCTGCTGCCCGAATGGCCGTGAGGTGTGTTCCAGGGCGAGGCAGGGAATATTGATTATTTGATTGTCATTATTACAGACTTTACACACACACACACACACACACACACACACACACCTCTCTCTCTCTCTCTCTCTCTCTCTCTCTCTCTCTCTCACCTCAGAATTAAGAGACGTTCATATCAGTAGGTTACCATGGTTACGATGGTGCAAGAGGATGATGGGATCCGGCTGTGGTGGTGGTGGTGGTGGTGGTGGTGATGATGATGATGATGATGATGATGATTAACTATAATTTTTTTCCGCAGGTATGTTGCTGGTGGGTAATGCAGTAACGGGAATTATGAGTGTAAAGGTAAGTGTTTATGTTTATGTTGTGTTTATTATTATGTAGTGCAGGAGAGGGATGACTTCATGTGGTGGCATTGATATAGCCGGCCGCTGGAGCTGCCCTTTTATTACACACGTCCACCAGTTCCCTATCTGTCCCCCGACTGCAGAAGAAGGGCAGTTTTGGCCTGCAGTGCACTGGGTTCACGTTCAGATGAGCCTGGGGTTGCAGCTGCTGCTACAATTACCACTGGTGTGTTGTTTATATCGCTGTAAATACCGACTTCCTTGGCATCAGTTACATAGGAAAGGATTATAGAGGTGTAATGTGCAGAATAAATCGCTAAGGAATAGGTGTTACGCAGACATCCAAGCCACTCAGAAAACGAGCCAGAGTACAAACGGAAAAGCAGTAGGAATGGAAGTGGGTGAAACGAAACGCCAGGTGAACGATGCGTAGAGAAACAGGGGTCGGTGATTTGTGAAACGTCATGTATGATTTGTGAAACGCGATATGATTTGTGAAACGCTGTTAATTTTAACAGCTGTGAAGCTGTAGGGGTTTGTGAAACTGTCAGTAATTTGTGTTACGCAGTTGATAAGCAATAAAGCGCGTAAAAAAATGTCTGAAATGCTATGAATCTTTATGAAGCGTGACCGATAATTTATAGAATGGTTGAATATTTATGATGCTCAGTGAGTGAATATAACCACAGAGGACGAATGTTTGTGAAATGTGTCGATTATTTTGTAAAACACGATGTAGTATTTGTGAAACGCGATCACTGAATATAGAAAAGGGTCTATAATTAGTGAAACATGGACGATGATTTCTGAAAGGCGTTGTGAGTGAAAGGAGGCTATGAAGAGGCTTGACTGAACTGACGTGGAGAGAGTGCGGTGGAGGGAGGGAAGGAGGGAAGAGAGGAAGGAGGAAAACAGGTAAAATAGGTAGGTAGCTTGGTAGATAATAGGTAGACAGGTAGGTAGGTAGGATAGACAGATAGGTAGCTTAGATAAGGAGGTAGGAAGGTAAGTAGGAAGGAAGAACAGACATAGGTGGCCTAGATAAGGAGCTGATGTAGGTAGGTAGGTAAGTAGGATGGACAGATAGGTAGGCTAGATAAGGAGGTAGGTAGGTAGGTAAGGAGGGATGGAGGCAGGGAAGGAGGAGGAGAGTAAGAAACAGAGAAGACAAGGAAGAGACAGAAGAGCGATGGAAGGAAAAGATAGAGGGGAGAGAGCAGGAATGTAGAGAGGATGAGAGAGAAGAAGGAAGAGGAGAGAGCGAAGAGGATAGGGAGGGAGAGATGGAAGAAGTGAGGGAGGATGAAGAGGCATGATTGACTTGCGATGAAGTTGGTGATGGAGGGAGGGAGAGAGGGTGGGGAGAGGGAGAGGGAAGGGAGTGAGGAAGACAGGGAGGGAAGATGAAAGGAAAGAAGTGAGGAGACAGGAAGAAAAGGAGGAGGTGAGGGAGAGAAGGGGGGTATAAGGGGAAAACAAAGAAGGAAGAACAGAATGAAATGAGGAAAGAGGAAGATAAGAAGGGACCAGGAAGAGGGAGGGAGGAGGGAAAGGAGACAGGTAAGCAGGGAGGATGAGAACAAGGAAAACAGAGGAGGGGAGAAAGGGACAGAAGAGGGGAGGGAAGGTAGAGGAGGATGAAGGGGAGAATATGAGAAAGAGAAAAAGAAGAAGTAAAAGGAAGGAAGGAAACTGGAGTGGGAGGAAAGTAGAGAAGAGGGAAGAGCTTCAGGGCGAGAGGAGAGAGGAAGGAAACTAAGAAGAGAGAGAATAATTAGGGAGAGAAAGGTAAGGACAAGGAAGGGAAGAGGAAGGAGGAGGAGAAGAGAGGGGCAGTGGGTGGTAGAGGCAGAGGGAAGGAAAGGAGAAAGAAGATGAAAGAAGAGGATAAGGGAGAGAGGAAGAAAAGAAGAAAAGGGAGATGAAGGAAGAGAAGAGGAAAGTAGAGCAGGGGAGAGGAGAAGAAAGAGGGAAAGAGAGGCAGGAAATAAAACAGAAGATGAATAAGAAAGAGATGCAGAAAGAGGAGAGGAAAAACAGGAGAGGAATGAGGGAGAAGAAAGAAAATGGAGGAGAGAAAAGAGAGAGAAAAGTGGGAGAGACAAGGATTAGATAAAAAGGGAGAGGAAGGGAGAGGAAAACATAGCCGTAGGGAGAAAATCTAGGGAGAGGTGAAATTAGAGAGGGACAAGTTTGGCGGAGTTATGGTTTGGAGAGAGAGAGAGAGAGAGAGAGAGAGAGAGAGAGAGAGAGAGATCTGTCATTGAAGTGACTGAAATAACTTTGATGGTTGTGGCAAATAAACTGAACCAGAAAATGACGTAGCAGAGAATATGAGATTCTTATTATCCCAAATCCATTCAGAGCGATGACATACTTAACTCCTTCAGCCGAGGATGTCATTTTTTTTTTTTTTTTTTTTTAAATCACTGATGATTAGTTGTCCACACAATGGTGGAAACCTACCGTGTTTTGCTCGGTTATTGTCCATTCTTCCAAACATTGTTGGGTTTAGTGCCAGTCCTTCAGTACTTCACCAGTCCGCATCACACTTTGTGCAGTTGTTCCATCGGGAAATATCCACAAACACCTTCTGCATTCATTTTTGGGTTTAAATCTTTTCAGTGGGTTTATGGTGTCAAAGACCAAACCATACAAACACAAGTTTATGGTGACAAAAGCCAAACCATACAAACACTAATTTTGGATCCTGTGTTTTTGTATGTTCATTAATCATCATGGTATGTAGCTGTGTGGAGACCATCCTGCATTCCCTTGGCAGTGTTGGCAGTCATTAATTTACTGTTTCACAGTGATGATATATTTTTATTTTATTCAGCCTGTCACCAGAGGACTCTAATCGTGAAAGGCGTCTAATACTGATCCTCTCTCTCTCTCTCTCTCTCTCTCACACACACACACACACACACACACACACACACACACACACACACACACATTTACTTTTACCTTCATACAGTGCAGTTGAAATCATTATTACTTTCAATAAATACACCGCCACATTTCATGTATATTTGTATAACAACTGAAATAGTAACACACACACACACACACACACACACACACACACACACACACACACACACACATACACACACTTCCCAATATGCAAGATTGGACAAGTACCCTCAAGCAGTGTTTACATAGGACATGGGCCCGTCTCGGAGTGTGACTGTCCGTTTTCTTTTCCCTTAAAATACACCAACGCATCACATTTTTAGCCATATTCTTGCCATCTGCAGGCGATTGTATTCAGATTAAGAGAGACATTTAACACTGAATGGGTGTGATATAGCCACCATTTACCCCTTCAATCCCATCATGTAATTTTTGTTGCATTCACATATCCAGACGGTTTTATTCAGCTTTCAAGAGAGTATTCTAACTGGAGGGGGTTAGATTTAACCTTGGCTGACTCTTTCAGTATGCCAGACTTCCATCCATCCATCCATCATCCAATCCTTTTATACCCATTAGAAGCGTAGGGTCCCGGGGCTGGGTAAAGGTGGAAGCTGAAAAATATCGTCTGAAAGTAGCAAGGAAGACGGTATTACCCCCACCGGATTTATACGTACGCAGTGAGCAAAAGAATTTAGGCTTGATACCCAGGCCGAAGTTGATATGTATTGTTTATTTGCGCCATTCTGAGATAGGTATATGCATTTTACACACATACCGGTACATATAATTCTGCATACCGACATAAATGATCACTGCCCAGGTTTATCAAGTTATAAATGGCGGTCATGTTAACACGCCAGGGATTTACGGTGAACTAAAGTTGGTTATAAATGAGTCTGAGGTGGGGTTATTGCCTCATGCTACCAGGTCATAATCTTTTCTTCTTTAACGTGACCCTAAATTGCCATCTCTTCATCTTGCTTGCCGCGTTGTAACAGTAGGTTAACTCGGGAATATGGTGCTAATCATGAAGGAGTGTTGTGGAAAGATTGTAGAGCCGTAGTATTGTCTTTTCGTGCCACTGACATACGTGAAGCAAGCTCCAAAAGGACGAAAATCTGGGCCAAGTTAAGGTGAGAAAGGACTATAATAACCTCAACTGATACCCGACCAGTTACATATATATATATATATATATATATATATATATATATATATATATCTATATATATATATATAGTGTATGTATGTATGTATGTATTTGGAGGGAGGCGGTGTCCAGGCAGCCAGGAAATCCCCCTAAGTAAGTCACTTTCATGCGCCACATTTTACATTTCCTACCTGTAATTAAATGACGAAAATTAAAGTATACTATTTTCAGCAAATGCACAAATGTGCTTTTGGGATGGTACTATATTATGTAGAAATGTTATATATACAAAAACCGTGAATTGGGTTTGGAGAGATGGGAGAAGAGTAAAAAACATATTGGTGCAAATATGTGCTGAGATGCTAATGTATGATATGACTGAAATACAGGAGGAAAATGTTACGAAATAGAGAGGAAAGGGGCGAAGTGGGCTGGATGAACTTGAAGATCCACGATGTATAGGCAAAATAAAAACTGCCTAAAGCTAAAAAAAAAAAAACTATACGTGTGATAATTTAAGCTAGGAAACTTAATATTTATAAATAATTATGTATTTACTTATTTGCGTATATTAAATTTGTTAAGTCAAGTTTCCTTTGACACTTTGAATAGGGTATTTAAGTTGTGCCGACTGTGAGAGAGTTAATGATCCCAACTGGATAAAAATTAGAGCTGGGGAACAGTATGTTTAAAAAGTTTGGGAATTAAAAAAAAAAATGCTGTGGAAATAGAGAGGGGGAAGTGGTTTAGTGAGGCTGCAGATCCCTTAGCTTTATTTTTAAAAATAATGCAGAAAACATACAAGTGATTAATTAAGCCAAGAACGGTAATCTTAAAAAATGATGGAAAAATGTAAGAAAAAAATTGGGGAAATAGAGGGAGAGAGGGAGGGCTTATGGTGAGTGAGGTTGAAGATCCATCGAGTTATCCGCCTGAGTGACTTCCTAAACACTGAGAAGCGAACACATCTGGCGTATGACCTCAGGCTGGCACTGAGAGAGAGAGAGAGAGAGAGAGAGAGAGAGAGAATGTTTAAATAATCTTCAAACTATACTGGATGTTTTTTACGTGTGTGTGTGTGTGTGTGTGTGTGTGTATGTGTGTGTGTGTGTGTGTGTGTGTGTATGTGTGTGAAATATCGGTGCCAAAAATATTTCAGCCGTCATACTTTTTTTTTTTTTTTTTTAGTTCCTTATCTGTGTATCAAGCCGTTTTTGAAAATCTGGTATTATTATTGTATTTTATTCGGATTATCCGGCATTTTTGAACGCTTTCGTCTATACTGTCATTGTTAATTTTTATTTTATAGTTTCGCTCTCTTTTCACCAGGAAATTTTACTCAGCTGATATTTTCATCGCAGCTTAAATATTACCATTCTGCTCAGCCACTGCCAAACTGTTTCATTATTTATCTCTCTATTTGCAAATTAATTCCCAGGATTTTATAACAACCTGTGGCACTGTGTGATGAGTGTTTTTTATAATAATTTCCGTCTTGTATTGTTAAAAAAAAATATATATATGAACTGGCATTGTTGAGTTTTTGACGTGGCATTTCTCCGTACCTGGAATTTTCCAGGCACACATACACGCAAACGCACATTCGTACGTACATGGCTGCGTACATACACGTTTACGCACTGTACATAGACATACACAAACATTCTATACATATAGCAGAGAAGGAGACATGTACGAGTATGAATAAAGTGATGGAGACACTGTACCCTAGATAGGTGGATTGGTAGTGTACCTAGAAATAAACAAGATAGATAGACATATAGGTTCGTAGATAGATAAAAAGATAGACAGGTTCGTAAAGAGATAGAAGTAGACAGATAGGTTCATAGATAAATGTATATATTCGTAGATAGATGGATAGGTTCGTAGATATATAGATTTGTAGAGAGATAGATAAACATAGGTTCGTGGACAGATAGGTAGATAGGCATATAGGTTAGAAGATAGATAGTTAGAGATATACTGTAGATTCGGGGGGGGGGAGAGAGAGAGAATAAATACTGTATGTGAATGTGTATGTAAATTAGTATAATGTATGTGTGTGTGTGTGTGTGTGTTTGGTTTAATGTTTGTATGCGCCTATGTATGTTTGTATGTGTTCATTCACGCATTTGTATTGATGTGTGTAATTTAGTGATGGTCGGAATATTCTCATTCGCAAATATTCGCGTATTTTTTCGATATTCGCATTTGCATTCGCAAATATTCGCGTTTTTTTCGATATTCGCATTTGCATTCGCAAATATTCGCGTATTTTTTCAATATTCGCATTTGCATTCGCAAATATTCGCATATTTGTTCGATATTCGCATTTGCATTCGCAAATATTCGCGTGTTTTTTTCAATATTCGTATTTGCATTCGCAAATATTGGCATATTTGTTCGATATTGGCATTTGCATTCGCATGTTGTCATGCGAATGTTTTGCAAATATTAATAATGTCACTTTATTTATAAAAGTTATAGAAAATCAACTAAAGAGTTAAAAGCCTGAGTTGAACGAGTGTTGACGGCTAGTGTTGCCAAGCCAGCAGCTGTGCCAAGCCAGCTAGGGCTGCATGCTGCATCATGCTGTGGTGACAGATTCACAGAAAAGTCTGGATTTCTCCAGATCTTTTTCGTCTAATGACAGATTTTCAGAATTTCTCATTAAAAAGTGGGTAATAGCCAGATTTTTAACTCGATTAGAAAAAGTACTCTAAATCTCAAGATTTTCTGAGAGAGAGAGAGAGAGAGAGAGAGAGGGAGAGGGAGAGAGAGAGAGAGAGAGAGAACACCTGTCTGACGTTACCTGTTTTGGGTACATTCGGTGTTGGTCCAGGACGCGTCTGATGTCCCCGGGGGATGCATGTCAGAGTTGGGTCCTCGTCCCGCATCCTGGTGACATTGAAAATCGGCAGATTTGTTCATTCAATTTTCAATGGCTGAAACTTAGTGAAATTAATTTGTACCAGAGAATATGAACAACTTACGTTTCTGTGTCATCAAACAAAATATTCGCATTCGCGAATATTGAAAATTCATATTCACATTCATGAATGTTGAAAAACATAGTCGGTCTATCACTAGTGTGTATGTGCTGGTGTCTGTTGGTGAATATGAGTGAGCGTGTGTCTGTATGGGTATGTGCGTGTGTGTGTGTGTGTGTGTGTGCGTAAGAGCTGCACGTGTATGGGTATGTGTGTACGAGTGCGTATGAGCCGTGCAGCATATGCCAAAAGAATAATGCATAGAGGGAGAGAGAAGTTTAGACGTGACGGTGTTTCTGTAATGGAGATTAATTGCTCAATCAAAAAGTCCAGCGCAGTTAGATGAGTCCGATTTTTTTTAGCCTGTGTGTGTGTTTGAGAGAGAGAGAGAGAGAGAGAGAGAGAGAGAGAGAGAGAGTTTATGAACCGTTTTTGCATATAACAGTGTGTGTTTTGTTACGTTTACCAAAAGGAAGGTATGTTAGTAGTGTGTGTTCTCACCAGTGCTCGTTGCCATGGCCTCACGCCTTTATGTGTTCTCACCAGTGTTCGTTGCCATGGCCTCACGCCTTTATGTGTTCTCACCAGTGCTCGTTGCCATGGCCTCACGCCTTTATGTGTTCTCACCAGTGCTCGTTGCCATGGCCTCACGCCTTTATGTGTTCTCACCAGTGCTCGTTGCCATGGCCTCACGCCTTTATTTCTAGACCAATTGGCCTGGAACCTACTACACCTGTACCTGGGTCTGGTACACTCCTGTCAAGACAACTTTCTCGTATTTTCAGTTAAGGCATTTGGGATGAAGTTATAGCCCAAAAAGTGTAAACAGGCGGGAGCAAAACCACCACAAGACGGACGGGGAACCACCACATCCCAAGACAGTCATCCTATAAGCCGTCCACTTTAACTTGGCATAACATTCCCGTGTCGCCGTCTTCGGTGCTCAGCCAGAACAATGATAATCAGGAATAACTGGTTTGGAAATGATGTAGAACTGTAGTGTTGTCTTGTTCGTTCACAATGGTATGGGAAGTAAAGCGGCAAAATTACGTGTGTGTGTGTGTGTGTGTGTGTGTGTGTGTGTGTGTGTGTGTGTGTGTGTGTGTGTGTGTGTTGCATCCAATCCATATTTTATATACGAGTTTGTCATGCGGAAAATGTTATAATGGTTGCTTTGTTAGAAAATGTTTTGTGTTGCTATGAGAGAGAGAGAGAGAGAGAGAGAGAGAGAGAGAGAGAGAGAGAATCAGCCTGCTACAGGATATTACGGTTTCGTTTCATAACATGGACCTAAATAACTTATTAAATGGCTATGAATATGTGCACACTATTAATACACGATTAACACACACACACACACACACACACACACACACAGTCTGTGTGTGTGTGTGTGTGTGTGTGCGCGTGCGCGTGCGTGCGTGCGTGCGTGTGTAGGTCTTAGAGAAAATCCGTGCCTCAGTCTCTCACAATCTGTTTCCCACACTCCTCATTAAGGGGCTCAGGCTGGTGCTGGTGTAGGATATGTGCTGTGTTTGTGCTGTTGTGGTGCTGATATGGTGTTTTCTGTTGTTGTTGTAGTGCTGTGGTGATGGTGATGAGGTGGTGTTGTGGTACTTTGGGTAAGGGTGTGATGTGCTGTGTGCTGTGGTGGTGCTTGTATTACCGGTGCTTTCTTAGTGTGTTGGTGTTTTGTGGTGGTATTGTTGTGTTGTGGTGCTGATTAATTGTGGTGTCCAGTTGTGTGATGTCGTGTGGTGTACTGCATTACTGTTATTGTATTGTTGTGATGTTGTGTTGAATTATTTGTATTATGGTGATTATGTGGTGTGGTGGTTTGGTCTGGTGTGGTGGTGTATATTATTGTTAGTATATCACAATGGTGTAATGGTGTATTATACGTGGTGTTGTGGTATAGTGTTCCAGGAGTTGTGGTGTGGTGTAATAGTGGTGTAGTGCTGTTTTGCTGTTATTGTTGTTGTTGCTAAACTCCGGTCTGTCTGACCGAGCAGACTTGCCGACCACAGGTAAGTAACTAGTTCTGTGGGGTCGTCCTATGAGTATAGTACAGTACATGTACCGGGTACGGATCCAGTGTCCGCTGGTGATAGATGGAGCCTCACCAGGGTCAAACCAGTGTCCCTCCCACTGCGAGATGCAGGGAAATATGAGGTTTGGGTCCCGGGTGGACGCTGCAGCTGCTCCACCCTGGATGAACAGCTCCTCCTCGTGTAGGCTCCTCGTCAACGACAGTTGTTTTTCTGTACTGTGATGTTTTTTTTTTTTTTTTTTTGGTATAGTGCTGTTTATTTATTGGGGTTTTCATGTGGTGTTGTATTGGTATTATGGTGTAGAAACTGTCCCCTCACTCCTCATTTTCAGGGATTAGGTTATGCTGGTGTATTAACCACACTGAAAGGCATAAATATCGTGATGGAGTCCGTTAGTATGTATCCATGTATATTTGTAGGTTATGTATATGTATATATGTATGTAAGTATAATAAAATATTTCATTAATGTCTGATTCAATTTGGATCAAAATAGGTACATCCTGTGTGTGTGACTCTTTTAAAAAGTGATTTCGTTTTAATGCAGATTGCTGAAAGGTGAAGGTCAGGTATCAGGGTCATACTTCAGGGTGGTGCGTGATGTTATCAGATAAGTGCCTGCTTCGATTCAGACCATGCATGACAGGTACATTATGTGTAAGGATGGCAGGAAGTGATAGCATCTTCGTGCAGGTCGAACAAAGACCAAGATCACAGGTCAAGATCAAAGATGGGCCGCGGCGTGCCTTTGTTTTCCCGACACTTTTGGTGTGATGGTGGGGTGTTGTGGCTTGATATTTGGGGTTATCGGAATTTAGGTATTTCTGCGCTTTAAAGATGGCGCACGCTGTCACATGTCACATCTTGAACACTTATGATCACCGTCTATATTAGATACATATTAGGTTTGCTTCGTTTTAGAGTGGTGTGATGGTTTTAGTGGTGATGTTCTTTGTGACGTGTCAGTGAGTCTTGCACTATACCACACAAGGTTATTTTAGCCAAATTCCAATCCCCAAATTGTTCGCAGCACCGGCATTGGATATTTTTGTCTTTTCGGTGAGCAGTCAACTACTCTATTCACTTAACTCGTCGTCGAGTTACAATCCCTCCGTCTTGAACATTGAGCAGTTAAATCATATTGACTTTTGAATATGATGCCAGTCACGAACAAGTGCTATGACAAGTATGCGAAGCGATAGTATTGTGTTTTTGTACTATAGAGCAATGTGAACTAACCTGCAAAAGGACAAAAATCTCCACCTTGTAAAAATGATTGAACTATATCACATAACCATCACTTCCTCTGGTCCCTGCAAACGCATTGTGTAAATCATCTGTCTAAACTATAGTCAGGTCATGTAATCTGGCGACAGAAAGGCTGTATATTGTGATAACAGAATTGCCGCCTAAATAATGATCCATAAAACATCATGAGAGGTTGAGAGCAGCGGGTAGTTGGATAATATGTAATTTTGGCAGTTTTACTGTATTGTTTCCACTGCTACACGATTGTCTTTAACCTATGAGAGGATCCTTATAGTGAAGGAGTTAACACGCAGGCCCATATACTGTAACTCACTCTCAGCTCAATAAAATCGTCCAAGGTTAGCTTGAATAGAATATTAGAGTTGTACCGACCATGAGAGGCTTAATAGTGACAGTATAATCACTCAGGCTCGTATACTGTAACTCAGTCTCACCTGAATAAAATCATCAGAGATTTGCTGGAATAGAACACTGGAATTGTCCCGACCATGAGATAAAGCTGTGTGTATCAAGTTAATTTTCTCTGTACTGGTTGTTGTGGAAGCCAGTGGTAATTTGCTTCATTATTGTTTCTCGTTAACGATGCAGATGTTGAAGACGAGTCATGTATTCTCTGATTAACCCTTCGCTTCTATGAATTTTTACACTTACCCAGGCGAAGTGAGAGCGTGTGTGTGTGTGTGTGTGTGTGTGTGTGTGTGTAGTATACCAAACAACTTCTGTACAGACTCTTCTTTTTTTCGTCTTTTCATCACTGCTCTGTTTTTCTCGCCTGTTCTCTCTGTCCTTTCCTATCCTCTCTCCTCATCCTCTGCTTTCACTTATTTCTTCTCGTCTCTTCTTTCCTGTCCTCTGTTCTCCTCGATCTTCTATCTCTACATCCTATTCTCTCTCTCTCTCTCTCTCTCTCTCTCTCTCTTCCACTCCTCACTCTGCTTCTCTCCTTTCCTCTCCTCCCTCCTCTCAAGGTGGTTATAATCGCCTTTGACAAATTTCCGTAATACCATTGGGTCTGAGGAGTGGAGAGAGAGAGAGAGAGAGAGAAAGAGAGAGAGAGAGAGGGGGGGGCTAAGAGTGTTCCAGGTATTAGA
The DNA here is from genome assembly GCF_032717465.1 of Coenobita brevimanus. Lineage (NCBI taxonomy): Eukaryota > Metazoa > Arthropoda > Malacostraca > Decapoda > Coenobitidae > Coenobita > Coenobita brevimanus. The sequence continues at coordinate 3,270,368 of NC_137060.1, forward strand.
GGAGACACATTAGCTCTCCACGCTCTCATTACCCTCTAAGAGCATCACACACACGCACGCACGCACGCACGCACGCACGCGCGCACACACACACACACACACACACACACACACACACACACACACACACACACACACACACACACACACACACACACACACACACACACACACACACACACACACACACACACACACACACACACACACACACACACACACACACACACACACAGCCAGGCTTCATCAGTAACATTTTCAGAAGCGTGACATCAAAGGCAGGGACGCCTCACGTGCCTTGGTTGACTCCTGTGTTGATAACCAAGGAACCAACACACACCCTGTGTTTTAGTCTTATTGCCCACCACACCCAGCAGTATACAGGCTGGTCCATAGCATTCTCGTGTGGTGCGGGGACGGCTCCAGTGTTGGTGTGAGCAGCACAGATAGTGTGGGTCCTTTATGCAATGACTGATCAACGATGCAATCACTGGATGTAAAAGCACACCAAAGCATTAGTTTGGGTCCTTTATGCAATTACTGATCAACGATGCAATCACTGGATGTAAAAGCGCACCAAAGCATTAGTTTGGGTCCTTTATGCAATTACTGATCAACGATGCAATCACTGGATGTAAAAGCACATCAAAGTATGAAAAGGATTATAAGAAGTAGAACATTGTTGGGGATGGACACTGGTACGTTGGCTGAGCCGTCCTTGCAACACACAAGAATTGAGATGCGCTATGAATGACCCAGCCTGTATTTACTGACATCTAAAAGGACCTCTGCCTCACACACCAGGGAAGTAACACACACACCCTTTATTCAGATTAGTTTTGTTTTATCTCCTCATCACGTGTGGAACAGTGTGTGTGGTGCATTTCACTATGCCCATATTACTGTGGCCTAATATTTGCCGTCTTTCCATCTTGTATGTTGAGTTGTAGTGGTACATTTGCACTCAGATATGGATGCTACTAGTCACGTAAAAGTGCTGTGGAAATAATGTAGAGCCTCAGTAGTGTCTTTTTCTTACACTGAGCTACGTGAAGTAAGCTTTAAAAGGACGAGACCCTGGGCAGAGTTAGTATAAAAGGACCATAGGCATGCTGTTGATAGTTCTCCCACTTTCATACTGTCATTGTTTATTCGATCTATAGTTGCCCCATCCGTAGGTAAGAAAAAAAAAATGATGATGATGATGATGATATGACAAAAGAACGAAAGGTTTAGAGCCTGCGGAAGTTTTGAGTGCATGAGGTAGGAGGAGGATGTTGGAGCGAATATAAAGAAGTTGTGTTGGTCTCCCTCTCGCTAAATTCCGGGCGGAGATGGTGGAATAGGGCGGGGTGAGTATACCTTGTGAAGATTGTCATTGTAAGGGGCGCTGTATTATAGTTTTTTATTTAGTTTGGTTCAGGCTTTAGTCCTTTTGCAGCTTATTTTACGTAACTCAGTGGCAAAAAGAGGCAATGCTGCGACTCTACATCCTGTCATAGCACTTCTTCATGACTAGCATCATATAATAGTGCTCATCTCTTGCTGCAGTTCAGATTTCAAGATGGAGAGATTGCAGTTTTGGAGAGATTGCAGTTTTATGGCAAGTTGTAGTGAAAGGCGTATAGGGATGGGAACACATATCTCTCAGACAGTTGATGGTGTGGGGCAGAACACTGGGTGGGTGGAGAGGAGTGGGTGGGACGGGCGGAGTTGTGCTGGGTAAAGGGGCGGAGGTGAGATGCCTTGTGAAGATGTGCAATACAAGTTGGCCATTAAGGGCGTGGTGATGGTATATTTCAATACTTTCTCGATCAACAAACCAATAGACTAAGCACGCGACACTCACAAAATAATAATAATAATAATAATAATGATAATAATAATAATAATAATAATAATGTGTTGGAACTATAAAGGTGTAATTTAGTGCGCATTAGGTGGCAGGATGGAGGCGGAACGAATATAACGAAATTGTGTTGGGCTGATTCTGTCAAAGGAAGCGAGAGAGAGAGAGAGAGAGAGAGAGAGAGAGAGAGAGAGCAGTGCATCGCATGAAGATGGACGTTATAAGTTGGCTGGTATGGGCGTGGTGAAAGTATATTTCAAAACCTTCACCAAACACAAAGAAATAACAAACTAATCACTCACCATTCATATAAATAAAACAGTAGTGGTGGTGAGGTGTGAGGGTGGAGGCGGAGGGAATATAACAAAGTTGTGTTGGTCTGCCTCTGCCAAAGGAACACTGAGGAAAAAGACGCCATGATTGTTTTACACTTGAATTAAGACAGAAATTGTGTTGCCTCCTCCTGTGTTGTGATAAAATAACTGGCTTCTCCCTTTCATCAGAGTCACACCTCCAATTAGGAAAGATGTGTGGATTCATTTTAACACCTTGCAATTTCTTGACAATATTATACGTCTGGAGACGCTTTTCGACCTGGATGGGTTAGATACAGCCTTCACTTACCCCTCTTTAATAGAACAAGTCTTTCGGAAACTTAAGGTAGTCTAGGTAGCAAAAATAAAATACAAAGCAGGTCATGGGACTGAACAGAGTAAGGTTAATGGAAGCACAGGAGAAGTTAGCGAGAATCTGTACACTTGATTCAAATCGCACTTTGTACAGAGAACATGTGTTGCCTCCTCGTCTGTTGTAATAACTGGCTTCTACTGTTCAACACTCATATCTTAAATTTGAAAAATTGTGTGAATGCATTTTAACCTCTTCCTATTTCCAGACGATATTATTTATATTTTTCCAAGTGGATGGGTTACATATAGTCTTCATTAACCATTTCTTATACTACAGACCCTTCCTGAATTGACTATAACCACCTGGAGACAGCTGGCATAAAGCAAAGAAGACATAATTGTAGTGAAGGGGTTAAGACCAAAGGAAGAAGCACAAAGACTTTCTGATTGCTGTACACATGAATTAAAATTGATGGTAGTCTCGTAGCAAATTTTGACGGGGAGAATGCATTTTATGGAAGCCTCTAAAACTGCAAAAAAAAAAATAATAATAAATGAAGAAAGAAAAAAATAGAGGGATTAGTATATACTTCCATTATGTATAGAGAAAGTGTTTCCTCATCATGTTTCTGATTAGAGACTTATTCTACCCTTTTCATGATAAGTCAGTACTGACATTCTGACACAGTGATAATGCATTGTAAGAGAGAGAGAAAAGAAGACAGTTGAATATTTTATTATATATCTGAATTATGTAGAGACTGCACTCCTTCTCCATCCATTTTTTATCATATAACTTGCAATCCTTTCCATTAGTTATACGAGAGAGAGAGAGAGAGAGAGAGAGTACTGTACACATATTAGAATTACAAAGACAGAAGGTGTTTATGTATTGCTTTCCATCCACTTCCACTTGACTATATTTCTCTCCTTTTCTGGTAGTCACTGGTTTTCCTGGTAGTCACTGGTTTTCCTGGTAGTCACTGGTTTTCCTGGTAGTCACTGGTTTTCCTGGTAGTCACTGGTTTTCCTGGTAGTCACTGGTTTTCCTGGTAGTCACTGGTTTTCCTGGTAGTCACTGGTTTTCCTGGTAGTCACTGGTTTTCTTGGTAGTCATTGGTCACATTTTGTCTGGTAGTGAGAACGCATTTTAGGCGCCTCTAATAACGCAAAAAAATATGTAAATTAAAAGATTACTATATGCATTACCTGCGGACCTATCGGACCCATGTTCAAATCCCCGCGGGGGCATGGAACAGTTTAAGGATTTGATTTTCATGTAAAAGCAGATTGTACTGATCTACCAGAAGACCCGCCGACATGTCGTAAAAATACCCCCGCTAATAACAATACACCAGTCCTGTATGAGACAGCCCTAGCATGTATTCAATATGGACGGTGGGTGTTAGGGCCGAAGTGGTGACATGTAGAGGTGTATGATATGTAGGAGGACTACTGGGCCTTGGGAACAGACTGTGAAGCCTATGCCCAGAGTCGAACACATTAAGAAAAAATTAATCACAAAGAGAGAAAGTGTATATATTTTGCTCTACTTTCATTTCCAAACAAGTATCTTGCCCTCCATTTCATGACATCCGATGCATTTTGTGAGGCAGTGGCAGTACATTTACAGGCGCCTCTCCCGCTCCTAATTGAACCCTTTTTACACCTGCTTCACTGCCTTGTTCCTTTGATCACCACGGTGTGAACCTATCTGATTGTGTGTGTGTGTGTGTGTGTGTGTGTGTGTGTGTGTGTGTGTGTGTGTGTGTGTGTGTGTGTGTGTGATATCACTCAGAAGGAGTTATTTACTCACATTGAATCATACAATTATTCCTGTTTCGAAGCATCCTAATGTTAATCCATTGTGCTAGGAGGGTATTTCTGTTTCGTTCTGGCTGTCTCCAGTCGGAAATATTCAATTCAGGGTGAGTCATAGGAGGCTGAAGGTGTTAATACTACCACCATATAGCAGTTACAGGTGTTCCATAAACGACCGTCAAAAATAAGGAACTTGTTTATACCTTGGCACACCCAGTTTTAATAATATGGCCGGAATACCTTTGTCACTAACTCCTTTCTCTTTCTGCAGGTATGTGTGTGTAATGACCTAAGTCCTGCTCTCTGCTTCTCTGCATTACTCGGGTAAGATCATCTGTTGTTTCTTTGGCAGTTATTCATTGGAAGGATATACAAGAAAGGAGGGTTAAGAGGTTTTGGGAATAGGTATAAGTTTAGGGTAGGACAAGGTAGGGTAAGGTCGCGTCCCCACCAAAGTTTGCTGGCGCGGACGGACACGGTATAGTAAGACAGAATGAAAGTAAGATAGGTTAGGTTAGATCAGGTAAGGTTAGATCCAGCCACACTGTCTCTCCACCGTAACTGTCCAGCCAACATAACTATGTAACCAGCATAAACCATCAACCATCGTAACTGTCAGATGTCACGGACCATTGATTATCGATATGCGGTAGATGGATGTTATACCTTACCTTACTCTGCATTGCCAAGATATGCCAAGGCCTTATTGCTTTTTGCATATTATTATTGTTTTTAAGAACTCCAGAATGTGGCGTTCCTATTGATGTAGGTATTATTGTTTTTTGTTTTTTTGTTTTTTTGAGGGGGGGGGGGGAGTTCTAGAAGGCTGGCATTCCAAGACCTTTCCAGATAGAGACATTAAATATTCAGGAGTGATCAATTTTGGTTGTAGGCTGCTTGTCGCACATTATTTTTTTTCCTAGCACTAGCACCGTCTATGCTATTTTTGTTATTTTGTTTTCCATTTTTTGCTCTCTTACGCAGCAAAAACTACAGAATCGATTGCTTTGCCGATGTTCCAGTATGTAGTGGTCAACGTATACTAGTGCACCTGGGTATTGATACTGAGATGCAACAAATGCTTTTTGAGATATTGAGGGAAATCAAAATGGCGCCTCATGCCTGAAAGTGCTAAATCGGAAAGTATCTGGCCGATTTTGACCAAACTCGGTGGAAATGTAGTGGGTCATGAATGAACAGGATCTACTTAGTATAATTGACCTTGACCTTGATGTTAAAGATCACAGATCAGAATCCGTAAAATATTTTGAGTCATTCCAAAAGTCCCTTAATATTCGGTCTACAGTGATAACAAGTATTTAAGAATCCTAAGAGTGTCTGATTTTAAAGATTTCGTAACAGCATTTATGACAAATCAATATTTTTTGACGATTTTTGGACCTACCATCAAAATACTGTGTATATTTCAAAGACTACACCATAGTTGATGTACAAGTGTGAATTTCTTTTTGTCATTCTAATCTGGAATGTGGCATTATCATCTGGAATGTGGAGTTCTCTGAATTTTGCTTCAGCAGTTTCAGAATTATAGTTGTGATTAGTCTCCACCTACTACATACAGTAGGTGAAGACTATTGTTTTTGCTGGTATTATTCCGGCCTCAGAGTCTCGCGATGATTCCAGGTTAACCAGAGACTGAGGAAGGAATCTGAAGGACGCAGATTATGCGTCCTGGCATAGGCCATTGGTGATAAAAACATTCCAAGTCCTTTATGCACAGTTGAAGGGCATGGCAGAAAGAGTCATATCAGTATTATGAGTGAACGAGATAAGTTGGTCGTGTGTACTGGAGATTTTAATTCGACCTGCACAAGGAATCTGAAGGGTGACCTTGGACCAATTTCCACTAAATTACTACAGAATATACCCCACTATGACCTGTGAACACTACTGAGGTGTCCTGTTCATGTCTTAGTGACCGGTAGGCAAGAACCTTCATCCGGAACAGTAGGTGGAGACTAGTGACTCCGCAGGACAGTTACAGTGTTCTAGTTATTATCAATATTATAATTATTATTAAAATCGTCATCATCATCGTTATTATTATTGTTATTACTACGACAATGACTACTACTACCACTACTACTGAGACTGCTACTACTACTGCAACTACTACTGCTACTACTACTACTAATAATAATAATAATAATACAGTACTACTACTACTACTACTACTTCTACTACTACTATTAATGTTTGGTTGGGGCAGCCAGCAATCACTTGCTTGATGTAGTGCTACCTTCTGGTACTTTGCACGTGAGCTACACACCAAAAGGTGTGTGTGTGTGTGTGTGTGTGTATGAGAGAGAGAGAGAGAGAGAGAGAGAGAGTTATAACATAACGCACGCCACATTCCGTTTGGCTTTGGCGTTCCTGTGGAAGTATTAGGGAAGGATTGACGAAAATTTACGAATCTGTTTTCAAATCTTTGCATGGCGCATTGATTTCCTTTACACTCACCCAGACGCATTATCAGACCAAAAAAAAAAAAAAAAGTAAGAAAAAGAAAATGGGAAGAAGGGGAGATGTAATACGAATATCTTTTTGCCTTTTCAAGCCGGGCGTAATGTAGTGTACAGAATGCTTATTGAATGGACCTGTTGTACTATCTTTAATTTATGGATCCTTTTTAATTAGGCGTAAAATTACCATTTTTCCATCATGAATTTGAACTGCAACAATAGATGTACACTAGAATATGGTGCTGGCCACAAAACGTTCTATGGAAAGGATGCAGAGCCGTAGTATTGTATTATTATATCACTGAGCTGAGGGATACAGGCCACGAAAGGACGAAAATCTCTGCCAAGTTAAGATGAACTCGACTCAGTCTAACCTACACTACCCTAATCTAACCCAACATCCTAATCTAACGTAACCCAACAGTATAACCAAACCTTGTCTAACCTGATATAACCAGACTTAGGTCATATTTGCTATAGTTCAGTAATTTTAACTAGGCGGATACTTTCGTCCTTGTGCAACTTATTTCCCATACCTCAAAGGCACAAAAACACAATGACTCGGCTTTACGTCCTTTGCATAGCGCTTCCTTGTGACTAACATCATATTTTAGTATGAAATTCATATTACAGCCTAACATTCACGATGGAAAGTTGGTTAATATTCGCCTAGTTATTGTGAACAGAGTATAGGTGAGACTAGGGACGAGCTGGTTTAGGGGGCCGGATCGACCTGTTGCCGATGATTCTGTCCCGCTTTGGTAGACCTGATTTCTTGGGGATGCCATATGTTGCTTGCCTGTGACATTCCCAGGTTAATATTGTCATCACATGCACAATCAGTAGTAACAGTAGTAATAGTAGTAACCCTAAGCTCATGTTAGTGTGAAATTACTGGACTGCAGGTTAAGTTGCCTCTCTCCTGCAGTGCACCATCCTTCTTTCAAGGGACAGGGAATGGTTTGAAGGAGAATATACTAGTGCCATCACGTAAAGGTGTCCCTCTCCAGCACCATACACATTCACATGATATATATCAATCTTTTGGAAACATCACTAAATACAGTGGTCATTTAGGATACCATCGCACCTGTCCTGCGCGATGTACATATATTTTTTTTAATCAAGTGTACAATCCTCCTGCGCCTCGTTGTTCACAGAGGCAGTCATTAATGTAATTAATCAATTAATCCCCTTGACAGATACACCGTACCTAATATCCTATCGTTACTACACACACCCCGCCCCTCTTCATTCCCATCCCTCTCCCCCTCCCCCCTCCCCTCCCGACAGAACCCCCCTTCGCCTATCAGACTTTCACCCCTCCCCTAGAACTGCAATAAGGACCTGGATGATAAAATTGACGGTTGTGTGTCGTGGTGTGGGGGAAGACTGCATTTACTCTAAGGCTTCTTCTCCCTCCCTCCACCCCCACTACTTGCCATTAATCAGTTCAGTGCTGGAGAGGAACGCCTTCACGTGGTGGCGCTGATATAACAGGGCAGTGGAGCTGTCCAGATATGCAAACTCCCTCAGCTCCCTCCCTATCCCCTGACAGGAGGATGATGGACTGCAGGAGGACCTTCTCATCTTTTGTTTAAAAAAAAAAAAAAAAAACGAACTGAGTAAAACCATGTGGAGATATCAAGAATGAAATAAATAATATATACGTCATGATACTGGAGAGGTTAACACTCCCCCCCACCATCATCCCTCCAGCTCCTCTCGTCACTGGTTGGTACAACTCTGGTTTTGTATTATATAGAATAACATTAGACATTTTTATTCAACTGAGAATGAGTCATAGGCACATGAGTGTTAAATCCCCACCCACTCCCACCCACACCTCTCATACCACATCCACCCCACCTTTCCCTCCCACTCCCACCCCCACCACTCATACCACATCCACCCCACCTTTCCCTTCCACTCCCACCCCCACCTCTCATACCACATCCACCCCAGCTTTCCCTGCCACTTCCACCCCCACCTCTCATACCACATCCACCCCAGCTTTCCCTCCCACTCCCACCCCCACCTCTCATACCACATCCACCCCACCCTTCCCTCCCCCTCCCACCCTCATCTCTCATACCACATCCACCCCACCTTTCCCTCCCACTCCCACCCCCACCTCTCATACCACATCCACCCCACCTTTCCCTCCCCCTCCCACCCCCACCTCTCATACCACATCCACCCCACCTTTCCCTCCTCACCCCCACCACTCATCCACATCCACACTCACACCCCCACATCTCGTACCACATCCACCCGACCTTTCCCTCCCCCTCCCACCCCCATCTCTCATACCACATCCACCCCACCTTTCCCTCCCCCTCCCACCCCCACCTCTCATACCACATCCACCCCACCTTTCCCTCCCCCTCCTACCCTCCCTCCCATCAGCTGGACTTGGCCTGAACCCCAGTGTCTATGATGTTAAGCCTTTGGTGCGGTGATGGCAGAGGCTGGGCTTGGCCAGAGGCATTCAGTAGTAGAGAGGGAGGCAGGGAGAATTGCACGGTGAGATTTCTTACCCTGTTCTGGTGATATTATTATTATTATTATTATTATTATTATTATTATTATGACAGTGATAAACTTTAATTATACCTCATTGTAGTAATTGGGTTAATCTGGATGGCCGAACAAACTGATAATAATAAGAATAAAAATTCCATCCATCCATCATCCAATCCTACGTTGCCCCATGAGGAGCGTAGAAGCCCGGGGCTAGGCAGTTGGTCCTGACATTTAAGATGAGAGTGACCAGCCTCACTCATCCCTGAGTGGCATTACATGAGCAATAAACCCCAATCACCCCTTGGATATAAACCTTCACCGGCTCAATCCGACTGGAGCACAATAATTACCCACTAAACCACGAGGCGCAAAAATTTGGTTATATGGTTACCACCCAGCGTAGTAAATGGTTTCCTGGTGTACAGGAAACCATTTGGCTTGTCACTCAGTGTAGAGTCTCCCTTCTGCCTGTGGGTGACTCTACACTGAGTGACAAGCCAAATGGTTTCCTGTACACCAGGAAACCATTTACTACGCTGGGTGGTAACCATATAACCAAATTATGGCGCCTGGTGGTTTAGTGGGTAATTATTGTGCTACAGTCGGATTGAGCCGGTGAAGGTTTAGATCCAAGGGGTGATTGGGGTTTATTGCTCATGTAATGCCACTCAGGGATGAGTGAGGCTGGTCACTCTCATCTTAAATCCCAGGACCAACTTTCCTAGCCCCGGGCTCCTACGCTCCTCATGGGGCAACGTAGGATTGGATGATGATGATGATGATGATGATTAGTAGTAGTAGTAGTAGTAGTGGTGGTAGTAGTAGTAGTAGTAGTAGTTTGTTCGGTCTTACAGATTAACCCAGTTACTACATTGAGGTATAATTAAAGTTTATCACTGTCATCTCCAAGTTACTGTATTCCACACAGGAGACATTTTTCATTCTACAGTAACGGGATTACAGATTGTTACATCTGACTTTTCCAGCTGAAGAATTTCCCCTGAGCTGAATATAGTCATTTAGAAGTGATAAGAATTAAAAATACATTACAGGAATCAAGAGGATTTGAATTTCTTATTTTTGCCAGTAGGTTAAGAACGTTGAGTTTGGTGAACTTACGCTGTTTATGATTTGCAATATATATATATATATATATATATATATATATATATATATATATATGTGTGTGTGTGTGTGTGTGTGTGTGTGTGTGTGTGTGTGTGTGTTGCTTGTTGTCGAAGCTGGTGGGGTTGAGGCAAAATATATCAGTTTCAATGAATCCAGTTTTAGTATGAGACTGATCAGTGCTGGTCATGGTCAGTCTGTACATTCCTTCTGCCTCTGACCTCCAGTGTTTAAACGCATTGTGTCCAAGCATCTCGATGTGAATGCATTCTGAATTGGATGGTGTTTTTGGGGGGAAGGGGGCGAGGGGGGGAAGAGTTAGATGACATCGCCCTTGTTCCATTCTTGTCTGCATTTAAAAATAATCTTGTGCGTTTTGGTATTTTTATGTAATAGGCAGTATTTTGTACGTTTGTCTCTTGATGAACTAGGGCATAGGCTAAAGAGGGAAAATCACAGTTCACTGCATCATCTTTGACACATTACTTGATGGAACGAATCTGATAATTGTTTTCAACAGTTAATCTTAATATCCTCCCCACCCCCCTTTTTTTCCTGGCTGCCAGAACTCCGCGTTTCCAGCGTAGCCTTTTTATCAGTATATTAGACACTACAGGTTTGGCTCGTCCATCGTGCCATGATTTACTAGCGAGACGTAATGGCAGGTGATCAAGCAGCGTACCCGGTGCACATTAGTTTGGTTATTAGCACTGATGACACACACACACACACACACACACACACACACACACACACACACACACACACACACACACACACACACACACACACACACACACACACACACACACACACACACACACACACACACACACACACACACACACACACACACACACACACACAGGCGGGCAAAAACTTTATCACTCCGCCTTGTGAAGGCGGGCGATAACAATAATGGTAATGTGTTTTGGGGTATATGCCCATGAGAAAGTTTTACCAAGTTTGAAGTGAACTGGTCAAGAAATGAAGGAATGGCACCAAACTGAAAAGTGTTTGGAAGAAAGAAGAAGAAAGAAGCTGAGTAAATGCAATATGGTGTCCATCACTGTGTGGAGACCATAAAAATGACGAAAATCTCCGGCAAATTAAGATGGCCGAACTACAGGTGGGTCGTTAGGGTAAGTGGTCAGTTAGGGATGAATTGGCGGCTGTGATGTCCACCCAGCTGCAGCCTTCGTGTCATACCTGCCATTTTACCCACCATGTTTATGTACTGCCTGGTGCCGTCAAAGGACTGATTGTGGGCAGTGTGGGGATGGCAGGGAGGGTGGTTTTGAGGGGAGTGGGTGGGAGGATTGTGAGGAAGAGAGGACGGAAGTAACAGTAATGACTGCGAGCACGAAGAGGCAGTTGTGAGAGGATTGTAATTCTAGAGATGACTGTGCTATTTGGAAAGGGATTATGAGGGACATGGGAAGTGGATGTGATTGTAGGGGAAGGTGGAGGTGGAATGATTGTGAGAGGCTGTGTGATATTGTGAGCTGTCGTTGTGTCGTCCTTACCATCTTACCGACGATGTTGATACACTGATTGTTACGCCCAAAGGAGTGATTGTGAAGGGATTGTGAGTGTGGGGGAGTGTAAGGTAGGGGGAGATTGTGGTAGGGCTGTGTGGGAGAATTGTGAGAGGAGGGAAGGAGGAGGGTAGAGGCTGTTGTGGGAGGATTGTGAGGGTAAATGTTTTTGATAGTGAAGAGAAGTGTATGTGATTGTGAGAGGGAGATATGAGGGGAATAACTGCTTGGGAGTAGGGAGATAGGTGTGGAAGGTGAAAATGTATTGGAAGCTAGGGATGGGTTGATTGTGAGTGTTGTGAGGTGGGAAAGGTACTTTGAGAGAAGTGTGATTGTGGGGAGGATTGCAAGGGGGTGTGATTGTGAGGAGGGATTATGGGATGTAAGTAAGAGAGTAGAGGTAGATGTCGATGAAGATTGTTAGGGAGAGGGGATGAGGTTGAGAAGTAATTGTGAGAGGTGGGAGGTGATTGTGAAACGATGTAGCGATTGGAAGTGTGTGTGTGTGTGTGTGTGTGTGTGTGTGTGCACGGTTGCCAATCCTCAGTATCTGAGTATAATTTCTGAAGCACATAACAGAGGTAGAACGTCGGCCTCCCTATATCGTTGCTGACTCCAATATGTAATGTGGGATGAAGGATACTTAGCCTATTGTGCATCTATTTTATCTGTATTCTGTTCACTGTAACTATGAGTAAAATTGCCATCTCTCCACGGTGAATCCTGAGCTGCCGAAAGAGATCAACACTTGAATATAGTGCTAGTCACGAAAAAAAAAAAAAAAAGTGCTATGGAATCGATGTAGTGCCACAGTCTTCATTTATTCTGCCATTACATTACGGGAGCCAAGCATCAAAATGAAAGTCTCCTCCTGGTTAAACTAATTGTACAGTTGGCGGAGAGTTTCGTCCTTTTTCAGCTTATTTCCGATAGCTCACTTTCAGAATTAGGCAATACTGTGGCTCAATATCGTTTCCATAGCACTTCTTCGTGACTCACAGCATCTCCTAATGTAACCTGCCGTTACAGGTTTATCATTCAAGACAGAGAGTTGGTAAGTTTGCGCCTGTTTAAAGTAAACAATGTATAATGTAAGTGTTCCACAAATATTCGCAAAAAAAAAATATATATATATATAGTTTCATCATGTTCTTGTTTCTCCCCGACGAATTTATTCAGTTTTGGAGATTTTTTGGTGGAAGAGGGCTTTTGGTTAGGGTATATAGGTCTTGGTTAGGCTATACAGGTCTTGGTTAGGGTATATAGGTCTTGGTTAGGCTATATAGGTCTTGGTTAGGCTATACAGGTCTTGGTTAGGGTATATAGGTCTTGGTTAGGCTATACAGGTCTTGGTTAGGGTATATAGGTCTTGGTTAGGGTATATAGGTCTTGGTTAGGGTATATAGGTCTTGGTTAGGGTATATAGGTCTTGGTTAGGATATATAGGTCTTGGTTAGGGTATATAGGTCTTGGTTAGGGTATATAGGTCTTGGTTAGGATATATAGTTCTTTCACCTTAATTTGGCGAAGATTTTCGTCCCTCTGCAGCTTATTTCCGCAGCTCACTGGAAGTAGAATAAGAAATACTACGGCTGTACGTCATTTCCATAGATCTTTTTGATGACTACAATGGAGTACAAAGGAAAGCAAAAGCAACAGACGTAATAGTACTTTCGGAGCTGTTTGTTAAAAAGAAAGTATCCCAGTTATATCTGATTCTTTGAGTTGAAATGAAAGGTAGTGTTAAGGATAGTGTTAATAGCTTCCTACGGCTGTGCATTCATTATGGATAGATAACAATATTACACCCAGTTAAAGTGATCAGATTATAGTCTTAATTTGCCCCGTCACTACAAAATATTTCCCCTAACTAAATTAGTGTATAAGTAGTAAGAATAGGCGAAAAAAAAGTCATAGGATTGAAGGGGTTAAAGGTTAGCCTTCGTGTCAGATAAACACAGGAAAACAAGGACGGCCGCCCCACCACTGACCTGGGCTTAGGTTGTCCATCTCCTGCACACCACCAGCCTCCACCCAGGGGACAGAGAGGGAGTTGAGAGTTTTTATAATAGACAGTCCTATCGGTGCCACCACGTGAAGGCGTCCCTTTCCATCCCCTAATGGACAGTCCTATCGGTGCCACCACGTGAAGGCGTCCCTCTCCATCCCCTAATAGACAGTCCTATCGGTGCCACCACGTGAAGGCGTCCCTCTCCATCCCCCTGCGCCAGAGTAAATTGGAAAAGCCGGACAGAAGTGATGGTGCGTAAAGAGTCATATTTGTAGGACAGCATATTGGCCATTGTGAATGACCGGGAGAGAACAACTTAACACCGGAATGTGTGTGTGTGTGTGTGTGTGTGAGAGAGAGAGAGAGAGAGAGAGAGAGAGGAACAGGGGCGTGGCAAATAGAAGAGACAAGAAACCAAATGCATGTTGCTATGGAGGGTGAGATTCATATATGCACCGCTGCACCTCTCTCTCTCTCTCTCTCTCTCTCTCTCTCTCTCTCACCCCTCCACCCTCTTGTTATTGCAGCTGCCATCCATTTGTTTTCAGTTTCTCATTTATCCGTCTCCTTTTCATCTGCCTCTTTCTCCCTCTTCTTTCACCTCTGTGTATTCCCCTCTTCCCTGTTTCCCCCCTACGTAAAACAATCATTAGGGATTTTTGTAAGTCTCCCCTACAGCTCCTTCAGACCTGGTGATAGTCTGTGTAATTTGAAGTTTGGTCTTGTCGCTGCCACACCATTTTATTCAACACAAATTAAGATCTAGTTGTTCTGAGTGCACTTAATAGAGCTTTTGTGTGTGTGTGTGTGTGTGTGTGTGTGTGTGTGTGTGTGTGTGTGTGTGTGTGTGGCTTTTTTCTTTATCTTTTTTTTCTTAACTCAGGGGAGCCCCCATGGTACTAAAGAAGATAATGATGGCTGCATCTAATACACACACACACACACACACACACACACACACACACACACACACACACACACACACACACACACACACACACACACAATACCCGCTGCCAAATATACAATAATTCGTCTCACTGGTACGATAACCATAACAAACGGGAAGGAGTCCTTACCAAAACACAATGGATCCCACTCTCCAGGGATTCTTTGCACCTCCTCTTTATCGATTTATTTTGTATATTGTGGTAAATATGCTTTGTACGGTATTTATTTATTTATTTATTTTCGGATATAACATGCATAAATAACAGTAGACGAATAATTGCATATTTGTTGACGTGGACGCCCCTAGGTATTTTTCAGGCTAATGCAGACTTACTTTATTCAGGTTGTGAAAGTTTGACTATTCGAGAGTTTTTATTATTATTATTATTATTTTTTATTATTTTTATTATCATAGTTAATAATAATAATAATAATAATAATAATTATTATTATTATTATTATTATTATTATTATTATCGTCGTCGTCGTCGTCGTCATCATCATCATCATCATCATCATCATCATCATCATCATCATCATCATCATCATCATCATCATCATCATCACTGACTACCGCTAGTACTTTCATATTTACGGTAATTCGAATAAAATAAAGCGTTTAATAAAAGCGAGGAAGTTAAGTATATCATATGCAGTAATAAACTGAACTCCTTTTTACTCCAAATTGGCCTAATTTTACAATCTCTCCACCTTGGGTGTTCAGTTGTAGTAGATGGACAGTAGAATGGGACGCTAGTCACGAAGAAAATGCTGTGGAAAGGATGTAGAACCGTAGTATTTTCTTGTTCTGCCTAGAGCCACGTGAAATAAACTGCAAACAAGAAAATGTGGGCCAGGTCAAGAAAAAACAGGTAAATGATCTCCAGTCTTTCGAACGCAGTGTGTCCAGGCATCTCGAAATGAACGGATCTCTCTCTCTCTCTCTCTCTCTCTCTCTCTTTTGAAGGAACGGTTTGCGGGCTCCTGGCCTTTGGTTCCTTCTTCCTTGCATTAAAAGAAAAATAATACGAGAGAGGTGGTGGTCAGGGTGGTAGGGTTAGGAGAATACGTGGCTGTGAAGGTTGGTGGTATGGTATCCGTGTGTGGTGTCAGTAACGCCATGTGTGAGTTATATGATGGAGGTGGCGGAGGGTATTCCATGGGGGTATTAGGTCACGTCTGTATATACCAGACATACGGTACGGATAGCGTAGGAAATTATAATGATGATGGTACCTGTGATATTCTTCTCTCTCTCTCTCTCTCTCTCTCTCTCTCTCTCTCTCTCTCCCTTGCTCACACACACACACACACACACACACACACACACACACACAGAGGGAGGGACGAAGTGACAGTGGGGGGTGAGAGAGCGGGGTTCTTTGCCAGTATCCCAAAGTCTGTTAGGTTATCAGTTTCCTTTTGACCTTCTCAGTCCACCACTTCAGTACCAAAACACATTATTAAGAGGTCCACGGTGTCACTTGTACTTGAATAAAATTTTCTGCTGGTTGAATTAATTAGTTATAGACATACAAGTACACCATTGGAGTGAAGGAGTTGGGGAGGTGGAAATAAAAAGTGAGGTATGTCTAGAGAGAGAAATGGATTGATAAATCGGGCAGACACAGATGCATAGGAAGACTGATAGATGGATGGATAGATACAGAAGTTAAGAGATAGGCTGATAAAGGTGCATATGTACAGAAAATGGCCATCACCCGATGAGGCATTTTATGTTGATAACACCGGAGGATTATATTCACCTGTAAAAACATTGAACTGAAGGATTTGGATATAACCTTTATTAATCTCTTCTACTGAAATTCTGTCTCGAGTTGAATAAAATGATCTGATGGTAGCAAAAAAAAAAAAAAAAGGATGGAAGAAGTGAAGAAATAATAATCTTACTGTAGTTTATGCAGAACAGTTAATATTGGCTTAATTAATATAGACGTTAATCCTGGGGTGCTGTCTAAAACTGAAAAAAAAATGTGTGAAGGTAGAGAGAATAAGATTAATAAGTCGTTGGGATGAAGGAGTTAAGACGCAACTTATTATCTCTTCCATACCAGTTAATTTCTGCATATGGCACTGCTGCAAGTCTTGCAGTTTCCTTGCTAGTTAATTTCTGCACATGACACTGCTGCAAGTCTTCCCGCATCCTCGCTCGTTATTTCTGCACATGACATTGTTGCAAGTCTTACCTTTAATGTCCACAATAACACTGCTGCAGGTCGTACCGTTTCCTTACCGTTCATGTCTACAATAACACTGCTGCAGGTCGTACCGTTTCCTTACCGTTCATGTCTACAATAACACTGCTGCAAGTCTTACTGTTTCCTTACCGTTAATGTCTACAATAACACTGCTGCAAGTCTTACTGTTTCCCTACCGTTAATGTCTACAATAACACTGCTGCAAGTCTTACCGTTTCCTTACCGTTAATTTCTACATACGACACTGCTGCAAGTCGTTCCATGGCTGAATCAGATCCTGTGTCGGTATCTACAACACAAATGCAAATTGCCGGATTGCTTTGGGAGTTCCAGCCACTAACTCCACCGCTTGCCCAATTACCTCACTAACTTCAGCGCGGATCCAGTACGTGACAATCTGTCGACAGGCCGTGAATCTGAACTACAGCCTGCCGGGAGAGAAGCAACACTGTATCATCATCATCATCATCATCATATTATCATCATCATCATCATGACCTCCTTTCCCCCCCCCTAAAGAGAGGTTGAGGTAGAGTATTGAAAGTAAGGAAAGAGAAAGCACGTTAGTGGGAGAACTATCAACAGAATGCTTGGTGAAATTGGCCACACACTCATCCACAACACAATTCAAGCCCCTGGAATCCTGACTTTATTTCACAGACCCAATAATTTACACATTATCTCTGAGTGTTTCACATTACCAGCCAGATATAGTCAATAGCTTCCAACCTACAAAATATAAGTCTTCTAATTTTAAAGTTAGAGTTCTGACGGACAGACAGATATGGATAAAAACATTACCTGCACCCGACACGAGCCATGTCCACTTATGTCAGAGGATGTAGGCTAATATTTATACTAACATTAAAATCTCGTGACAGAATCATATAAGAGATGGATTTTAAATTGTAGAGATTATGTGTAGACTCCAATTAGTTAACTCCTTCACTACAACACGTCTCCTCAAAATTGAATAAGTCGTCTGGTAGTAGCAACAAACCCTTTTTCAGCACCACAGCATCATAGTGAAGAGGCTAAGCAAGGACTCATCTTCCCACGTAGGCAAGGTAGGAGGGAATGACACACACAGACGGATTGTGTTGCATGCTTGCAACTGCACCTCCAGGAATCTGAAGCTTATAACTTGCACTCCTTTGGTGCTGGTCTGAGATGCCAGCTTGGCCTCTTCAGCCCCAGGACGTGTTGTATTATATTCCTGCTGTGTAGACCACTTTATAGAGTTTATTTGAGATTTTTCCAACTGGAGGGGTTACATACGGCTTTCCCTGACCCCTTCACTACGATAAGAGTTTCTTCAGTTGATAAACCCTTGTGGCTGTAACGAGCATAAACCGGCATCTCAGTGAAGCCTATTACCCCTTCACTACGATAAGTCTTTCCTCAGCTGATAAACCCTTGTGGCTGTAACGAGCATAAACCTGCATCTCAATGAAGCCTCTTACCCACTCTCTCTTGATGCTGGTCTGAGATGCCAGCTTGACGTCCGCAGCCCCAGCACGTCTTGTTGTTAATATCTACTGGTGATTTTATTCACCACTGACAAGATTCAACTCCTAAGGTTCAGATACGGCCTTCATTGACCCTTTCACTGCCAGATACGGCCTTCATTGACCCTTTCACTGCCAGATACGGCCTTCATTGACCCTTTCACTACAAGATACGGCCTTCATTGACTCTTGCACTACCAGATACGGCCTTCATTGACCCTTGCACTACCAGATACGGTCTTCATTGACCCTGTCACTACCAGATACGGCCTTCATTGACCCTTTCACTATCAGGTACGGCCTTCATTGACCCTTGCAGTACCAGATACGGCCTTCATTGACCCTTTCACTACCAGAGGGCGTTCATAAGCTGAATAATGGTCTGGTTGTGACCAGAATAAATTAGAATCGCACGTCATCGGTAAAAAGTATTACATGTTGCCTCCTTGCAGATGCTCTGCCAGGAGTTTCATTGAAGACACCAACATATTGCTGGGTTCTCTTTGATGGTAGTCTAAGATGGTAGCTAAATTACTTCAGGCCAAGGACGTGTTTTTTTCTTTAACATAAACGAGCATCTCTTGCAGCGGCATTGTCCGTCAGTCACATCCTAAGGTGTTTGGGTCTCGAGATGCGTCACAGTCTCAGACATCAGCTAAGCTCCCTATTACGACACAGAGAATCCTGCATGTGTCTAGTGCTTTCGTATTCGGTCATTATAGTCCTGTAGTCTGCGGGTTATTACATTTATCTCTAAGGAGACTTTCCGAACTGAAATATATTTTTTTACCTTAACCCCACACAAAACGAGAGATCTGCCCGTATTGAACAGACTCCTATGGACGGAGGAAGAATACATAAAATAGGACACCATAGAAGCGACAGCGTTAAATGTTGCCGCCTTGCAGTTGCACCTCCAGGAATATCATTGAACACTACAGATATACTAACATGTTAACCCCTTCAGCCCTAGCACGTCTGGTTTTACACACACACACACACACACACACACACACACACACACACACACACACACACACACACACACACACACACACACACACACACACACACGCTACCTTATACGTTGCCCATTTTAACTTGGGCTAAAATTAACCATCTCCAACCTGAAAGTTGAGTTGTAACAAACACAAATATAGTGCTGATCACGATGAAGTGCAGTGAAAAGGAGGGAAGAAAGAGAAGTAAGAGAGGGGAGGTGGCCGAAGATGGGAGGAGGGACGGAGGAGGAACGGAGGGAAGAGTAGGGAGGAAGAGGGAGATGGGAGGAGGGAAGGAGGAAGGAGAAAGGTGGAGAGAAGAGAAGGAAGAATGACAAAGGTGGGAGGGAGGATGGAGACGGGAGGGAAGAAGGAAGGAGAGAAGTTGAGAGAAGAGAAGGTAAAAGGAGGAAGATGGGATGAGGGAATGATAAAGGCCTTGCGAGAGAGAAGGTATTAGGAAACAGAAGACACAAAGGGATGGAGGAGAGGAAAGGAGGTGAGAGAGATTAGGGAGGGAGAGAAACTTTGGTGGGGAGGGAGAGAAGGTAATGGAAATGAGAGAGAGAGGAAGGAAGAAATAGAAAGCGGAGAGGGGGGAAAGAGTCGGAAGAGGGGAGGAGGGAGTGAGAGAGAGCAGGAAGAAGGAGAGTGACAGGGTGGTGTGGGGGGAGGGCGGAAAAAGTAGAGGGTTATAAAATGAAGAGACAGCGAGGAAAAGGAAAAGGAGAAGAGGAAGAGCAGGAAAAAGGGAGGAAGGGGGCGAGGGAAATGGGAGAAAGGGAGAGACAAGGAGAAGACAGAGGGAGGGAAGAGATATAAATACAGGAGAGAGGGAGGAAAAGAGGAGGAGGAAGGGAGCGCGAGAGGTGCAAGATGAGAAGGTAAGAGTGAACTAAGGCTTGGTTGACTAACATACAACAGTAATACCGAGACAGACTTTGATGTGATGAATGACGGTGTGCAGACCTACTGTGTGGCATGGGAATAGAGCTGGCACTGTGAAGGGGACACAGTGAGAGAGAAAGGGAGAGCTTTTATCATGCATTCTACAGATGATCACAGTTAGTCTGTAGATCAGTAAGTCAGTGAAGGAGTCAGCCAGTGAGAGAAATATGCTCTTTTTTCCTATAACTTTGCCTAGATTTGGCATCTGTCCACCCTGTCATACGGTACTGTAGCCAGTAGATTATGGCACTAGGGTTTGATGATCGTCAGGAAGACTTGCTATGGAAAGGATGCGAAGTCGTAAGTACCGATATTGCCTTATTCCGTCCCTGAACTACGTGAAGTAAGCAGCAAGATGTCGACACTGTGGACCAGGTTAAAGTGAAAGAAGTGTATAGTCAGTGATGAAGATATTCTGCCGGGTACATTGAAAGGCATGAGAAGTAGAAATACAACAGTTTTACACAGTATATGCAAGGTGTTATGCCCTTCAGTCAGATCCCCCGGAAAAAAAAAAAAAAAAAAAAAAAAAAAGTTTATTCTCACCATCTCGGAACTGTTTTGCAGCTTGGGAGAGACTAACTCACGACCTGTCGCTTTCCACTGCTGGTTAATATTCGTATACAAGAGAGGCTTGGCATGTTTCTTTGCCTGTAAGGGTACAGAAGTTCTCCTGATATTTCACTTCTTCTGTATGTCACTTTCTTCTGCTGATATTCCCAAACTGAGAGAGGCCTGGTATGTTTCCTAACCCCGTAGATACAAAAGATTACCTGATACTGTATTTCACCTCTCTTGTACTTGCCACTTTATTCTGCTAGCTAATATTCCTCAGCTGAGAGAGAACTTGGTAGCGACACCTCTCTGCCCGTAGATGGTTCCCTTTGATATGTTGCGTCAGAGAGAAAGTGACGGGCATGCTCTAAGTATTGTGAACGCAGTGGAATGTAGGTAGTTTTTTTTTTCCCCCCGTTCACTGTACATATATCAAAACGCAAGAAACACAACAAGTATTTGAGTATTAACCAGCAGAGGAAGATGTCAGGTGTTGTGTTTGTGTCTTGACTTCATCCCCGTACTGAGTCAAGCAAAAGTTTCGTCAGGGTACTAAAAATACCGGCTTGCAATCCGATCCGTTCTACGCCAATATTGGAGGGTCTAGGCAGAGTATCCTCTCTCATGCTTTACCCCGTCCTCCTCTCCCCTCTCTCCTTCCTTTCCACCTACTCCTCCCCTTCTCCTCTCTCCTCCTCTTCCACACCCTCGCTCTGTTTCCCCCGTCTCTCTCTCCCTCTTCCCCTAAACTTGATTGGATCAGTTGTATAGTATGATTACATGGTGTTCTTGCCCTAGCCTCTCCTCTGCCTTCCTTCCCTTACCTCAGTACCCCTCTTAGTTGATCTCTTGCTCCCTCCCTTTCCTTTTTCTTTCCTCTCCCGCCCTGCTCCTTTCCCCCCCTTCCCGCACACTCTCTCTCTCTCCTTTTCCTATGTGAGTAGGAGAGGAAGACCAAGAGCGAGGTGGAAGAATAGGAGGTGGAGGAAGAAGTGCTTGGTGGAGAGAGCCACTTTGATGGAGATGTTATTGACTCAGAGATAAAGTGTTGGCGAGTAAATCAAGCCGTTCCTGAGAGTATCCTTTTTAGAGCGGGACTTCGAATCAATTCTCGGAACACAAGTTCAGATCCACGAACGGTGATGAACGAGATTCCAGTCAGTTATTAAGTCTGGAGTACTTTTGTTTAGCGCTAAATGTGGAGGAAAAAAGGTGTTGTGGATGTTTGTGTAATCATTGCCACTGTGAGTTATAATTGATGCAGGAGAGGAAGGACAAAGTATAAGCAAAAGGGGACATACGGTACACTTCACTACCATGACAGCTATTTTTACCTGCCTCTCAAGACGCCAGGTATATGAAAGCAACGTGATCTTTTCTTGTTGTCGTTGTTGTTGCTGCTTTTGTTGTTGTCGTGGGAGAAAGCGAAAAAATAAACCTTCACTCAAGCCATTAAATCCTACAGCAGCCATTTTTCGCAGGGTATACTCTCATGTCCCCTCTCCACCCCCACCACAATTCCAGCTCATCCCACCCATTTCTTTATCCATTTTATTTTTCCCGTAATACTTAAATTCTTGGAGGAAATTTTTTGAAATAAACCTTCAGTCAGTCAAACTACAAATCGTACAACAACGATTTTCACGAGGTGTACTTTCCCTTACCAACCCCACCCACACCAACATTTTTTTTTTTTTTTTATAAATAACAGAATGGAGGAAGGAAAAACAAATGAGTAAAAAAAATAATAATCCATACACCAGATTACTGGTGTCCTCTGTTCATAAAATATCTGTAACAGTTAGACTTGAACAGTTGTGGGTTGAAATTTGGAGGGAAACAACTCTGGGGAAGCGGAAGGTCCAGAGAGATGCAGTTCGGGGAATGAAAAGAATTCTGATAGGCAGAAGTTCTGCAATATGGCTGAGTGACATTCCAGTCATGAGCGCTGCCAATGCCCGTGCTGCACGAGGGAAGTCATGGAAGAGGTGGCACCATGGACGCAACTTCGTCTGAGCATTTACTGTCCAGTCCATCCCACCCACTCCATTGCTCACCACGCCCATTTCTTTACTCCCTCCTTCCTTTTGACAGTGTCATGGCGCGACGCAGGTCATGCAATCCACGAACGGAGAAAACTTTTTTATTTGCTGCCATCTCCAGATGGTATTATTTAACTTTTGAGAGAATTTTCGAACAGATTTTTTTTAGATTTAGCAGCTTCATGAATTCCTTCAATACGATAGGTCTTTCCTAAGCTGAATGAAATATTCTGGAGGAAGCAAGATTGAAAGTTACGCTCTTTTCAGGTTAGACTTTTAGGTACTTCTCAGTTACCCCTTCAGTTGTTGAAAAAAAAAAAAAGTATGAAGTTGCTTTGAGATTACACTAAACTTTTACACATCATTATAGTGAAGGGGATATGAGGGAGGGTGTTGTGTATTGCAAGAAGAGCGTCGTTACTGGGTAGGGACAAAAATGCCATTTTTTATCTCAAGTTTGCAGAAGAGAAAAGAAACTGAAGAAGGGGAAACTAAGGGAAAAAAATTGTAAGAGGCGAAGTTTATATACAAGTTGTTAGAAAAGGCTTTGTGTTGTAGGAAACTGGTGGTGTGGCAGTGTGTGGTGTGGCAGTGTGTGGTGTGGCAATGTGAGATGTGCCAGTGTGAGGGTGTGCCAGTGTGTGGTGTGGCAATGTGTGATGTGCCAGTGTGAGGAGTGTGAGTGTGTGGTGTGACAATGTGAGATGTGCCAGTGTGAGGTGTGGCAGAGTGGGGGTGTGGCAGTGTGTGGTGTGGCAATGTGTGGTGTGGCTGTGTGAGGTGTGGCAGTTTGTGATGCGGCAGTGTGTGGTGTGGCAGTGTGTGGTGTGGCAGTGTGTGGTGTGGCAATGTGGGGATGTGCCAGTGTGAGGTGTGGCAGTGTGTGGTGTGGTAGTGTGTGGTGTGGCAGTATACAGGAATGTGGCAGCAGTGTGTGATGTGACTGTGAGATGTGGCAGTATGAGGTGTGGCAGTGTGAGATGTGGCAGTATGAGGTATGGCAGTGTGAAATGTGCCAGTGTGAGGTGTGGCAGTGTGTGGTGTGGCAGTATGAGGGTATGGCAGTGTGTGATGTGACTGTGAGGTGTGGTAGTGTGTGGGTGGCAGTATGAGGTATGGCAGTGTGTGATGTGGTGACTGTGAGGTGTGGTAGTGTGTGGTGTGGCAGTATGAGGGCTGGCAGTGTATGTGATGTGACATGAGGTGTGGTAGTGTGTGGTGTGACAGCAGTATGAGGGCTGTGGCAGTGTGTGATGTGACTGTGAGGTGTGGTAGTATGTGGTGTGGCAGTATGAGGTATGGCAGTGTGTGATGTGACTGAAGGTGTGGTAGTGTGTGGTGTGGCAGTATGAGGTATGGCAGTGTGTGATGTGACTGTGAGGTGTGGTAGTGTGTGGTGTGGCAGTATGGGGTATGGCAGTGTGTGGTGTGACAGTGTGAGGTGTAGTGAGTGTGTGGTGTGGCAGTATGAGGTATGGCAGTGTGTGATGTGACTGTGGGGGTGTGGCAGTGTGTGGTGTGGCAATTATGAGGTATGGCAGTGTGTGATGTGACTGTGAGGTGTGGTAGTGTGTGGTGTGGCAGTATGAGGTATGACGGGTGTGTTGATATGACTGTGAGGTGTGGTAGTGTGTGGTGTGGCAGTATGAGGGTATGGCAGTGTGTGATGTGACTGTGAGGTGTGGTGGTGTGTGAATTGGCAGTATGAGGGTGTGGCAGTGTGTGATGTGACTGTGAGGTGTGGTGGTGTGTGGTGTATGGCAGTATGAGGTATGGCAGTGTGTGATGTGACTGTGAGGTGTAGCAGTGTGTGGTGTGGCAGTATGAGGTATGGCAGTGTGTGATGTGACTGTGAGGTGTGGCAGTGTGTGGTGTGGCAGTATGAGGTATGGCAGTGTGTGATGTGACTGTGAGGTGTGGCAGTGTGTGGTGATTGGCCCAGCGGTATGAGGTATGGCAGTGTGTGATGTGACTGTGAGGTGTGGTAGTGTGTGGTGTGGCAGTATGAGGTATGGCAGTGTGTGATATGACTGTGAGGTGTGGCAGTGTGTGGTGTGGCAGTATGAGGTATGGCAGTGTGTGTGATGTGACTGTGAGGTGTGGTAGTGTGTGGTGTGGCAGTATGAGGTAAGGCAGTGTGTGTGATGTGACTGTGAGGTGTGGTAGTGTGTGTGGTGTGGCAGTATGAGGTATGGCAGTGTGTGATGTGACTGTGAGGTGTGGTTGTGTGTGGTGTGGCAGTATTAGGTATGGCAGTGAGTGATGTGACTGTGAGGTGTGGCAGTGTGTGGTGTGGCAGTATGAGGTATGTCAGTGTGTGGTGTGACAGTGTGAGGGTGTGGTAGTGTGTGGTGTGGCAGTATGAGGTATGGCAGTGTGTGATGTGACTGTGAGGGTGTGGTAGTGTGTGGGTGGCAGTGTGTAGTGTGGCAGATTCTTACACTGTAAATTAAAGTCTAACATTGTGTATAGTCTATTATCACCTTAGTCTGTGTCATCTGGTCTTTGTCTCTTTTGTTTTTATTTGATTTGTGTAAATTTGGTTAGTTTTGTTTTCTGTTGCTTTGATTAATGTTATTTTGGTCTGTGGCACTTTGATCTGGGTCAGTTTGGTCTGTCTTTGGTCGGTGTCACTTTGGTCTTTGGTCTGTTAGTGTTGTCTTGGTCACTCAAGTACTTTTTGGTCTGTAATCCTTTATTCCGTATTATTTAGCTTTTTCCATTTCACTGTCCTAGAGTGTTGCTGTAATGCTTTCAACCACTTGAGTCTTTTATTAGTCTGCTACATTAGGAAATTCGTGCTGTGCGTGTGTGTCGTGCTACAAAGGGAAGCCCACAAGAGACCAGGGTGAAAGAGAGAGAGAGAGAGAGAGAGAGAGAGAGAGAGAGAGAGAGAGAGAGAGAGAGAGAGTTTAAGAAGGTTGTATGAAGACGTGTGTGTGTGGATTAGGGTTTAGAGAGGGGGCGAAATGGGAGGAGGGAGGAAAGTAGAGAGGAAGAGAAAAGTACCGGTACAGAAGGAATGAGGAGAGGAGGGGAGGATGCGGAAAAGGGAAAAAGTAGAAAATAGAAAGAGATAATGAGATAGAGAGAAAGAGAGAGAGGAAAAGGGGCTGAAAGGAGAGGAAGGAGATTCACTGTGGTAAGTCCTATCAGAGATTACTGCTGTAGTTTTAGCAGAAGAAACTAGAGTAAATTATATGAGAGAGAGAGAGAGAGAGTTCAATGCCAAATGTGGCACGACATCGTAGTAGTAGTAGTGCCGGTAGTAGTAGAAAGTAGTAGCAATAGTAGTTGCAAACCCAGGTTCATCTTAACGCTGAACGTGAGCCCAATGGACTGCAGGCTGAAGTTGTCGTGCTGGAGTGATCCATCCTGGTCGTTTAGGGGCTGGGACTAGATGGTGGAGGTGTGTATAAGCAGACAGGTGCAGCGTGCAGGTGTATTGGTGCCACCACATGAAGGCGTCCGTCTCCAGCAGCAGGGATGGCGTGTGTGTGTGTGTGTGTGTGTGTGTGTGTGTGTGTGTGTGTGTGTCAGCGTGCAGGTGTATCGGTGCCACCACATGAAGGCGTCCGTCTCCAGCAGCAGGGATGGCGTGGAAGTGCTGTGCTAAGGCTGCCTCTGATTGGATGGCTTGTGTCACGGGCCTCTGGGGAGAGAGAGAGAGAGAGAGAGAGAGAGAGAGAGAGACGGACAGGGGAAAGAGAAAAGGAAGAAGCGTGTGTGTGTGTGTGTGTGTGTGTGTGTGTGTGTGTGTGTAAGCAGTGGAAGACAAAAATGGAGAGAGAGAGAGAGAGAGGGGGGGGGAGGGGGCTACTAATAGAACTGTCCAACCAAGTAACAAATAAGATCAATAAAGAAGCAAACAGGGAGGTGATATAGTGGGTGATAAAGGTGGGAGAAACAGTGCCAGGAGAGGAGAAGGAGAGGGAAGAAGAAAAAGAGAGAGATTATGGGTAGATGGATGGAAGAGGAGGCAAGAGGGAGGAAATGGGAGAGACGAAGAGAGAAATGAGGATGTGAAAGCGTATGTTGGATTAATGAGGCTGTAAGTTGGAGCTACGGTGGTGTTTGCTGTACCATAGTTGATCATTGGCTGGAATGAGGTATGGGCAGGGGGAGGTGAGGGGGGCAGGGGAGAGAGAGAGAGAGAGAGAGAGAGAGAGAGAGAGAGAGAGGCAGAGAAGGGAAGAACAACATTGGGTGGAAATGGAAAAGAGAAAAAAGGGACAAGAAGAAAGAGAGAGAGAGGGGGGAGGAATAGAACAAATGAAGAGAGAGAGAGATCATCCCATTGGTAGCCAAAAGATTCTTCTGTCTGTGTCTGTCTCTGAGGACGTTATTACTAAAGGTGCAATAGTCTCTCTCTCTCTCTCTCTCTCTCTCTCTCTCTCTCTCTCTCTCTCTCTGTCTCTCTCTCCATCATATATTGTTTTCTTCAGGATGCATCCCACCTTTCTCAACGCCTTCAGCCCTAAGCCTCTTTCTCATTTGGTTTCTCTCTTCCTTTTCCTCCTCCTTACTCTTCTCTGCTGCTCTTCTCCTCTCCGCTCCTCTCTTCCTTCCCTTCTCTTCCTCTGTCCTCTCTTCTCCCGCTCTTTCCTCTCCTCTCTCCTCCACTCTTTCCTCCCCTCTCCTCTTCTCTCACTCCTCCTCCTTTCCTCTCTCCTCTCCTTTCGTCCCTCCTCACCTTCTCGCTCCTCTCCCATTTCCTCTCGTTTCCTCTCCTTTCAGTTTTTCCTCTCCTTTCAGTTTTCCTGTCCTTTCAGTTTTCTATCTCTTTTCCTCAGTATTCTTTGCCGCATCTCTTTTCTGTCTTTTGTTCTTTCTTTTCCCTCCTCCACATCGTCTCCTTCCTCAAGGTCTTATCTCTGCCAACTGTTTCATCTCTTCCTTCCTCTCCTCCTCCCACCAGTCTTCTGTCCCCACCGTTGTATTTAGTCTTACTCTCCTACCTCTTCTCCTCTCCTTTCCTCATCTCCCTCCTTCTCCCCCTCCTTTCTCCTTTACATATTCTTCCTTTCTTTTTTTTTTCTTTTTTTTCAGCTTAATATCCTTTTCTTTACTGATTGCACAGTACCGTTCAGTAGTTCCTTTGCAGTCTTGGTGCTGTTAAAGCATCTTGCTGATGTATTCAACAGTAATCAGATGGGCTGGAGTCTCTTATTAGTTCACAGCCTCATATGTGACATGATATCTTTGACCAAGACTTCTACTCGTATAGTGTAAAAACAGTTGCCCCCCACTCTGTCTCTCTCTCTCTCTCTCTCTCTCTCTCTCTCTCTCTCTCTCTCTCTCTCTCTATTTCCCTGTGTGTGTGTGTGTGTGTGTGTGTGTGTGTGTGTGTGTGTGTGTGTGTGTGTGTGTAAAGATGAGTCATGTTGGTGTCTGGGCTTAGGGCTGCACCAGCAGGTTCTTGTAAGACAAGGCGTATTAACGTTCAGCCTTCATCTGTCCATCCAAAGTTAATATATCGCTG
Organism: Coenobita brevimanus; assembly: GCF_032717465.1. NCBI lineage: Eukaryota > Metazoa > Arthropoda > Malacostraca > Decapoda > Coenobitidae > Coenobita > Coenobita brevimanus. The sequence goes on from NC_137060.1 coordinate 3,299,056, forward strand.
GCTGGAGTCAGGCTTATGTTGCCAGTCTAAAGTTAATATGTCGCTTCCAGCTGGAGTCAGGCTTATGTTGCTAGTC
>NC_137060.1:3299231-3339231 GCF_032717465.1 Coenobita brevimanus
GTTTTGGTATTTCAATATGCCTTGCACTGAGAAACTTAGACCGGTATTATTGGTACATACGATTATTTATGAACAAATGAGTTGTGTGTGTGTGTGTGTGTGTGTGTGAGAGAGAGAGAGAGAGAGAGAGAGAGAGAGAGAACAAAATAACTCACATAGTTTTCTTCTTATGTCATCCAGTTTGGCAGAGTGAGTGATAGATAACCAAGAGGGTGACCCATTATTTTTTAGAACAATAGGATAAAGGTCAAGGTCACAGGGGTAGGTCAAACGCAGTATCAACCAGCAATATCATCTTAAAAAGGTTTTATCGGATTTAAGCTTGAAGGTAATGCAGAAAAGAAGGGGTTAGATTTGGAGAACAATTACACAAAGGTCATGGGTACAGGGTAAGCTTAAATTTCAATTTGTGTGTCCAGTTATGCAAACAAATTTCTGTAGTTCACTTTGTCATCTAATAATAGTTTTTGACGTAGAACTTTTTTCCATACAACTGAGAGAGAGAGAGAGAGAGAGAGAGAGAGAGAGAGAGAGAGAGAGATTGTGTAAAGAAAAAGTTACTCCTGACAAAATTCTCGCATCCCTCTGGCAGACCACGACACACGACGCAGGAGTAAGTTGTGTTGGATAAAACCTTTGTCCTGCCCTGCCTGCACCATCATACATTTACCACCAGTCATGCAATGTATACACTGGCGAGGGTTCAGGAAATAACCCTCTCGATGGCCTCACCCTACACACCTTTTAAGCCATCGGGAATTATTTAGCTGCCCGTAACCTGCACGACACCATCTGGCTTTTAGAGATAGCACGCTCTCTCTCTCTCTCTCTCTCTCAGTTTCCTGGTAAGTTTCAGTACAATTACAGTACGTAGTTCATTGTATTGCCTTACTCTCTTTACTGTACCTTGGCCTAAACTTGCCATCTCTCCACCTCCAGTGATGAGTTGTAACGATAGATTAACACAAGAATCACGAAGAAGTGCTGTAGAAAGGATATAGAGACGTAGCAGTGTCTATTTCCGCCACCGAGCTACGTGAACTAAGCTACAAAAGGACACAAATCTGGGCCAAGTTACGGTAAAAGAACCATAGTCGCTTCACGGAATTCGTAACGCTTCTCTCTTGGCGATTTATTTTGCCTAATGCTTTATGTTATCCTCCTGTACGTCACTTAAATAGACTGTGTTGATATTATGTTCGGTGTTTTTTGTAACTATGCTTAAATTTTGCCACCTCTTCATCTTGAACGTCGAACTGTAAGAAGAGATTAACATTAGAATATGGTGCTGGTCATGAAAAGGTGCTGTGGAAAGGATGTAGACCTGTTTTAGCCTTTATGGCAAACGGGAGAAAGGCTGCAAAACGACGAAAATCTCCGTTAAGTGAATGAACTATAGACATGAAAAATTAAGGCGTTTTACGAAAAAAAAAAAATAATAAGAAAAGAATATTACAAAGTTCTATCTAGACTACAGTCCGAGGAGAGAGAGAGAGAGAGAGAGAGCAATAAAGAAAATGCTAATGTAGATAATTAAGAAAGCAAGCAGTAATGAAGAGAATTATTATAGCAGGTGATTATTGAACAGTAGAAAGGAAGAAAAAGGTAAGGAAGATAAGGGAGAGAAAGAGGGATGAAAAGGAAGAGATAAAAAAAAATGTAGGACAGAAGGTAAAACCAAAAGGGATTATTGATAGAGAGAGAGAGAGAGATAGAGAGGGGGGGGGAGGAAGTTAAAGTAAGAAGTTTAGTAAGGGAAGAAAAATAAGGAGAGGAATTTTTGAAGGGAGAAAAAAGATCATAAAATGTAAGAGGAAGGGAAAAATGGAAGAAAAACACTAAGATAGTCATGCTTCTCATCATTATCATCATCATCATCATCATCATCATCATCAGCAGCAGCAGCAGCAGCAGCAGCAGCACTCATCTTCTCCTCCTTGATTTTTATTTTCATTATTTTATTGTTGCTGTTGGTGTTCTTGTTCTTGTTGATGTTCTTGTTGGTGGTGCTGGTTGTACTGATGTTAGTATTGTTGTTGTTGTTCTTGTAATTGTTATTGTTGTTGTTGTTGGTGCTGGTTGTACTGATGTTAGTATTGTTGTTGTTGTTCTTGTAATTGTTATTGTTGTTGGTGGTGGTGGTGGTATTCTTGTTGTTCTTGGTATTGTAGTTGTCGTTCATATGATTGTTGTTGTTATTGGTGCTAATCTCCTTCTTACCTCCTCGTCTTCATTCCTCCTCTTCGACTTCTTTCCTCCTCTTCGTCTTCTTTCCTCCCCTCTTCGTCTTCTTTCCTCCCCTCTTCGTCTTCTTTCCTCCTCCTCCCCCTCCTCTTCTTCTTTCTCCCTGTTCTTTTTCTTCTTTTTTCTTCTTCTTTCATTCTCATATAAATTCCTTCTCTTCTTCTTTCCTTCACTTCTTCTTTCTTCCTCTTCTTTCCTCCTCCTCTTCTTTCCCTGTCTTCTTCTTTCCTTTTCTTCTTTCCTCCTCCCCTTCTTCTTTCCTTCTTCTCTTCTTTCCTTTTCTTCTTCTTTCCTCCTCTTCTTCTTTCCCTCCCTTCTTTCCTCCTCTTCTTCTTTCCGTCTTCTTCTTTTCTCCTCCTCTTCATTCCTCCCTCTTGTTCTTCAGTAAGCATTATCATCATTACTTTATTATTATTATTATTATTATTATTTGAATTCAATTTGTTCCTTTCTTCTTTCTCCTCTTTCTTTCTTATGTTTTCCTTTTCCCTTTATTATGTTGCCATCGAAATAAGGACAAGTTCCCCTCTCCCTCTTACTATGATTTGTTGTACAAGCCGCCTCGTAACGCCCAGGACACAGAAGGAAGGAAATAGAGCCGGGATTTCCTCTTCCTTATTCCCTTTTCCCATAAGACATCAAAGGAGCTGGTTTGTGTCAAGGCTTCTTTTGTGAACAGGGAACATAATGATGAAGATGATGATATTATGTGTCTCTTAGTTGTAGTTGTTGCGATGGTGGTAATAATGATGATAGTTATGATGATGATGATGATGTTAATGATGGTGTTAGTGGTGGTGATGATGTTGGATTTGATGATGGTAATGGTGATGATGGTGTTACTGTTGGTGGTGGTGGTGTTTGATATGATGGTGTGATGTCGATGATTATGATGGTATTTAGTGTGATGATAGTGTCAGGTATTAGTGGAAGAATACAGTGATAATTGATCAGTAGTGGTGATAGGTGTAATTATGATTATAGTGATGATAATGATTATGATGGTATGATGACTCAGGTGGTAATGATGATGGAAGCTGTCATAATGGTATTTCTTTCCTGACAGTAGGGGTTTTAAATGACTTAGTAAATAATTAGACGCATAATGAGTCATGTGTGGGGGGGGGGAGCTATGTACACCTCGTGATAGTTGTGCAGGACAACTACTTTGAGTTTTACCCACTTAAACCTTTCAGTACCATGACGCAGTTTTATTTTTTATATAGGGAGTGATCTGGTGAGGTTAGATACACAGGTAAGCTTTATTACTTTACTTCAGGACTTATCCCTTAAACTTGATGGAATTGTTTGGAACTCTCCCGAGTGAAAAGGTTAATTACAGTCTCTCTCTCTCTCGCTCTCTCTCTCTTTAAAAAAAAAAAATCTTTTGGTGTTAATTAAACTTGCTGGGTGTGGCAGTAGCTGTAGCAAGGGTTGTTCCAGTAAATACCTGACTGCCTGGCGGTGGTGGCCCAGTGGTTAGAAAATCGTCTGCTGCCCGAATGGCCGTGAGGTGTGTTGCAGGACGAGGCAGGGAATATTTTGATGATTTGAATGTCATTATTACAGACTTTACACACACACACACACACACACACACTCTCTCTCTCTCTCTCTCTCTCTCTCTCTCTCACCTCAGAATTAAGAGACGTTCATATCAGTAGGTTACCATGGTTACGATGATGCAAGAGGATGATGGGATCCGGCTGTGGTGGTGGTGGTGGTGGTGGTGGTGGTTATGATGATGATGATGATGATTAACTATAATTTTTTTCCGCAGGTATGTTGCTGGTGGGCAAATGCAGTAACGGGAATTATGAGTGTAAAGGTAAGTGTTTATGTTGTGTTTATTATTATGTAGTGCTGGAGAGGGATGACTTCATGTGGTGGCATTGATATAGCCGGCCGGTGGAGCTGCCCTGTTATTACACACGTCCACCAGTTCCCTATCTGTCCCCCGACTGCAGCAGAAGGGCAGTTTTGGCCTGCAGTGCACTGGGTTCACGTTCAGATGGGCCTGGGGTTGCAGCTACTTCTACAATTACCACTGGTGTGTTGTTTATATCGCTGTAAATACCGACTTCCTTGGCATCAGTTACATAGAAGAGGATAATAGAGGTGTCATGTGCAGAATAAATCGCTAAGGAATAGGTGTTACGCAGTCTTCCAAGCCACTCAGAAAACGAGCCAGAGTACAAGTGGAAAAGCAGTAGGAACGGAAGTGGGTGAAACGAAACTCCAGGTGAACGATGCGTAGAGAAACAGGGGTCGGTGATTTGTGAAACGTCATGTGTGATTTGTGAAACGCGATATGATTTGTGGAACGCTGTTAATTAGTGGAAGCTGTAGGGGTTTGTGAATCTGTCAGTAATTTGTGTTACGCAGTTGATAAGCAATAAAGCGCGTAAAAAAATGTCTGAAATGCTATGAATCTTTATGAAGCGTACCGATAATTTATAGAAGGGTCGAATATTTATGATGCTCAGTGAGTGAATATAACCACAGAGGACGAATGTTTGTGAAATGTGTCGATTATTTTGTAAAACACGATGTAGTATTTGTGAAACGCGATCATTGAATATAGAAAAGGGTCTATAATTAGTGAAACATGGACGATGATTTTTGAAAGGCGTTGTGAGTGAAAGGAGGCTATGAAGAGGCTTGACTGAACTGACGTGGAGAGAGTGCGGTGGAGGGAGGGAAGGAGGGAAGAGAGGAAGGAGGAAAACAGGTAAAATAGGTAGGTAGCTTGGTTGATAATAGGTAGATAGGTAGGCAGGTAGGATAGACAGATAGGTAGCTTAGATAAGGAGGTAGGTAGGTAGGAAGGAAAAACAGACATAGGTGGCTCAGATATGGAGCTAGACAGGTAGGTAGGTAAGTAGGATGGACAGATAAGTAGCCTAGATAAGGAGGTAGGTAGGTAGGTAGGTAGGTAAGGAGGGAGGGAGGCAGGGAAGGAGGAGGAGAGTAAGAAACAGAGAAGAGAAGGAAGAGACAGAAGAGCGATGGAAGGAAAAGATACAGGGGAGAGAGCAGGAATGTAGAGAGGATGAGAGAGAAGAAGGAAGAGGAGAGGGAGCGAAGAGGATAGGGAGGGAGAGATGGAAGAAGTGAGGGAGGAATGAAGAGGCATGATTGACTTGTGATGAAGTTGGTGATGGAGGGAGGGAGAGAGGGTGGGGAGAGGGAGAGGGAAGGGAGTGAGGAAGACAGGGAGGGAAGATGAAAGGAAAGAAGTGAGGAGACAGGGAAGAAAGGGAGGAGGTGAGGGAGAGAAGGGGGGTATAAGGGGGAAAACAAAGAAGGAAGAACAGAATGAAATGAGGAAAGAGGAAGATAAGAAGGGACCAGGAAGAGGGAGGGAGGAGGGAAAGGAGACATATAAGCAGGGAGGATGAGAACAAGGAAAACAGAGGCGGGGAGTACGGGACAGAAGCGGGGAGGGAAGGTAGAGGAGGATGAAGGGGAGAATATGAGAAAGAGAAAAAGAAGAAGTAAAAGGAAGGAAGGAAACTGGAGTGGGAGGAAAGTAGAGAAGAGGGAAGAGCTTCAGGGCGAGAGGAGAGAGGAAGGAAACTAAGAAGAGAGAGAATAATTAGGGAGAGAAAGGTAAGGACAAGGAAGGGAAGAGGAAGGAAGAGGAGAAGAGAGGGGCAGTGGGTGGTAGAGGCAGAGGGAAGGAAAGGAGAAAGAAGATGAAAGAAGAGGATAAGGGAGAGAGGAAGAAAAGAAGAAAAGGGAGATGAAGGAAGAGAAGAGGAAAGTAGAGCAGGGGAGAGGAGAAGAAAGAGGGAAAGAGAGGCAGGAAATAAAACAGAAGATGAATAAGAAAGAGATGCAGAAAGAGGATGAGAGGAAAAACAGGAGAGGAATGAGGGAGAAGAAAGAAAATGGAGGAGAGAGAGGGAGAAAAGAGGGAGAGACAAGGATTAGATAAAAAGGGAGATGAAGACACAGCCGTAGGGAGAAAATCTAGGGAGAGGTGAAATTAGAGAGGGACAAGTTTGGCGGAGTTATGGTTTGGAGAGAGAGAGAGAGAGAGAGAGAGAGAGAGAGAGAGAGAGATCTGTCATTGAAGTGACTGAAATAACTTTGATGGTTGTGGCAAATAAACTGAACCAGAAAATGACGTAGCAGAGAATATGAGATTCTTATTATCCCAAATCCATTCAGAGCGATGACATACTTAACTCCTTCAGCCGAGGATGTCATTTTTTTTTTTTTTTTTTTTTCAATCACTGATGATTAGTTGTCCACACAATGGTGGAAACCTACCGTGTTTTGCTCGGTTATTGTCCATTCTTCCAAACATTGTTGGGTTTAGTGCCAGTCCTTCAGTACTTCACCAGTCCGCATCACACTTTGTGAAGAATCCATCGGGAAATATCCACAAACACCTTCTGCATTCATTTTTGGGTTTAAATCTTTTCAGTGGGTTTATGGTGTCAAAGACCAAAACCATACAAACACAAGCTTATAGTGACAAAAGCCAAACCATACAAACACTCAATTTTGGATCCTGTGTTTTTTGTATGTTCATTAATCATCATGGTATGTAGGTGTGTAGGAGACCATCCTGCATTCCCTTGGCAGTATTGGTGTCATTAATTTACTGCTCTGCTTGCAGTGATGATATATTTTTATTTTATTCAGCCTGTCACCAGAGGACTCTGTGCTAATCAAACAGTTATGTTTGAATACTGATCCTCTCTCTCTCTCTCTCTCTCTCTCTCTCACACACACACACACACACACACACACACACACACACACACACACATTTACTTCCTTTACCTTCATACAGTGCAGTTGAAATCATTATTACTTTCAACAACACACCCTGCCACATTTCATGTATATTTGTATAACAACTGAAATAGTAACACACACACACACACACACACACACACACACACACACACACACATACTTCCCAATATGCAAGATTGGACAAGTACCCTCAAGCAGTGTTTACATAGGACATGGGCCCGTCTCGGGGTGTGACTGTCCGTTTTCTTTTCCCTTAAAACACAGCCACGCATCACATTTTTAGCTATATTCATGCCATCTGCAGGCGATTGTATTCAGATTAAGAGAGACATTTAAAACTGAATGGGTGTGATATAGCCATCATTTACTCCTTCAATCCCATCATGTAATTTTTGTTGCATTCACATATCCAGACGGTTTTATTCAGCTTTCAAGAGAGTGTATTCTTAAACTGGAGGGGGTTAGATTTAACCTTGGCTGACTCTTTCAGTATGCCAGACTTCCATCCATCCATCCATCATCCAATCCTTTTATACCCATTAGAAGCGTAGGGTCCCGGGGCTGGGTAAAAGGTGGAAGCTGAAAATATCGTCTGAAAGTAGCAAGGAAGACGGTATTGCCTCCATCGGATTTATACGTACGCAGTGAGCAAAAGAATTTAGGCTTGATACCCAGGCCGATGTTGATATGTATTGTTTATTTCAGCTATTCTGAGATAGGTATATGCATTTTACACACATACCGGTACATATAATTCTGGGCACTGGACATAAATGATCATCATCCAGGTTTATCAAGTTATAAGTGGCGGTCATGTTAACACGCTAGGGATTTACGGTGAACTAAAGTTGGTTATAAATGAGTCTGAGGTGGGGTTATTGCCTCATGCTACCAGGTCATAATCTTTTCTTCTTTAACGTGGACTCCTAAATTTCCATCTCTTCATCTTGCTTGCCGCGTTGTAACAGTAGGTTAACTCGGGAATTACAGTGCTAAATATGAAGGGAGTGTTGTGGAAAGGTTGTAGAGCCGTAGTATTGTCTTTTCGTGCCACTGACATACGTGAAGCAAGCTCCAAAAGGACGAAAATCTGGGCCAAGTTAAGGTGAGAAAGGACCATAATAACCTCAACTGATACCCGACCAATTATATATATATATATATATATATATATATATATATATATATATATATATATATATATATATATAGTGTATGTATGTATGTATGTGTATTTAAGGGAGGCGGTGTCCAGGTAAACAGGAAATCCTCCTAAGTAAGTCACTTTCATACGCCACATTTTACATTTCCTTACCTGTAATTAAATGACGAAAATTAAAGTATAATGATTTTTCAGCAAATGCACAAATGTGCTTTTGGGATGGTACTATATTATGTAGAAATGTTATATATACAAAAACCGTGAATTGGGTTTGGAGAGATGGGAGAAGAGTAAAAAACATATTGGTGCAAATATGTGCTGAGATGCTAATGTATGATATAATTGAAATACAGGAGGAAAATAAACATGAAATAGAGAGGAAAGGGGCGAAGTGGGCTGGATTAACTTGAATATCCACGATGTATAGGCAAAATAAAAACTGCCTAAAGCAAAAAAAAAAAAAAAAAAAAAAAAAAAACTATACATGTGATAATTTAAGCTAGGAAACTTAATATTTATAAATAATTATGTATTTACTTTTATTTATGTATATTAGATTTGTTATGTCAAGTTTCATTTGACACTTTGAATAGGGTATTTAAGTTGAAGCTGACTGTGAGAGAGTTAATGATCCCAACTGGATAAAAATTAGAGCTGGGGAATGCAGTATGTTTCTGAAAAAGTTTGGGAATTAAAAAAAAAAATGCTGTGGAAATAGAGAGGGGGAAGTGGTTTAGTGAGGCTTTGCAGATCCCTTAGGTTTATTTTAAAAATAATGCAGAAAATATACAAGTGATTAATTAAGCCAGGGAACGGTAATCTTAAAAATGATGGAAAAATGTAAAAAAAAAAATTGGGGAAATAGAGGGAGAGAGGGAGGGCTTATGGTGAGTGAGGTTGAAGATCCATCGAGTTATCCGCCTGAGTGACTTCCTAAACACTGAGAAGCGAACACATCTGGCGTATGACCTCAGGCTGGCATTGAGAGAGAGAGAGAGAGAGAGAGAGAGAGAGAATGTTTAAAATAATCTTCAAACTATACTGGATGTTTTTTTACGTGTGTGTGTGTGTGTGTGTGTGTGTGTGTGTGTGTGTGTGTGTGTGTGTGTGTATGTGTGAAATATCGGTGCCAAAAATATTTCAGACGTCATATCTTTTTTTTTTTTTTTAGTATCCTTATCTGTGTATCAAGCCGTTTTTGAAAATCTGGTATTATTATTGTATTTTATTCGGATTATCCAGCATTTTTGAACGCTTTCGTTCTATACTTGTCATTGTTAATTTTTATTTTATAGTTTCTACTTCCTCTTTCCACCATAGGAAATTTTACTTCCAGCTGATATTTTCATCGCAGCTTAAATATTACCATTCTGCTCAGCCACTGCCAAACTGTTTCATTATTTATCTCTCTATTTGCAAATTAATTCCCAGGATTTTATAACAACCTGTGGCACTGTGTGATGAGTGTTTTTATAATTTCCGTCTTGTTAAAAAAAAAAATATATATGAACTGGCATTGTTGAGTTTTTGACGAGGCATTTCTCTGTACCTGGAATTTTCCAGGCACACATACACACAAACGCACATTCTTACGTACATGGCTGCGTACATACACGTTTACGCACTGTACATAGACATACACAAACATTCTATACATATAGCAGAGAAGGAGACATGTACGGAGTATGAGATAAAGTGATGGAGACACTGTACCCTAGATATTAGGTGGATTGTGTAGTGTACCTAGAAATAAACAAGATAGACATACATAGGTTCGTAGATAGATAAAAAGATTAGACAGGTTCGTAAAGCAGATAGAAGTAGACAGATAGGTTCATAGATAAATGTATATATTCGTAGATAGATGGATAGGTTCGTAGAATATATAGATTTGTAGAGAGATAGATAAACATATGGATTCGTGGACAGATAGGTAGATAGGCATATAGGTTAGAAGATAGATAGTTAAGAGATATACTCTGTAGATTCGGGGGAGAGAGAGAGAGACTAAATACTGTATGTGAATGTGTATGTAAATTAGTATAATGTATGTGTGTGTGTGTGTGTGTGTTTGGTTTAATGTTTGTATGCGCCTATGTAGTGTTTGTATGTGTTCATTCACGCATTTTGTATTGATGTGTGTAATTTAGTGATGGTCGGAATATTCTCATTCGCAAATATTCGCGTATTTTTTCGATATTCACGCATTTGCATTCGCAAATATTCGCGTGTTTTTTTTTTCTGATATTCGCATTTGCATTCGCAAATATTCGTGTATTTTTTCAATATTCGCATTTGCATTCCCGCAAATATTCGCATATTTGTTCGATATTCGCATTTGCATTCTCGCAAATATTCGCGTGTTTTTTTCAATATTCGTATTTGCATTCGCAAATATTGGCATATTTGTTCGATATTGGCATTTGCATTCGCGTATGTTGTCATGCGAATGTTTTGCAAATATTAATAATGTCACTGGCTATTATAAAGGTTATAGAAAATCCAACTAAAGAGTTAAAAAGCCTGAGTTGGAACAGAGTGTTGACGGCTAGTGTTGCCAACCCAGCTAGCTGTGCCAGAAAGCCAAAAGCTAGGGCTGCATGCTGCATCAGTGCTGTGGTGACAGATTCACAGAAAAAGTCTGGATTTCCTCCAGGATCTTTTTCGTCCTAATGACAGATTTTCAGAATTTCTCATTAAAAAGTGGGTAATAAGCCAGATTTTTAACTCGATTAGAAAAAGTACTCTTAAATCTCAAAAGATTTTCTGAGAGTATAGAGAGAGAGAGAGAGAGAGAGGGAGAGAGAGAGAGAGAGAGAGAGAGAACACCTGTCTGACGTTACCTGTTTTGGGTACATATCTGGTGTTGGTCCAGGACGCGTCTGATGTCCCTGGGGGATGCATGTCAGAGTTGGGTCCTCGTCCCGGGCATCCTGAAGTGACATTGAAAATCGGCAGATTTGTTCATTCAATTTTCAATGGCTGAAACTTAGTGAAATTAATTTGTACCAGAGAATATGAACAACTTACGTTTCTGTGTCATCAAACAAAATATTCGCATTCGCGAATATTGAAAATTCATATTCACATTCATGAATGTTGAAAAACTTATAGTCGGTCTATCACTAGTGTGTATGTGCTGGTGTCTGTTGGATGAATATGAGTGAGCGTGTGTCTGTATGGGTATGTGCGTGTGTGTGTGTGTGTGTGTGTGTGTGTGTGCGTAAGAGCTGCACGTGTATGCTGGGTATGTGTGTACGAGTGCGTATGAGCCGTGCAGCATATGCCAAAAGAATAATGCATAGAGGGAGAGAGAGAAGTTTAGACGTGACGGTGTTTCTGTAATGGAGATTAATTGCTCAATCAAAAAGGTCCAGCGCAGTTAGATGAGTCCGATTTTTTTTTTAGCCTGTGTGTTGCGTTTGAGAGAGAGAGAGAGAGAGAGAGAGAGAGAGGGAGAGAGAGTTTATTGAAACCGTTTTTGCATATAAGAGTGTGTGTTTTGTTACGTTTACCAAAAGGAAGGTATGTTAGTAGTGTGTGTGTTCTCACCAGTGCTCGTTGCCATGGCCTCACGCCTTTATGTGTTCTCACCAGTGTTCGTTGCCATGGCCTCACGCCTTTCATGTGTTCTCACCAGTGCTCGTTGCCATGGCCTCACGCCTTTGCATGTGTTCTCACCAGTGCTCGTTGCCATGGCCTCACGCCTTTATGTGTTCTCACCAGTGCTTGTTGCTGCCATCTCCTCACGCCTTTATGTGTTCTCACCAGTGCTCGTTGCCATGGCCTCACATCTCCTTATGTGTTCACCAGTGTGCTGCCATGGCCTCACGCCTTTATGTGTTCTCACTAGTGCTCGTTGCCATGGCCTCACACCTTTATGTGTTCCCATCATGCTCGTTGCCATGGCCTCACGCCTTTATTTTCTTCTAGACCAAATTGGCCTGGAACCTACTACACCTGTACACTGGGTCTGCGTAGCACTCCCTGTCAAGACAACTTTCTCGTATTTTTCAGTTAAGGCATTTGGGATGGAAGTTATAGCCCAAAAAAGTGTAAACAGGCGGGAGCAAAACCACCACAAGACGGACGGGGAACCACCACGCATCCCAAGACAGTCATCCTATAAGCCGTCCACTTTAACTTGGCATAACATTCCCGTGTCGCCGTCTTCGGTGCTCAGCAACAGAACAATGATAATCAGGAATAACTGGTTTGGAAATGATGTAGATTCACTGTAGTGTTGTCTTGTTCGTTCACAATGCGTATGGGAAGTAAAGCATGCAAAATTACGTGTGTGTGTGTGTGTGTGTGTGTGTGTGTGTGTGTGTGTGTGTGTGTGCATGTGTGTGTGTGTGTTGCATCCAATCCATATTTTATAATACGAGTTTGTCATGCGGAAAAATGTTATAATGGTTGCTTTGTTTTGTTAGGAAAATGTTTTGTGTTGCTATGAGAGAGAGAGAGAGAGAGAGAGAGAGAGAGAGAGAGAGAGAATCAGCCTGCTACACTGGTGATATTACGGTCTTCGTTTCATAACATGGTTTGGCTAAATAACTTATTAAATGGCTATGAATATGTGCACACCTATTAATACACGATTAACACACACACACACGTGCACATTTGACACACACACAGTCTGTGTGTGTGTGTGTGTGTGTGTGCGCGTGCGCGTGCGTGCGTGCGTGTGTGTGTGTGTAGGTCTTAGAGAAAATCCGTGCCTCAGTCTCTCACAATCTGTTTCCCCACACTCCTCATTAAGGGGCTCAGGCTGGTGCTGGTGTAGGATATGTGCAAAGGTGTTTGTGCACTGTTGTGGTGCTGATATGGTGTTTTCTGTTGTTGTTGTAGTGCTGTGGTGATGGTGATGAGGTGCAGGTGTTGTGGTACTTTGGGTAAGGGTGTGATGTGCTGTGGGTGCTGTGGTGGTGCTTGTATTACCGAATTTGCTTTCTTAGTGTGTTGGTGTTTTGTGGTGGTATTGTTGTGTTGTGGTGCTGATTAATTGTGGTGTCCAGTTGTGTGATGTCGTGTGGTGTACTGCATTACTGTTATTGGTATTGTTGTGATGTTGTGTTGAATTGTTTGTATTATGGTGATTAGTGTGGTGTGGTGGTTTGGTCTGGTGTGGTGGTGTATATTATTTGTTAGTATATCACAATGGTGTAATTGGTGTATTATACGTGGTGTTGTGGTATAGTGTTCCAGGAGTTGTGGTGTGGTGTAATAGTGGTGTAGTGCTGTTTTTGCTGTTATTGTTGTTGTTGCTAAAGCTCCCCAGTCTGTCTGACCGAGCAGACTTTGCCGGACCACAGGTAAGTAACTAGTTCTTGTGGGGTCGTCCTATGAGTATAGTACAGTAGCATGTACCGTAGGTACGGATCCAGTGTCCGCTGGTGATAGATGGAGCCTCACCAGGGTCAAACCAGTGTATCCCTCCCACTGCGAGAGATGCAGGGAAATATGAGGTTTGGGTCCCTGGGTGGATTGCTGCAGCTGCCATTCCACCCTGAATGCACAGCACCACCACGTGTAGGGTCCTCGTCAGCGACAGTTGTTTTTTTTACTTGCATTTAGTTTTTTTTTTTTTTTGTGGTGGTGGTGGTACGTTGCTGTTTTTATTTATTGGGGTTTTCATGTGGTGTTGTATTGGTATTAGTGGTGTAGAAACTGTCCCCACACTCCTCATTTTCAGGGATTAAGTTATGCTGGCGTATTATTAACCACGCTGAACGGCATAAATATCGTGATGGAGTCCGTTAGGTATGTATCCATGTATATTTGTAGGTTATGTATATGTATATATGTATGTAAGTATAATAAAATATTTCATTAATGTCTGATTCAATTTGGATCAAAATAGGTACATCCTGTGTGTGTGACTCTTTTAAAAAGTGATTTCGTTTTAATGCAGATTGCTGAAAGGTGAAGGTCAGGTATCAGGGTCATACTTCAGGGTGGTGCGTGATGTTATCAGATAAGTGCCTGCTTCGATTCAGACCATGCATGACAGGTACATTATGTGTAAGGATGGCAAGAAGTGATAGCATCTTCCTACAGGTTGAACAAAGACCAAGATCACAGGTCAAGATCAAAGATGGGCCGCGGCGTGCCTGTGTTTTCCCGACACTTTTGGTGTGATGGTGGGGTGTTGTGGCTTTATATTTGGGGTTATCGGAATTTAGGTATTTCTGCGCTTTAAAGATGGCGCACGCTCTCACATGTCACAGCTTGAACACTTATGATCACCGTCTATATTAGGTACATATTAGGTTTGCTTCGTTTTAGAGTGGTGTGATGGTATTAGTGGTGATGTTCTTTGTGACGTGTCAGTGAGTCTTGCACTATACCACACAAGGTTATTTTAGCCAAATTCCAATCCCCAAATTGTTCGCAGCACCGGCATTGGATATTTTCGTCTTTTCGGTGAGCAATCAACTACTCTATTCACTTAACTCGTCGTCGAGTTACAATTCCTCCGTCTTGAACATTGAGCAGTTAAATCATATGGACTTTTGATTATGATGCCAGTCACGAACAAGTGCTATGACAAGTATGCGAAGCGATAGTATTGTGTTTTTCTACTATTGAGCAGTGTGAAATAACCTGCAAAAGGACAAAAATTACCACCTTGTTAAAATAAATGAACTATAGCACTTAACCACCACTTCCTCTGGTCCCTCTAAACGCATTGTGTAAATCATCTGTCTAAACTATAGTCAGGTCATGTAATCTGGCGACAGAAAGGCTGTATATTGTGATAACAGAATTGCATCCTAAATAATTATCTATAAAACATCATGACAAGTTGAGAGCAGCAGCGGGTAGTTGGGTAATATGTAATTTTGTCAGTTTTACTGTATTGTTTCCACTGCTACACGATTTTCTTTAACTTATGAGAGGATCCTTATAGTGAAGGCGTTAACACTCAGGCCCATATACTGTAACTCACTCTCAGCTCAATAAAATCGTCCAAGGTTAGCTTGAATAGAATATTAGAGTTGTACCGACCATGAGAGGCTTAATAGTGACAGTATAATCACTCAGGCTCGTATAACTCAATGTCAGCTGAGTAAAATCATCAGAGATTTGCTGGAATAGAACACTGGAATTGTGCCGACCATGAGATACAGCTGTGTGTATCAAGTTAATTTTCTTTGTACTGGTTGTTGTGGAAGCCAGTGGTAATTTGCTTCATTATTGTTTCTCGTTAACGATGCAGATGTTGAAGACGAGTCATGTATTCTGTGATTAACCCTTCGCTTCTATGAATTTTTACACTTACCCAGGCGAAGTGAGAGCGTGTGTGTGTGTGTGTGTGTGTGTGTGTGTGTGTGTGTATAGTATACCAAACAACTTCTGTACAGACTCTTCTGTTTTTTCGTCTTTTCATCACTGCTCTGTTTTTCTCGCCTGTTCTCTGTCCTTTCCTATCCTCTCTCCTCTTCTCTCTGCTTTCACTTCTTTCTTCTCGTCTCTTCTTTCCTATCCTCTGTTCTCCTCGATCTTCTATCTGTACACCCTATTCTCTCTCTCTCTCTCTCTCTCTCTCTCTCTCTTCCACTCCTCACTCTGCTTCCCACCCTCCCTCCCCCCCCTTCTCTCTATGTGGTTATAATCGCCTTTGACAAATTTCCGTAATACCATTGGGTCTGAGGAGTGGAGAGAGAGAGAGAGAGAGAGAGAGAGAGAGAGAGAGAGAGGGAGGGGGGGGCTAAGAGTGTTCCAGGTATTAGAGGAGACACATTAGCTCTCCACGCTCTCATTACACTCTAAGTGCAACACACACACGCACGCACGCACGCACACGCACGCGCGCACACACACACACACACACACACACACACACACACACACACACACACACACACACACACACACACACACACACACACACACACACACACACACACACACACACACACACACACACACACACACACACACACACACACACACACACACACACACAGCCAGGCTTCATCAGTAACATTTTCAGAAGCGTGGACATTCAAAGGCAGGGACGCCTCACGTGCCCTGGTTGGACTCCTGGAAGTTGATAACCAAGGAAACCAAACACACACCCCTGTGTTTTTAGTCTTAGGATGCCCACCACACCCAGCAGTATACAGGCTGGTCCATAGCATTCTCGTGTGGTGCGTGGGACGGCTCCAGTGTTGGTGTGAGCAGCACAGCATAGTGTGGGTCCTTTATGCAATGACTGATCAACGATGGGAAATCACTGGATGTAAAAGCACACCAAAGCATTAGTTTGGGTCCGTTATGCAATTACTGGTCAACGATGCAATCAGTGTATGTAAAAGTACACACCAAAGTATTAGTTTGGGTCCTTTATGCAATTACTGATCAACGATGCAATCACTGGATGTAAAAGCACATCCAAAGTATGAAAAGGATTATAAGAAGTAGAACATTGTTGGGGATGGACACTGGTACGTTGGCTGAGCCGTCCTTGCAACACACAAGAATTGAGGAATGCGCTATGAATGACCCAGCCTGTATATTACTGACATCTAAAAGGACCTCTGCCTCACAATACACCAGGGAAGTAACACACTATCACCCTTTATTCAGATTAGTTTTGTTTTATCTCCTCCATCACGTGTGGAACAGTGTGTGTGGTGCATTTCACTATGCCCATATTACTGTGGCCTAATATTTGCTGCTGTCTTTCCATCTTGTATGTTTGAGTTGTAGTATTGGTACATTTGCACTCAGATATGGATGCTACTAGCTCACGTGTAAAAGTGCTGTGGAAATAATGTCAGAGCCTCAGTAGTGTCTTTTTCTTACACTGAGCTACGTGAAGTAAGCTTTTTAAAAGGACGAGACCCTGGGCAGAGTTGAGTATAAAAGGACCATAGGCATGCTGTTGATAGTTCTCCCACTTTCATACTGTCATTGTTTTATTCGATCTATAGTTGCCCCATCCGTAGGTAAGAAAAAAAAATGATGATGGATGATGATGATGATGACATATGTTTTAAAAAGAACGAAAGGTTTAGAGCCTGCAGGAAGTTTTGAGTGCGTATGAGGTAGGAGGAGGATGTTGGAGCGAATATAAGAGGAAGTTGTGTTGGTCTCCCTCTCGCCAAATTCCGGGCGGAGATGGTGGAATAGGGCGGGGTATGAGTATACCTTGTGAAGATTGTCATTGTAAGGGGCGCTGTGTATTATAGTTTTTTATTTAGTTTGGTTCAGGCTTTAGTCCTTTTGCAGCTTATTTTACGTAACTCAGTGGCAAAAAGAGGCAATGCTGCGACTCTACATCCTTTCATAGCACTTCTTCATGACTAGCATCATATAATAGTGCTCATCTCTTGCTGCAGTTGCAGATTTCAAGATGGAGAGATTGCAGTTTTGGAGAAGATTGTAGTTTTATGGCAAGTTGTAGTGAAAGGCGTATAGGGATGGAGAACACATATCTCTCAGACAGTTGATGGTGTGGGGCAGAACACTGGGTGGGTGGAGAGGAGTGGGTGGGACTGGGCGGAGTTGTGTGTGCCTGGGTAAAGGGGCGGAGGTGAGATGCCTTGTGAAGATGTGCACATACAAGTTGGCCATTAAGGGCGTGGTGATGGTATATTTCAAATACTTTCTCGATCAACAAACCAATAGACTAAGCACGCGACACTCACAAAATAATAATAATAATAATAATAATGATAATAATAATAATAATAATAATAATGTGTTGGAACTATAAAAGGTGTAATTTAAGTGCGCATTAGGTGGCAGGATGGAGGCGGAACGAATATAACGAAATTGTGTTGGGCTGATTCTGTCAAAGGAAGCGAGAGAGAGAGAGAGAGAGAGAGAGAGAGAGAGAGAGAGAAGTGCCTAGAATGAATATGTACGTTATAAGGTTGGCTGAAAGTATATAGGGCGTGGTGAAAGTATATTTCAAAACCTTTCACCAAACACAAAGAAATAACAAACTAATCACTCACCATTCATATAAATAAAACAAGTAGTGGTGGTGAGGTGTGGAGGGTGGAGGCGGAGGGAATATAACGAAAGTTGTGTTTGGGTCTGCCTCACAAAGGAACACTGAGGAAAAAGACGCCATGATTGAGTTTACAAAAATTTGAATTAAGACAGAAATTGTGTTGCCTCCTCCTGTGTCCCTGATAAAATAACTGGCTTCTGCCTTTCATCAGTCACACCTCCAATTAGGAAAGATGTGTGGAATCATTTTAACACCTTGCAATTTCTTGACGATATTATTCGTCTGGAGACACTTTTCGACTTGGATGGGTCAGATACAGTCTTCATTAACCCCATCAGTAGAACAAGTATTTCTTAAATTTAAGGTAGGCTAGTTAGCAAAAATAAAATACAAAACACGTCATGGAACTGAAGCGGTTAAGGCTAAATGGCAGCACAGGAGAAATTAGCGAGAATTTGTACACTTGACTAACGCTGCACACTGTACAGAGAACATGCCTCCTCGTCTGTTGTAATAACTGGCGTCTACTTTGCAACACTCATATCTTAAATTTGAAAAGTTGTGTGAATGCATTTTAACCTCTTCCTATTTCTAGACGATATTATTTAGATTTTTCCAAGTGGATGGGTTACATATAGTCTTCATTAACCATTTCTTATACTACACACCCGTCCTGAATTGACTATAACCACCTGGAGACAGTTGGCATAAAGCAAAGAAGACATAATCGTAGTGAAGGGGTTAAGACCAAAGGAAGAAGCACAAAGACTGTCTGATTGCTGTACACATGAATTAAAATTGATGGTACCGTAGTCTCATCGGGAATTTTGATAGGGAGAATGCGTTTTATGGAAGCCTCAAAAAAAAAAAAAAATTAAATAAATAAATAATAATGGAAGAAAGAGAAAAAGAAGATAGAGGGATTAGTATATACTTCCATTATGTATAGAGGAAGTGTTTCCTCATCATGTTTTTTATTAGAGACCTGTTCTTTCTTTTTCATGATAGTCGCTACTCACATTTTGCCTCAGTGATAGTGCATTGTAAGAGAGAGAGAAAAGAAGACAGTTGAATATTTTATTATATATCTGAATTATGAAGAGACTGTGTTCCTTCTCTATCCATTTCTGATCAAATAACTTGCAATCCTTTCCATTACACTTTTAGAAGAGAGAGAGAGAGAGAGAGAGATACTACTGTATACACGGTATTAGAATTACAAAGAAAATTTGTTTATATTTTGCTTTCCATCCATTTCCAGCCGAGTATATATCTCTCCTTTTCCTGGTAGTCACTGGTTTTCCTGGTAGTCACTGGTTTTCCTGGTAGTCATTGGTTTTCCTGGTAGTCATTGGTTTTCCTGGTAGTCATTGGTTTTCCTGGTAGTCATTGGTTTTCCTGGTAGTCATTGGTTTTCCTGGTAGTCACTGGTTTTCCTGGTAGTCACTGGTTTTCCTGGTCGTCACTGGTCACATTTTGTCTGGTAGTGAAAACGCATGTAAGGTCCCTCTAATAACGCAAAAAAGATGTAAATTAAAAGATTACCATATGCATTACCTGCGGACCTATCGGACCCATGTTCAAATCCCCGCGGGGGCATGGAACAGTTTAAGGATTTGATTTTCATGTAAAAGCAGATTGTACTGATCTACCAGAAGACCCGCCGACATGTCATAAAAATACCCCCGCTAATACCAATACACCAGTCCTGTATGAGACAGCCCTAGCATGTATTCAATATGGACGGTGGGTGTTAGCGCCGAAGTGGTGACATGTAGAGGTGTATGATATGTAGGAGGACTACTGGGCCTTGGGAACAGGCTGTGATGCATATGCCCAGAGTCGAGCACATAAAAAAAAAAAATTAATCACATAGAGAGAAAGTATTTATATTTTGCTTTCCTTTCATTTCCAAACAAATATCTTGTCCTCCATTTCATGACATCCGATGCATTTTGTGAGGCAGTGGCAGTACATTTACAGGCGCCTCTCTCGCTCCTAATTGAACCCTTTTTACACCTGCTTCGCTGCCTTGTTCATTTGATCACCACGGTGTAAACCTATCTGATTGTGCGTGTGTGTGTGTGTGTGTGTGTGTGTGTGTGTGTGTGTGTGTGTGTGTGTGTGTGTGTGTGATATCACTCAGAAGGAGTTATTTACTCACATTGAATCATACAATTATTCCTGTTTCGAAGCATCCTAATGTTAATCCATTGTGCTAGGAGGGTATTTCTGTTTCGTTCTGGCTGTCTCCAGTCGGAAATATTCAATTCAGGGTGAGTCATAGGAGGCTGAAGGTGTTAATACTACCACCATATAGCAGTTACAGGTGTTTCATAAACGACCGTCAAAAATAAGGAACTGGTTTATACCTTGGCACACTCAGTTTTAATAATATGGCCGTAATACCTTTGTCACTAACTCCTTTCTCTTTCTGCAGGTATGTGTGTGTAATGACCTAAGTCCTGCTGTCTGCTTCTCTGCATTACTCGGGTAAGATCATCTGTTGTTTCTTTGGCAGTTATTCATTGGAAGGATATACAAGAAAGGAGGGTTTAGAGGTTTTGGGAATGGGTATAAGTTTAGTGTAGGACAAGATAGGGTAAGGACGCGTCCGCACCAAAGTTTGCTGGCGCGGACGGACACGGTAGAGTAAGACAGAATGAAAGTAAGATAGGTTAGGTTAGATCAGGTAAGGTTAGATCCAGCCACACTGTCTATCCACCGTAACTGTCCAACCAACATAACTATGTAACCAGCATAAACCATCAACCATCGTAACTGTCAGATGTCACGGACCATTGATTATCGATATGCGGTAGATGGATGTTATACCTTACCTTACTCTGCATTGCCAAGATATGCCAAGGCCTTATTGCTTTGTGTATATTATTATTGTTTTTAAGAACTCCAGAATGTGGAGTTCCTATTGATGTTGTAGGTATTATTGCTTTTTTTTTTGGGGGGGGGGGAGGGGGATCTCTAGAAGGCTGGCATTCCAAGACCTTTCCAGATAGAGACATAAAATTTTCAGGAGTGATCAGTTTTGGTTGCAGGCTGCTTGTCGCACTTTTTTTTTTTTTTTTTTTTTTTTTCCCTAGCACTAGCACCATCTTTGCTATTTTTATGTTATTTTTTCAATTTTTTGCTCTTCTGCGCAGCAAAAACTACAGAATCGATTGCTTTTGCCGATGTTCCAGTATGTAGTGGTCAACGTATACTATTGCACCTGGGTATTGATATTGAGATCCAACAAATACTTTTTGAGATACTGAGGAAAATCAAAATAGCCGCCTCATGCCTGAAAGTGCTAAATCGGAAAGTATTTGGCCGATTTTGACCAAACTCGTTGGAAATGTAGTGGGTCATGAGTGAACAGGATCTACATAGTATGATTGACCTTGATCTTGATCTTAAAGATCACAGATCAGAATCCGTAAAATGTTTTGAGTCATTCCAAAAGTCCCTTAATATTAGGTCTACTGTACAGTGATAAAAAGTATATGAGAATCCTAAGAGTGTCTACTTTTTAAGATTTCATAACAGCATTTATGACAAATCAATGTTTTTTGACGATTTTTGGACCTACGATCAAAATACTGTGTGTATTTCAAAGACTACACCATATTTGATGTACAGGTGTGGAATTTCTTTTTATCATTCTAACCTGGAATGTGGCATTATCATCTGGAATGTGGAGTTCTCTGAATTTTTGCTTCAGCAGTTTTAGAATTATAGTTGTTATTAGTCTCCACCTACTGCATAGGTGAAGACTATTGTTTTTGCTGGTAGTATTCCGGCCTCAGAGTCTCGCGATGATTCCAGGTTAACCAGAGACTGAGGAAGGAATCTGAAGGACGCAGATTATGCGTCCTGGCATAGGCCATTGCTGATGAAAAAAATTCCAAGCCCTTCATGAGCAGTTGAAGGGCATGGCAGAAAGAGTCATATCAGTATCATGAGTGAACGAGATAAGTTGGTCGTGTGTAGTGGAGATTTTAATTCGACCTGCACAAGGAATCTGAAGGGTGAACTTGGACCAATTTCCACTAAATTATGACAGAATATACCCCACCATGACCTGTGAACACTACTGAGGTGTCCTGTTCATGTCTTAGTGACCGGTAGGCAAGAACCTTCATCCGGAACAGTAGGTGGAGACTAGTGACTCCGCAGGACAGTTACAGTGTTCTAGTTATTATCATTATTATAATTATTATTAAAATCATCATCGTTATTATTATTGTTATTACTACGACAATGACTACTACTACCACTACTACTGAGACTGCTACTACTACTGCAACTACTACTGCTACTACTACTAATAATAATAATAATAATACAGTACTACTACTACTACTACTACTACTACTACTACTTCTACTACTACTATTAATGTTTGGTTGGGGCAGCCAGCAATCACTCGCTTGATGTAGTGCTACCTTCTGGTACTTTGCACGTGAGTTACACACCAAAAGGTGTGTGTGTGTGTGTGTGTGTGAGAGAGAGAGAGAGAGAGAGAGAGAGAGAGAGAGAGAGTTATAACATAACGCACGCCACATTCCGTTTGGCTTTGGCGTTCCTGTGGAAGTATTAGGGAAGGATTGACGAAAATTTACGAATCTGTTTTCAAATCTTTGCATGGCGCATTGATTTCCTTTACACTCACCCAGACGCATTATCAGAAAAAAAAAAAAAAAAAAAAAAAAATGGGAAGAAGGGGAGATGTAATACGAATATCTTTCTGCCATTTCAAGCCAGGCGTAATGTACAGTAGCGTACAGAATGCTTATTGAATGGATTTGTTGTACTGTCTTTTATTTATTGAACCTTTTTAATTTGGCGTAAAATTACCATATTTCCATCATGAATTTGAACTGCAACAATAGATGTACACTAGAATATGGTGTTAGCCACAAAACGTTCTATGGAAAGGATGCAGAGCCGTAGTATTGTATTATTATATCACTGAGCTGAGGGATACAGGCCACGAAAGGACGAAAATCTCTGCCAAGTTAAGATGGAACTCTACTCAGTCTAACCTACACTACCCTAATCTAACCCAACAACCTAATCTAACGTAACCCAACAGTATAACCAAACCTTGTCTAACCTGATATAACCAGACTTAGGTCATATTTGCTATAGTTCAGTAATTTTAACTAGGCGGATACTTTCGTCCTTGTGCAACTTATTCCCATACCTCTAAGGCACAAAAACACAGTGACTCAGCTTTACATTCTTTCCATAGCGTGTCCTTGTGACTAACATCATATTTTAGTATGAAATTCATATTACAGCCTAACATTCACGATGGACAGATGATAATTATTCGCCTAGTTATTGTGAACAGAGTATAGGTGAGACCAGGGACGAGCTGGTTTAGGGGGTCGGATCGACCTGTTACCGATGATTCTGTCCCGCTTTGGTAGACCTGATTTCATGAGGATGCCATATGTTGCTTTCCTGTGACATTCCCATGTTAATATTGTCATCATATGCATGATCAGTAGTAATAGTAGTAACCCTAAGCTCATGTTAGTGTGAACTTACTGGACTGCAGGTTAAGGCTGCTCCTCTCCTGCAGTCCACCATTCCTCTTTCAAGGCACAGGGAATAGTTTGAAGAATATATGCGAGCCATCACGTAAAGGTGTCCCTCTCCAGCACCATACACATCACATGATGTATATCAATCGTTTGGAAACATCACCAAATACAGTGGTCATTTAGGACATCATCGCACCTGTCCTGCGCGATGTACATATATTTTTTTAATCAAGTGTACAATCCTCCTGCGCCTCGTTGTTCACAGAGGCAGTCATTAATGTAATTAATCAATTAATCCCCTTGACAGATACACCGTACCTAATATCCTATCGTTACTACACACACCCCACCCCTCTTCATTCCTAGCCCTCTCCCCCTCCCCGCTCCCCTTCCGGCAGAACCCCCCTTCGCCTATCAGACTTTCACCCCCTCCCCTAGAACTGAAATAAGGACCTGGATGATAAAATTGACGGTTGTGTGTCGTGGTGTGGGGGAAGACTGCATTTACTATAAGGCTTCCTCTCCCTCCCTTCACCCCCACTACTTGCCATTAATCAGTTCAGTGCTGGAGAGGAACGCCTTCACGTGGTGGCGCTGATGTAACAGGGCAGTGGAGTTGTCCAGATATGCAAACTCCCTCAGCTCCCTCCCTATCCCCTGACAGGAGGATGATGGACTGCAGGAGGACCTTCTCATCTTTTGTTTAAAAAGAAAAAAAAAAAAAGCCCCTCGAACTGAGTAAAACCATGTGGAGATATCAAGAATGAAATAAATAATATATACGTCATGATACTGGAGAGGTTAACACTCCCTCTACCCTCACCCCTCCAGCTCCTCTCGTCACTGGTTGGTACAACTCTGGTGTTGTATTATATAGAATAACATTAGACATTTTTATTCAACTGAGAATGAGTCACAGGTACATGAGTGTTAAATACCCTCCTACTCCCACCCCCACCTCTCATACCACATCCACCCCACCTTTCCCTCCCACTCCCACCCCCACCACTCATACCACAACCACCCCACCTTTCCCTCCCACTCATACCACAACCACCCCACCTTTCCCTCCCCCTCCCACCCCCACCACTCATACCACATCCACCCCGCCTTTCCCTCCCACTCATACCCCCACCTCTCATACCACATCCACCCCACCTTTCCCTCCCCCTCCCACCCCCATCTCTCATATCACATCCACCCCACCTTTCCCTCCCCCTCCCACCCCCACCACTCATACCACATCCACCCCGCCTTTCCCTCCCACTCATACCCCCACCTCTCATACCACATCCACCCCACCTGTCCCTCCCCCTCCCACCCCCATCTCTCATATCACATCCACCCCACCTTTCCCTCCCCCTCCCACCCCCACCACTCATACCACATCCACCCCGCCTTTCCCTCCCACTCCCACCCCCACCTCTCATACCACATCCACCCCTCCTTTCCCTCCCACTCCCACCCCCATCTCTCATATCACATCCACCCCACCTTTCCCTCCCACTCCCACCCCCACCACTCGTACCACATCCACCCTACCTTTCCCTCCCCCTCCTACTCTCCCTCCCATCAGCTGGACTTGGCCTGAACCCCAGTGTCTATGATGTTAAGCCTTTGGTCCGGTGATGGCAGAGGCTGGGCTTGGCCAGAGGCATTCAGTAGTAGGGAGGGAGGCAGGGAGAATTGCACGGTGAGATTTCTTACCCTGTTTTGGTGATATTATTATTATTATTATTATTATTATTATTATTATTATTATTAGTGAAATGGCGGGGGACAGGACGACGTGAAGGCGATTGTTTGTGGCCACCCCAAACGGGATTGAGGCGTCTGGCAATAGATAGATAGATAGATTATTATTATTATTATTATTATTATTATTCGGCCTTACAGGTTAACCCTGTTAGTACGATGAGGTATAATTAAAGTTTATCACTGTCATCTCCAAGTTATTGTACTCCACACAGGAGACATTTTTCACTCTACAGTAACGGGATTACAGATTGTTACATCTGACATTGCCAGCTGAAAAATTTCCCCTAAGCTGAATATAATAATTTAGAAGTGATAAGAATTAAAAATCTATTACAGGAGCCATGAAATGAAGATAAATGTATCTTATTTTTGCCAGTAGGTGAAGAGCGGTGAAATTATGCTGTATATATATATATATATATATATATATATATATATATATATCTATATATATATATATATATATATATATATATATACACACACACACACACACACACACACAGACTTTGCGTGTAGCCGAAGCTGGTGAGGTTGAGGCAAAACATATAAAGTTTTAATGAATCTTGTTTTAGTGTGAGACTGATCAGTGCTGGTCATGGTCAGTCTGTGCTTTCCTTCTGCCTATGACCTCCAGTCTTTAAATGGATTGTGTCCAAGCATCTCGAAATGAATGCATTCCGGATTGGATTTTTTTTTTGGGGGGGAGGGAGGCGAGGGGGGGGGAAGAGTTAGATGGCAATGCCCTTGTTCCAGTCTTGTTTGCATTTAAAAATAATCTTGTGCGTTTTGGCATTTTTATGAGTAGTAGGCAGTATTTTGTACGTTTTGTCTCTTGATGAACTGGACATAGGCTAAAGAAGGAAAATCACAGTTCACTGCATCATCTTTGACATTACTTGATGGAACGAATCTGATAATTTTTTCTGCAGCTCATCTAAATATCCCTCCCTCCCCCTCCCATTTTTTCCTGGCAGCTGACAGACAGAGGGGCCTGGCTGCCAGACATCCGCGTTTCCAGCGTGGCCTTTTTATCAGTATATTAGACACTACAGGTTTGGCTCGTCCATCGTGCCATGATTTACTAGCGAGACGTAATGGCCGGTGATCAAGCAGCGTACCCGGTGCACATTAGTTTGGTTATTAGCACTGATCTCACACACACACACACACACACACACACACACACACACACACACACACACACACACACACACACACACACACACACACACACACACACACACACACACACACACACACACACACACACACAAAGGCGGGGAAAAGCTTTATCACCCCGCCTTGTGATGGCGGGCGATAACAATAATGGTAATGTGTTTGGGGGTATATGCCCATGAAATTATTTTACCAAGTTTGAGAAATGAAGGAATGGCACCAAACTGAAAAATGTTTGGAAGAAAGAAGAAGAAAGAAGCAGAGTAAATGCAATATGGTGTCCATCACTGTGTGGAGACCATAAAAATGACGAAAATCTCCGGCAAATTAAGATGGCCGAACTACAGGTGGGTCGTTAGGGTAAGTGGTCAGTTAGGGATGAATTGGCGGCTGTGATGTCCACCCAGCTGCAGCCTTCGTGTCATACCTGCCATTTTACCCACCATGTTTATGTACTGCCTGGTGCCGCCAAAGGACTGATTGCGGCCAGTGTGAGGGTGGCAGGGAGGGTGGTTTTGAGGGGAGTGGGTGGGAGGATTGTGAGGAAGAGAGGACGGAAATAATTGTAAAGACTGCGAGGACGAAGAGGCAGTTGTGAGAGGATTGTAATTCTTGAGATGATTGTGCTGTTTGGAAAGGGATTGTGAGGGACATGGGAAGTGGATGTGATTGTAGAGGAAAGTGGAGATGGAATGATTGTGGGAGGCTGTGTGATATTGTGAGCTGTCGTTGTGTCGTGCTTACCATTTTATGTTGATGCACTGTTTGTTACGCCCAAAGGAGTGATTGTGAAGGGATTGTGAGTGTGGGGGATTGTAAGGTAGGGGGAGATTGTGGTAGGGCTGTGTTGGAGAATTGTGAGGGGACTTGTTTGCGATTGTGAGGGGAGGGAGAGAGGGTAGAGGCTGTTGTGGGAGGATTGTGAGGGAAAATGTTTTTGCTAGTGAGGGAAAGTGTATGTGATTGTGAGAGGGGGATATGATGGTAATAACTGCTTGGGAGTAGGGAGACAGGTGTGGAAAGTGACTGTATAGGAAGCTTTGGATGGGTTGATTGTGAGTGTTGTGAGGTGGGAAAGGTACTTTGAGAGCATTGTGATTGTGGGGAGGATTGCAAGGGAGTGTGATTGTGAGGGAGGGATAGGGGGGGTTAGGGGATGTAAGTAAGAGAGTAGAGGTAGATGTGGATGGAGATTGTTAGGGAGAGGGGATGAGGTTGAGGAGTAATTGTGAGAGGTGGGAGGTAATTGTGAAGCAGTGTAGTGATTGGAAGTGTGTGTGTGTGTGTGTGTGTGTGTGTGTGTGTGTGTGTGTGTACGGTTGTCAATCCTCAGTATCTGAGTATAATTCCTGAAGCACATATATCGTTGCTGACATCATTATGTAATGTGGGATGAAGGATACGCAGCCTATTGTTCAGTTATTTTAGCTATATTCTGTTCACCCTAACTAGGAGTAAAATTGCCATCTCTCCACCTTGAATCCTGAGCTGCCGCAAGAGATTATCACTGGAATGTGCTGCCAGTCACGAAAAAAAGTGCAATGGACTCGATGTAGTGCCAGTCTCCATTTTTTCTGCCATTACATTACGGGAACTAAGCATCAACATGAAAATATTCTCCCAGTTAAAATAATTGTGCAGTTGGCGGAGAGTTTCGTCCTTTTTCAGCATATTTCCCACAGCTCACTTTCAGAATAAGGCAATACTGTGGCTCAACATCGTTTCCCTAACACTTTTTCGTGACACACCATTTTCTAATGTAACCTGCTGTTACAGGTTTATCATTCAAGACAGAGAGTAAGTTTGCGCCTGTGTAAACAAAGTATAATGTAAGTGTTCCACAAATATTCGCAAAAAAAAAAAAAAAAAATCAAATGGAAGAATTTATTCAGTTTTGACGATTTTTTGGTGGGAGGGGGCTTTTGGTTAGGGTATATAGTTCTTGGTTAGGATATATAGTTCTTTCACCTTAATTTGGCGGAGATTATCATCCCACTACAGCTTATTTCCGCAACTCACTGGTAGTAGAATAAGAAATACTACGGCTCTACGTCCTTTCCATAGATCTTTTTCATGACTACATAGGAGTACAAAGGAAAGCAAACAGCCACAGACCTGATAATACTTTCGGGGCTGTTTGTCAGTAAGAAAAGAATCCCAGTTATATCTGAATCTTTGAGCTGAAATGAAGGATAGTGTTAAGGATAGTGTTAATAGCTTCCTACGGCTGTGCATTCAGTACGGATAAATAACAGTATTACAGCTATCTATCTATCTATCTATTGCCAGACGCCTCAATCCCGTTTGGGGTGGAGTATTACAGCTACTGTAGTTAAAGTGATCAGATTATAGTCTTAACCCCTTCACTACAAAATATTTCCCCTAACTAAATTAGTCTATAAGTAGTAAGAATAGGCGAAAACAAAGTCACAGGATTGAAGGGGTTAAGGGTTAGCTTTCGTGTCAGATAAACACAGTAAAACAAGGACGGCCGCCCCACCACTGACCTGGGCTTAGGTTGTCCATCTGCACACCACCAGCCTCCACCCAGGGGACAGAGAGGGAGTTGAGAGTTTTTATAATAGACAGTCCTATCGGTGCCACCACGTGAAGGCATCCCTCTCCATCCCCTAATAGACAGTCCTATCGGTGCCACCACGTGAAGACGTGACTCTCCATCCCCTAATAGACAGTCATATCGGTGCCACCACGTGAAGGCGTCCCTCACCATCCCCCTGCGCCAGAGTAAATTGGAAAAGCCGGACAGAAATGATGGTGCGTAAAGAGCCATATTTGTAGGACAGCATATTGGCCATTGTGAATGACCGGGAGAGAACAACTTAACACCGGAATGTGTGTGTGTGTGTGTGTGTGTGTGTGTGTGTGTGTGTGTGTGTGATAGAGAGAGAGAGAGAGAGGGGAACAGGGGCGTGGCAAAGAGAAGAGACAAGAAACCAAATGCATGTTTCAGTGGAGGATGAGATTCATATACGCACCG
Organism: Coenobita brevimanus; assembly: GCF_032717465.1. NCBI lineage: Eukaryota > Metazoa > Arthropoda > Malacostraca > Decapoda > Coenobitidae > Coenobita > Coenobita brevimanus. The sequence continues at coordinate 3,328,871 of NC_137060.1, forward strand.
CTGCACCACTCTCTCTCTCTCTCTCTCTCTCTCTCAACCCTCCACCCTCTTGTTATTGCAGCTGCCATCCATGTATTTTCTGTTTCTCATTCCTCTGTCTACTTTTCATCTGCCTCTTTCTCCCTGCTCTTTCACCTCTGTGTATTCCCCTCTTCCCTGTTTCCCCCCCACATAAAACAGTCATTAGGGATTTTTGTAAGTCTCCCCTACAGCTGCATCAGACCTGGTGATAGTCTGTGTAATTTGAAGTTTGGTCTTGTCGCTGCCACACCATTTTATTCATCACAAATTAAGATCTAGTTGTTCTGAGTGCACTTAATAGAGCTTTTGTGTGTGTGTGTGTGTGTGTGTGTGTGTGTGTGTGTGTGTGTGTGTGTGTGTGTGTGTGTGTGTGTGTGTGTGTGTGGCTTTTTTCTTTATCTTTATCTCTTTTTTTTTTTTTACCTCAGGAGAGCCCCCATGATACTAAAGAAGATAATGATGGCTGCATCTAAAACACACACACACACACACACACACACACACACACACACACACACACACACACACACACACACACACACACACACACACACACACACACACACACACACACACACACACACACACACACACACACACACACACACACACACCACCCGCTGCCAAATATACAATAATTCGTCTCACTGGTACGATAACCATAACAAACGGGAAGGAGTCATTACCAAAACACAATGGATCCCACTCTCCAGGGATTCTTTGCACCTCCTCTGTATCGATTTATTTTGTATCTTGTGGTAAATATGCTTCTGTACGGTATTTATTTATTTATTATTTATGGATATAACATGCATAAATGACAGTAGACGAATAATTGCATATTTGTTGACGTGGACGCCCCTAGGTATTTTTCAGGCTAATGCAGACTTACTTTATTCAGGTTGTGGAAGTTTGACTATTCGAGAGTTTTTATTATTATTATTATTTTTTATTATTTTTATTATAGTTAATAATAGTAATAATAATAATAATTATTATTATTATTATTATTATTATTGTTATTATCATCGTCGTCGTCATCATCATCATCATCATCATCATCATCATCATCATCATCATCATCATCACTGACTACCGCTAGTACTTTCATATTTATGGTAATTTGAATAAAATAAAGCGTTTAATAAAAGCGAGGAAGTTAAGTATATCATATGCAGTAATAAACTGAACTCCTTTTTACTCCAAATTGGCCTAATTTTACAATCTCTCCACCTTGGGTGTTCAGTTGTAGTAGATGGACAGTAGAATGGGACGCTAGTCACGAAGAAAATGCTGTGGAAAGGATGTAGAACCATAGCATTTTCTTGTTCTGCCTAGAACCACGTGAAATAAACTGCAAAGAAGAAAATTTGGCCCAAGTCAAGAAAAAACAGGTAAATGATCTCCAGTCTTTCGAACGCAGTGTGTCCAGGCATCTCGAAATGAATGGATCTTGAATTTCTCTCTCTCTCTCTCTCTCTCTCTCTCTCTCTTTAAGGAACGGTTTGTGGGCTCCTGGCTTTTGGTTCCTTCTTCCTTGCATTAAAAGAAAAATAATACGAGAGAGGTGGTGGTCAGGGTGGTAGGGTTAGGAGAATACGTGGCTGTGAAGGTTGGTGGTATGGTATCCGTGTGTGGTGTTAGTAACGCCATGTGTGTTATATGATGGAGGTGGCGGAGGGTATTCCATGGGGGTATTAGGTCACGTCTGTATATACCAGACATACGGTACGGATAGCGTAGGAAATTATAATGATGATGGTACCTGTGATATTCTTCTCTCTCTCTCTCTCTCTCTCTTGCTCACACACACACACACACACGCACACACACACACACACACACACACACACACACACACACACACACACACACACACACACAGAGGGAGGGACGAAGTGACAGTGGGGGGTGAGAGAGAGGGGTTCTTTGCCAGTATCCCAAAGTCTGTTAGGTTATCAATTTCCTTTTGACCTTAGTCCACACTTCAGTACCAAAACACATTACTAAGAGGTCCACGGTGCCTCTTGTACTTGAATAAAATTTTCTGCTGGTAGAATTAATTAGTTATAGACATACAAGTACACCATTGGAGTGAAGGAGTTGGGGAGGTGGAAATAAAAAGTGAGGTATGTCTAGAGAGAGAAATGGATTGATAAATCGGGCAGACACAGATGCATAGGAAGATTGCTAGATGGATGGATAGATACAGAAGTTAAGAGATAGGCTGATAAAGGTGTGTATGTACAGAAAATGGCCATCACCCGATGAGGCATTTTATGTTGTTAACACCGGAGGATTATATTCACCTGTAAAGACATTGAACTGAAGGATTTGGATATAACCTTTATTAATCTCTTTTACTGAAATTCTGTCTCAAGTTGAATAAAATCATCTGATGGTAGCAAAAAAAAAAAAATGGTGGAAGAAGTGAAGAAATAATAATCTTACTGTAGTTTATGCAGAACAGTTTATATTGGCTTAATTAATATAGACGTTAATCCTGGGGTGCTGTCTAAAACTGAAAAAAAATGTGTGAAGGTAGCGAGAATAAGATTAATAAGTCGTTGGGATGAAGAAGTTAAGACGCTACTTATTATCTCTTCCATACCAGTTAATTTCTGCATATGGCACTGCTGCAAGTCTTGCGGTTTCCTTGCTAGTTAATATCTGCACATGACACTGCTGCAAGTCTTCCCGCTTCCTTGCTCGTTATTTCTGCACATGACATTGTTGCAAGTCTTACCGTTAATGTCCACAATAACACTGCTGCAGGTCGTACCGTTTCCTTACCGTTAATGTCCACAATAACACTGCTGCAGGTCGTACCGTTTCCTTACCGTTAATGTCTACAATAACACTACTGCAAGTCTTACCGTTTCCTTACCGTTAATGTCTACAATAACACTGCTGCAAGTCTTACCGTTTCCTTACCGTTAATGTCTGCAGTAACACTGCTGCAAGTCTTACCGTTTCCTTACCGTTAATTTCTGCATACGACACTGCTGCAAGTCCTACCGTTTCCTTACCGTTAATGTCTACAATAACACTGCTGCAAATCTTACCGTTTCCTTACCGTTAATTTCTGCATACGACACTGCTGCAAGTCGTTCCATGGCTGAATCAGATCCTGTGCCCAATTACCTCACTAACTTCAGCGCGGATCCAGTACGTGACACTCTGTCGACAGGCCGTGAATCTGAACTACAGCCTGCCTGGGGAGAAGGAACATTATATCATCATCATCGTCGTCGTCGTCGTCGTCGTCGTCGTGATGACCTCCTTTTCTCCTCCTAAAGAGAGGTTGAGGTAGAGTATTGAAAGTAAGGAAAGAGAAAGCACGTTAGTGGGAGAACTGTCAACAGAATGCCTGGTGAAATGGGTCACACACTCATCCACACACCATACAAGCCCCTGGAATCCTGACTCTACCTCACAGACCCAATCATTTACACAAATTTACATAATATCTCTGAGTGTTTCACGATACCAGCCATAGTCAATAGCTTCCAACCTACAAAATATAAGGCTTCCAATTTTAGAGTGCTGACAGACAGACAGATGTGAATAAAAACATTACCTGCATCCGACACGAGCCTTATCCACTTATGCCAGAGGATGTAGGCTAATATTTATACTAACATTGATATCTCATGAGAGAATCAGATAAGAAATGGTTTTCAAATTGTAGAGATTATATGTAGACACTAGTTAATGAACTCCTTCACTACAACACGTCTCGCCAAAATTGAATAAGTCGTCTGGCAGTAGCAACAAACCCTTTTTCATCACCACACGATCATAGTGAAGAGGCTAAGCAAGAACGCCTCTTCCCACGTAGGCAAGGTAGGAGGGAATGACACACACAGACGGATTGTGCTGCATGCCTGCAACTGCACCTCCAGGAATCTGAAGCTTATAACTTGCTCTCCTTTGGTGCTGGTCTGAGATGCCAGCTTGGCCTCTTCAACCCAAGGACGTCTTGTATTATATTCCTGCTGTGTAGACGACTCTATATTGTTTATTTGGGATTTTACGAACTGGAGGGGTTACATACGGCTTTCCCTGACCCCTTCACTACGATAAGTCTTTCCTCAGCTGATAAACCCTTGTGGCTGTAACGAGCATACACCGGCATCTCAGTGAAGCCTCTTACCCACTCTCTCTTGATGCTGGTGTGAGATGCCAGCTTGACTTCTTCAGCCCCAGCACGTCTTGTTGTTAATATCTACTGGTGATTTTATTCACCACTGACAAGATTCAACTCCTAAGGTTCAGATACGGCCTTCATTGACCCTTTCACTACCAGATACGGCCTTCACTGACCCTTTCACTACCAGATACGGCCTTCATTGACCCTGTCACTACCAGATATGGCCTTCATTGACCCTGTCACTACCAGATATGGCCTTCATTGACCCTGGCACTACCAGATACGGCCTTCATTGACCCTTTCACTACCAGATACGACCTTCATTGACCCTTTCACTACCAGATACGGCCTTCATTGACCCTTTCACTACCAGATACGGCCTTCATTGACCCTGTCACTACCAGATACGGCCTTCATTGACCCTTTCACTACCAGATACGGCCTTCATTGACCCTTTCACTACCAGAGGGCTTTCATTGACCCTTTCACTACCAGATACGGCCTTCATTGACCCTGTCACTACCAGATACGGCCTTCATTGACCCTGTCACTACCAGATACGGCCATCATTGACCCTGTCACTACCAGATACGGCCTTCATTGACCCTATCACTACCAGATACGGCCTTCATTGACCCTGTCACTACCAGATACGGCCTTCATTGACCCTGTCACTACCAGATACGGCCATCATTGACCCTGTCACTACCAGAGGGCGTTCATAAGCTGAATAATGGTCAGGTTGTGACCAGAATAAATTAGAATCGCACGTCATCGGTAAAAAGTATTATATGTTGCCTCCTTGCAGATGCTCTGCCAGGAGTTGCATTGAAGACACCAACATATTGCTGGGTTCTCTTTGATGGTAGTCTAAGATGGTAGCTGAATTACTTCAGGCCAAGGACGTGTTTTTTTCTTTAATATAAACGAGCATGTCTTGCAGTGGCTTTGTCCGTCACTCACATTCTAAGGTGTTTGGGTCTCGAGATGCGTCACTGTCTCAGACATCAGCTAAGCGCCCTGTTACGACACAGAGAATCCTGCATGTGTCTAGTGCTTTCGTATTTGGTCATTATAGTCCTGTACTCTGCGGGTTATTACATTTATCTCTAAGGAGACTTTCCGAACTGGAATATATTTTTTTACCTTAACCCTGTAAAAGTAAGATCTCTCTCCATGTTGAACACTCCTATGGACGGAGGAAGAATACATAGAATAGGACACCATAGAAACGACAGCGTTAAATGTTGCCGCCTTGCAGTTGCACCTCCAGGAATATCATTGAACACTACAGATATACTAACATGTTAACCCCTTCAGCCCTAGCACGTCTGGTTTTACACACACACACACACACACACACACACACACACACACACACACACACACACACACACACACACCACCTTAGGCCTATACGTTGCCCATTTTAACATGGGCCATAATTAACCATCTCTCCGTCTTGAACGCTTAGTTGTAACGAACACAAAAATGGTGCAGATCATGAAGTGCTTTGAAAAGGAGGAAAGATGGAGGAGGAAGTGGACGAAGATGAGAGGAAGGACGGAGGAAGGACAGAGGGAAGAGAAGGGAGGAAGAGAGAGATGGGAGGAGGGAAGGAGGAGGCAGAAGGGAGGAAGGAGAAAGGTGGAAAGAAAAAAAGGAAGGATGACAAAGGTGGGAGGGAGGAAAGAAACGGGAGGGAAGAAGGAAGGAGAGAAGTGGAGGGAAGAGAAGGTTGGAGGAGGAAGATTGGATGAGGGAATGATAAAGGCTTTACGAGAGAGGATAAGGTATTAGGAAACAGAAGACACATATGGATGAAGGAGAGGAATGGAGGTGAGAGGGTTTAGGAAGGGAGAGAAACTTTGGAGGGGAGGGAGAGAAGGTCAAGGAAATGAGAGAGAGAGGAAGGAAGAAATAGAAAGCGGAGAGGGGGGAAAGAGAAGGAAGAAAGGAGGAGGGAGAGAGAGAGAGAATGAAGAAGGAGAGAGACAGGTTGGTGTGGGGGGGGGGAGGCGGAAAAAGTGAGGGTTATAAAATGAAGAGACAGCGAGGAAAAGGAAAAGGAGAAGAGGAAGAGCAGGAAAAAGGGAGGAAGGGGGCGAGGGAAATGGGAGAAAGGGAGAGACAAGGAAGACAGAGGGAGGGAAGAGATATAAATACAGGAGAGGGAGGAAAAGAGGAGGAGGAAGGGAGCGAGAGAGGTGAAAGATGAGAAGGTAAGAGTGAACTAAGGCTTGGTTGACTAACATACAACAGTAATACCGAGACAGACTTTGATGTGATGAATGACAGTGTGCAGACCTACTGTGTGGCATGGGAATAGAGCTGGCACTGTGAAGGGGACACAGTGAGAGAGAAAGGGAGAGCTTTTATCATGCATTCTACAGATGATCACAGTTAGTCTGTAGATCGGTAAGTCAGTGAAGGAGTCAGCCAGTGAGAGAAATATGCTCTTTTTCCTATAACTTTGCCTAGATTTGGCATCTGTCCACCTGTCATGCAGTACTGTAGCAGTAGATTATGGCACTAGAATTTGATGATCGTCAGGAAGACTTGCTATGGAAAGGATGCAGAGTCGTAGTACCGATATTGCCTTATTCCGTCCCTGAACTACGTGAAGTAAGCAGCAAGATGTCGACACTGTGGACCAGGTTAAAGTGAAAAGTGTATAGTCAGTGAAGATATTCTGCCGGGTACATTGAAAGGCATGAGAAGTAGAAATACCTGGCACAGTTTTACACGGTATATGCAAGGTGTTATGCCCTTCAGTCAGATGGGGGCCCCCCCCCCCCCCCCCGGAAAAAAAAAAAAAAAAAAAAAAAAAAAAAGTTTATTCTCACCATCTCCAGACTGTTTTGCAGCTTGGGAGAGACCTTTCGACCTGTCACTTTCCACTGCTGGTTAATATTCGTATACTGAGAGAGGCTTGGCATGTTTCTTTGCCTGTAGATACAGAAGTTCTCCTGATATTTCACTTCTTCTGTATGTCACTTTCTTCTGCTGATATTCCCAAACTGAGAGAGGCCTGGTATGTTTCCCTGCCCGTAGATACAAAAGATTACCTGATACTGTATTTCACCTCTTGTACTTGCCACTTTATTCTGCTAGCTAATATTCCTCAGCTGAGAGAGGCTTGGTATGTTTCTCTGCCCGTAGATGGTTCCCTTTGATATGTTGCGTCAGAGAGAAAGTGACGGGCATGCTCTAAGTGTGTAGACGCAGTGGAATGTAGGTAGTTTTTTTTTTCCCCCCGTTCACTGTACATATATCAAAACGCAAGAAACACAGCAAGCCTTGAGAGTATTAACCAGCAGAGGAAGATGTCAGGTGTTGTGTTTGTGTCTTGACTTCATCCGTACTGAGTCAAGCAAAAGTTTCGTGGGGTACTAAAAATACCGGCTTGAAATCCGATCCGTTCTACGCCAATATTGGAGGGGAACTGGGCAAGTGTCCTCTCTCGCTGTGCTTTACCCCGTCCTCCTCTCCCCTCTCTCCTTCCTTTCCACCTACTCCTCCCCTTCTCCTCTCTCCTCCTCTTCCACCCTCGCTCTGTTTCCCCCGTCTCTCTCCCTCTTCCCTAAACTTGATTGGATCAGTTGTATAGTATGATTACATGGTGTTCTTGCCCTAGCCTCTCCTCTGCCTTCCTTCCCTTACCTCAGTACCCCCTCTTAGTTGATCTCTTACTCCCTCCCTTTCCTTTTTCTTTCCTCTCCCGCCCTGCTCCTTTCCCCCCCCCCCTTCCCGCACACTCTCTCTCTCTCCTTTTCCTATGTGAGTAGGAGAGGAAGACCAAGAGCGAGGTGGAAGAATAGGGTGGAAGAGTGCTTGGTGGAAGGCCACTTTGATGGAGATGTTATTGACTCAGAGATAAAGTGTTGACGAGTAAATCAAGCCGTTCTGAGAGTATCCTTTTTAGACGGGACTTCGAATCAATTCTCGAGACACAAGTTCGAATCCACGAACAGTGATGAACGAGATTCCAGTCGGTTATTGGTCTGGGTACTTTTGTTTAGCGCTAAATGTGGAGGAAAAAAGGTGTTGTGGATGTTTGTGTAATCATTGCCACTGTGAGTTATAATTGATGCAGGAGAGGAAGGACAAGTATAAGCAAGGGACATACGGTACACTTCACTACCATGACGTATTTTTACCTGCCTCTCAAGACGCCAGGTATATGAGAGCAACGTGATCTTTTCTTGTTGTCGTTGTTGTTGCTGCTTTTGTTGTTGTCGTGGGAGAAAGCGAAAAAATAAACCTTCACTCAAGCCATTAATCCTACAGCAGCCATTTTCACAGGGTATACTCTCTTGTTCCCACTCCATCCCCACCACAATTCCAGCTCATGCCACCCATTTCTTTATCCATTTTATTTTTCCCGTAATACTTTCATTCTTGGAGGAAATTTTGAAATAAACCTTCAGTCAGTCAAACCACAAATCGTACAACAACGATTTTCACAGGGTATACTTTCCCGCCCCAACCCCACCCACACCAACATTTTTTTTTTTTTTTTTTTTATAAATAACAGAATGGAGGAAGGAAAAACAAATGAGTAAAAAAAAATAATAATCCATACACCAGATTACTGGTGTCCTCCGTTCATAAAATATCTGTAACAGTTAGACTTGAACAGTTGTGGGTTGAAATTTGGAGGGAAACAACTCTGGGGAAGCGAGTTCCAGAGAGATGCAGTTCGGGGAATGAAAGAATTCTGATAGGCAGAAGTTCTGCAATATGGCTGAGTGACATTCCAGTCATGAGCGCTGCCAGCTGCCCGTGTAGCACGAGGGAAGTCATGGAGAGGTGGCACCATGGACGCAACTTCGTCTGAGCATTTACCAATCCAGTCCATCCCACCCACTCCATTGCTCACCACGCCCATTTCTTTACTCCCTCCTTCCTTTTGACGGTGTCATGGCGCGACGCAGGTCATGCAATCCACGAACGGGCTTTTTTATTGCTGCCATCTCCAGATGGTATTATTTAACTTTTGAGAGAATTTTCGAACAGATTTTTTAGATTTAGCCTTCATGAATTCCTTCAATACGATAGGTCTTTCCTAAGCTGAATGAAATATTCTGGAGGAAGCAAGATTGAAAGTTACGCTCTTTTCGAGTTAGACTTTTAGGTATAGCCTCAGTTACCCCTTCAGTTGTTGAAAAAAAAAAAAAAGTATGAAGTTGCTGAGATTACACTAAACTTTTACACATCATTATAGTGAAGGGGATATGAGGGAGGGTGTTGTGTATTGCAAAGAGAGCGTCGTTACTGGGTAGGGACAAAAATGCCATTTTTTATCTCAAGTTTGCAGAAGAGGAAAGAAACTGAAGAAGGGGAAACTAAGGGGAAAAAATTGTAAGAGGCGAAGTTTATACAAGTTGTTAGAAAAGGCTTTGTGTTGTAGGAAACTGGTGGTGTGGCAGTGTGTGGTGTGGCAGTGTGTGGTGTGGCAATGTGAGATGTGCCAGTGTGAGGTGTGCCAGTGTGTGGTGTGGCAATGTGTGATGTGCCAGTGTGAGGTGTGGCAGTGTGTGGTGTGACAATGTGAGATGTGCCAGTGTGAGGTGTGGCAGAGTGGGGTGTGGCAGTGTGTGGTGTGGCAATGTGTGGTGTGGCAGTGTGAGGTGTGGCAGTGTGTGGTGTGGCAGTGTGTGGTGTGGCAGTGTGTGGTGTGGCAGTGTGTGGTGTGGCAATGTGAGATGTGCCAGTGTGAGGTGTGGCAGTGTGTGGTGTGGTAGTGTGTGGTGTGGCAGTATGAGGTGTGGCAGTGTGTGATGTGACTGTGAGATGTGGCAGTATGAGGTGTGGCAGTGTGAGATGTGGCAGTATGAGGTATGGCAGTGTGAAATGTGCCAGTGTGAGGTGTGGCAGTGTGTGGTGTGGCAGTATGAGGTATGGCAGTGTGTGATGTGACTGTGAGGTGTGGTAGTGTGTGGGTGGCAGTATGAGGTATGGCAGTGTGTGATGTGACTGTGAGGTGTGGTAGTGTGTGGTGTGGCAGTATGAGGTATGGCAGTGTGTGATGTGACTGTGAGGTGTGGTAGTGTGTGGTGTGGCAGTATGAGGTATGGCAGTGTGTTGTGAGTGTGAGGTGTGGTAGTGTGTGGTGTGGCAGTATGAGGTATGGCAGTGTGTGATGTGACTGTGAGGTGTGGTAGTGTGTGGTGTGGCAGTATGA
>NC_137060.1:3341731-3349231 GCF_032717465.1 Coenobita brevimanus
GGGGAGGGGGCTACTAATAGAACTGTCCAACCAAGTAACAAATAAGAGTAATAAAAGTAAACAGGGAGGTGATATAGTGGGTGATAAAGGTGGGAGAAACAGTGCCAGGAGAGGAGAAGGAGAGGGAAGAAGAAAAAGAGAGAGATTATGGGTAGATGGATGGAAGAGGAGGCAAGAGGGAGGAAATGGGAGAGACGAAGAGAGAAATGAAGATGTGAAAGCGTATGTTGGATTAATGAGGCTGTAAGTTGGAGCTACGGTGGTGTTTGCTGTACCATAGTTGATCATTGGCTGGAATGAGGTATGGGCAGGGGGAGGTGAGGGGGGCAGGGGAGAGAGAGAGAGAGAGAGAGAGAGAGAGAGAGAGAGGCAGAGAAGGGAAGAACAACATTGGGTGGAAATGGAAAAGAGGAAAAAGGGACAAGAAGAAAGAGAGAGAGAGGGGGGGGGGGAATAGAACAAATGAAGAGAGAGAGAGAGAGAGATCCCATCGGTAGGCCAAAGATTCTTCTGTCTGTGTCTGTCTCTGAGGACGTTATTACTAAAGGGGTATTAGTCTCTCTCTCTCTCTCTCTCTCTCTCTCTCTCTCTCTCTCTCTCTCTCTCTCTCTCTCTCTCTCCATCATATATTGTTTTCTTCAGGACCATCCCACCTTTCTCAACGCCTTCAGCCCTAAGCCTCTTTCTCGTTTAGTTTCTCTCTTCCTTTTCCTCCTCCTTACTCTTCTCTGCTCTCTTCTCCTCTCCGCTCCTCTCTTTGCTTTTCTTCTCTTCCTCTGTCCTCTCTTCTCCGCTCTTTCCTCTCCTCTCTTCTCCGCTCTTTCCTCCCCTCTCCTCTTCTCTCCTCCTCCTCCTTTCCTCTCCTCTCCTTTCGTCCCTCCTCCTTCTCGCTCCTCTCCCATTTCCTCTCGTTTCCTCTCCTTTCAGTTTTCCTCTCCTTTCAGTTTTCCTGTCCTTTCAGTTTTCCTCTCCTTTCCTCAGTATTCTTTACTGCATCTCTTTTCTGTCTTTTGTTCTTTCTTTTCCCTCCTCACATCGTCTCCTTCCTCAGGTCTTATCTCTGCCAACTGTTTCATCTCTTCCTTCCTCTCCTCCTCCCACCATTCTTCTGTCCCCACCGTTGTATTTAGTCTTACTCTCCTACCTCTTCTCCTCTCCTTTCCTCATCTCCCTCCTTCTCCCCCTCCTTTCCAATTTACATATTCTTCCTTTCTTTTTTTTTCTTTTAGCTTAATATCCTTTTCTTTACTGATTGCACAGTACCGTTCAGTAGTTCCTTTGCAGTCTCGGTGCTGTTAAAACGATCTTGCTGATGTATTCAACAGTAATCAGATGGGCTGGAGTCTCTTATTAGTTCACAACCTCATATGTGACACAGAAATTTTGACCAAGACTTCTACTCGTATAGTGTAAAAACAGTTGCCCCCCCCCCCTCTGTCTCTCTCTCTCTCTCTCTCTCTCTCTCTCTCTCTCTCTCTCTCTCTCTATTTCCCTGTGTGTGTGTGTGTGTGTGTGTGTGTGTGTGTGTGTGTGTGTGTGTGTGTGTGTGTGTAAAGATGAGTCATGTTGGTGTCAGGGCTTAGGGCTGCACTGACGGGTTCTTGTAAGACAAGGCGTATTAACGTTCAACCTTCATCTGTCCATCCAAAGTTAATATATCGCTGGCTGGAGTCGGGCTTATGTTGCCAGTCACAAAGTTAATATGTCGCTGGCTGGAGTCGGGCTTATGTTGCTAGTCACTTAAATAATTGTTCAGGTTGACTTGCCTTTGTTTGCGTTTATGTCTAACGTCTTCAGTACGATGACGTCTGTTGTGATATTTCTGCCACTGGGTGATTTTATTCCCTATGAAGAGACTTACAACTGGAGGTGTCAGATGTAGCCTTCATTAACACCATCACTACTATACCCGTTTTACTCCAACTTGGCCTAAATCTGCCATCCTTCCATCTTGAATACCGAGTTGTAATAAGAGATTATCTGTAGAATATGGTGTTAAGTCACGAAGAAGTGCTGTGGAAATAATATGGAACTACAATATTTCCTTACACTGCCACCGAGCCACGTGAAATAAGCCGCTAAAGGACAAAAGTCTGGGCCAAGTTAAGGTAAAATAACTATAGAATGGCTCTGTTAAGTTTGATAGACTAGTTAGTGCAAGAATGAAATATAAATAACTAATAACATGCTCGTTGTGAAGTGGTTTATATGCTGTATAATTTGATCCATTCACTGCCATTACACCCTGTGATTCCCACGCAGTGAAGAGGTAAGAACAAGAGTGTTAACCCTTTCAGTACCATGGCCTTTTTATAATTTGATTCTTCCGATTTCTTACATTTTCTTCATCGTATGAAAGACTTCTCTCGGAAGTGGCTAATGAAGGCTATCTAACCCCTCCAGTTCGAACAGTCTCTTCTAATCTGAATAAAATCGTCTGGTTGTGGTAAAAATCATAAGTCAGACGTCACCGTAGTGAAACTGTTAATGGAGACTTTCATTTCCATCCCTGCAGGCCAGTAGGTGGTGCGTCACCAGACAAAAGACGTCATGTGTCAATAGCAAGAAAAACTGGGAAATACGTCCTCGGCACGAAGGAATATGCCTGTTTAGTACAAGGACCTCTTTAATTTGTTTTTGTTTGGAGACATTTTACCTTGTATGTACAGTGACCTTATTTGTTATTTATTTTTGCAGCAGATGTAGTGACGTCACCACTACCAGCAAAATAAACATAAACACAACCTAACACCACGTTTCCTAATAAACTAATATCTGCCCTTACCTCTCTGAGAGGCATGATATTGTTTATATTATATTCCTGCCAACACCAGACGATTATATTCAGCTTGGGAGGCACCTTACTGGTAAAAGGGTTAGTGAAGCTCTGTCTGTCCCTTCCATCTCAGAAAGTTTATCCTAAATTAAATATAGTCGGTAGGATAGCAAAATGAAACAAAACTACAGCATGGTAGGGCAGCTATTATGCTTTGTTATATTGTCACTAACACCAGATGTATTTATATCAACAAGTACATACAGATAACCCACCACCATTCCCCTTAAATAAGCTTAGCCCTCCCACTAACTCTTTTACTTGGTTTTAGCCTAGTATCCCGTCTCTCTCTCCCGCCCCTTATACAGGCATCTTGCTCACGTTCCAGTCACACTTTTTTATTTAGTTTTTTGCTCTCTCTCTCTCTCTCTCTCTCTCTCTCTCTCTCTCTCTGTACCTACCTACCTGTCTGCCCGTCTGTGTCTGTCTCTGTGTCTGCATATCTAATCTATCTGTCCATCTGTCAGTCAGTCTGTTTATCTGTCTCTGTCTAACTACCTATATGTCTGTCCGTCTGTCTGTCTCTTCTCCACCCTTCCCCTTCCCTGCCTCTCTCCCTCTCCTCATCTTTATTCTGCTCTATTTTGTCTCAAAAACTGGTATTTCCCTCTCTCTCTCTCTCTCTCTCCCAGCACACACACACACACACACACACACACACACACACACACACACACACACACACACACACACACACACACACACACACACACACACACGTCGTCTCCCCCACATAACTCACACCATATAACTACCATATATTTCTCCTCTCAGTCCCTCTGTCTTTTTTCTTTTCCCTCCACCTCCCTTCCTGTGTTCTCTCCAGCTCCCTCCATCCTCCTCCTTTTCTCTCCTCCATTTCTCTTCTGTCAACCTTTCACTCCATCATCCTCATCCCTTCTTTTCCCTTCCTTCTCCACCTTCTTCTCTCCTTCTACACCCCTCTCTACCTTCACCCCTTTTTTCTTTTTCCTCCAGTCTCATCCATTTCCTCCTCCAACACTCGCTTCTTCCTTCCTTCCATCTTCATTCTTTTTGTCCCTCCCTTTTTCTTTAACATTCTTTCATTTTTTTCTCTCCTTTCACATAATTCCTCCTCTTTCCATCTTCCATCTCTCTCTCTCTCTCTCCCCCCCCCCCCGTCCACATTTCCTTGCAGTTCTCCTTTTCTCTCCTCACTTTGTGCCTTTTCCTTCTCTCTCCCCGATTCTTCCCCTCCACCTCTGCCTCTCCTCCTCTCCCTTCCTTTCCCCTCCTTCCTCTCCCCCTCCCTCTCCTCCTCCTCCACCATACGATGTAGGAGGATTGAGGTGGTTGGGAGAAGGAGAGGGAGGCCGAGAACGATATGGAGAGACAAGGTGTGAGAGTATGTAAGGGAGGGTGGTGGTGTGTCGTGGGAAGAGGGTCGTTACTGAGTAGGCACAGGTATGCCTGAAGGTGTTTTTGTCAAGGACACCCCTCATACAATTTGGTGTCAGGCAATAGATAGATAGATAGAAAGTAATTTTATCTTATATGGTATTAAGCTCCCAGAAGTCGATTTTTTATTTTTTAAGATTTTTGTTAATAATTATGTTGGCCTTATGATGATGTTGTTGATGATGATGATGATAATAATGATGCCTGTGTCTGTCTTCATGTACATAAAAAGTTTGTTTGTCATTTTAAGCTTATCTGTCCATCAGTGTCTGTTCCTATGTGTCTGTCTCCACTTGTCTGTGTGAGTGTGTGCCTCACTGAAGCTCACCTGCCTAATCTGCCTGCCTGTCAGTGCGTTTGTCGTCCTCTCCATGTCCCTATGTTTGTCTCCTGGTGGTTTTTTCAGCATCTCTTCTCGGCTGCCTGTCCGGCCGTTTGTCTGTTTTACCTGTCTGTCTTTGTGTGTGTGTGTGTGTGTGTGTGTGTGTGTGTGTGTGTGTGTGTGTGTGTGTGTGTGTGTGTGTGTGTTTGGTTAGGAGACAGGTGTGTGGAACGGAAGACGTGGTATTATTGACAGGGTTTATGTGATTCCCTGAGTGTTATGCTTTTTTGTAGTTGAGAGAGAGAGAGAGAGAGAGAGAGGGGGGGCGAATTTGAAATATGGATAAATAGATAGATAATAGATGGATGGATGGACGGATGGTTGATGGATGGGTGGATAGATAGATATAAATAGATAGATGGTTGATGGATGGATAGATAGATATAGATAGATAAAAAGATAGATAATAGATGGACGGATGGTTGACGGTTGTTTGAATGTAGATAGATAGATAGATAGATAGGCAGACATAGAGAGAGGGGGTGAGAGATATATACGGTATATATAGGGTGAGTGAGAAAAAGGGTAGAGCGAGAGGGACTGATCGGAGAACGAGAAGAAAAGCGAGAGAGAGAGAGAGAGAGAGAGAGAGAAGTAAATGGAGAAAATAATTATAAAAAAACAAAACGATGAGGGGATTGGAAGGAAATGCATTTATTAACTCCTTCAGTACGATGGCATTTTTACTGGGTTCCTGCTGCCTCCAGACGATTTGGTTCAGCATCTCCAGACGATTTGGTTCAACTTGGAACGTGGATGGTTAGTTATTGTCTTTATTAATCCCTTCACTGCCAGGACGGTTTGCCTAACTCTTGCAGCCCAGTGACGCATTGTGTTTTGTGTTACCAGCAGACGATTTTATTCATGTTGGGAATGATCTATGCCAGTGAACAACTAAATGAAGGCTGTATGTAACCCCGTCTAGTTCAAGAATTCCCTCACACTGAATACAATCCCTCACACTGAATAAAACCCCCTCACACTGAATAAAATCCCCTCCCACTGAATACAATCCCCTCACACTGAATACAATCCCTCACACTGAATACAATCCCTCACACTGAATACAATCCCCTCACACTGAATACAATCCCTCACACTGAATACAATCCCTCACACTGAATACAATCCCCTCACACTGAATACAATCTCTCACACTGAATACAATCCCTCACACTGAATACAATCCCTCACACTGAATAAAACCCCCTCCCACTGAATAAAATCCCCTCCCACTGAATACAATCCCCTCACACTGAATACAATCCCTCACACTGAATACATTCCCTCACACTGAATACAATCCCTCACACCGAATACAATCCCTCACACTGAATACAATCCCTCACACTGAATACAATCTCAATAAATCCACTAAAGGCGGTAACAACACACACGTCGTAGAAGTGGAAGGCTTAGAAAAGTTACCAAGAATATCAGGTACAGGTAACTCTTTCAATAGCAGGACGTTATTTTATTGTAGTGTTACCGTCAGCCGATGTTTTCACCTTTGGAGGGATCTGTTGTAGTGTAGTATATGTAGATAGATAGATAGGTAGATAGAGATAGATAAATCCAGGCCCACCGAAATGGAGAGAGAGAGAAATAAAGAAAGACCGACAGACAGACAGTCAGAGAGATAAATAGGTACGTACATACATGCAGACAGACAGACATATAGATAGATATATCTAGAAGCTTGAACCTCAGGGGCTCAAATGGGCCATTGCTATATTAAACGGAAGGAGGACCTCTCGTTCCGAAAATCGTTCGCGAATGACTGACGGACACCCTTGTTGTTAGAGTACTCCCGCATCTAGAAAGGAGAGAGAGAGAGAGAGAGAGGAGGGGAGAGGGGAGCGAGCAGGAAATGAAGCAGAGTACATGGTTCCTTCACTAAATAAGATGTTGGGAGAAGTTTAGTGGAGTCATCAGTGTTGCTGCGTGACAGGGAGGTGCGGAGGCGTGATGGAGAGAGAGAGAGAGAGAGAGAGAGAGAGAGAGAGAGAGAGAGAGAGTCGGGAAACGGGTGGGTAATGAAAGAGAAGGTGATGGGAGGGGGAGATGGAGGAGTGTGAGCAGAGGGGAGGGAGATACAAGGGATTGGGAAAGGAGTGCGAGAAGAGAAAGAGAGAGAGAGAGAGAGAGGGAAGGAAGGAGGGAAGGGATTGGAAGAGGAAAGGAAGGAGTGTTAGGATGGAGGGAAACACAGAGGAGGAAGTGTGTGCAGAGAGTGAAAAGAGGAAGTGAGAAAGAGAGGTAGGGAGGCTGATGAAGGAAGGGACTGACAGATTGAGCTGGTTGAATGTTTTTGTGTGGAGGAATGAAGGCCCTCTTTGTTGACTGAAACACTGTAGGACTGACTCTGGCTGATAGACAGTGTAGTAGTAGTAGTAGTAGTAGTAGTAGTAGTACTGTAGTAGTAATAGTAGTACTGTAGTAGTAGTAGTAATAGTAGTACTGTAGTAGTAGTAATAGTAGTACTGTAGTAGTAGTAATAGTAGTACTGTAGTAGTAATAGTAGTAGTAGTAGTAGTACTGTAGTAGTAATAGTAATAGTAGTACTGTAGTAGTAGTAGCAGTAATAGTAGTACTGTAGTAGTAGTAGTAGTAATAGTACTGTAGTAGTAGGAGTAGTAGTAGTAGTAGTTGCAACCTCAGGCTCATCTGGACGTGAACCTAGTGGACTGCAGGCTTAAGCTGCCATTTTTCCTGCTGTCCACCATCCTCGTTCCGGGGATAGGGAAGTAGCTGAGTGATGTTTGTGTTTGTATAACCTGGCATTGGAGCCGCCTGGTTATATCGGTGCCACCACATGAAGGCGTCCCTCTCCAGCACCAAGAGGCAGTATGGAAACACGTGT
>NC_137060.1:3356731-3366731 GCF_032717465.1 Coenobita brevimanus
ATATTTGTGTTGTGTAATGTTAAAGGGAAGTAACAGACAACTGATCTCAAATCGGAGCAATACTGCAACATTATTTGAGTTGGGTAATATTGAAAGCAGCTCTCAAACAGTTGTCTTAAAATTGGAGTAATAGTAGAGCAATATTTGCCTTCCCTTTATTCCGTTATCTTTTACTGGTCTAAAAATTTTAATCTTCCATCTTGATTACTGAGGCATGAGAAGAGGTTAACACTAGAATATAATGCTAATCACGGAGAAGTTCTATAGAAAGGATGTTACGTCGTAGTATTTACATTCTGCCACTGAACTACAAGAAATAAGCTACAAAAAGCTGGAAGTCTTTGCCAATATTTCGTTCACTTTATGTACGTGGAGATTTTCATCCTTTGCAGCTTATTTCCCGCAGCTCAGTGGCAGAATAAAACAATATTATCTACATCCTCCCCATGACACTTTCGTGACTAGCGCCATTTTCTGGTATTAATAGAGTATTACAACTCAGCATTCAAGATGGATAGGTGTCAGTTTTACGCCAAGTTAGAGTAAACAGAGTATAGTGTTCAAGGTAGGTGTGAGACATTAGGTGTTGCATCATTTCTAGTCGACCAGCCTCTCCGTTCATTACATCTGCCATATACTGCAGGGCTGTCCGCCGTAATGAGAGAGAGGGAGAGGGAGAGAGTAGGGTGTGGCGTTAGCAGGAACAGAGTACGTCCTAGTAATGAAGGAATTAAATCCATGACCGTATTTTTAAGAACCAGAAGCCTGCCTTGTTCAGCCCGTCACATGTCCTTAAAAACATTTATTCAGTCTGCAGACGACGAAAGACAACATTAATATGCGTTTCGCCTTTATTTTACGTGTCCGAATACTCATTTTAGTGGCGTTTAAAAAGCTCCTGGCCTTAAAAATATCTGAATTTTGAAACGAGATGTGTTGTACTTGCCCTGAAAACACTTGCTGCATCTAGTCAGGCCAGTTATCACGAAAGACAGCATTAATATGTGTATCTTATTTCATTTACGTCTCCTAATACGCAGTTCGGTTGAGGTTGTGTTTAATAAACTCTTGGCCTTAAAAACAGCATGATTTCCGAAGCTAGAGCTTTTGCCATGAAAAAAAATAAAATAAAATTAACTCAGTTTAATTACAACAAAAGACAGAATTAATGTGTGTATTGCCCTTGTCTTACGACGTCTGATGTTGAATTGTGTTGCAGAGGCGTTAAATTAGCTCTTGGCCTTGAACAAGAATTCCGAAACTTCAGCTTTTCTAAATGCTTAACCATTGTGGAGGCTGCATGCAGGACCTTAGTCAAGGCTGCCAACATTAGTGAGCCATTAGTCACTATTAATTCGTGTTGATGCGGCTAATAGGCAGGCTTATACGGTGATACAAATTAGATACTTTTTGTAAGAAATGCTATGGGTTGTGTGAGAGGAACAGTAGCCGTAAATAGCGCGAAAACTGGAGTAGGTAAGTGTGATGGGGAGTGTTGGCGTCCATGATGTCCACGCAGGTGGTTCTGCGCACGTCCACCAGGTAAACACCAGCTGGGAGACTGCAACGGCCCGGGACGGGTTTTTTTTATGTGTGATTTCGAAGTGAATTGGAATGATCCTGGAGTGTTTTCCGTGTGTCTGAGTATCGTTGAGAATGCGGAGAGGACGGAGTGAGAAAGAAGGGAGGCAAGGTGGAGGAAATTGAGAGAAAATGAGAAGAGTAAAGAGGGCAGGAGGCTTGATTGATGTATGTTGCTGGTGATACTTTCATTGACTCTGTTACCCGCAGAACAACTTACTAATTGCAGTGCTTATGAATATGGTGTGGGTGAAGATTAAAGTATAAACGAGCAGTCATACATAGTTTCAACACTTCTCTCCGATGACGTATATGTTTGTTGATGCTGTTTGTAGACGATTTTACCTAGGCGAAAACTTTTCACATAGGAAGTTTCCTACGGCCTTCATTTAGCACTTCAGTACAGTGGGTGAGTAAAGTCATCTGGAGGTAACTGTAGTTCGTTCACTTTAAGTGGACATATATTTTGTTCTCTTGCAACATATATCCCGTAGCGCAAGGCAGAATATGACAATACTACGGCTCTACATCCTTCCTATAGCATTTCTTCGTGTCTGGTGCCATAATCTAGTGTTAATCTGTTGTTATAGCTCAGCACCGAAGGTAGAGAGGTGATAATTTTAAGTAATTAAAGTGAACAGAGAGCATAATGGAACACTAAATATGTGATGGGATTGGAGGGGTTAAGCTTAGACCAGTTTATAAATACGATGTGTGTGCTGAATGTGGGTTGGTCACGCTAATGATCCGTGTGTGTGGCGTGAGGCAGTAAAGGGATGGTGTGGGTAGATGAGAGGCTTAGGTAAGGCCCTGTTGGCCTCTATCCCTCTCACATTCGGCGTCTATTTCCCCCCAGAATGGTCAGGAAAAAGGAAGGTATTGCTCTCATGGCCGCGTCTGATATATAATTTAATTCCAGCTGATGTCAGAATATTTCATTAAGCTTAGAATACTATGGATAGATGAGGTGCAAACATGAAGGCATAGCTATTCTCCTCTATCCTTTCCTTATTAGGCCACAATTTTTTCCATGCTCATACGAAATGGTCGAGAAAAGGGGAGGTATTAACCCATTCATTACGAGGACGCATTTTACATTATATTTTTGGTGTCTTAACACCATTTCATTCAGTCATGTAGGTATTTTGGTGCTTTAACACCATTCCATTCAGCCATGTAGACACTTTTCATATAGATGGGGTTAAATGTAACCCCATTAACCTTCTGCTATAAAATTTCTCCATTACATGAAATAAAATACCGTAGATTTGAAGTAAGGAAAAATAATATTACTTCGGGTAAAGGTGGCTATGGAGTTTGTATATTTGTGTATTTGGAGGTACTGTATATGTGAGACGGGTCTTTGAAATATAGATATATACTGTATAGTTGTATACCAGTAAAGGTTTTTTTCGTGCAGTATAGAGTCAGCATTGGGAAGGAAGGCATGACGTGGGAATGATTTTTGTGGACCATGTCGCTGGTCAGGTGGCTAATAGTTCTCTCAGGTTTATACTTTGTCTTTCCTTGTTTGTACATCCTGCCTCACCCCATCGTGTTGGTAGGAACTGGTGGTAGGGTGATGGTGAGGACTAAGAGGATTTTGATGCGTGATGATGATGATAGTATTGATGATAATGATGGTGATGGTGTGATGATAGTAGTGGTAGTGATGTTATTAGTGGTACCGGTAGTGATGATAGTAGTTGTCGTGATGATGATGGTGGTGGTGATAATGAGAAGTAAGAGGATTATGGTGAGGATAATGATGATGGTGATGATAATATTGATGCTAATGATGGTTGTGGTGGTGATAGTAGTGATAGTTGTGATGGTGATGATGGTGGTGGTGGTGGTGGTGATAATGAATAGAAGGTATAATCATGTGTTTGTAGTTGTATTTACTTCGCTTCAGAGAGGGTGGGGGGAAAACAGTTATTCCCTCAGTCTATGCAGAAAACTATCTATGAATTGATAGAGACCCACAGAATCCGTGGTACGATGCAGCCAACCTTGCCTGGCACATAATGTTTCTGTTGAATCAGTGTTGAATCTTGCTGGGTTTGCCAAGGAGCAGGAGAGAGGAGGAGCGGTGGTTTACCTGAGGCAGTTCGGTCAGACGAGAGAGAGAGAGAGAGAGAGAGAGAATGTGTGTGTGTGTGGCCACTTTCCAAATGCACTTTATGTATATGAAAGTTAAGGAGAATAACAACTTGCATATTTCATTGTAACTCCTGCCAGACAGTTTTATTCCACTTAACAAAGACCCTGTCGTGGTGAACGGGATGCACATATTTCCATTAAATATTTACAATGATTTGGTAGTGTAATCTTTTTTTTTTCTATTGATTTGTATATGTCCTTTTCATCAGTACACGCTCACTAACTCATTGTCTTTTTCACAGGTACGTTGAAATCCTCCAGTGAACCCAGAGAGTCGAAGGTTATTCCAGCACAGTAAGTGTGTTTGTAGTAGTGGTTGGCAGGAGCAGGAGAGGGAGACCGAGAACGAGGTGGACAAATGAGGTGTGAGAGTAACATAGGTAAGAGTGGTTGGTGGTGCTGTGTTGTGGAAGGTGGGTCGTTACTGAGTAGGGACAGAAATGCCTGAAAGACCAGTTTTGCGAGGCCTCCCCCTGTAGGACGCGACGTCAGGAGATAGATAGATAGATAGATAGATGGATAATCAGGGATGAGATAAGTTTGTTATATGAAGGAATTATTAATGTCATTGTTTGCGTTGGTAATATACAGTAGGATATTAAGGTGTTGTAGACAAAATAAATCGCAGAGGAAGAGGTGCTACCCAATCTAACCCAGTGACAAGTACAGACTTACATGTTACTTTGGAGTGATTATTTATTTGTGCGGATTGGAACACCCGATGTGTGTAATAATAATGGTGATGTGTTGATAATAATAATAATAATAATAATAATGAGTGTCATAGTAATAAAGCAATAGTAAAATTGTAGGAATAGTAGTGACGGTTAACGATTAATCATTGCAAACTGTTTGTGTGTGTGTGTGTGTGTGTGTGTGTAGCAAAGAGAGAGAGAGAGAGAGAATATCTAACTACAAGTATATCTACATCTGTGTATATGTTTATCTGCATCTATAAATCTGTATCTGTTTGTCTATCTGTCTACCTATATTTATCTGTCTATCTGCTTATTTATCTATCTATCTGTCTATCTATAATCTGCATGTTTACCCTCCTGTAAAAAATCTGGCGTTTACACATGCGGTAAAATATTTTCCTCGTTTTTCCTTCGAGTTGGCCAAGCGGAGAGAGGTGCTGGGTGAGGCAGGGCGTGGCGCTCTCTCTCTCTCTCTCTCTCTCTCTCTCTCTCTCTCACTCTCTCTCTCTCTCACACACACACACACACACACACACACACACACACACACACACACACACACACACACACACACACACACACACACACACACACACACACACACACACACACACACACACACACACACTCTTACCTGTCCTTGTCCATTGCAGTGTCTTTCTTCTTACACTTACCCCCAGTCACCCTCTTCTTTTTTTAATTTCTTTTTCCCTCTCTTTGTCTTTCACTTTTCTCTTTCATTTTTACTCTCTTCTCCCTCTCACCCACACCTACACTCTTCCTCTGCCTCCCTCCCTCCTTCCCCATTCTTTCATCTCTCCTCTCTTTCCCTTATTTTTCCACTCTCATCTACCCCAGCCTCATCTACCCCAGCCTCATCTACCCCAGCCCCATCTACCCCAGCCTCATCTACCCCAGCCTCATCTACCCCAGCCTCATCTACCCCAGCCCCACCTCATCTTGTGCCATTGCAATATTCATGGCAGCCTTGCATGGTGCACCAAAGCTTATTGCACAGTCGTCACCGTGGGTATGAGTGAGGCAGTAAAGGGAATGAAAGGCTATTGTGTCAGGTAATAAAACTGTGGGAATTATGCCCTGCCAGGATTGCCCCGCCACACCCTACCCTTCCCTCTTCCTTTGCTCCTGTGATTCTTGGGGCGGTATTCTCGTGCCCTTAGCAAGCTGACCAACACTTCTTCCTTACCGATTTATTTCTGATTCTGCTCCGTTACTGTATTCATGTGTGTTATTTATCCAATCTATATTTGCATTAAAAATATATGAGAAAAATAAGGAGGATATTGATGGGTAGTTTGGAGGAAAATCGTTAAGGAAGAGGTGCTAGGCAGCCTCCTTACCCGACAAGAATACGGGTCTTGGCCCTTCCATTGCTGTCTTTTTGTAGTATAATCTTGTGTCCATCAGACGGTTGTACTGACCTTGAGGGTGCTGGAGAGGGACGCCTTCACGTGGTGGCACCGATATAACCGGCGGTTACACAGCCATGTTATATAAACGTCCCTCAACCCCCTCCCGGTACCTGGAAACTAGGATGGTGGGCTGCTGGAAGAGTGCAGCTTCATCCTGCGGTCCACTGGGTTCACATTTCAGGTAAACTTGGGCCACAAGTACTACTATTACTAATCCCTTCACTACAAGAGATGTCCCTTACGTCACACCACACCCTTCCCTTCTCCCTTTCTTTGCATCTTCAACTTTTGACTCCTTCATTACGATGATATTCATAATTCCTTCAGACGACTTTATTCAGCTTAGAAGAGACCTTTTGAACTGGAGGGGTTAGATACAGCCTTCATTAACCCCTTCACTAACACAGAGGTCCCTCCTAAGGTGAATAAACTCGTTAGGAAGTGGGAACAGTATATCAGAAAATACGTCACGGGATTCAGTAAGAGACATAAAAGGCACAGTGCGGTGATGTGTTTTGTTGTGTATTCCTGTGTCCTTCACACGAGTTTATTCAGCTTAGAAGAGAACTGTTGAGTTGCAATGTTTGGATGCGGTACAGCCTTTGTTAATGCCTTCATTAATGATGTAATTATTTAATTATTCAATGCCTTCATTGAATAATTTAATTATTTAACTAACTTGGCCTACATTTTCGGTTATTTGCAGTTTAATTCACATAGCTCAGTGGCCGACATACAGTATATGAAATGCTGTGACTCTGCAACCTTTCCATAACATCCCTGCTTTACTATACTCTGTTCACTCTAGCATGCCCAAAAATTACCATCTCTACATCGTTAATGCCGAGCTGTATCTGATTGTCTGTCTATTGCCAGACGCCATAATCCTGTTAGGGGTGACCGTTTGACTCTGAGTTAGTTGTTTTCTGGGGAGATGCACTTGCCCTCCGCCAACCCATTTGTTGACACCTAGGGAACACTTATGGGTTGGTTAAATGGTTACCACCCAGCTTTGTAAATGGTTTCCTGTCTTACAGGAAACCTTTGGGCTTGTCGCTTAGTGTACAGCCACCTGAAAAGGAAGAGTAATACAGAGTGACAGGAAAGTGGGAGAAATAGGAAGAGAGGAGGGCAGACACAGAAAAAAGAGTTATAAAAGTGAAGGAAGAAGTGGGCAGCACTACATGAGGTGAGTGGATGATGGTCGCCACCACCTACCACCACACAAGAGATTATAACTAGAATTTGGTGCTAGCCACGAAGAAGTGTTATGGAAAGAACATGTACAGCTGTAGCATTATCTTATAACGCCACAACGCAATAAGAAGTAAGCTGCGGACAAAACTCTGGGCCAAGTTAAAGTGAATGAACTGCAGCACCTTATATTAATGTTAAACAGATGTTACAATTATTCTGCACCGATAATGGAGAGACGGCAGTATTAGGTCAAAGTTATCCTACAGATTGACTAGGATTATATATAAATATTACCTTAGACTGTCAGGTGTTTGAGAGGCACGCCTTCACGTGGTGGCACCGATAACACTGGTATGCGTCACTGCCCAGCTATATAAACGTCCCTCACCTCCCTCCCTATCCCCATAAAGAAGGATGGTGGACTATAGGAGGCCAGCTTCAGCCTGCAGTCCACTGGGTTCATATTGAGATGAGCCTAGGGTTGCAACAATAATCTCAGCCTCATCCCTGGTGACATCACTACCGTACCACGTCTACAGGTTTGCCTCTGTTGCTCCTGGGAATGCCAACACTCAGCCTCCTGGGACTCCCTCACAGCTACATGACATCGTATGGCGTTAGCTGCAGTGTAATGGTAGATTTGTCTCGACCATGAGAGTGTTTACAGTATAGCATCATCATCATCATCATCATCATCATCATCATCATCATCATCAAGAATACAACCCGCAACCGTCATTGTTATATCCAGGTCCCCAGATGTCCCAGTTGTGTGGCTGTATCGTTGGCAAGTTATCCAGGAGAGGGAAGCGGCCACAGCGTCTCGAGGAAACACTGTCCTCTATAAACTTAGGTATAAAAACTGTGTGTGTGTGTGTGTGTGTGTGTGTGTGTGTGTGTGTGTGTGTGTGTGTGTGTGTGTGTGTGTGTGTGCACGGGGGGCTGTAAGAGGCGTGGTGTGTCTGGGTGGGGTGTGTCTGTGTCGGGGGGGGGGGGTAAGATAGGGGCCCCAAACTCCAGACGGTGCCGCAAGATGGCAGGTGTGGCCCAGCCTGGGGGCGTCTCCAGAGATGGCGGGCACCGGCTCTAAATCTTTCCCTCTCACACAATCAATACTGCTATGAAGAACAAGCCAAGAATTGTATTTGGAAATGTTATTTATTGGGCAGATAGCTTGAACGGCTTCAGCCCTGTTTGGTTTATCTTCAGGTGTAAATAAACATGGAATATATTCGTGTACCATTCGTAAATAATTCACCATGAAGGGGACTCCGAGAAGTGTAACCACGCTTGGAAAAGTGGTTTCTTAGGGAGATGTTTGGGGGGATAATTACAACAACTACAACAGTTTCAGCCCGACTTTGACCCTCTTCAGGTATGAATAAATACTGTATATATTTGTATGTAGCGAGAAATAAAACTGTCTCCCTCACGGTCAGTACCACCTAAGACGACTTAAAGAATTGTACCCACACTTGGAAGAGTTACTCGTATATACTGTGGACAGCTACAATAGCGTCTGCACCCTCTTTAAGTATGGATAGAGGCGGAACAGAAGCTTGTTTATATAGCTAAGAAGAATGCTGTCTGTCACAACCAGTACCCGTTATATAGACGACTTGATACTCATATTTGGAAAGTTGTTGACTGGGGAAATGACAGCAATGGTTTTCGCCCACCTGGATCCTCTTAATTTGTGAATACAGACGGAATATATGCGAGGAAACATGGCAGTGTAGAAGGCTTCCTTCCATGGTCAGTATGTGCATTTGTAAGAAATGTTTACTGGGAAATTACAGCAGATTCTATTTCCAGGAGGTGACTCGAGACTTTTCGATCAGGTAACGCCAGCAAGGGAAGAAGGATGGTCATCTATCCATAAATATACTGGAGTATGGTAGCGTAACCTTGAATTCCAACAACACCTACAAGGGGTAAAATGGGGTTGTTTGTTACTGTTTTTTATTTAATAACAGTTGTGGTCTGGCTTGAACCCTTTACAGTTTATCAAAAGAGACGGAGTATATGCGTGTGTACATAGTAAACAAGAAAGGGTAACTTGGTGCCTGTCCACCACGCGACTTCTTGTAGTAGACACACAGTTTTCTCTAAGTTCTAGTTTTCCACAAGGCTGTGACATGCAACCTTCCAACATACAATCCAGATCTCTGTTTCAGGCCTTCAGTAAATACGAACAGATTGGGAAGAAAGAGATGGACTAGAGCTGGACTAATGCCTGTCTTATGCACGGGGGTTATTAAGACAGACCATTAATTGCTGTGACCCTGTCTTCTCTTAGAACAAGACTCGCAGTAATTGGTAGACATCCAAGTTTCCAGGTATACTGGTGGGTGAATAGGGACATATATACTGGAAACAAACCCCAAGAGTCTGACCGCCCCGGAAATCGAACTCGAGTTCATCCAGTTCCCAGCATGACGTTCCAACCAGTGCACCAGTGGCTCCTCGACTATGCTGGGGATTTAGTTAATTAATTACTCAGGTGCATTTTTTGATTCATGGCGATCGACTACACAAGGGTCATTGCGACAGATAACTATTGGTCTTAATTTAAGGAGGGGAGGCTCTGCCACCTTGATTTTCTTTCGGCTTCGGATATACAGTGGGTTGAGAGAGAGAGAGAGAGAGAGAGAGAGAGAGAGAGAGAGAGAGAGAGAGAGAGAGAGAGAGAGATTATCAGTATAAAAACACCAGACACAAATGGCAAACACTCCTCCTACCCCTCCCTTAGTATACTAATTTATGAACCAGTTTCCCGTGATTGGGTGAAACCACTGTCTAGTAAATATTTCGGGAAAGAGGTAAGGGCATCGTAAAATAATGCCTTAATTCCTCACACTGCAGTGCCTTTATGTTTGATCCGGTGATGGTGGTAAGATTTTTTTTTTTTTTTTTCCAGGATTTATA
>NC_137060.1:3369231-3386569 GCF_032717465.1 Coenobita brevimanus
GTTTGATGCTGTTGCTTTCTGCCTTCTTGCTGAGGTTGTTTCTGTTTGACACTGTTGCTGTCTGAGGTTTGCTGCTGTTGGTTGAAATATACCCACCAACACCCTTGTGTAGTTCATACCGTTAAAGATGTTTGCTGTTGCTGTTTTGTGGTGCTGTTGCTGTCTGGGGTTTGCTAATGCTATACGAGTATTTATCGTAGGGTTTATGCTGTTGTTTGCTGTTGCTATATTTAATATGGGGTTTATGCTGTTCGTTGAAATATACCTACCCTCACCACATCACCCTCCTCAAAGCCATGCCTCTTGAGCTGCATCCTGTCTGATGCTGTTCTTGTTTCTGTCCAATGCTTTTGTTGTTGAACTTGCCTGCGTTTTGCGTGGCTGCTGTTGGAGGTTAGTGATGCTGTATTTAATATAGGGTTTATCCTGTACGTGGAAATAGACTCACGGCTGTAACTGCCTCTTGTTGTTGATGATGAGTTTTTTCTGTTACTATCTGGCGTTTGCTGTCGTTATTGGCTAAAAAATACCTAGTTTCACCACACCACACTACCCTCTTCTGGTTCATGCCTTTGGAGCTGTTTGCGTTTGATGCTGTTACTGTATAGTTCTGTTTGATGCTGTATGTCTCTCTGATGCTGTTCCTGAAGGAGTAGTAATTTGGGGGTATTAGATCTCCACACCATAGTTTGGTGACGTATTGTATTTGCCCACATTCTTTTTCACTTGGGTGCCATTCCGTTATTTCTTCACCAGTTTACTTCAAACTTGGTACAGTAACTCTTTGGACAAATTCCCGGAGACAGTTATTATTTTTAACTTAAGCCTTTCCAAGGGTTTTATAGGGTCAAAGGTCAAACTACACAAACATATTGTAGCCTCCTGAGTGTTAATTATCATGGCGGTGTGCACAGAAGTATGTCAGTGTAGTGTAGCTGTGTGGAGACCATCCTGCCTTCCCCTGGCAGTGTTGACGGTGTTTATTTAGTGTTGATGTTTATACTGGGTTTGATACAGCAAGACCCAAGATGATGCAGGGTGAAGTAAGGTAGAGGTGGGTAGGAAGGGTAAGGAAAGGACGGTAAGGTGTATGATGTGGAACAGGGAATAGGGTTGGCATGTAGAGTAGAGGATAGTTGTGTAGGATAGTATGAAGGGTGAAACAGGGCAGCAAGGGTAGAGGTTCGATTTAGTAAGGCCCTAGACATTGCAGGCCGAAGGTGAGATTGAGTGTAGAGAAAAGGGTAGAGTAGGGTGGGGTAAGAAACGGAAATGTTGGATGTGTAGGGTAGATTGGTGATGTGTAGGGTGGCATGTAGCCTACTGTAAGGTGAAACAGGGTAGACAAGGGTGGAGGTTCGATCCGACAGGGCCCTAGATGCTGTAGGGTGTGGTATGATAGGAGAGTGGAATGTTGATTAAGGATGTCGATGAGAGTGATTGGTATGCCAGGGTGAATTGTAAGTGTGTAGGGTGAAGTAGGGTAGACAAGGACAGAGGTTCGATCCACCTGGACCCTAGATATTGCAGGGTGAAATAGGGTGGAGGAGTGAGGGATGGGATGGGGAACAGAGGGTAGAATTCAGGTGGTAGGGTAAAGGGATTGAGTATAGGGTATAGTAATAATAAATTGATGGTACATAGGGTGTGGTAGGGTAGATAAGGGCGGGGGTTGGATCCGGCCTGGCCCTAGATGTTGCTAAGGGTGAAGGAACTGAAGAGCCCCAAGGGAGGAGTTTAGTCCCCCTGCCAAGGACACAGTCAGCGCAGAATTTTATGGCTCTGAGTTTTTCTTTTATTGGTCCTCGGGTTGCCTTGGCTGTGTGTGTTTACGTATTTTATTGATGATGGTGATGATGATGATTGTGGTGGTATAAGTGGTGGTGATGATGATGTGATAAAAGTAATCATGATGATATTAATGATGATAATTATGATGTCTATAATTCAAACTTAAGCAGTATAACCCATGTGAACCAAAAATTCCCTGAAGTAATTAGGTATAAACGCCTCAGTCGTCGGATTCCTTTAACGGGCAGAATCATTCCCTAAAGAGTACTTAGACACCGTCGCTACAAGAAATCTACCTTGAACTCCTTTACTCTGTTAGACCGCGAACGATGTTTGTATTATACGAGTTCTATAGTTCAGTCACCTTCACTAACGGAGATTTTTGTGCTTTTGGAGCATAACACTGCTGCGACTCTACATCCTTCCCATAACGCCTTTCCGTGACTAGCATCATATTCCAGGGATACTCCAGTATTACGCTTAGTTAAAGTGAACAAAGTATAGGTTACGCCAGACGGTTTTATTCAGCTGACAGAACCGCCTGGGGATGAAGGAGTTTGAAGCAGTCACAAACAATAGCAGGTCGCCTCTTCATGCCAAGAACGTTCATTGCAGTATATTCTGGTTGACGGCAAACGATTTTATTCAGCAGACTAAAGATCCCACGCCATGAAGGGGCTAGAAACACTCTCAGTTAATCCTATCAGTGTGGTGACGTAATTATTATATTATTCCCGCTGCCAGACTATTTACTCAGTTTAAGAAAAATCTCTTTTATTGCAGAGGTTTATGAAGGATATGTCTGAACTGTTCTGTTCCAAAAGTCACATCGAAGCTGAATGAAATCGTCTGAATACAACAAGAATGAATTACAAAATGCGTTGTCGATGTATAAGGATGGTTTCCGTCAGCCCATGGACTTTTTAATTTTTTTACATCCCCACAGATGGCCAGACCCAGTGTGTGCCCCCAACTGTGTTATTTATTAACTCAGTCATTGTACCTGGCACCGTTTTGAAGAATGAAACGTGGGATTTTCTGTGCGTCACACTTAGGGAGTGCGTGATGGGGGGGGGGGGTATTTGTGGTGTGTCTGGGATGCGTCTGTGGCATATCTGTGCTGTGTCTGAGGTGCGTGTGATGTGCATCTAGTCCACCCCGTACCTGCGTCGTGACGGAATAACCGTGACAAGAAAATAGAGGGGGCAGTGCAGAACACTGGTCAGTTAGCTGGACTGGAACGGTGTGTGAGCCAGAAAGGTGTCATTAAATGCTTAATCAATAGATGATTATTTCTCTCCCCTTGGAATACTACAGGGGTGGGTGCAGCTATCAACGGTGTCCTTTGTCTTCTTATATTTTATTCCTGTTACCTCCAGAGTGTTTTATTTTGCTTTGGGGAAAAATTCGTCGTGAAAGAATTAGAAACCATTTTCATTAACCTTTTACTTTATACCTAGCAGTAGTAGTAGTAGTAGTAGCAGCAGCAGTAGTTGAAATCCCAGGCACATATGAATGTGAACCCTTCTTTCGGAGGATAGGGAGGGCTTTGAGGAACGTTTGTACAACCGAGCAGCTCCACCACCTGGTCATATCTGCTGCACCACATGAAGGCGTCCCTCTTCAGCACCGACTCTCGCAGTAAAGGGGTTAAATTCGTGGGTAACCTAAAGGACCGTCATGTAGAGTCCGCGGTCAGTGGGGAGCAGAGTAGACCACAGGCAGACCACACCCACCCGCCTCTTGTTGACGCATATGTGCCTGTGGCATGGAATGGGAATTTACCACCAACATCGCCACTGTTGATGTTGTTATTGTTACCATTACCACCACAGCCACCACCACCACCATCATCTTTACGATCATCATCATCATCATCATCATCATCATCATCATCATAACCCACTGTGTAGAGGTAACTATCGATGAGCAGCAGAGCAGACCACATACAGGTGACACTTACCAGCTTTAAAGGGACACATGAATCTGTTTGTGGCAGGGTTTGGAATTTGTCATAATATTATTCGGCATCTTTTTCGTTATCGTCGTTGCCTTTGTTATTATGATTTTTTGTTATCATCATCATCGTTAACACTGTAGTCTTCTTTAGCATCATCACTTAAAATTGGTTGTATCATTAGTATTAGCAAGCATCATCATCATTGTCATCATTAATATTAGCTGTCATCATCATCATAATCATTAGTATTAGCTATCATAATCATCATAATCATCAGTAGTATCAGCTATCATCATTATCATCATTAGTATTAGCTATGATCATCATCATCATCATCATAATCATCATTAGCATTAGCTATCATCATCATCATAATCATCATTAGTATTAGCTATCATCATCATCATCATCATCATCATTAGTATTAGCTATCATAATCATCATTAGTATTAGCTATCATAATCATCATTAGTATTAGCTGTCATCATAATCATCATTAGTATTAGCTATAATCATCATTAGTATTAGGTATCATCATCATTATAATCATCATTAGTATTAGCTATAATCATCATTAGTATTAGGTATCATCATCATTATAATCATCATTAGTATTAGCTATCATCATCATAATCATCATTAGTATTAGCTATCATCATCATTGTAATCATCATTAGTATTAGCTATCATCATCATTATAATCATCATTAGTATTAGCTATACTCATCATCATAATCATCATTAGTATTAGCTATCATCATCATCATCATCATAATCATCATTAGTATTAGCTATCATCATCATCATCATTAGTATTAGCTATCATAATCATCATAATCATCATTAGTATTAGGTATCATCATCATTATAATCATCATTAGTATTAGCTATCATCATCATCATCATTAGTATTAGCTATCATAATCATCATAATCATCATTAATATTAGCTATCATCATCATCATCATCATCATTAGTATTAGCTATCATAATCATCATTAGTATTAGCTGTCATCATAATCATCATCATAATTATCATTAATATTAACTATAATCATCATCATCATCATCAGTCCGACTTATATTCCGGTATTCTCAGTTCTTTATACTACAGTATGGTATCTTTATTAATGACTTCGTCTGAATATCCATCCCTCTGCTTTTGACCTCCAAGTTTTATATATTTATTTGTTTGTTTTTAACATTGTACCCAGGTATCTCAGAATGAACTGATCTTGATTTTGGTTATCTTTTTGTACAACTGTCTTCGGAGGGAACAACTTTTGTATGCTCAGACATTTCATTGTTCTCTTTTTGTTTTGCCGTAAAAAAATAACAGCTGTCTCAGAATGGTATCAGACCAGCTTACCCCTTTCATTGCCTTGTCTTGGTTTAGTGCATTTCTGCCTCCTGTCAATTTTATTCGGCTTAAAATTACCTCTTGGGTTGAAGAGGCTAATGAAGATTGTCTTAACTTCCCCAGTTCGAAAAGTCTCTCTGTACTGAAGAAGGTCATTGTAGTTAGCAAGAAAGTAAGAGAGAGAGAGAGAGAGGGAGGGGGAGAGAGAGAGAGAGAGAGAGAGAGACGTCATGGTAGTGAAGGAGTTAAGTGGACCTCAGAATTCATTGTAAGAACGTCGAATCCATCAATAATCCAGTGACTGGTATTGGAATCCATTGGCAGGTTTAAACTACATCATTTCTCAGGCATAGATTGGCACCTACGAGTGTTTGGCTGTTTTTGTGTAGTGGTTGGCGTGATTCCCTTCCATCGTTATTATACTCTTTTTACTCTGACTTGGCCTAAAATCACCGTCTCTTCATCTTGACTGCTGAGTTATAACAATCGATTTACCTTGGAATATGATCTAAAGTGTTCAGGTAAGGATGTATAGCCATATAGCATCGTCTGGTTCTGCCACTGAGCTGCGTGAAATAAGTTGCAAGATGACGAAAATGTGGGCCAAGTTAAGGTGAATTAACTGTAGTAACCCCGTCATTCCGAGGTTATTTAATTCTTGCTTAGTCACCGCTACGACTTGGAATATATCGTACGTTTGTTTGTAAATACCAGTCCTGGATGGAGGGACCGAGGTGGTCATCATCCACTCACTCGACTCTACGCTGAATGACAAGCAAAATGGTTTCCTGTAACCCAGAAAACTATTGTGTATGTTGACTGGTAACTACATAGGGTGACCACCACATGGACGCCTTGTGGCCTAGTAGGTTAAGGCGCCTCAACCCAGTGTGACCCATAGAAATTTAAGTCTGAGGAATGGTTGAGGTTTATTGCTGAAGTATGTTGCTGAAGGAGAACAATTACTGACTTAGAGTGAAGGTGTGGAGGCAGCAGCCTAGCCCCGGGTCCCTACGCTACTGATAGGGCTTACTGACTTAGGGTAATGGTGTGGAGGCAGCAGCCTAGCCCCGGGCCCCTACGCTACTGCTAGGGCAGTAAGGAAGGACATGTTTGTCTGCATTTCAATAAGGGTAGTGTAGAGTCTTACCAGGTGTCAAGGGGACGTATTTATAAAAGATACTAACTAATTGTACGATAAACAGGTCTCCATAACAGTGTACTACTAGCACACAATATCGGGTTTTTCCTGTACTGTATTGCATTGTGGTATTTAGTAGGTGTGATAAACAGGTGTCCATAACAGTGTACTACCAGCACACAATATCGGGTTTTGCCTGTACTGTATTGTATTGTGGTATTTAGTAGGTGTGATAAACAGGTGTCCATAACAGTGTACTACCAGCACACAATATCGGGTTTTGCCTGTACTGTATTGTATTGTGGTATTTAGTAGGTGTGATAAACAGGTCTCCATAACAGTGTACTACTAGCACACAATATCGGGTTTTTGCTGTACTGTCACTTTAACATTCACTGGAATTGCATTGTGGTATTTAGTAGGTGTAGCAGTCAACACAGCCTATATACAAACACTCTTATACATAGGTTAAGCTTAGCACAGTTTATAAATACCACCCCAAGCCTTTACTTGGGACAGTTTGTAAATATCAGTCTGGCTTCCAATAACACAAGTAATGAGTTTAAAGGACAACATAAATTACCAGAGGATAAGGTGTGACTCCCATTACAGATTTAATAACAGTGTCCCTCCTAATGCTGTAAAGAACACAAATAAATGAAGTGATTTGAGATGAATATATGTATTGTCTATACTCCTTTCTCTTTCCTTTTCCTCTCCATGTCTTCGTCTTCTTTCCTTTCTTGTTCTCTTAGCCATTCTTCTTCTTCCCCTTCTCTTTCTCTATACCTTTCCTTCCCTCCCCTTCCATCTTTCATTTTTTATCTCATCTCTTTAACCCTCCTCCTCCTTCTCCTTTTACTACTGGTTTAATAAGTTCTTTGTTATTTCCCTTCCCCATAAACATGTCCCCTCTCCCTCTCCTTCCTTTTCCCGTCTCCTTCCTTTTCTCTTGTGTCCTTCTCCGTCGTATTATTGTCCAGTTTCATCTCCTTCCCTTTCTTACTTGTTATTCTTTCCTTTGATTTTAATTCTTCTTCCCGCTTTTTTTTTTCCCCCCCTTCTCTTTCCCCTTTTCATCTCTGTCTGTGTGGTGCTTCGGGCCGTCTTCACCACCATCACCATTATCATACATCATCACCACCACCACCACCACCACCACATGAAATTTGTAGCTCCTCTAAATAATAGTAAGCTAATGAATAAAGCTGTCGTAATACATTGGCAGATATCGTACCGTAGATAGGCTAGGTATTGTTCAGGTGATCGTCGATCGATCCATAGACAGATAGATAGTAGATAGTTCAGTCGATGTATCGTTGGATAGACAGATAGATAGGATGATAAAGATAGATAGGTAGATGGATATAGATAGATAGGATGATAGAGAAGAGAGAGATAGATATGTAGGCAGATAGATATGGACGTAGGTAGATAGATACATTGTTGGATTGTTAGACGTGTCTTCACTCTGTGCGAATTAGATTGTAAACTAATTTTTTAGGTTCATAAATTACTGTGCTAAGCAGATGATATATAATTAGGTAATGGTGTGTGGTATAATATAGTATGTTTTTGTGTCAGGTAATTGGGTATGGACGGGTGTATCCGTGTGGTGTATGTATGTATGTACACCAACTGTATCCTGTGTGTAGTTTGTGTAGCAGTCACAGGTTGCTGCATTAGGTCACAGGAGTAATGTTACAGGAATTGTTACACCTTCATAACAAACACAATTTCTGTTTGTGGGTATAGCTCTTGATTCGATAGATAGATAAAGGGATTTAGATAGGTTGATGGATGACTAGACCGATGCCGTAAATAGATGGATCGATTAGATAGAAAGTCGAAATAGAGAGATTGACAGATAGACAGATCATCACCTTAATTATCTTAGATCCAGCTGATTAACAGGCTCAGGTAAGCTTTGGCTGAGAGAGAGAGAGAGAGAGAGAGAGATACAGGTAATAAGGAGGGTGAGTTAAGCTTTGGCTGATGGTGTTGGCAGGTAACTAAGCGACCCAGCATGGCCTCGCTTCATCATCATTAAGGATAATTATGTACCACACTGACTGGCGGGGATCAGACTGGCAGGGGGTGGCAGTGAGGTTTAAGGGGGAGGGGGGAGAGTGGGAGATGGGTTGTGAGTGGATGAAAGGTAAAGAGAGGGACAGTAGTAGTAACAGGAATAGCAGTAGTAGTAGTAGTAAGTAGTTGTAGTAGTAAGTAGTTGTTGTTGTTGTTGTTGTTATTGTAGCCTCAGTTTCCTCTTAAACGTGAGCTCAGTGAAATGCAGGCTGAAACTGGCCTACTGCAGTCCAGCAGTACACAAGCCTCTTATAGGGAGACAGGGAGTGAGGTGAGGCAGTAGACCTGTCGGTTATCCCGGTGCCACCACGTGAAGGCGTCCTTCTCCAGCACCTGGTAGGGGTGTAGGCGGGAGAAGTACAGGAGAGAGGGAGTGGTGGAGTGGGGAGTATTAGAAGGGTGGATGTGTGAGTGGGATAAGTGGCAGAGGTGGAATAAGGATGGGGATGGACGATAGATGAGGAGGACAGGGTAGGGATAGCGATATGAGTTGGAGTGAGAAAGAAGAGGAGCAGTATAGGAGAGATAGAAAGGTAGGTAGTGGTAGGGGGAGGAGAGGAGAGATGAAAGGGAGGGGGTGGTGGTGTAAAGGGTAGGTCGGATAGGTAGGTAGTGGTAGGGGGAGGAGAGGAAAGATGAAAGGGGAGGGGGTGGTGGTGTGAAGGGTGATAGATGGCTGTTGGGTTAGGTGTGGAGAGGCTTACAACTGTTGCCTTACGTGATGGCTATTGCACCACCCTGGATTGTGAGCATTACGGGTTAGATTCATATACCATCTTACCCAATTTCCCGTAAGTGCCGTGTTTATAAAAGATCTTGCCAAGTTTCTGTCGTAAGGGTCGTATATATAATGGATCTTAACCCATTATTTACGTTATGGTCCGAATAGATATAGGATATTAGCCTTTTTGAACGATAAAAGCTATACAGTATTCATAAAGATCTTACACAGTTTCTACCATATGGGCCGTATTATGAAGGATCTTACCCAAAACTTACCATAATCAAGTTTCCTTAGTAGTTAACCCTTCAGTACAGGTGGGTCATGTATATTCTTGCTACCCACAGGCGATTTTATTCAGCTGAAGGGAGGCTTTTCTTATGTGTTAGGTACAACCATCATTATTGTCATTCCAGACGATTTTATCAGCTTGGTACAGAATTTTCAAACTGTAAGGATTTGATGCAGCCTTCACTAACCCCCCTTTGCTCATTTCATTTTTATTCTTGCTATCTCTAGACGATTTTATTCAACTTAGGAGATTGTTTTCTAACTGGTGAGAGTTGCAGGTAACCATCATTAACCACATCCACTACTAGGGTGCTCTCCTTAGCTGGGCAGAATCGTGTACACTCTGTTCACTTCAATTAGACATAAACTCGTCCTTCCTCCGTCTTGAATGTTGAGCTGTAATAAGTGATAAACACTGAAATAAGATGCTAGTCACGAAGAAGTGGTATAGAAATGATGTAAAGGCGTATTGTTTTCTTATTCTGCCACTGAGCTGCAGGAAATAAGCCACCAAAGGATGAAAATCTGGGCCAAGTTAAGGTGAAAAGAGTATAGCACCAGCGAAAATAATCTGCAAATGACGTCCTCGGGCTGAAAAGTATATTAATATTAGGAATCTCTCTCTCTCTCTCTCTCTCTCTCTCTCTCTGATGGTGTTATTTTGGTGTTCACCTCACGTACGTACATTACACCTGTGTTGCCCTCCTTAATATCCGTCCCTTATCACCGCTTTCTTCTCTCCTCCTGCAGCATCACTGAGTCTCACCCTTACACACTGTTGATGCCAGCACCCTTTACCCCCATTACTACCACCTCCACCACCCTCACCCTTTACCACCATTACTACCACCTCCACCACCCTCACCCTTTACCACCATTACTACCACCTCCACCACCCTCACCCTTTACCACCATTACTACCACCTCCACCACCCTCACCCTTTACCACCATTCCTACCACCTCCACCACCCTCACCCTTTACCACCATTACTACCACCTCCACCACCCTCACCCTTTACCACCATTACTACCACCTCCACCACCCTCACCCTTTACCACCATTACTACCACCTCCACCACCCTCACCCTTTACCACCATTACTACCACCTCCACCACCCTCACCCTTTACCACCATTACTACCACCTCCACCACCCTCACCCTTTACCACCATTACTACCACCTCCACCACCCTCACCCTTTACCACCATTACTACCACCTCCACCACCCTCACCCTTTACCACCATTACTACCACCTCCACCACCCTCACCCTTTACCACCATTACTACCACCACCACCACCCTCACCCTTTACCACCTCCACCACCCTCACCCTTTACCACCTCCACCACCCTCACCCTTTACCACCTCCACCACCCTGACCCTTTACCTCCTCCACCACCCTCACCCTTTACCACCATTACTACCACCTCCACCACCCTCACCCTTTACCACCATTACTACCACCTCCACCACCCTCACCCTTTACCACCATTACTACCACCTCCACCACCCTCACCCTTTACCACCTCCACCACCCTCACCCTTTACCACCTCCACCACCCTCACCCTTTACCACC
Source organism: Coenobita brevimanus (assembly GCF_032717465.1). Classification (NCBI taxonomy): domain Eukaryota; kingdom Metazoa; phylum Arthropoda; class Malacostraca; order Decapoda; family Coenobitidae; genus Coenobita; species Coenobita brevimanus. The sequence goes on from NC_137060.1 coordinate 3,380,165, forward strand.
TCCACCACCCTCACCCTTTACCACCATTACTACCACCTCCACCACCCTCACCCTTTACCACCATTACTACCACCTCCACCACCCTCACCCTTTACCACCATTACTACCACCTCCACCACCCTCACCCTTTACCACCATTACTACCACCTCCGCCACCCTCACCCTTTACCACCTCCACCACCCTCACCCTTTACCACCTCCACCACCCTCACCCTTTACCACCTCCACCACCCTCACCCTTTACCACCTCCACCACCCTCACACTTTGAAATTCGTACTTAGCCAGTGCCTGAGTATGGATACATGGTCTGCCACTTTGATGTCAAATATCTTTATATATCTGCCCATCAATAACATATAGATAGATAGATAGATAGATTGACAGATAGATATATATATGTATATATATACCGTAGATATGTATATATATTATAGATAGGCAGATAGATATATAGGATCCGGATCCTTTTTAATGGCATTGGCATTGGCGTAGATATGCACTTTCTGAGTGCTTTTTAGTTCCTCTTTTTTCCTCCATCCTTCCTCATTGCACATACACACATTTCAGTTCACCACACATCCTTCATTTCGGGTTAGAGATGTGGCTCTTGTATAAAAGGACTTCACACACAACTCGGTTTCCCATACTTCACACACACACACACACACACGCACACACACACACACACACACACACACACACACACACACACACACACACACACACACACTCAGGGGCAGCGGGAGTGTAATGTAATTTTCCTTCAACAAAGGTGACGAGAATGTCCTGATTGAGTTTGTCTGTCTCAAGAAATAAAGTGCGTTTCATTAATTTAATTTGCTTTTTTTCATCAGTACGATGGTAGTCAGTGTTATACCACCAGCTGTTGTTCTGTATGTATTGATTTTATCCCCTTCACTTGCAGGATGTGTTATTTTAGTTTATTCTTCCTACCTGCAGGGCAAGTGCTTCCCTGAGGTTGATGGGTCTGCTTGGCCAGACAGACCAGGGTTATTCAACAACAACAGCAACAACAACAACCACGAAGTGAATTTATTCAGCATATTAAGAATCTCTTATTGAATGAATGAATGAAGGCTTTGTCCATCTGTCATGTTTGAAGGGTTTCTCCTCACTTGAATATAATCGTGTGGAGATGGTAAGAAAAACAAGCACAGCAAAAGTGTACAGCCCCACTGCACAGCAGGCAAAGGCACATTATATCATACCTGCGTACAAAGATGTCTGTAACAACACAGTGTTAACTCATTGTACAACTCCACTGCACGGCAGGCAAAGGCACATTATATCATACCTGCGTACAAAGATGTCTGTAACAACACAGTGTTAACTCACTGTACATCTCCACTGCACGGCAGGCAAAGGCACATTATATCACACCCAGCCTACAAAGATATCTGTAACAACACAATGTTAAATCTAAAATATTATCCTGTAACGGACATTTCCACTCACTGGACAGTGTTTCCTCCCTAAACCTCCTCCTCCTCCTGCAGAGAGTACGCCTTGTGCCACTCGTAGTCCCGCCCTCTGTGAAGTTTACCGGGAAAATGGCGTCACTGTATTGAAAGGGTTATTGACTGATTATTTGATGGATCTCTCTCTCTCTCTTTCTCAACTTTCCTCTTCATCGTCCTTTGCCATTCACATAATCCCACTGTGTTGCTAACTTCCATCTTGCTTTTTACACACTATACACTCCCTCTTCTCCAGCCTCTGCTTTCTCTCTTAATCTCATTTTTGACCCGTTCCTCTTTGTTTTTGGGGGGAAGGGCTTACATCTTTCCGTTTATCTCTTTCCTTCTTTCCTTCTCACTCACCTTTCTTTTCCCTCTCCCCTCTCTTCCTTCTCCTCTCCCCTCCTCCTCTTCCCTCCAGTTTTCTTAGTATTCCATTCTTTCTAAACCCTCTCTTTCATCTCCTTCACTTTCACATACCTCTCTTCCAGCTCCTCTTTTCACTCTCCTCCTATTCTCCGCCTTTACTTTACTACAGCTCGTTTCCTCCCTCTACCCCTTTATTCTCTCTCTCTCCTCTCCTCTCCCTCCAGCCTCACCCAGAACACGCTAAAGACTGTGTCAGTATTGTCGGTATTTCCCCAACTTGATGTGTCTTTCACCGACCCGTTTTTCACGAGGCTTTTTTGCTTTCCTTTCTCTTTACACTCTTCCTCCCTCCAGCATCATTCCTCCTTTCCTCTTACTTTTGTCTCTTCCCTCTTGCATTTTCTCTTGCCCTTGTCCATCTGTTCTCTGCTTTTTCTTCCCTGGCAATCAATCTGTCTCTCTCCCCTCTCACATTTACACTCATACCTCTTCCCCTGTCTCTTCCTTCCATCCTTTTATACATTATTCTCCTATCTCTCCCCCTCTCTCTTCCTTACCTCCACCTCTCTCACTTTCTTTATCTTACCTCTTCCCCTCTATCTTCCTTCCCTCCTCTGTCTCTCGCTTTTTCTCTCGTACTTCTCTTGTTTCCTTCCATCCTTCTCTCTCACTTTCTCTCTTACCTCTTTTCCTCCCTCACTTTCTCTCCTACCTTCCCCTCTCTCTTCCTTCCCTTCACCTCTCTTACTTTCTCGTACCTCTCCCTCCCTTTCTTCTTTCCTTCCTACTCTATCGCTTTCACTCTCCTACGTATTCTCTCTCCTCCTTCCATCCTTCTCTCTCGCATTCTGTCCCACCTCTTCCCCTCTCTTTTCCTTTTTATCCTCCTCTCTCACTCTCTCTCCTACCTCTTCCCGTCTCTCATCCATCCAAACTCCTCTTTCACTCTCTCACATCTCGTTCCGTGTCTCTTCCTCCCCTCCTTCGCTTCCTCTCATATCCTATCCTGTCCCACCTCACACATGTCGGGGCTAAATTCTGTGTCAGTATTGCACCCGTTTTTCACGAGGCTGTTTTGGCCCCTTGCATAATTTTTACCATTTCTCTTGTCTCTCTCTTTCTCCCCTCCATCCCATTCACGTCCCCTCTCCCTCTGGCCCTCTTTCTTTCCTTCCGTTCTTCCATTACTTCTCCTACAACTTTCATTCCTTAATACCTTCCATTTTGTCTCCCTCTTTCCTTCCGTTCTCCTCCCTCATCCTTCCTCCGCACCTCCTCCTCCCTTTCTCTCTTCCTTTCACTTCCTCTCCCTCCCAGTCTTACACACGTCACCGCCAAAGACTCTTGTTAGTATTGTAGGTATTTCCGCAACTTGATGTGTCTTTGAACGCAACGTTTTTCAGGAGCCCTCCCCCCCCTTCTCTCTCTCTCTCTCTCTCTCTCTTTCTCTGTCTCATCACCTCATGTCCGTTCATTACACCGGTCCTGCCCTCTCTAATATTGGTGCCTTATCACCGCCACCTTCACCCCTGCTCCAATATCACTGAGTCTCACCCTCACACACTGTTCACCCGAGTACCGTTTGACAGCAACAGTGGTGTTAACACCACCTCACCCCACACTCTTATATTTATACCAGTGTTGCATGGCCAAGGGAGTAATGGGCTTGAACACTTTGTTGTTACACACACACACACACACACACACACACACACACACACACACACACACACACACACACACACACACACACACACACACACTGTCTGCTGAAGGCATCAATAAAATAGAATAGGCGTCATCATAATGGAGGGATTAGAATGTCTTTACTATAAATGACATTTAAAAATTTTCATGAAGCTGTTAATAGATTACTATTTTCTACCATAGACAATATATCTGGTGAGTGAGGGAGTTCACTGAAGAAGCTGTATGCATCCCCTCTTGTTGGAAAAAGAATATCCCAAGGTGAATTACTTGGTCAAAGGGATCTGCAAGATTATAATGTGAATTGCATCCTCTCCACCAGCAGTGATTTTCTCCTCATAACCTCCGCCCCCTCTCCTCTCTGTGCTATCATCTCCAGCCATCCACTCCCTCCGTCATTTTTTCTCAGTATTTGTCCAGCCTTCCTCATTCTACGAATTCCATCACATCACACTTCCTTTATTCCTGGACATGTGGATTTCGCTGCCCGATGGACTGAGGATCAGTGCCAGGCTGGGGCAGGGAACAGTCAATGAATAACCAATTAAAACGGACATTACTGATCCGCTGCCAGACCCACCACGTCCACAAAAACACCTCCACTACACCCCCTATCATGTGTGCATATGAACGGATGGGTATTAATGGCCAGTTGTTGACTTGTGAAGGTATGTGACACACACACACACACACACACACACACACACACACACACACACACACACACACACACACACACACACACAAATCATCAGAGGCAGCGGGGGTTTAATGCAATTTTCCTTCAACAAAGGTGACGAGAATGTCCTGATTGAGTTTGTCTGTCTCAAGAAATGAAGTGCAATGTGGTAATTGCATTTTTTGTGAACACGATGGTACTCAGTGTTATTTCACCCGCTGTTGTTGTATATGTATTGGTTTTAGCGCCACCACTTGTCTTGTGTTAGTTTAGTCTTCCTATCGCGGAGTTACTTTATTCATCTTTGGAATGATCTCGTATTGAATGGGTTAATGAAGACTTTTGCTGTCTTGGGTTCGAAAAGTCTTTCCTTACTTAAATATTATAATTGTGTGAAGACAGCAAGACCAACAAGCACAGCAAAACTGCGACCCCCACCCCCCACAACAGGCAAACAAAAATAATGCCTTAGTTTGGCCCTCCCTCCCCCCCCCCCAAAAAAAAAAAAAAAAAAAGTCAGTAACCATAATATAGTTATCCCTAAAACACTTTTCTGTAACGGCATGCTTCTTATCACTAGACAACGTTTTCTCTCTGTCCTCACCTCCTCGCTTCCCTTGGAGAAAGGGAGCGCCTTGTCCACTAATCTAGCGCATGCTACTTTATTGAAAAGGGTTAAGTACTGCATATGAAGGACGTCTATCAGTCTTAGTACCGGATGAATGGTATGTTCAGCTTTAGAGAGTTTGACAGTTTATTATAAAAAGGGTGGTAATCCTTGTCCAATAAGGCTTTTCTCTGCGGGGCTGTCTTTTAATTCATTCCTGCTGCCGTCGGACCATTTACACAGCAGCATGGGAGTGACTTAGCCAACAAGTCGTCAGATATATGCTATTAATCTGGTTCTTTTAAGGAGTGACTTAGCCAACAGGCAGTCATTAGATATATGCTTTATTAACCCATTCACAAGGAGTGACTTAGCCAACAGGAGTCATTAGATACACCTTGTGTGTAGCCCATTCACAAGCAGTGACTTAGCCATAGAGTCGACAACGATATAGCCTTTATTAACCCTTTGCAAGAAGAGGAGTGACTTAGCCAACAGGAGTCATTGAATGTATTTATATTACATTCACAAGCAGTGACTTAGCCAACAAGGAGTGTTAGTGTCTTTAATTAGCCCATTCTGTGATGACTTAATAATAGGTCATTAAGAGATGTATGCTTTATTAATCCATTTACAAGGAGTGGTGGTTGCCTTGCTCACGGAATAAAATCGATCTGGAGGCCGCCAGGATCAATATAAACACCTGGTGGTATTAATAGGTTTACCTGATGCAACTTGAAGCGTGTCTTACCAAAGCAAATTAAAACCATCTGGCATTAGTAACAATGCAATACAATTCAGTACAACAGACTGCAGAAGAATACAATACACTTGAAGCAAAAGAAAAAGGATGTGCCCGGCTAGAAAGAGTGTTCATCTCTAACACAATCTGTCTGTCTGTCTGTCTGTCTGTCTCTCTCTCTCTCTCTCTCTCTCTCTCTCTCTCTCTCTCTCTCTCATTCTCTCTCTCTCTCTCTCTCTCTCTCCTCCTTCTCTTCCTAGGATATATCGTCATCCCTCTTACATTTGCTCTTCCTCCTCGTTTTTCCCTTTCCTGCCTCTTCATATCTCTCTGCTCCCTCTTCCATCCTTCCTTCCTCCCCTCTCTCACTTTCCACCTCTCCCCTCCATCTTACTCCCAACTTTTCCCACAACGCACTAAAGACTGTGTCAGTATGTGTAGGGAAGTTCCCCAACTCCGTGTCATTTAGTGCCCTGTTTTTTCAAAGAGGCTTTTTTCACTTCCCTTTCTCTTTCCCATCTTTCCCTCTCCTTTAGCTCCTCTAGCATCCCAAGACATCTCACCTCTTTACGTTCACTCTCCCCTGTTTCCATCCTTTCTTCCTCTCCCACTTCCCCTTTCGTCCTTCTTTCCTCTTGCTTTGACTTGTTCCTTCCTCTCCTCTCCAGCTCACACACATCGGCGCTGAAGACTGCATCAGTATTGTGGGTATTTGGCCAGCTTGTAGGTGTGATGGCAGGAATTTTCACTGAAACTGTTTCACTCGTTTCTTCTTCTGTTTTCTCTCTTCCAACTCTTTATATCTCTTCTTTTCCTCCGTTA
>NC_137060.1:3386669-3396669 GCF_032717465.1 Coenobita brevimanus
TTATTTTCTTGTTTCCTCGTCTAGTTTTCAGTCACCTTAGCATCGTTCAAGTGTCACGACCGGCACGACTTTATTTCTGGACGGATTAGCCTGAACCTTGTTATGTGTATACACTTGGTCACAGGAAGAATTATGAAAGAAAAAGTGATGAGATATGCATGACAAAAGTCTTTAATGAAGGTACACAACTGGGAGATCAGGGGAAGAAGCAGACAGCGAGGGAGGGAGGTTGGAGAGGCAGGAGATAAAGGAAAAAAGACAAGATGGGAGGGAGGGATAGAGGAGGAATGTAGTGGAAATGAGGGAATGTGGTGGAAATTGGAATTATAAACCACAAATAGAACATCATACTTTAAGGAGGAAAATCACAGTCATAATAAAAAATAATGTTAAAGAGAGAGAGAGAGAGAGAGAGAGAGAGAGATGTGACAGACAGACAGACAGACAGATGGAGATACAGACAGACAGACAGATCAGTCAAATAGGGAGGCTTTTCCTCAAATTCTAATAATTCTTAAAACCATATAGACTTTTTTATAGAAAATAAATCTACAAAAATGCAATTTCTATATGCAGAGAGAGAGAGAGAGAGGGAGAAAGAGTGGTGGTGGGAGGGAGAGTTGTCATTTATTCCCTTGCTTTCTAAGCCGATTAAGTTGCTCCAGTACAAAGGGTATGGCAACACTGTGGGACGGGACTCCCTCGTAAGAGGGACAACAGCTCCACACGCACTTCATAAAATAGACAGACCATGCTGGTTATTCTTTCATTTATCGGTGGCCGGTGTTACCAATTACAGTCTGCCAAACAAGCACTATACGTGTATACCTTATCCCGTGGCAGACTGGCCCTACCTGGCCCTGCTGTCACGAGAAATCTGTTGTAGATTTTCGATTTATTCCTTTAAAATAATTCTGTAGTCTAAAGTTATAAGAAGTCGGACCAACCATCCCAGTAATTATAGTGTCATTTCGACCTCATACGAGGTTGCTCTGTTCGATTGGAACGTGCCCTCTAGCCAATTCGTTTTGTGTTCATATGGGTCACAATGAACAAGCAAGTACAGTACAAGTTTATAATTATAAGAAGCAAACTCTGGGAATTATCAAGCATTTCCTCACAAATGTTCTTTTGCTTCTGTATTTTCCTGTTCTTATTCCTGCTGCTGCTGCTGCTGCTGATGATGATGATGATGATGATAATTCTGCCTATATATTTTCCTGTTCCTGCTCACACCATGTATAATACAGGGACATAAGTTCACGATGATGATGATGATTGATGACGATGATACTCCAGACTTTTTTATATTTCTATTTCGGGGTCCTGGAACGCCCCATTTATAAGGATGCAAGCGAAAGCTGCTGCCGCTGATGATGATGGTGATGATGATGTACAAGTTATCAAGTTCTCTCTCTCTCTCTCTCTCTCTCTCTCTCTCTCTCTCTGCTCTCTCTCTCTCTCTCTCTCTCTCTCTCTCAGACCACATCATTAACAACATATCATCACAAAATATTCCCTGTAGGTATAAAATACCGGTAATCACACTATCCTGTATTTATGCAGAATTAATCCATCAGATTAACACTGACCAATTTTTTCATCCATTAATCTGTTTATTGATGTCAAGAGTGAAATTACCCCTGATGTAATTATCATATTTTTAGCATTCATTTGTCTGTTTTTCTGGATAATGATGGAAACTGGAATGAGAGTTGCTAGGTGTGTTGGTGCGTTAGGTTATCATCATCATCATCACCACCAACTTAACCTGATTTCCCACCATCCTAATAGATGTGGTCAGCAATCCAAGAACAAAAAGTAGAAAGTACTCAGAGAGCGCATACCTCCTCCAATGCCATTGCAGGATCCGGATCCTGCCCCAGATTTAATCAGTTCTTTCTTGGTCCATGACCCACCCTTTTTCAAAATTTCATTGAAATTCATTGAGAACTTTTGGAGATATCATGTGGACAAACAAACAGACAAACATAGATGAATACATAACCTCCACCAACTTCGTTGAGGGAGGTAATAATAACTAATCTGCAACATCTTAAACAAGAATACAGCACTCAGAGAGCGCACTCCACCGCCAAGCCTATGCAACTCAGATCACCACCAAAATTTAATGAACTCTTTCATGGTTCGTGACCCACATATCCTCAGTATTTCAATTAAATGTATCAATAACTTTTTGAAATATCTTTTGGACAAACTAATACACAAACAGACAAACGCGAGCGAATACACGACCCCCTCCAACTCCGTTGGCGGAGGCAGTAAATAACACTAATGCAGAACTGACATCGTCGTCATCATCATCATCATTATCATCCAGGGCCGGGAAAATACAAACACAGGAGAGCTCTTGTGACCATAACATTTATTCGTCATCATCATCATTAATAGGCAGGGTATACAAACAAGAACGGGAATCATCATCATCATCATCACCATTAATCTACTCCTATTTCCTAGTAGCATGAAGAAGGTGGCCAGAATCCCAACACTGGAGAGGAACACAATGCAGGATTATAAAGATGATCCAGATCCAGATACCCAAATAGGCATAACATATACATTTGCAAAAATTTCACCATTATTATCTTCACTGAAGAGGACGGACAAGCAGGAACAACGAGACAGCAGAGGCAGGCAGAATATCGTTACACTGGGTTAGGCTTGTTGAATTGAGCGGGTTAGATGTAACATTCACTGATATCTACACAAGCAGTGCCGTCCTAAGCTGAGTATTCTGTTCAGTAATTACCATGAATAAGCATAACTATTGCATCAGTCGATTGAAAGTGATTAAAAGATTACAAAGTTGTTGAAAAATAAAAGATGATTATCTGATGGTCTTATTGCACTGTCACAAGGAAAATGTGAGTCAAATGTTAGGGTGTTTACTGTGAGTTGGACGAAATATTCTTACGTTAACTGGAATAATGTAGTGTTCCTAAAACATGAAGCTTATTTGAAGGTGTGAATGCGGTGTGTGAGGATGTAAAAGGGAAAAATTGGGTCAGATCTGAAGTGCTTTATAAAATGGGTCACACAAGTCTCACGCCAACAGGGAATAACAGCGTGTGAATGTGAGGGAGGGGCGAGGGTGATAGTAAAGGAATGACAGTTTTTTAGGAAACGCCTTTGAGACTACTCGAACGTTTTGTTAAAAGTTGTTGATGGACCAAAAGACGAAAACATAACGGTACCGGTATTAGTATTTCTTGTATGCTGCAAGCTCTGACGAGTGAGCAGCGGACAACACAAAAACATTTTCTTTTGCGTATATCCCTAGGGAAGAGGAGAATGGAAGGAAAAAACAATAGAGGAAAAAAAAAAAGAGGAGAAAATGTGGAGGGGAGGGGGGAAGGGGAATAGAGGTTTCTGGACAAATCTTTCCATTTTGTTATCCAAAACATGTGCTAATAAGTCAAGAAAGAGGGTGGTACTAATTGTAAAACGGTTGACTGCACATTTCCCAGTCACACAAAGGCACTTTTGTTGCTTGTAAAAGAGAAATCATTATCATTATCAGAGAATGAATTAAGGTAGGATACAGAAACGTACAAGAGCGGGAGAACTATCACCAGCACGGCTAATCAGATGAACCACACAAGCCATCAGTACATCATTCAGGCCCCTGGAATCTTAGATCTACTTCATAGGCTCTACCGCCAAAACAGGATTTCTTTTATATTTTTCTTTAGCTACGCTTCACATTACTTGCCAGGTAGCCAATCCGACGCTTTTCATGAGTGCCATTTTACATAATAAACCTCTTCAATCCCATGAAGTACTTTTTATTTCATTGTTCTTATATCCAAACTATTTTACTTTGCTTGGAAGATGCTTTTGAAGGAGTCAGAGACAGTCATCATTAACCCCTTCAGTACTAGGGATGATACCCAAGGTAAATAAAATCGTCTCGAGATATCAAGGAAAGAATATACCATGTGGTTGAAGGAGTCCTTAGACAGGGTGATCCATATATAGCGCTCCGTTTTCACTCCGCCGGCGGGCAGTGTCTCGTTTGTTGCGGGGGCGACTTGGTTACTGTAATCAGTGTCTTATCATGCATCTTTTATTTTTGTAATTTCTTACCCTCACTGTCACACCCATGGCCACACCAGCAGTCGTAGCCGTCCCCCAACACACAAAATACCGGTGAGTGAGTGTCTAGTGGAGCACTAGTTACGGACCACCATAAAGCACATCTTAGCAGCTCCACAGCCTCATCAACTTTCACACTTCTCTTCTCACACACTCATTTACCATATCCATCCACCTTCTTGGCCCACCACGCCTCCTGCCACCTTCACACTCACTCACATATATTGTAGATAAAAGTAAAAACTGGACATACCTACTCTGATTACCTTTTATGTCCCAAAACCCTGTGTCAGTCCTCACGCACGGTGTCGAGTGGGACAGAACTTGCCTTGTGTCCCAGATGACTGTATATGGGCCGCCTCTGTCACCTGAATTGTGTTTACTCTCTGGGGGAATCACAGGCACAGTGACACGTCGTACTGGAGTCGTGAAGATATGCATTAAGTCTAGTGGTAGCATGGTGGAATATAAAAAAGTCCTCATGATACTGAGGGGGATAATATAGACAGTGGCACTACTTTACCTGTGAGAGATCTCCTTTAATCCGTTCAAACCAATGACGTGTTTTTTATTTTACTTTTGCTACCTCGGAACGATTTTATTTCTGCTAAAGATCTCTGGTACTGAACTGCTCAGTGAAGGTGGTTGCTGTGTAACCCCTCCAGCCCCACAAGTGTCTCTCAAGCAGAATAAAATCGTCATGTGTTAACAAGAATACATTACACACATTGTTACTGCATTGATGGAATTACTCGTATGTATAGAATAAATTAATGTTGCTGACGGTTAATGGAAACCCTGCCCTTCCCTCTCTACTGAATAACCTGATGGAAATATATAGTATTATACTGCTTTGCCTCTGTGTGTGTGTGTGTGTGTGTGTGTGTGTGTGTGTGTGTGTGTGTCACAACAAAATCCTCTCTCATGTTCTACCGTTCTGATCTTTTGTGCCTTAATTGTTCCATCCATCTGGACAAACTTAAAACATTTCTTCGGTCATTAGTTCAGCTGCATCGCCTCCAGCTGTCCACTGAGGTACTCTCGTATTCTTTGTTGTCCACTCTTACGTCTCTCTGTGTCCTTCTTCTAAGTTTTTCTTTTTCAGTGCTCCGTCTTATGCTGACTGCTCTCTCTCTCTCTCTCTCTCTCTCTCTCTCTCTCTCTCTCTCTCTCTCTCTCATTTACTTTCCAAGGCCTGTTACTACCGTCGGGTTTTCAGAGCATACATTAGTCATAGCGAGGTTTTACGTGGACGTTGATGGAATATCGTTTGTGTACATAAGGTCTGGCTGTCGTGGGGCGTTTCTAAGAATGCTTCCCATATTTTAATATTTGTGATCAAAACCTGTGGAAAGAAAGCCCTCAGTTGGTACCAGATGATGGTAAAACTAAAGGGCCAAACTTAATGAGTAAAAGCGAAAACGCCACAGGAAAAAAATGTGAAGCATGCGTCACATCCGGGGAAACATGTATGAATCTGTATTAGCTGTATATCCATGTTGTCTGCCCACACATGGCGTTAAACAAAAAAATCAGAGGTACGAGTAAGAGCAATCAGTAAATTGTGTTTGTGAACTGAAAAATGGATCAATATCAGTTTTTAGTGGGTGAACGAAACATTTGGGAACTGGGGTAGGGGCTAAAAATTGATGAGTAATAATTAATCGCTATTATAAGCAGCAGCAGGATCAGCATCATTGGTGTTATCATCATCACAGTCATCATCATCATCGTTATCGGTGCGTTCATCACCATCATCATCACCAACCTTGTCATCATCAACATTATCATCATCAACGTCGTCGTTATTGTAGTCGAGTTCATCATCATCAGCAGCAGCGTCGTCGTTATTGTAGTCGTGTTCATCATCATCATCATCATCATCATCATCATCATCATCGGTCCTCCTGCTTGCAACAGATGGCGCCACACACCTTCATCTGTCACTGCTTGGGCTTTAATACCGTCTTATCATATTAAAAACACGTTAGAGCTGCCTCGTTCAGGACTAGAGTGATTGTATTAGTGGGATGTATTGATGACACGCCGCTGGAGCTAATGGAAGATCTCTCTCTCTCTCTCTCTCTCTCTCTCTCTCTCAGTACAGTAGGGCATCACACACCAGGCCACCAGTCTACAAAATTCACTTTTTTTTTTTTTTTCATGGCGCTTTGAGTGGCCGCCCTTGTTTTGTCAGTTATTATTTCAACCAGTATCCATTTTTTTTTTTTTTTTGGTGGGGGGGATTTAGCTCTATTTTTCATTGGACACTTTTTGCTTTTTGGTCATATATATATATATATATATATATTTTTTTTTTGAGAGAGAGAGAGAGAGAGAGAGGATGGGAGGAAGGAGAGAGGATGGGAGGAAGGAGGGAGGACAAAGGAAAGGGGAGGGAAGAGGAATGTGGTTGTTAGAGGAGGGTAGGGGTGGGAAGCGGAGAGGGGTATGGAAGGGAAGAGAAAAGGGGGAGAGGAGGGAAGATTTTGGAAAGGGTAGGAAAGGGGTAGGGGAAAAGAGAAAGGTGATGGAAAGAGAAAGAAACGGATGGGAAGGGGAAAAGAGTTATGGGGGGGGTAGGCGGGTTGCTCAGGGCTCGATGAAAAAACAGGAGTGAATTTTGCTGTTCGGTGTGATTGTTTACTGAGGGGGTTGGGGTGGCAGAGAGAGAGAGAGAGAGGAATAAAGGGTGACTTCGGCTGTAAGAGTTGGGCCAACGTGGGATGACGTCAACTCTGGAACTGTCTCCCTCTGTCTGTATTTCCTGCTGCCTATGATCTCCAGTCTTTCAAACGCAGTGTGTCCAGGCATCTCGAAATGATCGGATCTTGAATTTGGCTCTCTATTGTATTTTGTTTTTCTCTTGGAGGGAACTGTTAGTGCGGGCTCATGGCCTTTGGTTCCTTCTTCCTCGCATAAAAAAAAAAAAATGTGGAGGGGGAAGGAAACTGGTGGGGGTAATAGGAGAGAAGAGCGAGAGGAGGGAAGGGGGAAGGTAGGGGAGTGGAAGAGGTAAGGGGAGGTATAGGGGTGGGAAGGAAGGGAAGGGGAGGTGGGAGGAGAGAGGGTATTGTGCCAGAAGGAGGGGGGAGGGGCATTTCCGCCATTGACTCATTTGTTATAGTGTTTTATGGTGACTGTAATAATTGATCGGCCAAATGGTTCCTTATAATCAAAGAAACCATTTACTACGTTGGGTGGTAACCATATAACCAAATGACGCCTGGTGGTCAGGTGGGTTAGGTGCTTCGGCCGACAGAGGCCCGTCAAGATTTACATCCAGTGGGTGCATCGGATGTATTCCTTACCTGATGCCACTCATGGACGAGTGAGGCTGGTCACTCTTGCCTTAAACGTTGGGACTGAAAAGCCTAGCCCCGGACCCCTACTCTCCTCATGGGGTAAAAAAGGAGTGGAGGATAAATGAATGGATATTGTTGCCACCTCTAGAGGAGTTTATTCAGCTTACGAAAGGTTTCTTGTTGTAAGTGAAGGCTGTGTCTAACCCCTCCAGTTCTTAAAGTATGTCCTTAGGTGAATTATGTCGTATGAAAATAGCCACGTGTATACTCTGTTTACTGAAACTAGGTGTAACGTTGCCATCTCTCTGCCTTCACTAGTAGAATATGATGCTAGTCACGAAAAAGTGGTATGGAAAGGATGTAGAGCCGTGGTGTTTTCGATTCTTCCATTGAGCCACGGGAAAACCCCACAAAAGAATGAATATCCCCAACAAGATAAGTGAATGAAGTGTAGTAGTGCGTCATCGGGTCAGAGTGATTGAAATACTATACGTTTATTTATTTATTTATTTATTATTACTGGCCAGAAAGGTCAAATTTTGGATCGATTTATCTTGTTTAGTAGGTAAATAACTCTCTCTCTCTCTCTCTCTCTCTCTCTCTCTCTCTCTCTCACCTGGCCATTATTGGTGTAATTTCTTTAGTGGCTGGCCCTGTTGCCCCCATGGACGCCCATCAACTATTTAACACTGATGATACTGGCAAGAGAGAGAGAGAGAGAGAGAGAGAGAGAGAGAGAGAGAGAGAATTACAATGATCAGTTATATTCATCAGATAGAATGTTTGCAACAAAATAAATCCTTAACATGTATGAGACGCTGTCATGCTGAGTAAAATCGTGTGGTCAACTCTGGAACTGTCTCCCTCTGTATTTCCTGCTTTCTATGATCTCCAGCCTTTCAAACGCAGTGTGTCCAGGCATCTCGAAATGAACGGACCTTGAATTTGGCTCTCTTCTGTATTGTTTTTGTTTTTTATTTTTTGTTTTTTTGGAAGGAACTGTTTTGCGGGCTTCTAGCCTTTGGTTCCTTCTTCCTCGCATTAAAAGAAAGAAAGAAAAAAAAGAGAATTATATAAGTATACGACTGTCGTATTGTAGTGGTCAGGGAGTTAGGCAGGTCGGGTACCATCGCTGTACTATAATCGCCATTACTTACCCTAGATTTTCTTCCTTCTACCACTAACTTCACGTAGCTCAGTGACACAAAAATAGTATTACTGCTCTGTATCCTTCCATAGCACTTCTTCGTGATTATCACCACATAATAATAATAATAATGATAATCAGTTCTTAGATATCAGCATTCAGGTTGGAGTACCGGTAATAAAATTTTCGGACCAACTTTAAGTGAAAAGAGTATTATGTTGTGGTTGAGTTGTTCGGGGAGCTGATACGTAATATATTTTTACACTCAGGCTCCCATGACGCACGCAGTTCAGTAAAGTCGTCTGGCATTAGCTGGAATACAATACTAGAGTTGCCTCATCGTGTGAGGGTTAATGGTCACTCCAACTGTACCATAGCTAGTGGGACAGTTCAGGTACATTTAGGGAGTTGATAATTAATTTAATGTGTTAAATGGGCGCTTTAATAATGCGGAAACATATGCTGGTGATAATAAATGCAGAAAACCATGTATTATTGATCATTCATTACCAGACGGATGTGTGTAATTGCAGAGCCAAGCCAAATGTACTGATGTAATGCTTTGGGGATTGTAGTAGTACGGTAGTAGTTGTTGTTGTTGTCGTGGTGGTTGTTGTTGTTGTGGCCTCAGGCTCATCTAGACATGAAACCGGTGGACTGCAGGAAACTGACCACTTCAGGCGGGTGTTCCAGAGATCTGTTCTTGAGATGTTGTTGATGGATTGTCTGTGCTATGGTTAAGTGGTGCATGTGGTGAGTAAGTGTGTTGTGGTGTGGGAGGATGCATTACAGTGTGGTATAGTGCATTGTTCGTGTGTTGTATTTCGTGTTGTGATAGTGTGGTGGATGTGGTGAGTAAGTGTGTTGTGGTGTTGGGGATGCAGTACTGTGTGGGTATAGTGCATTGTTCGTGTGTTGTATTTCGTGTTATGATAGTGTGGTGCATGTGGTGAGTAAGTGGGTTGAGGTGTGGGGGGATGCATTACAGTGTGGGTATAGTGCATTGTTGTGGGTTGTATTTTGTGTTGTTACTGAAAAAGGGAAGAGTGTTGGCCGCAGTGTAGTCTGGCTGTGTGTGTGTGTGTGTGTGTGTGTGTGTGTGTGTGTGTGTGTCTCTCTCTCTCTCTCTCTCTCTCTGGGAAGGGGGTAGTATAAGGGATGGTAGTTTTTGTGGTTGTGATGGTTTCGTGGTGGTTATATTGGTGTGGTGCTGGTTGTGGTGATGTGGTGGTGCTGGTGGTAGTATTGTGGTGGTGGTGCTGATGGTATTATGGTGGTGGTTGTGGTAATGTGACGGTGGTTGTGGTAATGTGGTGGTAGTTGTGGTAGTGTGATGGTAGTTGTGGTGTTGGTGGTAGGTTTGGGTTTGGCAGTGTGGAGATGTGTGGAAATGTTGCATCTATTTTGTGTGATGCAGGCACGTAATTAC
>NC_137060.1:3401669-3411669 GCF_032717465.1 Coenobita brevimanus
CCAACCCTTTGGCTGTGAATCATACTGAATAACTAATTGGTATTTACGTGTAATAATGTTACTATGAACAGCAAATACCTAACCACGTAGTTCATACGGCTTGGCGTAATTCGAAATATAAACGCAACTCTCCACTGCATTTTTCCACGTCTCTGTTACACTATCATTTTTCACCGTGTCAGACAGTTTTACCTCACATATACGGAACTCTTTAAGCACATCATTTCCAACACTTCCACTCTTTTCCAACTGATACCTTTTACTGTAGGGCCTCGCATCCCTACAAAACTGTCTTCACCACTCTGCTGTCATACATGCCCATCTTCCTTTGAATGGTCACTGATCCATGTCTCCACTCACATCTCAAGCCTCATAATAACTTTTCCCCATCTCTAATTCAATTGTACTCTTTTAAATACCTAGAACACACTATTTCCTTCAAGACTGCCACACACTTCTCAACACTCTTAATACTTGTGCATCTTCTCCTATCCTGCCACTTACTTCAGGTCGTTGAATTCTGTCTGCTGCAATGTCCACCCCAAATACCAAACACACTTCAGTTTCTCAAAGTGTTCCCCATATCACTATTATTCTGACATCGTTCTACCTTCTCTCTGCTGCCTTTCATCACCTTGTCCTGTCTCGCATCCAGTCCTAACTTCCCCTTGTAATAAGCTCATCCAGACTGATACGGTAACTGTGATGTTTACACTGATTTTGCAACCAATGGTGTATCACCTGCAGCCAACAACTAATTTACTTCCCAGTCATACCCCATCACAACAGTCCTTAAATTTTACCGTCTTCCCATTACCTTTACCTTTACCTCTCTCAATAACCCATCCATGAACACACAAAGGAGCCATGGTGTCCTGAAAAATTATGTCTGTCAGACTGTGTATGCATCTGTCTGTCTGTCTGTCAGTCAGTGAATCAGTCAGTCAATTAATCAGTCTGTCTACGAATGTATGTATGTTTCTATGTATTTATATATGTGTATGTATGTACCTGTTTGTGTATCTACCTGTCTCTATCCAGATGCCATAATCACGGAAGAGATGGCCACAAACAAAGCACTTCCATGTCACTCTGTCCTCCGCCATCAGAATGACTTCCATCCAACTCACTCCACCCGTTTCACACACCTGTCCATCCCATCCCTCCGCCTCATCATCATCTTCCTCTCTCCCTCCATGGTGAAAAGTAAAAGTAAAAATAATGAAACAAAAAATGAAAGCCTGAAGCTTGAACTGGTAACCTTGACCTTTGTGGTGTATCTCAGACTGCAGTTAGACCCTACTGCCGCCTGCCATACTTGTGCCGCTGCCGTAATCCTGCCGCCTGCCATTCTTGTGCCGCTGCCATAATCCTGCCGCCAGCTTGGTAATGAGCTGGAGTGGTTTGTTGACGACTGGCCAAGGACGAATGGGGCGAGTGGGGGATGAGTGAATGGCAGGGGAGGGACGGACGGGAGGGATGAGGCTGGAGGTTACCTGCCTTCTGGTCCTGTCAGCACCTGTGCAACCTGCCTCTCTGTTAGTGTTGCTTTCTGTGTGTCTGTCTGTCTCTATCGTATACATACATACATACATACATACTGTATGTATAGATTACATACCGGTACATCAGTACATACAAACACACCTCTTTCACTATAATACCTGAAAATTAGCACTGCGATCAGTCTGTGTGTGTGTGTGTGTGTGTGTGTGTGTGTACCTATCTGTCTGTCTATCCGTTTAACAGTATCTGTCTGTTGAGCCTGGATTATAAGTCGATAGTTCTTTTTCTCTGTACCGATGTATCGGTATCGGTGGTGTCGACCCATTTTTAGAGTATCGGAATCGGTATCGGCTGATTTTCTGCCGATACTACGGATACTTAAAGGAATTTAGTGCGTAGCATATCACTTACTGGAAGTTATTTTCTTAAATGGAATTTGGATGTTTTATAGGGATGAAAAATCAATTGCTGGTATTATCCAATTATTTAGTACCATTATTTTGAGTACATGGTGCGTAGTAATTCAGTACATTCTCTAATAATGAGCCACATCTGCCACCATGGACATGTATGAGACAGGTTGGTAGCCTGGCATCAGCGGCTCACGGCCCTGCCACAGCCCTCAGACGGCAGGCACCACCCTCCCTCACTCCCCACACACAGTCTTCTGCCTATATGAGTTACGGTTTTACAGTTTTTATAATTTTTTCTTATTGATACGTATCGGTATCGGTAGTAGTATCGGTTACAGTCCAGTTTTGTGGTATCGGTATCGGTCAGAATTTTAGTATCGGTACATCACTGATTGCATTGCGCAGTTGACCCTTGTGCGGTGTGGTGCGGTGAGGATCTGTCCGTTCTCCCCTTTGGGGCTAAGATGCGAATGAATGTGTTTGAATGGATGAGTAAATGGGGAGTGTGTCGTCCTGTCTCGGCTACCTCCCTTTCCTTGGGGGAAGCAGCCTAGGTATATAGAATAGAATAGAACATCTCTACATCTGAGCTAGTCAACTCTTTTTGCTTCGCCAGATTTGTAAACTCTGATTGATATTATCGGATTTTTTTTTTTTTTATTTTTTTTTAGCGGGGGACTGTCCCTGATTATTCAGCTATATTATCTTGTGACCAGACACGTGCCAACAGTGTCAGTGGCACCCGTGGCCCTGTCTCCGCTGCCTGTCATGTTGTTGCTTTTGCTTGTAATGTGTTTGGTGTGTGGCAACATGCCAGCATGATGTGCCACCCTGTGTTATGGCAAGTACCAGTTACCAGGTCACCTGGGAAGTATAACACTACTTGGATCAAACCTTTACAACATACTTGCTGTATTCATATCTTGTTCCGGCCACCGCCACACCATAATGACAGGAAATTCATATCTTAAAAACAATTATGCTACCTATGTTTAAAACGTACACACATACATACGTACAGATCGATATATCTTTCTGTCTGTCTGTCTGTTTCCATCTGTCTGTGCTGCTAGATAGATGGATAGGTAGATGGTTGTGCGAATATTTGTAGTGCTGAACATTGCTGAGTGCATACACCATGTTATACAGCATATACGAGTACCATGCAGCATAACTCATAGTGTTAATATCCTCATAATAACAGTAACAACAATGCCATTATATACCAAATATTTCACCATCTGCCGCCATACTGAAGTGGCGTCACCATCACTCTAATGCCTGTATATAAACTGTGTCGGTGTAAAAAGTTGCAATTAGTTTTGAGTTTTGATTAATAATTTCAAGTGATGCGTTGGCCAGGTTTATTCCTGGACAGAATGGCTCTTTTGGGGGATTTTTGTAGTAAAGCCGAAATTAATTATGATACGAATTTATAGTTGTAAGTTTAATATAAATGAGTTACGCTTGTAGTCGAGGATGGAAGATCGGTAGAGTGAGATTGATGAACTGGAAAACTGTGGTATGTTTGGTTTTGCACGCATAGACACACGCACTCATCCTCTGCCTTCGTACTGCACACACACACACACACACACACACACACACACACACACACACACACACACACACACACACACACACGTGTTTGGTAAGGATGTATCACCTAATCTGGTGTTTGTTGTTTGTGAAGAGGATGTTCCGGGTGTTACGTAATAGTCCAACTTGAAAGGCTTAAATGAACGAGCGATAGTATGAGAGAGTATGAGAGTGAGAGACTGACTAGGAGAGTGGTTAAGAGGAGAAAGAGAGTTGGAGAGAACGAGGTGGAGATAAGTTGTAAGAGTTTACGAATGAAAGACTGACTAGGAGAGTGATTGAGGAGAGAAAGAGACCGAGGACGAGGTGAAGAGAAAAGGTGCGAGATCAGGTGAGGGAGGGTGAGAGACTGACTGGGAGAGTGTATAAAAGTTAGGTTGTTAAGGTGGAGGAGAAGGAGACCAAGAATGAGGTGGAGAGATACGATGCAAGAGTTTATGAGTGAGAGATTGACTAGGAGAGTGGCTGAGAGGAGAAGGGGACGGAAATTGCTGTTAAGGATGATAAGTAAGGTTTGAAAGTATCTGACTCAGATTTCGAGACTGACGAGGAGAGTTTATGTGAGTAAGGTGGTTAGGGGAAAAAGACTGGGAGACTGACAATGAGAGGAGATAAGAAGCAATGAGAGAGGGTGGTGAGAGACTGACTCGGAGAGTACATGAGTGGTTGGGAGGAGGAGAGGGAGACCGGGAACGAGTCCGAGAGATAAGATACGAGAAAATATGAGTCAAGACTGACTATACACTATTGACCCTAACTTGGCCTAAACCTGCCATCTCTCTGTCTTGAATGCTGAGTTGTAACAAGAGATCAACATTAGAATAAGTTGCTAGTCACGAAGAGGCGCCATAGTGTTGTCTTTTTGTGTCATTGATCCTCGTGAAATAAGCTGAGAAAGGACGAAAATCTGGGCCAAGCTAAGGTGAGAGAAGTATTGTGTATGTGTGTGGCAGCAGGACCAAAGTATTAACACCTTCAGTCCCATGGAACTTTTTAGTATGTTATAGAGCCATCTCCAGACAACTGTATTTAACTTTAGAGAACACCCTAATGGTGGTGGGGATGGGGGGAGTAGTAGTAGTAGTAGTAGTAGTTGTTGTTGTTGTTGTTGTTGTGTAGCACCAGGTTCACCTGCATCGTGAACCTGTTGGACTGCAGACTGAAGTGTCCCTGCTCTGACAGTCCACTATCCACTTTGTAGTGGATAGAGAGGGAGCTGAGGGTCGTTTGTATGACATCACAACTGTCCGGCTGTATTGATGTCACCGCATGAAGGCGTCTCTCTCCAGCACCCACCCTGTCGTTGAGTGGGTTAATGAAGGCTGTATTAACCCATCCAGTCCAAAATATCTCGTTAAGCTGAATAAAATCATGTGAAGGCAGCAAAAATAATACATGAAACACGTCATGGTAGTGAAGGAGTAAAGGCGTCAGGAAAGTGAACGGGATATAGCCAGTATTTTTCTTACTTTTTTTTTCCACCCCTTTTTTGTTTCCAGTGTGCAGTTTATTTTATGGGAGTGGTACTTTTCCCAGGACGGTAGAGGATATTGGACCTGGCCTACCGGAGAGTTGGTGTGAGTGAGTGAGTGAGTGCGTGAGAGACGTAATTTTATGAGTTTTAAAGTAAGTGGGAGTGAGTTAGTGAAAGTGGGAGTGAGATAGTCTTGTATGAGTTTTGAGTTAACCCCTTGACTTCGACTTGAAATTTGAGATTTGAGTTCGTTGTGTGAATTTTCTTTACTGTGTTGAGTTTTAGTTGGTTGTGTGCAAGTGAGTGAGTTGTGAGATAAGTGGGTGAATTTGCGGGTGACTGGGTGAGATTAGTTAACTGAGAGTGAGTGAGAATGAGAAAGTGTGTGTGAGATAATTGTGTGAGTTGAGTCAACCTCTTTACTACCGTGACGCCTGTTTTAGGTTGTTTTTGCTAACTATGTGCTGAAGAGGGAAGCCTTCACGTGGTGGCACCGATATGACTGGACGGTAAAGCTGCCGAATTATATAAAATGTCCCTCAATACTCTCAATATCTCCCAAAGAGTATGGTAGTCTGCAGAAGAAGGATAGCTTTAGCCTGCAGTGCACTGTGTTCGCGGTTAGATGAGCCTGGGACCACCATCACCACCACTACTACTACTTATACAAATACCAATTTTAATACCACCACCACCACCACCACCACCACTAATAATACAAATACTAATTTTTTAATACCACCACCACCACCACTACTACTACTACTATTACTATTACTACTACTACTACTACTACTGCTGCTGCTGCTGCTGCTGCTGCTGCTGCTACTACTACTACTACTACTACTACTACTACTACTACTACTACTACTACTACTACTACCACCACCACTGCTACTACTACTGCAGTTACTACTATTTAGTACCGTATGTTCTTGCTAACTCCAGGTGATTTTATTCACCTTGGGATTTGCATGAGTTGAGTGAGTTGTGGGTGTATTTGGGTGAGTTGTGAGATGATTGATATATGAATTGATAGAGTGTGTGAGTGTGCATTGAAGAGTACGTTGTGAGATAACTGTGATTGTGAACTAGTTGTGTGAAATATTAGTTAACAGAGTGAGTGAGTGAGTGAGTGGATGGATACAGTGAATGAGTGTATGAGTAGAGACTTGCGTGGGATGTGAGTTGATTATCAACTTCACAGTACCTTAATTATTCAGATGGAAACATTTATACTCTTTTTACTTTAAAGTGTCCTAAAATTGCCATGTGTCCATCCTGAATGCTGAGTAGTAACAACGAATTAACACGAGGTGATGTTAGTCATAAAGAAGTGCTGTGGAAAGGATGTAGAGCAATAGCAGTGTCTTTTTCTGCCATTGAGCTACGTAGAATAGGCTGCAATAGGCCAGGTTAAGGTGAAAGAATTATAGCCTATACCACATACTGAAGTTGTGTTTACTGTGAATACAAAACAGTTTAGGCCCGACTTGGATCTTCACAACAACCACAGATTAAGTACGTGATTAGCATTTCCTCCCTGTCAGTTGATTGCTTCTTGAACCCTCTCATAGCCACGTGTTCCTCGTATTTTATTCCAGCTAATGCCAGATTATTTTAGTTACCTGAGAGTGAATCATAGGAGCCTGAGAGTGTTAATATTGGTACCACTAACCCTTTCATGGTCTAGATAGCTCGTTTTGGAGTCGAGCTGACGTCAGGCGATTTTATTCAGCTGAGAGTGAGTCACAGGAGCCTGATAGGGTTAAAGAGAATGAGTACTGTACATTGCAGGTGAGTAAACCATGAGTAACTAGTAGTAGTAATGGCAGTTGTCGTTGCCTCTGGTTCATCTCAATGTGAACCCAGTGGACTGCAGGCTGAAGCTGCACCTTACCTTCAGCTAACCATCCTCCTTTTGGGGGATGCGGAGGGGATTGAGAGACGTTTGTAGAACCAGGCAGCTCCACCGCACGGTCATATCGGTGCCACCGTGTGAAGGCGTCATGCTGCAGCACCAAAACATGAGTTAGGAGAAAATTTATTAAACTTTGTGTGTGTGTGTGTGTGTGTGTGTGTGTGTGTGTGTGTGTGTGTGTGTGTGAGTTGATCGTGTGAAAGTGAGTCAGCAGTTTGTGGAGGGTGAATGGTGCCTCACTGTACTTATAGTGTGAATGATTGTGTGAAATATCATCTTAACATTATCCGGTGTGTGTGTGTGTGTGTGTGTGTGTGTGTGTGTGTGTGTGTGTGTGTGTGTATCACAGTCGTTACCATCACCATTATAACCATTATCACAGTCACCACCATCAGTACTACCACATTTTCCAAATAATCTGTTTTATAAGCTGCACTCTTTACAGTTAGTTAGTCCACCGGTCACTACCATTACCATAGTTATTGTCAATACTGTCAATACCATCATTAACACCACCACCACAGTCACCACCACACCATCACTGGCCATGGGATATTGAAGCAACTGAGGAATACTGCCGTGAATATAAGTAAACCTAGAGTGACGACCACCAGTTACCTGTGTGTGTGTGTGTGTGTGTGTGTGTGTGTGTGTGTGTGTGTGTAAGCAAACCTAGTGACGACCACCAATAACCTGTGTGTGTGTGTGTGTGTGTGTGTGTGTGTGTGTGTGTGTGTGTGGTGTTATAGTTGTCCTGACTACCAGCTGATTAATAGTGTTCATGTTCTTAAAGTATTATTTACATGTTGTTCAGGTATAAACGTTGTTTTTATGTCTTGCAGGTATGTGTTCAGTAAAGGGACACCAGAACAACACCACAGGACACACCACCCTAAGTGTACTCCTGCCTTACCAGCAACTTTGTCGGTAATTTTATTGCATTTCTGTTTCTGTGATTTCCTCTTTTTGTTTCTGGAGTTGAGATGTTGATGATAGTGTTGGTGGTGGTGGTGGTAATGATGATGATTGCTGATTATGATGTTAGTGTGGATTAGCTGTTTTGAACAGAGTTGTAATAATGATGATGAGAGTATTTTGAGACTAGTATGATATGGTGTTGGTAATGATGAGGATTATGATGACAGGACTGAAAAATTTATGATGATGAATAGGGTCGGGACGATAATGATGATGAAATAAGGTTGTATGATGATGATCACAGTAAAAGCTAGAATAGTGATGATGATGATGATGAAGGTTGGAATGACGATGGTGATGATGATGATGATGATCATTAGGATTGAGATGATAAGTAGGGTTCCTCCGTAGAAGAAAAGAATGGACTGCAGTAAGCAATAAATACAAAATGTCTTATCTTGAAGCTTTTATTGTAGGTACTTTATTAGGTTATAAAATCGCCCGGTAGTTAGTAGGATTGAAATACACGAGTTTGCTTTAGTTTAATAAGTGAAAATAGATGAAGATGGTAGCGTCAAACACTTCCTGAGCTGTAGGTTTAAAGGGTAAAGGAAGACCCAGAAATATTCCCTGACAATTCCCAGACCACGTAGCGAAAAAGGAACGTTCCTGGCCCCTCTGTATCGTTACTGATTGTACTATGTAATGTGGAATGACACGGCTGATTACACCGAAGAACTAAAGGCGTCCCATAAATATCCGTCAGAATTTGGTCCTTGCCTTCATACCGGATATGTTTTTCAGCATAACCACCTTCACATTCACCCCATGAGAGTCCGCTGCTAGAGAAGGAGTTAGACACCGTTTTGAGTTACATGGACATTCACTATTTTTGTGGTGTTTCTCTTTTGTTGTAACTACAACTGTTAGTGCGTTTATTTTTTGTTGTAACTGTTATGATGTTCCCCTTTTATTGTAACTGCTGCTGTTCTAACGTCTGTCTTTTGTAGTAACTGCTGTTTGTTTTAGTGTTACCCATTCGTTAAGTGTGAGTGATACAAAGGGATATTGTGATCGCCATAAAGGATAACAATTAAAAACACACAAAGCAAACATGCACACTAACTATTGTACTTCATACTCAGTCGGGTGTGGCAGTCTGTTTGGAGGTGTGTCGCGTACGTACCTGTATACACTCCTATAGGATGCAGAGAGAGAGAGAGAGAGAGAGCGAGAGGCCTGTATCAATACTCGTAGTGGTGCTCATACAAAAGCACAATAGACGTAGGCCTTTGTGTTGCGTTTTTTAAATAGTACCAGCCAATCAAACCTTCAGTATCGCTGAACACACACACACACACACACACACACACACACACACACACACACACACACACACACACACACACACACACACACACACACACACACACACACACACACACACACACACACACACACTTGCATATGAGTACTCACTACCGTATCCACACGCACAGCTATACGTACACATACTCACACATGTGCAGCCATTTCTACCTACATAAATTTAGTATATTTAATGTATAATAGCTCTTGTCGTATATAAACTCTCTCTCTCTCTCTCTCTCTCTCTCTCTCTCTCTCTCTCTCTCTCTCTCTCTCTCTCCATCCGCTTGTCTCTGTATGTCTGTCAGTCTGTCATTCGATCTATCCATCTGTCTATCTATCCATCAGTCTGCGTATCTTAATGTTTCCTTACATTGTTATGGTAGTGCAGAGGTAGGCTTACCCTGAAAGGCTTCCCACAGGTAAATAAAGTCGTGAGGGGCAGCAGGAATGAAGCCAAACACGTTGTACGGGTAACAGGTGTGCACAAAGCTGAAGGAAACCATTAGGTGGTGGCAAGAATAACACCACAAATGACGGCCTCTGACTGTAGTCCGAGAAGTCTTCCTTAAGGAGAAGAAATCGTCTGGAGGCAACACGAATATACTGAAACGTCATTGTGATAGTAATAGTAGTAGTAGTGGTGGTGGTAGTAGTAGTAATAGTAGTAGTACGGTAGTAGTTGTAGCAGCAGCAGCAGCAGCAGCAGCAGCAGTAGTAGTAGTAGTAGTAGCTTCAGGTTCATCTGATACGTGAACCCGGTGGGTTGCGGGCTGAAGTTGACTCATCAGGCATTCCAAC
>NC_137060.1:3416669-3489169 GCF_032717465.1 Coenobita brevimanus
CACACTTCATTTTGAACAGCATGCTCTCTGTTCAGTGTGTCCTGGTGCACTGTGATGTGTCGTTGTGTATGCATAGAGGTGGTGGCATAGTTAAGAGAGTTGCAGCCAACCAGATATATTTAGTCATTCGTCATACTTGCTGGTTGAGTAGTGTGTGTGTGTGTGTGTGTGTGTGTGTGTGTGTGTGTGTGTGTGTGTGTGTGTGTGTGTGTACGTGCATGTGACAGTATATAGTTGCGATTTTTGTTTGACTGTGTTTTGTTTTGCTGTTTGTATATCAGCATTTTTTTGTTGTGGATATGTTTGTGTGTTGGTGTTGGTTTTATGGTTATATATATATCCATCCATCCATCCATCCATCATCTACTCCTACGGTGCCCCATGAGGAGTGTAGGAGCCCGGGGCTAGGCAGTTGGTCCCGACATTTAAGATGAGAGTGACCAGCCTCACTCATCCCAGAGTGGCATTACATGAGCAATCAACCTCAACCATCCCTTGGATATAAACCTTCACGGGCTCAATCCGAGTGGAGCGCAATAATTACCCACTAAACCACCAGGTGCCAAAATTTGGTTATATGGTTACCACCCAGCGTAGTAAATGGTTTCCTGATGTACAGAAAACCATTTGGCTTGTCACTCAGTGTAGAGCTACCCACAGGCAGAAGGAAAAGGTAAGAATGAAGGAAAGAAAGACAGAAGAGGGATTGTAAAATCACCCGTAGGCAGAAGGACAAAGAAAGAATGAAGGAAAGAAAGAAAGGAAAGGGCAGACAACCGAGAGCAGCACTACATCGAGTGAGTGGATGGTGAGCGTCCCCACCTACCACAATTATATATATATTTCATGTGAAACAGTTTGAGAATGGATATGTGTTGATTTGTATGTGATTGCCTTTAATGTCTTTTTGTGTGTGTCTTGACTGTGTGTTTCTTTGTCTATTGTTATTTTTATGTCTGTGTTGCTCCTTGCTTTTGAGTGTGTGTGTTTTTCTGTATTGGTGAATTTTGTTGTTGCCGTGTCTGTGGGGGGGGGGGGAGAGGTCCTGGTGTTGTGACGAGTATGTGAATTTGTGTATTCTGTTGTAACAGGTGCGTCTGCGTCTTGTTGCTAGGTGTGTGTGTGTGTGTGTGTGTGTGTGTGTGTGTGTGTGTGTGCGTGTGTGTGACCATTTCGCTTGTATGGCGCATTGTATATTCTGTTATTGTTGCCACCAGACGAATTTATATAGATATGGAAAGCGGTATTGGACTGGGTGGGTTGGATATAGCCTTCATTAACCTTGTCACAACTAAACCTGTTTTTTAAGTGGAATAATATCGTCTAGGAGTAGCAGTAATAAAATACAAAAAGACGTCACCGTGTTGAAGGGGTGAAAAGATATCCTTTACTCATTCAGCACACACACACACACACGCACACACACACACACACACACACACACACACACACACACACACACACACACACACACACACACACACACACACACACAAAACCCTGTTTACTGTAATGAAGCGTTTTTCCATTTTTCCTTCTATGCTTCCGAATGGTTTTGTTTAGCGTCAGTGAGTGAATGGACTATAACGTCTTCACACCGTTGATATATTCTACTTAGGACACACCTGTAGTAGTGATGGGGTTAATGAAGATTATATGCAACTCCTTTACTTCGAACAGTCTCGTCAAAGGTGAATAAAATCATCTAGTGGTGACAAGAATAAAACTAGACGGCAGTCGCAGAGCGCATTCCTTCTTCAACGCCGCTACAGTGTTTGATTTATTAATACAGTTTCGTCTAGCGTCGTTGACAGAGTTAATAAAGTCTACGGTCTTAGTCTGCCCTATTATAGGGTCAGTGTTGGCATGCCACCACCAGCGACAGTAAAATTTATAATTCATTCCTGCATTCGGATCCGGATTCGGATTCACTGCAAAATCTATTAAAATTTTCCTTGCTCCACTGCCCACCTATCTACCAGATTTTATTGAAATCCAATAAGAACCTTTTCAGGTATCTTGTACACAGACAGACAGGTGTGAATACATAATCTTCATCTTGGTTGGCGGAGGAAATGAAAATACACCAATATACCACCAGATTGAAAGGGGATAGCATGAGTGCTTTGTGCAGACTGAAACGTCCCCACAACACAAAATACCGCCATGTGAGTTTATAGCGGAGCGCTGTTTACGGACCAGCCTGTATATGAGTATATCTGTCCCTGCCAGGTGGAAAAGTGTATTCAGAGCTGAAAGAGATCGTCTGAGGGTAACAGAGAGAGAGAGCGAGAGAGAGAGAGTCACGGAATTGAAGGTATTAATAAGAATGAAGGCATCATGCATATTGCAAATGTGTCCTTTCGTTGCTCATGCAGTTGCATTTCCCGCCTCCATTTTTTACGAACATTTTGCGTACACATCTGTAGTTCGTGCACTTTAGCTTGGCGCAGATTTTCATCCCTTTGCAGCTAATTTCACATAATTCAGTCACATAATAAGGAATACTATGGCTGTGTGTCCCTCCCATACCGTTGCAGTTATTCGTGACTGGCACCATAGTCTATCGCTCATCTTTCGTTACAGGTCAGTATTCAAGATAGAGAGATGAAAGTTTTAGGTAAAGCTAAAGCAATCATGGTATAATGTGGTGTAATATCTCTTGATTTATATTGTAATAGGTTGGGGGCTGCCCAGCACCTCTTGTTTAGTTATTGTTTTACGTAATAATCCAGAAAAGTATCATAGTCCAGAAAGCATCTGCTACACTTGGTGGTAATCAAACCAAATGTGTCTGGTGGTGTAGTGGGTTAAGACACTCCATCCACAGCATATTACATCCGAGGGGGGGGGGGGTTGAGGTTCATTGCTTATATTATGCCACTCATGGTAAAGCAGCTGGTCACATCAGCCTTGAAAGTGTGGACTATATATCTCAACCTCAGAGCCCAGGTGCTCTGGTCGTAGCAAGAATAGCATTAATTTTTTTTTTTCTTTCCCCTTTAACAGCGGAAGGTCCTTAAGGTGAATAAAATCGTTTGGTTGTAGCAAGAACAAATTTTCAAAAAGCGTCATTGTACTGAAGGGGTTAATATAAATTGTATCTCACCCCTTCACCACGAGAGTCCATGGTGGTAGTTAGTGGCGACCATCATCCACTCACTCGATGTAATGCTGCCTGCTTTTTCCTTCATCTTAAATCATTCATTTCTTTCTCTTCCCACTTCTCTTCCTTTTCCTGTCACTTTTCATTACTCTGATTTCCATTTCAGATGTTTCTGCACTGAGTGACAAGGCTAATGGTTTCTTGTAACCCAGGAAACCATTTGAATTGCTGGGTGGCAACCATATAACCAAATAACGGAGTGATGTAGAGCATACTATGGTTGCCCTGTTAACTGGGTGGAGTCGCAAATGCGGCGTCCATCCTGGAACCAAATCTCCACACTCTTCTACGCACCTCCCTGTGGCGAGGCACCGTCTACTGGAGGGGAACATTGGTTAACTGCTCGGTACAGCCCTGCAGGGACGGTTGCTTGCCAGTGTTTGATGGGTCTGATCGGCCAGACAGACCGGGGTAACCCCCAACAACAACAACCACGGGCATCAGCATGTATAACCCACAGAAAGGTAGCATCGTACTGAAGCAGTAAATTTGCAGTGAAACCACTTTTACTTATTAAAATGTAATGTTGTGAATATTGCATAAAGGATATAGGCATTAACAGTATTATATTCATAGTATATTTTGTGCGCGAATTCTGTGCCTCTGTGCCAGTAATTAGCTGTGTGTGGGAGTGGTGGTTTGTATGTGTATAAGTGTGTGTTATATGCATTTTATATCGTTATGTGTACAGTATATGCG
This sequence comes from Coenobita brevimanus, assembly GCF_032717465.1. Classification (NCBI taxonomy): domain Eukaryota; kingdom Metazoa; phylum Arthropoda; class Malacostraca; order Decapoda; family Coenobitidae; genus Coenobita; species Coenobita brevimanus. Next base: position 3,420,535 of record NC_137060.1, read on the forward strand.
CATGTATGTTAGTGATTATCGTTGTGCGCTTGTACACTGGTATATAAGTGCATGTTCGTGTATGCGTATGCATGTGTGCGTGTGTATGGATATATGTATGTATGCATGCATGCATGCATGCATGTATGTACAGTATGTAGGGATAGGGCGTACAATCATCATTGAGTCCCACACATGCTGTCTGGTAGACACTAGACAAACAGCAACTTCAAACTCAAACAGTTCACCTAAGTTGCTGTGTACGGACACACACACACACACACACACACACACACACACACACACACACACACACACACACACACACACACACACACACACACACACACACACACACACAAGCTATACTCAGATGCAGTTACACTCCTCTCTCTCTCTCTCTCTCTCTGTATCAGTCACTTCACTCACAGTAGTGTCATCAGTACCGGTGTTCTACAAGCGATGATTTTGATGGCAGTGACGGAAGTGGTAATAACTGCAGAATAACGTGTATTGAGTTTCTGGGTATTGTTGTCACTGAATTTAACCCTTTCATCCCGAGTACGTCTTTAATTTTATCTTCCTACCAACTTCAGATAACTGGACTCAGCTTAGGTGTGACTTTTCATACCGTAGAAGTTAGATACAACCTTCGTTATTTCCTTCATGATGAGCGGCTCTCCATAGCTGAATAAAATCGTATGGAGGTAACTGAAGGGATAGTCTATGATGATGATGATGATGATGATTGTGGTCGTGGTGATGATGTGATGACGACGACAGCGATGATAATGGTGATGGTAATGATGATGGTGATGATGATTTGATGATAGTGATGGTGTCGATGGTGATGATGATGATGATATGATGATGATGATGGTGATGATAATGATGATGATGATGATGATAATGATAATGTTAGAATTAGTAACAGCGAGCTAAGTAATCCCCATCAAGTATGTAGTTCATTCACTCAAACTTGGGGGAACTTTTCATCCATTTGCAGCCCAGTTCCCCTTGTACGGTGTCAGAATAAGACCAAAGTACAACCCTGCATCCTTCCTACAACACTTCTTTGTGACTAGTACCATATTCCTGTGTAAATCTTTTGTTATAGCTCAGCATTCAAGGAGAATTGATGACAGTTCTACACATAATTAAAGGGAACAGAGCACAGGTATCTTTGATCCGCACAAATTAAAAACATTCTGGTACAAAGAGTGCAAATTGGGAAGGCTGCTGCAGGTGGTTTTGATCCAGTTCAGTGGAAATGTTACTTTGATTCAGACCTGATTGGAAGAAAAGGTTGGCTTCTCACAGGCCACTAATTGCTGCTTTTATCGTTTGATGCAGCTGGAGTTTTCGACACTAATTCCGTGTCTGTCAGAATTGTCTCATCCATAACAGACTATTTTCGATAGGCGCGGTGAGTTTGTTAGTCGAATAATATCGTCTGTTGGAAGCTGGAATATAATACGTAGTAGTTTTTATAACTTTTTGTGGCAAAGGTTAGCTTTTAACTGGTTTATTGTCTTAACTTTCCCTTAAGCACAGGAAAATCGTCTGTTAAGTTATAAGCATTACAAACTAGGTATTTCGTAGCAGAAGGGTTCAGTGGGTAGTAGTTTTACATTAACCTGGACCAGAGCCCCATCCTTTTGAAGCTTATAACAAAAACTTAACGGCGGGAATAGATAGTACCACGGCCCTGCCACCTTTCCATAGCACTTCTTCATGACTAGCATCGTAGTCGAGTCGTAATCTGGTATTGTAACTGAGCATTCTTTAAGAGATATGACAATTTTAGGTCAACATAGAAGTGAGAAAAATAGCTATGTATATACTTGTTAAGATATTTTTCCAGTCTTAATAGTGCAGACTTTACGACACCAGGTCGGTGACGGTCAGTGGTGTGTGTGTGTGTGTGTGTGTGTGTGTGTGTGTGTGTGTGTGTGTGTGACTTCATTATCGGCTGACACGGATGGTCATTTAACTGCTGCTTTGCTTTTGGTGTCACCTTATAATGCATTCAGACACCAGTGTAATTTTCTTAGCATTATAAGACAGTAACCTTGATTATATCTGTTTGTATGTTTGGTTAACTGTTTCTGGTTACCTGTCTGTCTGCTTGTCCACCTAGGTATGTATATGTATGTCTACTCTTATACCTGTCTGCATAGGTATGTGTATGCATGTGTACCTGTTGGCTATGTCTGTAGGTGTGGAGGAGTTAATATTTTCTTATATATTATTTATTATGTGTCCTTTTTATAAGGGAATACTTTGAATCATTAACATGGGAAGAGAATGTAAAAGTGGAACGAGGAAACCAAATCGCTAAGGAAAATGTGTTAAGAACTCATATAAGTCAGCGAGAACGCGGTGTAGAGTCTGGTAAAAGGATTTGTTAGTAGATGTGAAGGACCTAATATAAATCTCAGTGTAGGCAGGTGCAGACGTAAGTAATGTGTTTGAAATTGTGCACAGAGACGAATTGTTGCCTAAGATTTAATGGCACGAAATTGGAAAATGTGCAGGAGTTTTAATTATTTATGCACTGCGATGTGTCCAGTGCAACGGGAATACCCTCGTTATTGCAAGAATGGCATTCAAAAATACCTGATGGAGTTGAAGAGTTTAAATTAACCTTAGTTAAATGACCTTCCAAGTGATGGTGTGCAAGAGGCAGAGGCGAAATACAGGGTGAAATTAGTCACTTCAGTCCGGTGACACATTTTTTTATCTTACTCTTCTCACTTCCATACTGCTTTAGTGGGCCAGGGAAGGATGTCCAGCTATGAAATAGTTAATAAAGGCTGTATCTAACTCATCCAATTCGAAAAGTCTGTCCAAAGCTAAATATAAATAATCTTGAGGTGGTATGAATAAAGAAACTAAATCAAAGGATTGAAGAAGTGTATGTGAGCGAGGTGGAGGAGGTGAGGGGGAAGGAGGAAGCTGAGGATGAGATGGAGTGGAGTATAATATGAGTATGGGTTATGTGAGCTGAAGGGAGGGCAGTCTAATGTGTAGGAGAGGGTGACATGGAGGCGATTTGTTTGTGACCTCCCCTTCCAGGTTTGTCATCGGAATAGATAGGTAGATAGATGGATTATAAATACAGCAGACAGACTGATACAAATAGACTGATTGATTGATGTTATTGATGGAAACAGTCTCGATATTAACACTTGGCTCATATGACTTACTCCGCTGATTGAAATCGTCTGGCGTTGGCTGGAATAGATACTAGACTTATCCCAAACATGAAAGGGTGAAAAATGAAGTTAGGTACCGTACCTTATAAGCGAATATGAAGGTGTAATGGCAAAATGAATAGCAAAGGAAGAGGAACTACGAAGTCTTATGACAACAGGAATAAGGTCAATAGTGGAGAGAGAGAGAGAGAGAGAGAGAGAGAGAAACATATAATGTCATGAATTATGTAAACAAGTCTCATATAATTACTAACAACACAGTCTGCACACTCCTGAAGTCCGATTAGTTGTTTATTATGCCTCTGTCCATCTATGATAGAGGATGCATTAAGTGATTGGTTTGTCCATGGGTAGGTCCGTGCGTCTGTAACACTCAGGCCCAGAGCTGTCAACGCAAGGTGTTGCTCGGTATGCCTCCGACAAACCATGCACACGGACTCAACATACAACCCCATGACCTTGCCGACCTAATCAATTCATCGTCCCTGCATATTGTATCACTGACGAAAGATTGGTTGAAATTTGTCAGGGGGCTTAGGAGATACTGAACCCACAAGATAAATTTAGTCGACCCCATATAACCTTGACCTTTAATCCCTTGACCTTGCTGACCCCGTGAGTTCATTGTTCCTTCATACTGTATCGCTGACAAAAGTTTGGTCGAAATCCATTGTGGGGTTCAGGAGATACCACGCCACAAGGACAAACTAAGTCGACTCCATATGACGTTGACCTTTGGCCCTGTGATCTAGCTGACCTAATCTGTTCATCATCTCCTCATACTGCATGAGTGACAAAAGTTTGGTGGAAATCCGTCAATGGATTCAGGAGGTATCATGCCCACAATAGTGTTACAGATGCACACCCATAATAGTGTTACAGACTCACTCCTACAAGGATAAACTAAGTCGACCCCATGTGACCTTGATCTTTAACCCATTGACCTTGCTGACCTAATAAGTCCATCGTCCTTTCCTGCTGTATCACTAACAAAAGTTTGGTTGAAATCCGTTGATGGATTCAGGATATATCGCTCCCACAAGGATAAACTAAGTCGGCCCCATATGGCCTTGACCTATGACCTCTTGACTTAGCTGACCTAATCATTTCCGCCTACTGCATCACTGACACGACTACAATAGTGTTACAGACGCATGCATCCATGCACAGAAGGGTGGACAGACCAACCACTGAATGCCTCCACTACCATGGGTGGGCAGAGGCATATTAATAATAATAAAGGGAAAGGATAACGGAAGATGTAATGGACATTGTTGAAATAGACAGAAAATAGAAATTAATGAAACACCAAGAACTCAGGCCCCAGGCTGTCGACGCAAAGCTTCACTCAGTATGCCTCCACCAAGCCTTGTGCCCGGACTATCCATACTCCATGACAGGGTTCATTGTGGGTTGAAATGGGACTGAAGTTAAACGAAGTCGACCCCATATAACCTTGTTCTTTGACCCCTTGACTCTAGTGACCTAATCAGTTCATTATCCCTTCATACTGTATCACTGTTAAAAGTTTGGTCGAAATCTGTAAAGGGGTTCAGGAAATACCGTGCCCACAAGAATAGACAAAATTGACCCCATATGACTTTGACTTTTGACCCCTTGACCTAGCAGACCTAATTAGTTCATCAACTCCCCAAACTTCATTACTGACAAAAGTGTGGTGGCAGTCCATTGATGGGTTCAGGAGATATCGTGCCTACAACAGTGTTACAGACACACGCACCTACGTGTGCATGTACCCACACCGACAAACCAATCACTTAATGCCTCCTCCATCACAGGTGGGTGAAGGCATAAAAAGACATTATTGTTGTGAAAAGATTATGACCACTTACTCCCTCCCCTCCCTCATACTAATACCTTACTCAAATAAAGAGTCACGAAAAAAAGTGAGTTTATACTTGTATGAAAGATAATTTGAATTTATGTGATGATTTTGTTCTTTTTCAGCACTGAAGAATATAATTGCAGCACACAGTAATGAAGTGCTGTTCAGAGGCTTTATACGGCTGAGATGGAACTCTTCAAACTGCAGGGGTTAGATACAACCATCATTATGCCTCCACCCACCTGTGGTGGAGGAGGCATTACGTGATTGGTTTGCATGTCCGTGTGTGCATGCGTGGGTCCATGCTTCCGTAACACTTTTGTGGGGGGGATATCTCCTTAACCCACAGACGGATTTCTACCAAACTCTTTTCAGTGATGCTATATACGAGTATATGGGGAGGTAATGAACTGATTAGGTCAGCTAGGTTAATGGGTCCAAGGTCAAGGTCACAAGGGATTGACACTGTGGGCGCGATATCTACTGAACCCCTCAACGGATTTTGACGAAACGTTTGTCAGTGATACAGTATGAAGTTACAACGAACTGATCAGGTCAGTAAGGTTAAGGGATCTAAGATCAAGGTCATTTGGGGTCAACTTAATTTATCCTTATAAGCACGATATCTCCTGAACTCCGTGATGGATTTCAACCAAAATTTGTCAGTGATGCAGTATGAAGGGACGATGAACTGATATGGTTAGCAAAGTGATGGAGGTTGTATGTTGGGTCCATGTGCAAGGCTTGGCGGAGACATACCAAACGGCACTTGCATCGACAGGTCAGGGCCCCAGAGCATTTCATTAAACCATTAAGTAGTATAAAAAATTCCTGTTTGAGTTCGAGTATATTCGCTTGGAGGTAGCAAGAATATAATGTCATCTCCCACACAATACTACAATGTCTTATTCTATTGAGCGGCTTTTCAGGGAGAGTTTTTTTTTTTTTTTTTTTTTTTTTTTCTCAAAAGAAGTCGGCTTCTGTGAAAGTTATTTCTGGTTGTAGGCAAACGGTTCCTTTTTTTCTTTATGCTGAGGAATTTAATTAGAGGACTCGCTATGTATGAATGTAAGCAGTAAGTCCGTGGCTGTGTCAGCTTTTCCACTCACTAATGAAATTCTGTCCGACGCCAGAATTTATGCCAGTGTTGTCCTTTGGTAAGTAACTGTGTGTGGATGGACTCGTGTGACTCAGCGCCATTCCCATGACGTTAGCACACTGAGTTCTTATGTCACTTCCACCTTTCTGGATGACACTTTCTTGCTTAATGGTCTTTTATACCCTCACCATCCATTCATTTGATGTAGTTCTACCCTCAAGTGACGCTGCACTGAGAGACAAGCCAAATGGTTTCATGTAACCCAGGAAACGGTTTACTTTACTCTTATTCAATGGTAACCATACAGCCAACCAAAAATGGAGGCCTGGTGGTGTAGTGGGTTAAGGCGCTCTAACCAGGTGAGGCCCTTCGATGGTTTAAATCCAAGGGTTGGTTGGGCTTTTTTGCTTACATAATGCCACCGAGGAGTTTAAAACTGGTCATTACTGTCTTTGATAGCATGACTGAGTGGCCCCCCGGGCCCCCTATGCTCCTGATGGGAAATTGAAAGATGAATGATGAAAAAGAAGATAGTATTATGTGCTAATAAAGCTTTCGTATTTAATTATGCCTGGAAAGACTACTTTGCTTTATCACAGTGGGGCACTCTTTACCTACCATCACTTTAACGGTACTAGATGTCACCCACTTGGTTTAGATTTAGTGGTGACATTAAGTCTCGCAGGCTACTATGAATAGAATACGGGAATTACTTCAACCTTTTCATAGCCAGAGTTAATTTACTATCGTATTCCAGTCAACGCCAGACGATGTCATTCAGCATTGTGAGTCATAGGAGCCTGAGAGAAGTAAGACTCATCTGCATGTATCACTTTTCATGTTACCCAGGAATGACTTACATGCTTGGTGATAATTTGCATTATACGTGTCACATTCACGTATTGGGGTCACTTCACGGTGCTGATAATCCAACTCTACCCTGCTGATTTAGTCCTGCTGCCACCACACGAGTCAGTCAGCTTTAAGGCACCTTTCATAGCGCCTTCCCTTGGCATTGTCATATATTCCAAGGACGGGCCAAATTCACGGATAACTTACAGTCAGTTCTCTCTCACGACTCAGACTTTTTCTCAGCAGGACAACCAAGGAATGGAAAGGGTAAAATATTTCAGTGTCTTTTGTCATCCTGAAGGGAAAAAAAAAAAAAATCCATATCTACGTTGCGAGCAAGCCATCGTAAGTCTTTTTGACCGTCTAATCTCGGCCACTTTAACTCCCTCAGGAGGAGAAACATCTTTTATTTAATTCTTTTTCGGTCCATGAACGTATTTCAGTTCAGGAGACGTCTTTCGAGCGGGATGGGTGGCCGAGTGGTTAAAGGTGCTGTATGTTGTCTGAAATGACGAGAGTTCGATCCCAGGCTGGGTTAGGGAACCGTTCGGTACTTGAATTTCGTTAAAACAGACATTACCTTCTACTAGACCCACCGACATTATATAAAGACACTCCCACTCATATCAGTGGACCAGTCCTGAATGAGACACCTCTGGCATGTTTTCAGTATGGTCGGTGGGTATGAGAGCTGAAGTGGTGACATGTGAAGGTGTGCGGCACGTAGGGGAACTCTTGCTATCTCCGCATAATTTATAATGGTAAGGAGAGACTGGTCGAAGTGGAGGGGTTACCTGCAGCCTCCATTAGATCCGTCATTACTTCGGTGCTCACCTGACCGGAATAAGATTCGTCTGGTGGCAGCAAGAATAGGCCTATAATAGAAACGAACCGATTCGTCAGCATAAGTTTGTGATTGGCTGGCTGTATCTATCCATATATCTATCGGTATCTGTCTGTCTTTGTATAGCCAGACGCCTTAATCCCGGAAGTGGTGGCCACTCTGTCCTCGTCAGCAGGCTGCCTTCCCTCCTGCTCACATCACCCTCACTCACATACCTCACCACCCACACTGGACGTATCTTTGCTTTCCCTAACTCTTTACGGCTCTAGCTTTCTATTATTCCCTTTTGTCCGAGGAGTTTTCTTTTGGTCTTTTTTTTTTTTCTGTCTACTGCTTTAGCGTTGGGTACACGTTTCATTGAAGGGCAGTGTAGTGTAGTGTGTTTGTAATGCTTCCAGTGCCAAAGGGGTGCTGGAGAGGGACGCCTTCTTGTGCCGGCACCGATATAACCGAGTGGTGGAATTGCCTGTTATACCAACATTCCTTAACTCCCTCACTATCCCCCAGAAGGACGGTGGTCTGCAGGAGAGGGCAACTCCAGCCTGCAGTCCACCGAGTTCACAGTCAAATGAGCATGGATTTGCAACTGCTGTTCTTCAATGCAGGAAGTATCCCCACAGATAAATAAAGTCGTTTGCAGGTGGTAAGAAGGAACAAGTACAAAAGAATAAGATAGTTGCTGGAGCTTCAGGGCCCAGATACGCAGCTATGATAAATTTAGCAGTCAGCGAGCGTGCAATGGGAGGTTAAGGTCCCTAACACGAGGCTTCAATAGAGTCTGCGGGAGTAAAGCACTTCTTACCAGAAATCGTTATTGAGGGACAGACGGACAGAGCCGCTCCTAGAGATGCTGCCGTATCTAAAAACAGAAAATGTGATAATAATAATGAGGATGAAACTACATGTGGCAATATTAGGATGTTTCTCTCTCTCTCTCTCTCTCTCTCTCTCTCTCTCTCTCTCTCTCTCTCTCTCTCTCTCTCTCTCTCTCACACACACACACACACACACACACACACACACACACACACACACACACACATATATATATATATATATATATATATATATATATATATATATATATATATATATATATATATATATATATATATATGTATCCATCCATCAATCCATCATCCAGTCCTACATTGCCCCATGAGGAGCGTAGGAATCCGGGGCTAAGCAGTTGGTCCTGACATTTAAGATGAGAGTGACCAGCCTCACTCATCCCTGAGTGGCATTACATGAGCAATAACCCCAACCACCCCTTGGATATAAACCTTCACCGACTCACTCCGATTGCAGCGCAATAATTACTCACAAAACCAACAGGCGTCAAAATCTGGTTATATGGTTATCACCCAACGTAGTACATGGTTTCCTGTTGTACAGGAAACCATTTGGCTTGTCACTCAGTGTAGAGTCACCCACAGGCAGAAGGAAGAGGAAAGAATAGAGGAGAGAAAGACAGAAGAGGGAGTGTAAAGTTACCCGTAGGCAGAAGGACAAGGAAAGAATGAAGGAAAGGAAGACAGAAGAGGATGGAAGGAAAGAAGGATGGAGGAGAGGAAAGGGCAGACACCCGACAGCAGCACTACATCGAGTGAGTGGATGGTGAGCGCCCGCATCTACCACAAATATATATATATATATATATATATATATATATATATATATATATATATATATATATATATAAAAGAGGGAGGATGGGAGAGTAGAACAAACAGCTGTGAGTGTTTAAACTTACTGTGTAACCTCATCTCACATCCTCCTAATGCCCTTTATAGTATCTCTCTCTCTCTCTCTCTCTCTCTCTCTCTCTCTCTCTCTCTCTCTCTCTCTCTCTCTCTCTCTCTCTCTCTCTCTCTCACACACACACACACACACACACACACACACACACACACACACACACACACACACACACACACACACACACACACACACACACTCCACCTCTTGTGTTATTTGGTCCATTCTTACCAAGCTGTTCATTCATTGCTAAGTGACGTGCGTTATTCTGTGTTTAGCCTCTTTAGACTGGCAGCGTATTTCTGTGTATTATTCTTGCCACCAGTACACGGGTTTATTCAGCCCAGGACAGAGCTGCAATAGTGACGGGGTTAATGATGGCTGCATTTAACACCTCCACCTCGCCATATCTCACACCTAAAAAGAATCCTGTGATAAGGTAGTAAGACACAAATGAATAAAGAGGGAAGCAAATAAATTAATAAAGAAAGCAAGAAAATAATATAAAAATAGAGGAAAAAAAACGGAAAATAGGTCATACGGAAGAATTAAAGAGTGAACCCCTTCAGAGCAAGAGAACCTGTGTTATATTGTATCTTGTCGTCATGAGATTGAATTAATTGAGAAGAGACTTTTCCACCTGGAGAGGTTAGCACAGTGTCCTTTTACTCCTTCTGTTTAATTCCTTCTATTTTCAAAATTATACTTGTTACTCCATACACCTCATTCACAACACAGGTAGATCATCAGAATAAAAGATCTCTGGGTGCGCCCGACTGAAGTGGCCAGATCTTTGCTGTTGATTGAGTTCACGTTCACTCGAGCCTGGAGCAACAACAGCAGCAACAGTAACAACAACAATCTCTCATCTACTAAACTTATGGAGAAACAGTGTAGTCTTCCTTTCCCCCTTTCCCCGTACTGCTTCCTCACCTGCCCTCCATTTTCTCCCTCTCTTTTCTTCCCTTTAACCCTACCCCAGTCCCTGCCCACTCTCCATTACCCTTCCTCTCCTCCCTGCTACCTGCCATCACCACTCTACATCCTTCTCCCACTCCTCCTTTCCCTCTGCCTCCCTATTGTCTTTCCCTTACCCCACCCCCATTCCCTTTTGCCTCTCCTTCCCCTTCTTCCTTCCCACTCCCATTCTTACCCTTCCTGTCTCCTCCTCCTTCCCTCACCTCACCCCTTCCCCCTTTTCCCCTTTTTCTACCTGTTTCCTTGCACTCTTTCCTTCTCCACTTGTCTGTAACCTCTCCCCTCTTCCTCTCCTTTCTCTTCTTCCCCTCCCCATTCATTTTATTCCTGCCCTTCCCCCATTCCTCCCTACTCCTCCCATTTTTCCTCCTGTCTCCACCCCTCTCCTCTCCTCCTCTCCCCCTCCCTCCCACCCCCTACCCTCATCTCATTCAGCCACACCTTGTTGAGTGTACCAGCCTTGATAGTTTCGTTCCCCATTCCCTCCCTCCCCCTCTCCCTCCCTCCCTCTCAACCTCTCTCCCTCCACACTCTCACTTCCTCCGTCGCTCCCTCCTTCACTTACGCAGCTCCTTAGTTTCATTTATCATCCTTATTCTTTACTCCCGTAACTCAGTACATTCACCCACCTTTTAACTCACGCACCCACTCACTCGCTCACTCACTCACTCACTCACTCACTCACCTCACCTCACCTCACCTTTACTCAACCCTCTAACCCTCATTTTCACCATCCATACTGTGTTTGTTGCACTCAGTATATTCACCCACCTTACACACATTTACCCATAGCCAACTCCCTTATCCTTATTCACCTTCCAGATTAAGTAAATCTCCATCACTAAGTAGTGTCACTCACCTTCATCACACATACTCACCCACTCACTAATCTTATCTTAACCCCCTGGCCGTCTTTCACCCTCTTTACTCCCTCCCCTACCCCTCCTTCTTCATCCCCTCTCTCCCTCCCCCCCACCACCGACACACACCTCAGCCTCCCACTGCGTAATAAGGAAATCTTAATAATATGATAAATTGTATAACGTATCCTTCTTGCGTCACAAAGCTTTATCTGAGTAGCTTATAGTGGCGATCAGTAGTTCATTTACAGTGTTGAAACCGTAGACCGTATTCCGGGGGGCATGGGAGAACTGGTAACACCTCATCCTTAGTGATTTATTTTGCATATTACAACATAACAATCTCTCCTATATAGGTTATTTTTTATCGTCTGTATAGAGAGAAAGTTTTCATCAGTAATATAAAGGTGATATTTAGGTGTAGTGTACAGAACAAACCACTATGGAAGAGGTGTTACGATGTGTCCACTGCCACGTGAGATTACTATCCTGAGTCTCCTGCTCTGCCTTCCCATGTTCTTTCCATCGATCATACCGATTTTTTTCTTTCTTTTTCCTGCCGTCCCCGTTCTCTCTTTCCTTTTGTAGACTTATCACCTTCAGGCCGATGACGTTGTTTTCATTGTATTCATTCCACCACCATTATATTTTATCCTACGAAGGTCCTGTTATATAGTAGGTTTGTTTTCATCTGTGGGAACTGGGTCACTATCATAACGTGAATACTAAATCTTGGCCTCATGAAATTCACTGAGCTTTAGTTATGAAGTAGGAATGAGTCTCCTTGGTTACTAGTCAAATCAACCCACCAGTCTGACTGCACTTGGCCATCACTTAAGCTGAAAGGGTAGGGATTGTCAGATGAAAACAGACATTAATCGTGTTAATGAAGGCTGTATCCAACACCTTTAGTTTGAAAGACTCTCCTGCACTGAATTAAATCGTCGGGCAGCAGCAACAGCGAACCTCCTCTTCAACACACGCCTTCCCGCCTTCCACCTTATTCTCAACTGTCCTCCGTTATCCCTTTTTCTTCTACTTGTGTGTGTGTGTGTGTGTGTGTGTGTGTGTGTGTGTGAGAGAGAGAGAGAGAGAGAGAGAGAGAGAGAGAGAGAGAGAGAGAGAGAGAGAGATTTGTAATATATTGTTGCTGCTTCCACGCTGGAACGGAGTAAACAACTAAGTGGCCTTAAGGAATAAAGTAACACGTAAAACAGTATACTCAGCTTCTGCAGTAGGGTACTGGAACATAGTGTAAACTTCTATTTCCTCCCAGTGTAATCTTTTAGAGTATACAGGAGAGGCCCCTTGTGACCTAAACAAAATCGTCAGCACTGTGACAGGAATATAATACTTTAACATTATTGTTTTCGTCGGTGAGTTGAGGAAAATGTTTTTAACGAGAGGCCTGCCCCGAAACTGAATAAAATCGTCAGGGTAGAGGAAGAACAAAACAGAAAATAAATACTGCCATCGTTTCCATATAAATGGTTGATGGCCAAAACGAAAATAAATGCATACATAAAAATAAGAATAAACCTGTAAGATTCAAAGAGGAGAAAAGGGTGTGTGGAGGTACTGTCCAGGAAACAGCAGTACCAGGTTTGTAGTGAATTGGTGAAGAAATGATGGAATGTACCAAATCAAAAGTGTTTGTATGAAAGACGGAAGTAGAAAGAAACTGACCCAGTACAGTATGATGTCCACCCAAGTGTGGCCATAACAACACGTTATTATGCTGATTGGCCCAACCATTCCAGTCATTCCCAACATCATTTACTAGTCCCTTGTAAAGTGCAGACGGAATGGACGCAGTTAGTCTGATTTTTTTTTTTTTTTCCCTTGGGCCATTCCGAAGCTGAGTCGTTGTCACAAAGTTAACGAATCCAGCAACTGCTAACATGTTTTGCTCTGGCTGTGTACAACTCGGACAGAATTTGAAGTCTGATAAATGAACGACAAGGCTGGGGTGATTTAAACCCTGAGTCATTACAAGAAACCACACTCGCCGAATACAAAGCGGGGAATTTTTTACTTCGTTAGTTTACAGTAAATGTTTATCTAAATCTGTATTTATTTATGTCTGTATGTATGGAAAATGATATTTATTATTTCACATTATTTATATGTCTGTCTGCCTGTCTTTTATGCCTGTATTTTTGTTTGTATTTGTATGTCAGTTTATGTATCTGTCCAGAGTGCCTGTCCATCAAAACTCTATCTGTATTATTTTATCTGTGTCAGTCTGTCCGCCTGTCTAGCCATCTATCTCTGTCTTTAAATCTCCCCAGTTTAATGCAGAGTAAGTTTGTGTATGATTTACGTCTTAAGACTTCACTGTCATAAAAATAAACCACTCACTGTGAGTGTGAAACAGAGAAGCAAATAGTTCCTCCTCTTAACTTGGTGGAGATTTGCATTCTTTTGCAGCTTTGTATACGTAGCTCAGTGGCAGAATAAGACAATAATACGACTGTACATCCTGTCCATTGCTCTTCTCTGTGGTTAGTATCGTATTGTACTTAATTCGCTTCTTTAACAAAAGGTGGTGATAAGCACCATATTCAAGTGATAATCTGTTGTTACCACATAACGTTCAAGATGGATATAGGGCAATGTTTGACCAAGTTAAAGTGAACAGCGTAACATAGGTTCCATTCTACAATCTGTCAATCTATCTATCGGTATATACTTATGTTTTCTCTGGATGGATGGTCAGCTTGATTATAGTCACACAGAATGTAGAGATGTTTTCATAATAATCATAGAGGTGTTCCTTTTGAAGCTCGTGTTTGTAGGTTGTGAGATTGTTGAAGGATTTGTTGATATAAGTCGTGAAATACTCACTGGAATGGTGTAATGATCGTATTTGAAGGAGTAGGAGTGGATGACGTGGAGAGAGAGAGAGAGAGAGAGAGAGCTCGGCTTCTTTTAGTAACCTGATGCTTCCTCTCTCTCTCTCTCTCTCTCTCTCTCTCTCTCTCTCTCTCTCTCAGTTCCCTATCCTTCCTTTTCACCTCCATCTTCCTCCCTGCCAGTCCCTCCCCATCCCTTCCCACTCCCTTCCTTCCATTCCTCCTCCCTTCCTTCTCCTTTCATTTCCCTCCGTCCCCCTCTCCTTCGTTCTCCTCTACTGTTCTTCCTTCCTCATCCTTCCGTTATCCCTCCTTCTCCCATCAGCCCATCCTTTCTTTTTTTTATTTGCTGTTCTTCTCTTTCGCCTTCCCTCTCTTTCCATCCCCTCCCTTTCTCCTTCTCCTCCTCCTCCCCCTTCTTTCCTCCTTCCATTTTCCTCCACCATCTCTCTTCCATCTTCCTCCACCACCCCCTTTCCTTCACCCTTCCTTTCTTCTTCCCTCTCCCTCCACCCCCTACCTGTCTCTATTCCCCCTTCCCCCACCCTCGCCCTTATCCTTCTACCCTCCCGTCCCTCTTCCTTCCCCTCCCTGGTTACACGACCTTGAATCCAGATTGACCACAAGTGCTACACAATATCATATGGAAGAATGTTTATGTAATACCACTACCTACTAACACTTTACATTACGTATGTTTGTCAGTTTGTAAACTATATTTATCTGTATCTATCTGTCTGTCTGTCTGTCCATCTCTCTATTTGTCTATCCGTCTATCTGGCTATCTTTATTTGTCTGTCTTAGTCTTGTCATGTCTGTCCCTCTAATCTCGACAGCTATTATCATCCCGTTAAAAGTCATTGTACAGTACAATATAGCAGCTGTTACTATTGTGTATTTGGTACATAGCTTCCTTAAAAAGATCATGAACTAGAAAACGAAAATTGTATCAGAAAATAATCGTGAGATGTGTGGAATGAAAAAGTGTAAACATAAGAGATGAACAGAAGCACATAAACAAGGTAGCATTTTAGATGGGGGAGATTCAGTGTTGTATTATCCATTACTACAGTACACACTGTACGTACTAAATGTTTGTACCTGATGCAATGTAGTCAGGGGTGTACAACGCTGAATATTATCCCATACCAAATGTTTTCTTGTTTATGTGTGTGTGTGTGTGTGTGTGTGTGTGTGTGTGTGTGTGTGTGTGTGTGTGTGTGAATGAACGACACACACACACACACACACACACACACACACACACACACACACACACACACACACACACACACACACACACACACACACACACACACACACATACTCTCACCGTGTCAAAAGCGTCATCAAAAATTGCACTGCCTACCTGGCCTTTACAGTTTTGTCCTGTGAAGTTTAGTTTTATATTTTTTCTGTACGTTTTATTTTTTGTTTTGTTTTATCCTTTTCTTGTTCCACATTTCTACACATCCGTATCTATCACATCCATCCACATTTATATCTATCTATATGTCTGTTTATGTCTGTCTCATTGTCTCTGTCCGTCTGTCTGTCTGTATGTTGTCTATGTAAAGGTTGATATTCATTTTTAACTTCAATCACTGAGTTACTTCCTGCAGTGTTTCTAAATATTATAACTTTTTGTTGTCAGTGTATTTGCTGGGTTTATGGAGTACTGATGTCTTTTTCGTGTAAAGTATCATTTGTTTTTGCTAATTTATCTGAAAATGGTTTATAAGACAATGGGAGTATTAAGGTGCCAGCGAGAGTATTAAACTGTGCCCATACACCATCACATGATTGGCACAACTCTGGTACTGTGTTCCATCTGACGCCACACCATTTTGTTCATCTGTGAGTCACTCATAGCAGTCCAAGAACCGTGATTTTATGTAATTATTTTATGTTTATATCTGCCTGTCTGTCTGTCTATCTATCTATATATCTATCTGTCTATCCTCTGTATCTATCTGTATATTGCATGGTGCTTCATTTTTCTTGCTTAAATTTTGTAATTGTTGCCTTATATTAAAACATGTTATGTAATACTGTATGTGTTGTTACTGTATCCTGCTGAAGCCTGTATTACCCCCCCCCCCACATACGCGCACGCATACACGCGCTCACCCCCCCCCCGTCTCTCTCTCTCTCTCTCTCTCTCTCTCACCACAATTATGCTCAGTTACATACAGCCTCCCACACACATTAGTGCTTTTATAGCAGCATCAATACGCACAAGTTCACACATTTAGGTGTTTCTCAGTTTTTATACACACAGACATAATACATACATACATACATACATACATTCATACATCCCTTTTTTAGACATCTGTATCTTTCACACAAACAAATAGTCCCACATTTTTCACATAAATACACACTCATACATACATATGTACCACATACATATCTGTACATGCGTCCTGCTTTCATTTACCCCAACACCCAGACACACACACACACACACACACACACACACACACACACACACACACACACACACACACACACACACACACACCAAAAATGAATTATGAACTGGGAAAAGACTTCTACGAAAGGGAAGTGCGAGAAATTTAGTATGGTTTGAAAGTGATGGTGATGATGATGTTGATGATGATGATGATGATGATGATGATGACTTGTTGGAAAGGGTTACTAGAAAAAGAGTGCTGAGATATGAAACTAGGAATATGATACCGGAAAAGGAAACTAGGAAGGTGATACCAGGAAAAGGGAACCAGAAAGGGAGTAACTATACTCCATTTCACCAAGTGTGGCAGCATATCAGTGATGTCAACACCTGTAGCACTGATAAAGGTCCTCAGTACTGGATGTACCTTTTTGTATTGCATTTATATTGGTTTTCAAGGTAATAAATAGAGGTTCACCTGGTGCTGCCGTTGACGACATCGCTGATGATGCCAAACTTGGTGAAATGGAGAATAGAAGAGTTGTGATGAAGATGATGGCTATGGTATTGATGATGATGCCCGTAGAGAAGGATACCGGTATTGAGAAGGATATTGTAACTCCTTCTTTCACACTCCCGATATTGAGAGAGAGAGAGAGAGAGAGAGAGAGAGAGTGAGTACAAAGGAAAGCAAACAGCAACAGACCTAATGGTCCTTTCGAGGCTGCTTGTTACAGAGGAGACGATCATTATGATATCTAATTCTACAAGTTGAAGGTAAGGATTGTACAGCAAGAAGGCTCTCCCCCACCCACCAAACCCTCCAGTTGAAGCTGGCATGAAAAAATTGAGAAGGACCACCATGCAGCGTGGAAAAGCTGACATGGAAATTTCATAGGAAAGACTGAAAAGTGGTAAACTGTATTCTGGCCTACTATATCTGTACACTACAAGTGTCAGTAAGCTACAGAGAGAGAGAGAGAGAGAGAGAGGTTGGTAGTATTGGATGTCACGTGTTTGTATTGCAAGAGGTGTTGAAGTCATTTTGGGGTCGCAGTATCGTGTCCTTAAGAGAGTCTCTCTCTCTCTCTCTCTCTCTCTCTCTCTCTCTCTCTCTCTCTCTCTCTCTCTCTCTCTCATACACACACACTCATTTATCTGACAGTGTCGTCAGCTTCCATGCCTCCCATTGTGACACACTCGTTAGCCATGTCTATCCACTTTCATTTTGGCCTAACACGCCATCAGTTAATATGCTGTATAAAGAAAGTATTGTATCGGCAGCCAGAATAAAACAGGACGCCATTATAGTAAAGATATTAACCCCTTCAACACGATGACGCATGTGTCACTGTATTGAGGTTCCCACCAGACGATATTAATGAATTAAAGAAGGACCCATAGCAGTGAAGGAGTTAAGCCAGGCTGTATTTAATCCCTTGCGTTTGACACGCCACTCGTAATATTAACAAAATTGTCTTGAGCTGTAATACATTATCTTTAACCTTCATACTTTAGATTGACATCAAACTGTTGTGTCTCCATCATGAATACTGAGTTGTAGCAGGAGATTAACACTGGAATATGATTCTAAACATGAAGGAGTGGTGTGGAAACCATGTTTAGCCATAGTATTGTCTTGTTCCCCTAGTGAGCTGTGTGAAATAATCTGCAAAAGAAAAAACTCTGAGTCAAATTAAAAGAAATATATATTGTGTTGATAGTATTGTTGTGCAGCCTATAGCTCGCAGCTCAGTTGAGGAATAACACAATACTACGGCTCTACATCCTTTCCATAAAACTTTCACATAACTACCACTAACTACCACCATAGTCTAATGTCGCAGCTCAACATTCAAAATGAGGAAACGAGAATTTTATGCCTAGTTAAAGTGAACACAGTATAGGAAGAACACAGTGTCAAAGACGTCATAGTACGGAAAAGGTTACCCTTGTAGCATCAACCCGACTCTGATTATTATTTAACATTACCGAGGAGACCCGCATGGGGAAAAAGGTTTTGTGCTAAAGAGCAAGATTTTTATTTTTCATCCAGGGAGAACTGTCAGTCATACAGTAATAGAAGGATGGCTTTAATAGTGGTAATGATGACTCATTTTTTAAATATATTTTTTTTATTGATTCCAGATGGAAAATGCACATCGGCTTTGTTATTCCTGTTAGTCGTTTTATTTATGTTATTATTTGAGCAGTTAGTAGAAGTAGTAGTAGTAGTACTACTACTACTACTGCTGCTACTACTACTACTACTACTACTACTACTACTGCTACTACTACTACTACTACTACTACTACTAGTTTGTTTCAGTAATAAATCATATATTACACATGGCATGTAATGTACCGTTTTCTTCTCTTGCCCTACTGCTGAAGATGTAAATATAAGTAGGCCAAGTATAAGTTATTACTGTGTAAGGAAGGCATAAGTAATAAGACATAATGAAAGATATGTAACCATAAGGAACGGGACACAAGGAGGGAGGAGGGACGGAAAGAAGAAAGATTGGGAGAAAGGAAGGAGGGAAGGTTGTGAATGGCAAGGGAACCAGGAATGAGAGAGAGAGAGAGAGAAGGGGGGGGGAGTAGCTCTACCTCACCATTCCTGCAGGTAACTGTTTGGGTCTGCCAGCTCTTGTCGTGATTTCCTCATCTTGGCCATCAGAGCCACCGCTCTTTGAGGTGTGAGGGTTGGGGGGGGAAGCTGTGTGGGCTTGAATTGTTCCACCCTTGCTGTGATTGTTGACGATTGTGAGTGATTGTTGTAGTGTGTAAAGTGTGTTTGGGGGGGAGGCAAGGATTGTTCACTCATGCACAATGTTGCAGATTGTGTGATTGTTTCACTGAAATTGTTGCTGACAGTGAGCAGTTATTATATCCTTTCTCATGTGGCCCTGGTATTGTATAGTCAGTGATTGTATCTCGCTGACTGACACTGATACTGGATTGTGTGTTATTATTCCACTCTGGCTGAGATGGATGCAGACTGTGAGTTATTGTCTTTGTCTGGTTTGTGAGGTGGACATATTACTGTGTGATTATTGTGCGGTTAGTGACTGTGTGTCGGGTTCTGGTATAATTGTGGCACTGTGCCGTAGTTGTTGAGGTTGTTGTACCGTTGCTAAATGTTCCTGCTGGTGAATTTGAGGAGGCTGCGTCAGAGAAATAGTTCAGTATCAATTATTAACAAGTATTAAATGCCTTAAATATCAGTTGAGCTGTGTAGACTCCACCCGATATGCCTCTTCTGAGTCAGTAAAGAACTAGATAATGGACTGGTATAATACATGTAAATATAAATGTACGGTATATAAAGTGTAGAGTTGAGTGGCCTAGGGAAGTAAAGTGGATGGTGCTATGAAGGCCTTCATACGAAACAGGACTGGGTGTGGAGGCCATAAAAGGTTTATATGTAGGTGTATGACGAGCAGTAGAAGTCACGAGTAAAAACAGTGGAAACGGGACTGGTTAGGAATATGTGTGGATTGCGGTGAGTGGATAGCATCAGAAACCACGTGATTCACGAAAACTGGGGAGTGAAGATGCTAACTGATAATAGCATAGAAGAATGTGGTTAGATGGTATGGTGGTGCGTAGAGAATGGATGAAGGAAGGGTGTTTTAGGAGGTGTGTGTGGAGTTCATCTATAGACGGTTAAGCCTGTGGGATGGAGCCAGGATTCCCGGGGCTTGAATAATGTGCGAATGATTGTTTGGCCCATTTCACTGGGCATGCTGTTGATAGTTCTTACACATTTTGTTCTTTGTTTTCTGTTTCAGGGTCCTAGCTCACTTTATCTCTAGGTGGGAAAGAGTCAGAATAATGATGAATGAGGGAGAAACAAACAACAGCAAATAAAAAATGTATTAGATAGATGAGGGACCATCAGGGCCGTAATATGGGGCATTGCTAAATCTACAGGAGTGAAGCACCTCACGTCAGAAAAACTTTAGTGTGTGTGTGTGTGTACAGTAGAGAGAGAGAGAGAGAGAGAGAGAGATGAAAATATTGTGCAAGTGTGTAAGAGCAAGGAAGGATACTGATAAGAAACAGTGCCTAATCCCAGCAAACAAAATTAAGAACATACTGCCGGAAACAGCATATATAATAGGTGGTAAAGATATGAACAAATATAGTTTTAGATGACAGCAATTGAATGTGGGAATCAGATAATAGATGAATTGATCAGTACCAAAAATATGATTAAATATTGCGAAATAAGTAAATAAAGACATTGTTATGGGAAATGAATAGTAACATTGCAGAAAGATAGTCTTGACAAGTGAATAGTAACATTGCAAAAAGATAGTCTTGGCAAATGAATAGTAACATTGCCAAAAGATAGTCTTGGCAAATGAATAGTAACATAGTAAAAATATGAGAAAGTAACTCCTTCACATAGGCTGCCTGTGACTCCTTCTGATCCAAATAAAATCTTGTGTGGGAAGCTGGAATACAGTATTATAATTTGTGCCTATCGTGAAAGGGTTAATGGTGACAGTATTACTTCTTACAGGATAGTGTGACTCACTTACCTGAGTAAAATGTCAGGTGAATTCAATCCTAGAATTGTGCTTACCATGAAGGGGTTAACATCTTCATTTTACCCTGTAAAAATTAAATGAGGTAACTCTCTCTCTCTCTCTCTCTCTCTCTCTCTCTCTCTCTCTCTCTCTCTCTCTCATAGTATCCAGTTAGCAATCAGCAAGTCCATTATGACACACACACACACACACACATACACACACACACACACACACACACACACACACACACACACACACACACACACAAACACACACCAAGAAAAGACGAAAAGGAAAAAGAAAAC
This sequence comes from Coenobita brevimanus, assembly GCF_032717465.1. Taxonomy (NCBI): domain Eukaryota; kingdom Metazoa; phylum Arthropoda; class Malacostraca; order Decapoda; family Coenobitidae; genus Coenobita; species Coenobita brevimanus. Next base: position 3,442,092 of record NC_137060.1, read on the forward strand.
AAGAAAAACGGAGCGAGACTATTGGAGTTTGGAGCAAGAAATAGCCAATTAGAACCTAGTATACTCGTTCACCAGCGGAACGTGAATAGGCAGCCAGCTAATGAAGGAAGAGATGGCACGCAGCAGGCCCAGTTCCCCCTAAATTGGAAGATCAGTGGGAATAGGATAGCAGATTACATGTTAGAAGCAATAGTGACAGCTTAGTTTGTAACGTTCTTCTGAACAGGTTTTGAAGGTGAGGAAATGAACACAGATGCGCAAAAGATGAAATTATTACGTCAAGAATATAAAGGATTGGACTTAAGAGAAATTACAAGTTAGGACGGAGCCCCACCCCTTCACTAGGAGGGCGTGAATAACTAAGGTGACAGCCCTGTTGGTGTGGAAGGACGCATCTACTGTAGAAGCAGGAAATATAAAACATATAAGAAGGAAGTAGATTTGTAACTTAACGTAAGGTTATTAGAGACAAGAACATAACTGACAAGTTAGGGAGGACCACACACTCCTTCACCAACTGGGCGTGAATAACTAAGCCGCTTGAAAAGATAAGCGCGTGTTATTCCTTTATTACTCTTGAAGTTAGAACGCAAGATTAGTAGAATTGGAATATAAAATTACAGGTTAGGGGAAAAAATTACAAGTTAGGTTCGAATCATCTCCACTAGCAGGGCGTAAATGACGAAGGTGACAGCCATGTTGGTGTAAAGAACCATGAAAAAGGAGGAGGAGGAGTAGCAGGAGGAGAACGAGAACATAAAGAAGTAGTAGTAGTAGTAAAGGAATAACAGAAGGAAGAATAGTGACATTATAGTTAGAATGAGGAATGACAGGTTAGGCAGACCCCCCCCCCCAGTGCTTCACCAGGGGAGCTAAATAACTAACTGGGTCGTCCTGTTCGTGTTGAAAGACGCATCAAGAATGTAAGAGCGGCATTTTTCAGCCCCACTGCCCTCTGTCCTCCCACCCATCATTGATAAAGTGACCATGTTCTTTTTGAGAGAGAGAGAGAGAGAGAGAGAGAGAGAGAGAGAGAGAGAGAGAGAGAGAGAGAGAGAGAGAGCAGCATTTTTAGCTCCTTTGCTCTCTCTCGTGTCACTGATAGACGTAGGATGGTTTCTGTTAAGTTGGTGTAACAGTCATACTGTGGTTCATTGATTGCATTGTTATGGCAAGTCAACATCCTAGGCTGCTGTGACCCATTCAGCTGGATAAAATCGTCAGGTGCGTTACAGTTGACGTGTTATTACATTCAGGAGTAAAAGTTGGCCTACTATTCTTCTACGTCTGCGTCACACTTACTAAGGATTTCAGGGGCAGTGTCCAACTGCTTTTTTTAAATAACGTCTCAACAAAGTGTCGGACAAGGATTTAACTTTGGCAGTGCATGTTTGAGACCCCGACCTAATTTGTAAAATTATGCTTTTGTACCAAATGTGTATGATTAAGGCATTTATAAGAGTAAATGTAGGGTAAACTTAGCTAAAATCGTCAGAGGCATGTAGCGAGGCTAGCTTCGGTCACGATACAAGCCCCGCCCACAATTCGGAACGTGACGTCGGTGTGACGTAGTAGTAATCACCGACGCAAGTGGCAGTTCTGTCTTTATGTAAGTTACTTCAGATTCAGTGCCTCAGGGTTACTCATATTTCTGAGCTGCGGCTGATTTTTAGAGTGACTGTACATCCCTCCAGACTCCCTATTAGTACATAGTATATGCATCGCCCTCTTACACATATTGTGACGTCAATATGACTTATTCACTTCTGAAGAGTAGTAATCACTGCCTGAGCCGGCACCGCTGGGCGAGGTGATGTGGCGGCCGCCGACAGGCGAGACGTTACCAAACCGAAACTTCAGCGATGGCGAGCATCCCTTATTGTCCTAGAGGTTGCAAGACTGCTTTTGTGCTGCGGCTTTTCGCGGTATACAACCGCGAAAGGGTCCGCATGAGGAATTTGATAAGTTGGAACAGGTAATTTGAAAACAAAAATTGATAACAAATAAAATAATATGGCGAAATTCATTTGTTGACTGAGAGAGAGAGAGAGAGAGAGAGAGAGAGAGAGAGAGAGAGTACAGTATGTGGGGGGGGGGGTTAGAAAGATAGAAATGCCACTTGCGTCGGTGAGTACTACTACGCCACACCGACGTCACGTTCCGAATTGTGGGCGGGGCTTGTATCGTGACCGAAGCTAGCCTCGCTACATGCCTCTGACGATTTTAGCTAAGTTTACCCTACATTTACTCTTATAAATGCCTTAATCATACACATTTGGTACAAAAGCATAATTTTACAAATTAGGTCGGGGTCTCAAACATGCACTGCCAAAGTTAAATCCTTGTCCGACGCTTTGTTGAGACGTTATTTAAAAAAAAAACAGTTGAACACTGCCCCTGAAATCCCTAGTAGAGCAGGTCCGTCACTTTGCTTCTTGACATGTCACAGAGAAACATACGAAGGCTCTCTTAGCGTAGGAAAATTAGTAAACAGTGGAAAGGCAAGTGCAAGAGGTGAAATATTGAGTGAGTGTTTGTCCCCGACTTTGCCTAATTACACACACACACACACACACACACACACACACACACACACACACACACAGATATAAAATCGTAATTAGTTATCGACTAAATCCTGCGTCTCCATAACCTGCCTTTTCTTGGTCATGGTAAGCACTTTTAATCAAGGCAGGTTCCGTCATTGATACCAGTGATTAATAACGCACATTGGAAGCTTTTATAATTAAGGCAGGTTCCATTATTAATACCAGTGATTAATAACGCACATTGGAAGCTTTTATAATTAAGGCAGGTTCCATTATTAATACCAGTGATTAATAACGCACATTGGAAGCTTTTATAATTAAGGCAGGTTCCATTATTAATACCAGTGATTAATAACGCACATTGGAAGCTTTTATAATTAAGGCAGGTTCCATTATTAATACCAGTGATCAATAGTACACATAAAGCCATCCACCCAAAGGTAGTACTGTTGTCATTTTGTTTTTGTCCAGTTCCCCAGGAATTCCTGTCGTCTTTTTTGTCCAACTGTCTCGGGAACTCAGCTGATTTTGTTGTATTATCTGATGGGCTTCATTCATTTGTGTCCAGTCTTACAGTATATTTAGAGTGTGTCTGAATGATTGATTACTGGAATATTAATTCCAACCAGAAGACCACTTCTATTGTTGCTATTATTATCATTTAGTTCGTATTGATGTAGATTTTTTGGGGGGAGAGGGGGGAGATCTAGAAGGCTGGCATTCCAAGACAGTTGGAGATAGAGACTAGGAATTATTCAGGAGTGATGTATCTTGGTTGCAGGCGTCCTTTGACACAAAATATTTTTCCCCCAGCACTAGCGCCCCTTTTTTTCTTTTTTTCTTTTTTTTTTTTTTGCGCAGCAAAAACTACTGAATTGATTGTTTAGTAAATGTTGCAGTATGTAGTCGTCAACATACACTAGTGCACCTGGATATTGATACTGAGATCCAGCAAATATTTTTGAAGATATGGAGGAAAATCAAAATGGCCGCCTCATGCCTGAAAGTGCTAAATCGGAAAGTATTTGGCCGATTTTGCCCAAACTCGGTGGAAATGGAGTGGGTAATTAGATTTGCATAGTTTTAATAACCTTGACCTTGATTTCAAGGTCACAGGTCAAAATCCGTCAACAATTTTGAGTCATACCAAAAGTCCCTAATATTAGGTCTACAGTGATAACAGTATTTGCATCATGGAATGTGGAGTTCTTTGAATATTGCTTCTGGAGTTTCAGAATTATGGTTATTATTATTATGATGATGATTATTATTATTACCGGTATTATTATTATTATTATTATTATTATTATTATTATTGTTGTTGTTGTTATTGTTATTATTTTTATGGTCATAATTCTTTATGATTAGTTATCGTTATTATTATTATTATTATTATTATTATTATTATTGTTATTATTATTATTATTATTATTATTATTATTATTATTACCCTTCCCGGCCCCGGAGGGGCTCGGGGACTGGTATTGGTTTCACTCGGTTTGTCTGTGTGTCTGTCACTACTGGCCCGATTTTGACTAAAATACAAGGATGATGGGCCATGACCTATTACCTGATTAAATTTTGGGCCAAATTGGGCCAAAGCCCAGGCTGTAGGGCCAAAAAAATGTAAACAAATAAAAATGAAAAAAATCGTTTTTTCTCCACAACTCCTTTCAAATTCGTCATATCGACATGATACCAAAACCTAAAAGTGCCTCTTTCAAATCTGCATCCTATGACATGCCTCATTACATTAGGGGGGTCACCCCCCAGTTATCGGTAGGGGGGTCAGTGTCAGGTGGGTCGGGCCTGAAATTTCAAATGGGCATAAAATCGTCTTACAGCAGCACTCTACTAGAGTCACGTTTCAGAAGAACAGCAGCAGCAGCATCAAGACAGGGGGACAGATTTTGGGACAGGGTTAAAGAGTTTATTGACAGAAATGGGACATTGTAGGAGACGGGGGGGGGGGGATAGTAGAAAGAGACCGAGTGAGAAGATAACTGAAGAAACAGAAGGGAACAGAAAGTTGTGGTAAAGGTAATGAAGGCAGTTTAGAAAGACAGAGAAGGAAAGAGAGGTGTGTAGGTAGACACAAAGGGTCGGGTGTAATCAACACAGGCAGGTCACACAACTTACCCACACGAACTTACCGACGCTGGTGCAAGTTGACACGTCTTTTAAGCAGTGGACAGGCACCTGGAATGTAAACACCAACCTGACGCCTTTTGTAGGTGTGTTATTGCTTCTGTCAGACGATTGTTTTAGTTTGAGGGGAAGTTCGTGTTGTGAGGGGGTGATGGTAGGCTGTAGCCAACCCCTGTAGTTCATCAACACTTTTCTAAAGTTGTTTCAAGTTGTGGCATATTTTGTGAAGTGGATACGAACCTGGTAAAAAAATGTCATTTGGTCTGTTAAACCATTCTCGCCCAGGGACCACCACCAGCCTGAATAAAATTGTTGTCTTAGCCATAATAATAATAATAATAATAAATGATAAGTAAAGTATGTAATCATGTTCACCACTCTTCTACACGACTTCACCGAGACTATAAAAAGGAGACAGTAGACACAAAGGATTGGGTATACAATAATCAAGACAGTAGACACAAAGGATTGGGTAAACAATAATCAAGACAGACAGGTCACACAACTCAGCCGTATCAACTTCTCGCCGCTGTGTCAAGTTGACGCGTCTTTTAAGCAGTGAATAGGAAACACGAATGTAAATACCACCCACACCTCTTGTTTGTATGTTTTGTTGCCTCTGCCAGACAGTTTTATTCAGCTTAGGGGATATTTCCTGTGAGGGGGTTAAGGAAGGCTGTATTTAACTCCTGCAGTTAGAAAAGATTCTTCCAAGGCTCCATTATTCTTATTGCCTTCATCATTAAAACTTCTTTCTTCCTTCCGCTTACCATCCCTCTGTCTCACCAACACTTTCCTTACATTCATCTGTCCTCGTTTCCCCCCCCCCTCACATTCCCTACTCTCACCCTTTTCATCTTCCCATTATCCTCCCATCCTCTCTCCCTCAACGATTCTCACTCTCCCTTTCTCTCCTGTTGTCCTTTTCCCTCCCTCCCTCCCTCCCAGCGCCCAAATCATTACCCACTGCACAATGCCGCCTCACCCACGAATTTACACGTAAAAATCCAGGCAGTTGGAACCCCGGGGAAAAAAATATAAGACAGAAGTGAGAAGAAAGAGCCAATTAAAGAGAGGAGTTGCCTGGTCCGTAGCCTGACAATGGACGGCACGATGACGAGGTGCGCTGAGAGAGAGAGAGAGGGGGGGGGGGGAGCTCGTTGTGTGCTTATGCATGTGGGAGTGTCACCTATTAATTCCATTCTAGTTGGAATGGCGTTTTTAACAGTGTTCGTGATCAGCATTTGATTTGAATTCCCATCCTGAATGCTCAGTTGTAACAATATATTGGTACTGCAATGCAACGCTAATTGCGAACAAGTGCTGTGAAAAGGTGTAGAGCCGTAGTATTGTCTTATCCTGGCATCGAATTGCATGAAAATCTGGGACAAGTTAAGACAAAAAGGATACAGCAGTCAGGTGGGTAATGAAGACTTCCAGTCACTCCATCAGCTAAATAAAATTGTCTGGTGGTAAAGGTAAGATAAGAGAATATGTTATGGTGCACACAGCCACGGTGCTTACCCGTGTAACTTGACCTTGAGTACCGGTATTAGGTTAGTTATTTATCCAGTATCATGTAACTTGACCTTGAGTACCGGTATTAGGTTAGTTATTCACCCAGTATCATGTAACTTGACCTTGAGTACCGGTATTAGGTTAGTTATTTATCCAGTATCATGTAACTTGATCCTGAGTACCGGTATTAGGTTAGTTATTCATCCAGTATCCTGGTATACCACTGCATCATCCAGGTTACCACAGTAACCTCCCTTAAGTGTTACTCTGGGTACTTGCTGTACCCACCAACCCACAACGGGTGGGAGCACACGAGAGTACACTGACGCCAGCTGCCCGTACCAGGATTCCAACCCTGGCGCTGATGGGTCGCCAGCTACGTATCTAGCTGTAGTTCTGTCACCTTAACTTGGCCCGGATTTTCGTCCTTTTGTAGCGCATTTCATGTAACTCAGCGACAGAGTAAAAAAAGTTTACGACTGTACATTCTTCCGTAGTGCTTCTTCGTTACTAGCATCATGGAGAGTCTGGTGTAAATGTATTGTTGCAACTCAGCGTTCAAGGTGGAGAGGCGGCAATTTTAGGCCAAGTTAGAGTAAAAAACGTATAGCAACACTAACTACTCGACCACCACGGCAGCAGCAAGATTATGATCTGAGGAACTTGTGTTTTGGCTGACATGCTGTTCAGGCTAATATCAGGCGATGTTGTTTACCTTGGAAATATTCTAATGTGAATATAGTTAATGATTAATTACACCTGGCGTCTAGGTGAGTACCGCTAGTTGAAATGTATGAACCTGACCGAAAAGGTTATGACTCTCTCTCGCTCTCTCTCTCTCTCTCTCTCTCTCACACACACACACACACCAGGTATTAATGCTGGTAATCTAGCCATTGTAAATGACCCAAACACCTCCATTTTGGCCACACACTTTCAATGAGACTATATTTGTCTGTGACTTCAATGGCAGGGAGCTGTGTGTGTGTGTGTGTGTGTGTGTGTGTGTGTGTGTGTGTGTGTGTGTGTGTGTGTGTTATTTTTATTAACAATCTTCGAGTTGTGGTAAATGGGAGTAATTACCATCCAGTCAGTCGATGTAGTGCTGCCTTTAGGTGACCACTGAATACCAAGTTTTTTTTTTTTTTTTTTTTTTTTTTTTTTTTTTTTTTTTTTTTTTTTTCTGTGGCCTGGGTCAACATGTTATGCTGGGTGGTAACCATACAACCAAACGAACGTCTGGTGGTCTAGCTAGCTACTGTGCTCAAACAATGTGGTCCATAAGGGTTTACATCCGGGAGTTGGTTGTGGTATTATGTTCACGTAATGCCATTTAGGGAAGAGCAACTGATCACTTTAAATGTCTTGACCAAGTAGCCTAGACCCAGGATGTTAAACTCCTCATGTTATCGTTATTGTTATGTGTATTATCTTTTTAATCATTTTCAAAAATTAGGGAGAATAAAGTGGAAAATACGCCACTGCATTGACGGAATGTAGTCAGTGTATCAGGTGTGTTGTTCAGGTGTGTCAGGTGTTTGGTTCAGGTGTGATGCCCTGGGTTGACAGGTGGATCCTACGTCTTCCCTCTCCTCCCTTCCCACCCCATTGCCTCTTTAATCGGCTTTAAACTCCTGTCGTCACTATTTCCGCTCTGAAGCCGGCTGGGAGATGGAGCCGACTGTCTTTGCCGGCTGGGGAGGCGAAGAGGTTGATCTTCTGTATACTTGTGGCTGTTACGATGTATACACTCTCACCAAAAAATATTTGAACACGGGAAGCACCATTTATTTTGAAAGTTATGACTGAAGAATGTCAGAATAGCACTCCTGGTGTGTATGTGTGTCAGTAATGGTTAGTGTAGCAGACACCAGTGTAATGGCTTCACAGTGTGTCACTACACAATCAGGCACACCAACCATTCCCAGATGACAAGCTGTGTTTTGTTCGTTTTCACATCCATCGTGTCCAAGTGTTTTGAGTACATTTTGGTGAGGCAGTACATGATGCTTGATAAATTACTGCACTGTATTGTAGATGCGATCATTTGACCTCTTCAGTTTGATGACGTGTTTTAGTTCATTCATGCTGCCTCCAGACAATTTTGTTATTCCCAGGGAAGACTTTTGGAACTGGAAGGGTTAGATATGGTTAGCCTTCATTAACCCTGTCAGTACGAGACACCGTAGCTGTTTAGTGTAATGGATTGGAGGCAGCAGCTTTATACCAAAAAATACGTCACTGAAGATGTTAAATTCTTTCCTCTCCACAGCTACCATTACACCACATCACACTCAACCATCGTCTCCCACTCACCACACCACCACAGCACAAACAGCCACCAGTCACCTGTATCACCACACACATCACCGTAGCAATCATCTCCCTCACCATACACCATAACCACCACCGCAGATGCCACCTTCCTCACCACACACCACCCCACACCCATACCACACCAGCACACCATCATCACACTCAGTAACCCTCCTTACCACACACTGTCATAACTCTGGGCCATCTTCTTAACCTCCACCCTTTGTCACCATCTTTTACACACCACAACCACACCCAGTACCTCCCTTTTTAGACCACGCCACAAACGTTCCCCTCTCTCACCCTGCACACCACCACACCACACAGACACCTGCCTCAACCCACCCATCACCTCCCTCACCACACACCACACCACACCACACCACACACGTTCCTGTCCCTTCACTCACCACACACTACACCACACCACACCCATCATCTTCCTCACTACACACCAAACCACCACCAATACAAACAATCACCTCCCGTACCACACCTCACAATCTCACTCATCATCATCATCATCATCATCATCATCATCATCTACATTACAAGCACAGTACAAACTCCCAGCACCACCACACACCACACCACACCACACCCAACCTCCTTCACAACACACTGCAGCAACACCACAAACAGCCATCACGTAGTCACCTGTCTCATCACAGACCACCACAACACTCACCCGCCCTTCCCATCCCGAACACACTACACCACCATCACACTATGGACAGTCCCCTGCCTCACCACACACCACAAACAGTGCCCTTCCTCCCGTACAACGACACCACAACCACACCTTACACCTCCCACACCACACATCAACCACACCAGCATCACTCATACTCACTCTCGTAACCACCACACACCGCCAAAATAAATTCCCTCACCACACACAGCCACAACACTCAGCCATCTTCCTCATCACCATAACCACCACACTTAGTCACACTTCCTCACCTGACACCATCACCACCACCTCCACCACACCACACAAATACCTGCTATCAAGCAACCACTCCAGCACGCACCACACAACAACACTCAGACATTTTCCTCACCACAGTCACACCACAAACACTGCCACGACACCACCACTCTCAGTCACCTCCCTCATCACACAGCACACCACAGACACCACCACCACCACCACAACCATCACACTTGTCATCTTCTACCAACCACAACCACAATACATACACCCACCACCACAAACAAAGCCTTAGCACCACACTTAGTCCCCTCCACCACAAACATCCACCACCACCCAACCACATACTTCTTTCCCCACCTTTATTATTCGTTTTCTGTGTCCACCCTCCTCTCTTCCTGTTTCTCTCATCCTTCCAGTCACTTTACTACTCTTCTTCCCATTTTAGGTGGCTCAACACTGATTGTCAGGCCTAATGGTTTTCTGTAACCCAGGAAACCATTTACAATTCTGGGTGGTAACCATATAAGCAAATAACGGGGTGATGCGGTTCCTCATATGGTGTTCCTACATGTTGAAGGGTGGGGAGTCTTAAATATGGCGTCCATCCCTCCAAACCTCCTCACCCTTTCCCGCGCCTTGCTGTGGGGAGGCGCTGCCTACCGCAAGGGAACTGCACGGGACGGCCCTTCAGGAACGGTTGCTTGCCTGCGGTTAATGCTCGAATAATGTTACTCAGTAGTAATCCCTTCCAACCCCCTCCCTCACCACAAACAATGGCACAAGCCCCACACAAGAGCGCGTGTAGTAATGGAATCCTTTGAGTGTGTGAAAATGTCCTGGCGACCAATTACAGTCTAGGTAATTAAGGCGTCATTTCCGCGGCGTAAGGGAGTTTGGGCCACGGAACGCTTGCCTGTTACCTCCCTCATGTACCACACGCCACCAGTAGCCTGGCTTGGATGATTGGCACTTTCATATTACCATCTTCTGTTTTAGGGTTTCTGCCTCCTCCATCTCCTATTTCTTTTGTCCTCTCGTTTTTTTTTTTTGGGGGGGGGGGGGCGGGGGGGTACCAGTGGATCGATATTTTGCTTAACACTTCTCATTTTCTTTCATCTTTCATTGTCTCCTCATTTCCATTTTCTGCTGCTCATTCTCTTTATCTTTTTTTTTTTTTCATTCATTTAATTTTGCATCTGAATCATGTGATGAAGTCTCACAGCACTAGATATTTATTGACACTTCCATTTTTCTTTCTCTCCTCTTTCAGTGTTCTTACTCAGTCGCTCATAATGGAGTCTTTGAATTCCGGGTTTATGGTATTTCTTTCACCAGGATTTTTGTTTGGTTTTGAGAGTAGGGGATACGGGAGTCCAGGAATATGGGGGTTTGATGGCACGTTTTATGTTATTTCCCGTTATGATTCCTTCATTTCTTTTTCTCCATTTTGTTTTTCTTTTTGTCATCAGTATCGTATCGTCTGTTTCTTTCACGATTTTTTTTTTTTTTTTTAAGTTGGATATATGAAAACTTAGGAATGTATGGGGTCGTCTCTTTTGTTTCCTTCTTATCTCCATTTTCTTATGCTTCTCCTCTGTTCACTTTTTTTTTTTTTTTTGAGTAGAGGATATGACAATAGGAATTTGCAGGGTCTTATATTAGTTTTTTTGTTTTTATCAGTTTTTCTTTTGCATTCGTTTTTTCCTCTGTCTTCGCTTCTGTTCCCCCTCCTCTTTACGCTCTTTGATGACTGTGTAAATATTTTGTTTGGTTCAGATGATATAAGTTCAGCAACACCGGAATTTGGTTGTCACTCTTCCATTTTTCTTCCTCTCGCCTCGTTTTCTCACTCCGTCGCTCGTAATCCGATATGGGGGGTACGGGCTGATGGCATTTCTTTGGCGAGTATTTTTGTTTTGAGAGTTGAAGATATAGCCCTGGAATATGAGGCCTTTTTTTATGCTTTATGCTTTTTCCTCAGTTTTCCGTTATTCTCCGTCTTCCGTTATGTTTTTCCTATATCCATTTTCTATTCCTTGTCCTGGTCTTTTTTTTATTTTTACGTCTTTTCACGTAGGTTTTATTTTGTTTTTTAATTTTGTTATACTGAAGGCTGGATGTGAGGAGCCTGCTAGTACTTCTCCATCCTCAGAGTTCCTCTTCCTCCACATCAAGGGGTTTCTACCGTGCTGAATAAAATCGTGTGAAGGCAGCAAGAATGAAGTCAAGGAGTCATGGCCGTGGTTAGGGGGATCAATGAGCAGGTGTAAACAAGGTGTAAAAATCATCCAATAAAAACCGTCACGAGTGGCAGCAGCTTAATATTAATTGGTATGAGAGTTTTACCGCCCAGTTGTTTGATCTGTTGTGTAATGGGTCACTTGTTTATTTTTTATTTCCATTATTTTCCAATTAGTACGCTGCTTTGTACTTTCTCTTCACAACGATGGTGTATTTTTGTTATTCAGCTTTGGAATAGTCCACCAAGTACTGTACAACAGCGTTTAATAAAAGCTGTGTCTGACCCCTCAAGTGTAAAAAGTCTATCCTAAGGTGAATATGTTCGCCTGGAAGCAACAGCAATAAACTACTTACACGTCACTGTAGTAGTAGTTGTTGTAGCCCCACGTTCAGGTGAAACATGGACCCGGTGGACTGCAGGTTGAAGCCGCCCCTCTGCACTCCACCATTCTCGTGTCTCGATATAGGGACGTTATTGAGGGACGTTTGTATAACCAGGCAGTGGAGCCGCCTGGTTATATCGGTGCCACCACATGAAGGCGTCCCTCTCCAGCATCACGTCACCGTATTAAATGGGTTATTTGATTATCAGAGTTTTACCGCCTCGTCGTGTCATGTATTTTTATCGGGTCTTTTTTGTAGGTCTTTTATCTCCATTGTTTCCAGTCAGTACGCTGCTTTGTACGTGATGATCCGGAAATTTATATATTTACTACAAATATGGACACGATTTAAACAGCTTTTTTTCCCTTACGTAATCAAGGCTGCTGTAACGATATTTTTTTTAGCATTAAATGGCGGTACATTTTTACAGGTTTATAATGATTTATATCCTGATAACAGTTAATTGAAGCGACATAATTACTGTTTTAAATCAAGTGATACTTTTCACCTGCCTTGTACAAAGGTCCCGTCAACCCCCTCATGGTGGGCACAAGTCTAGTGTTGTATTGCAGATAACGCCAGACGATTTAATGCAGGCTAGAGTGGGTTATAGGAGCCACGGTGTTAATACTGTTGCCATTAATCCCCTAATGGTGGCCACAACTCTAGTATTTTATTGCAGTTAACAGCAGACGATTTTATTCATCTGAGAGCGAGTGTAGGAGCCCGAGAGTGTTAATCCAAGTGGCGATTAACCCGTATTTTAAGTGTTTGCTGTCTTGAAATAGTTGATAGTGGGTTGGATGAGGCCTGGAGTGGACAGTGTAGCAGGGATAGTACCAAGTGGATAGGCAAGGAGTTAAAAGGATAGTGGTGGTAAAAAAGGCTTGAAAATAACATGGTAAAAGGAAGAGGTGGACAGGAAGAGAGAGGAGAGGAAAGAGGGGGAGAGGGAGAGGGAGAGGGAAGCTGAGAAGTGAAGGTGGGAGAAGAGGAAGTGAAGGGAGGAGGTGAGGTGACAGGGGAGGGGGATGAGGATATGAAGTGAAGGGATGAGGTGAGGTGATAGAGGAGGGGGAACCAAAGACTAAGATGGTAAGGGCTGGAAGGAAGAAGAGGTGGGGGAGGTGGGGGTGAAAGGGGAAGGAGAAAGTAAGGAAGGAAGGAGAGTTGGTTGTAAAGGGAGGAGGTAAGGTCTGCAAGGGGTAGGGGAGAAGAGGGGAAAGGAGTGAGTGTAAAGGGTGGAGTGGGACCAGGGGGGTAGGAGTAGGATGTGGTGGTGGTGGTGGACACTCACATATCTCAAGGTAACAGCCTTTGGGACTCCCTCAGGTAAACACACACACACACACACACACACACTCTCTCTCTCTCTCTCTCTCTCTCTCTCTCTCTCTCTCTCTCTCCCCCTCCACTGTAGAACCAAAAACATTACATAGGTGTTAGTAAAATATATATGGGCCAGAGTGAGACTGTCTGATGGCGCTGGATGGATGATAAGTGTTTGGCAGAAAAATATTCAACCTTCAGCTTTGGATATTTTGATATTTGTGGAAGCTGGCCTGAAAAAAAAAAAAAAAAAATCTATGAATCATTTGAATATAATGTCGTGTTGGATTTTGTTCTTGCTGTTTACTTACGCCTTTGGGTGCTATAGAGGGACGCCTTCACCTGTTCACCTGGTGGCACCGACCGATATAACCAGGCGGCGGAACTGCCCGGCTACAAAAAGTTTCTCCCAACTCCCTTCCTATCCCAAAAAAGGTGGGAGAGTGATGGAGTGCAGAAAGGCAGCTTCATCCTGTAATCCACTGGGTTCACGTTCAGATGAACCTGGACCACAAACAACGATGACAACAACAACAGATGATTTTATTCTGCTTAGGTAAGCCTTCTCATATTCAAGGAATTAACCCTTTCAATACGGTGACGTGTTTTACTAATTTATTCTGGCGCTGACCAGGAGCCTACACGTGGTGGCGCTGAGTAGCCTGGGTGAAGCAGCTGCGGCATCCACCCAGGAGCCTAGCCTGCCCATATTTCCCTGCACCTCGCCGTCGAGAGGACTCTTGTCCGACCCTGGTGAAGCGCTGTGCACCACAAGGGGGCGCCGGATCCCTACACGGCATATGTACTGTACTGTACTTGTAGGACGGCCCCCCACAGAACCAGCTGCTTACCTGTGGTCGACGGGTCTGGTAGTCCAGAGAGACCGCGGTTAAGCAAGAACAAGAACGGATTTATTCTTGCTGCCTGCTTATGATTTTATTAAGTTTTGAGAGAAGTTTTGTAGTACTGAACGGGCAAATGAAGAGCGTATGTGACCCCTTCAGTTTATAAAGTATCTACAAAGCCAAACAACAGTGTGTGTTTACAAAGTATCTACAAAGCCAAACAACAGTGTGTGTTTACAAAGTATCTACAAAGCCAAACAACAGTGTGTGTTTACAAAGTATCTACAAAGCCAAACAACAGTGTGTGTTTACAAAGTATCTACAAAGCCAAACAACAGTGTGTGTTTACAAAGTATCTACAAAGCCAAACAACAGTATGTGTTTACAAAGTATCTACAAAGCCAAACAACAGTGTGTGTTTACAAAGTATCTACAAAGCCAAACAACAGTGTGTGTTTACAAAGTATCTACAAAGCCAAACAACAGTGTGTGTTTACAAAGTATCTACAAAGCCAAACAACAGTGTATGTTTACAAAGTATCTACAAAGCCAAACAACAGTGTGTGTTTACAAAGTATCTACAAAGCCAAACAACAGTGTGTGTTTACAAAGTATCTACAAAGCCAAACAACAGTGTGTGTTTACAGTGTATCAGCAAAGCTAACAACTGTGTGGTCGCTTATGGAATAAAACGAGACGAAAGTAACTGGAGTGAAAGGGTTATTGAAGGCTGAGGCAAATAACCCCTCCAGCACAACCAAATACAAAAATACTCGATGCGGGAGCTTCACCACCCATAGGTTAGTGCTCTTTGTGGGGTGTGGGGTGAGAGCGTGAGTTGGTGTGTGTGGTGTGGTGTTTGTGCGATGTAGTGTGGTGTGGTGTGCGGTGTGGTGTGGTGTGTTGTGCGATGTAGTGTGGTGTGGTGTGTTGTGCGATGTAGTGTGGTGTGGTGTGGTGTGTTGTGCGATGTAGTGTGGTGTGGTGTGCGGTGTGGTGTGGTGTGGTGTGTAATGTGGTATATAGTGTAGTGTGGTGTGGTGAGGCTGAGTGTGGTGTGGTGTGGTTTAGTGTGGTGTGGTTGTTGATCAGATCCAAACCGTCTGGCCGAGCAGACCCATCAACCGCAGCCAAAGAACCGCCTCTGCAGGGCCGTCCCGTGCAGTGAAGCGATGTTCCATTGCGGTAGACAGCGCCTCACCACAACGAGGCTCAGTGAAATGTGTGAAGGTTTGTTTCCTAGATGGACGCCGCATTTCCGCCTCAGCACCCAGTTACAGTATACAGGTGCACTATATTAAGCTCTATATCACCCCGTTATTTGGTTATATGATTACCAACCAGCACTGAATATGGTGTCCTGGGTTACAGGAAACCATTAGGTTTGTCACTCAGTGTAGAGCCACCTGAAGTGGAAAGAAGAATAATGAAAGTGACAGGGGGGAAAGGGAGAAGTAGGAAGAGAGGAGCTCAGACGTAGAAATAAAAGAATTAAGATGAAGGAAGAAGCGGGCATCACTAGCTCACTACATCAGGTGAGTGGATGATGGCCGCCAGCACCTAGCACCGGTGTGGTGTGGTGTGGACTGGAGGTTTAAGCCACCTATTGCTACAGTCCAACATCCTCTTATCAGGGGATAGGGAGGCAGCTGAGGCACGTTTGTAATTATAACCAGGCAGTTGAGTCGCTCGGTCATAGCGGTGCCACCACATGAAGGCGTCCCTCCCTACCACCAGCACTACACTAAGGGCAGGAATTAAAGTTGATGGCTTGTACACAGTGTGCTATTAATCAGTCAGAAAAAAAATCCATTGAAAAAATTAAACTCAAAAACGAAAAAAGAAAAACATGTAATGTGAGAGGGAGATGGGAGTCAAAATTTCACATACTCGTATATAGAAAGGAATATGGATATTTTAAGCTTAAAGTTGGTGAAATAAAAATATGGGAATGCTCTTTTTATAAATATGGCTTTTATCAGTGTTAGTGCTGTGTTAATGGGGATGTGTGTGTGTGTGTGTGTGTGTGTGTGTGTGTGTGTGTGTGTGTGTGTGTGATCCCAAAAATGTACGGAAAAAATAGAAATTTTTGGTTTGTCTGACGGCCATGAAACACTTTTACGTTGTCCTAGTCAATAGGAAACTTTGTTCTGGGATTAGAAGGCTCTCCGATATTACCCTTAATCCTCGTTAATGCCATTGTTATTGTTAGTATTATTATTAGTATTAAATACTTGCTGGTACTTGGCATTTCAGCTTTATATCCCTCGGGTACGATGTCGTCTCTTTCTTATTCTGTTCTTGCTCCCACCTGGGTATTGTTATTCATCTTTGGACAGGTTAATGGAGTTGTAGGAGGGAGGTACAGCATTCATTAGCACCGTCAGTACAGGGAAATCATAGTTGTAGGAGGGAGGTACAGCATTCATTAGCACCGTCAGTACAGGGAAATCATAGTTGTAGGAGGGAGATACAGCATTCATTAACACCGTCAGTACAGGGAAATCATAGTTGTAGGAGGGAGATACAGCATTCATTAGCACCGTCAGTACAGGGAAATCACAGGTTAAATAAAACCATTTGGCGGGAGTGAGACTAAAATACAACCCTCCTCCACCCAGGGTATCCTGAGGACGTCCATCATGCTCTGCTTGGAGTCTTGTCGTAGTGAAGGATTTTAATTTTTCAAGACGAAATAACACTGCACATGTCGATAACCAAGTCTCATATGTTCTGTTGTCAGGTTGTGAAGACGCAGTGAAAGAGGGAGAAGGAATGAGTTTGGTAAGCAATAACACAGGAGGCGATGTGCAGGTGACGGCTGTCAGCCACGTAATTATACACCCAGTGCTTGTGTTGTTCTCACCTTGCCCGGATTTCTTCCGTCTCTTCCATGCGGATTGTTTATGGATTCACCATATTATTAACTTTTTTTTACCATTTATATATTTCATGTCAGTAACAAGTAGACGGTTGTAATATACAGATTATAACTAAAGTTTACCGTAATATATAAGTCGCTATTAAGATGTATACAGCTTTATAAACTCACGAAAACACAGTTCATGTCTTCTTTCAGTCATTCCTCAGAGGAACCAGCCAAACTGTTTAAAGAATAGTGTGGCGTGTTACCCACTCAGTTCTTTGCGTAGATGATGATGATTAAAAATGAAGAGATATAAGTTTTATATTCCTCTCTCATATAGTTATATTAATTAAGGCCAAGAACAGACCATTTTATGCAGCTGATGGAAATCGTAACAATTAAAAGTATCAAAATTCATCTTAAGCCCACCAAGCTGATGTTTTTTTTTTTTCGTCTTAATCATTCCAGGAGCGGGCGGTTATATTCAGCTCAGTTTAGATCACTTGCCGTGACGTGGGTATAGTTCTTGTACCATAACTTGGCCAAGATTTCCGTCCTTCTCCAGCTTATTTCACATCGAACAGTGGCAGAGTAAGAAAGATAAGCCTGAATCTGCGTCCTTTCTATAGTACGTCTTCATGACTAGCATCACAGTCTCTTGGAAGAACTCGAAATTCAAGATGGAGAGATAGCAGTTTTTTCCAGGATAAATTTAAAAACAGGAGTAGTGAAGGTCATAGCTAACATAAGGTGAGTAAAATCATCTGGTGGTAAAAGATGATACATTACGTTGTGAAGGGGTTGTGCCAAGGACCAGTGTGACACACACACACACACACACACACACACACACACACACACACACACACACACACACACACACACACACACACACACACACACAGCTAATTCATGGAAGTAACAAAAAAATAGGTGATGAACCATTTCAGTTCGATTTTTTCCTATCACTTGATTTGGTATACGAGTAAAAGAGAGACTCATCGTAGTGAAAATACTCAAGACGACGAAACAGAAATAGCAGAAGCTGGTAGGAAGTGTACGGAGAGAGAGAGAGAGAGGGGGGGGGGAAGAGAGGAGTAGAGGAGGGAAGCAAGAAGCGAGGAAGGGGGGGGGGAAGAGAGGGAGGAAAAGGAGGAGGGAGAGAGAAAGAGAGCAGTTAGAAGGGGGGGAAGGAAGGGTGGGAAAGTAGGTGGGAAGGAAGATAGATGGATAGATAGTTAGACAGATGGATGGATGGATGGACTGAAAGAGAAGGAAGAGGTAGGAAGGCAGAGAGCGAGGTAAGTACGTAGGGAGAAGGAGAGAGAGAGAGAGAGAGAGAAGCAAGAAGGAGGGATTTTGATTTGATTTGTGCCCTCTTTTAAGAGGGCTAGTTTATTGGACAGCCTCCCTCATCCTGTGAGGGACGCAGCGTTATAAATTGCTACAGTTATTCAAAAGGAGAACACCACCTAGTGATGTACACCTGCCATGACGTACATAAGTTACAAGATAATGTTATATACATAATATTGGATCCTGGTAGTGGGATACATACTAGCATAGCTGATACACATTGTACAGTGTGGAAACTTAAGGTTATTGCAGTTGCCAAACTTATCTCAGTACCTTACATTATTGGTGATGAAGTAAGTGCATAAATACTGTAATCTTATAATAAGCCAAATTATAAATGTAATACCCAGTTGGCTGAATAATAGTAGGCTGATAGTATATACCAGGACATGCACACGCATATACATACACATACACAAGCATACATGTATCTGTAGAAACTTATGCACACATACATGTAGACACACACATACTCATATATGTACAAATACACACATACTCATGCATGTACACGAGTCTTTCCACATAGTTACATTGGGGAGGCGAAACCTTTATGTTTTCTTAGTATTTCTTTAACAATACCATTCTCCAGAAAATAAGTAGCCTGGTCCACAATTGTACTCAGGTTGGGGTTCCTGAAGTTCACAAGATTCGGACACTCTAGAATGTAATGATGTAGTGTATGCCCACCCGCAGTACCACATACCTTACACCTTCTTCTGTGTTCATTAACTGCTGCCCCGTGCTGCCAAGGGTGGTCGTATCCTAACCTCACTCTGGCATGAACAACTTCCTGCCACCTACTTGTGCCTGCCTTTCCATATGTGTAGGATGTTCTTAGGCCAACATTGTTATAGTAATATATTGACCTGCTTGTGTGATATTCATTCTGTCGTTTTGATATCATTATGCTTTTTTGTCTGTTTTTAATTCTTGATCTAAGCTGACGAAGGGAAAGTCCAAGATCGCAGTCTGTTTGAGTCTTTTTAGAGGCCTCCTTTGCTAGTTGGTCAGCCCTTTCATTCCCTGGCACCCCAATATGTGAAGGTACCCAAACGAACTGTACAGAGATACCTTTTCTGATTATCTGACCGACATAATTCCTTATGTCGTATACAAGATCTTGATAAGTTGAGCAGTTATTCTTAAGGGCTTGTAGGGCTGATAAACTGTCTGAAAAAATAACTGCATTGCTTCCCGTCCTTCTAATGTGCCTTAGCCCCAGCATGATAGCCACAAGCTCAGCTTGTGTCGAGGAGGCCCAGTCATGGAGCTTAACTTTGGTGTTGCATTCTTGACAGAACTGTCCACCTCGTACCACCGTCATGGCTGCTCCAGCTTCTCCAGTTTCTCAGTCCAGAGATCCGTCACAGTAAATTAAGTCAGTCTCATCGTTTTGTGTCAAAGAATTGCTCAGTTCTGAGAAAAGAGATCTTAGTACACATGTTGGCATGTCTGCTTTCCGATAGGGTAGGCTTAGTATTTTGCAGTCTATGTCTGTTTCTTCCCAGGGTGGAGTAAGCTCACCCAAGGAAACGTCAGTCTGGATGTAGTCCACGACATCATTGGCTATTATATCTCTGGCTGTTAGTGATGCCCAGTTATTACCTCTGATTTCTTCAAGGCCTAAATGATTAATTAATTCCATCTTTGGTTTTATCTCTCTCTCGTCTCTGAGTGCTTTGATTCCTATAATGGTATTAATTTCGAATACCCGATCAACTATAGAGGGCAAACCAAGTTCAAGTCTCATATTGGCAACCTTAGCAGTACGTGGGCAGCCTAGAATGATACGCAGTGCTTCATTCTGTATGGTCTCAAGCTTGGTGAGCCTATATTTACCCATGCAGGCGAGCACCGGGGCAGCATAGTCAATGAGGGACCTTATATATGCTATGTACATTGTTCGAAGAACTGCAACAGAAGCACCAAGTCCTCCCCAGGCCATTGCTTTCAGGGCTGGTAATCTAGACTTGCAAGTAGTTAACAGTGTCTGGAGTTCTTTTTCTTTACCACGGTTTCCACCTATATATACTCCCAGGTATTTATGTGTCCTAACATACTCCAATGGCCTCCCTTGCATTATGATACTTTCTTGTGGTGAAATACCACAATACATGGCTTTGGTTTTCTGAGTGGATATGACAAAGCCCAGACTATTACATACTCCTACTACGATGTTTAATGCATTTTGCATTTGCCTGTGTGTGCTTGCTTGAATGAGCACATCATCAGCATATACTAAGGTTGTTACCCCTTTTGGCAGTTTTATCATGGCAATAACATTCATTACTATATTAAAGAGGGTTGGACTTAGTACACCTCCTTGGGGAGTACCTAATTCCAGGGTCCTACAGGCAGATTTCCCACCCTGAAAGTAAACATATGCCTCCCTGTTGGTTAGATAATCTTTCGCCCATGCTAATAGTTTTCCCTTAACATCCATCTTGACTAGTTCATACAGGATAATATGCCTATTAGCTTTATCAAATGCACTTTTAAGGTCCAGGAATACTGAGAATTTTGCTGTGGTATTTGCTAAGTATGACATAATACAGGTTGTGGTATTCCTGCCCTTCAGAAACCCATTGAGATTAGGATGGAATTTATCACCAATTTTGTACAGCATTCTGTTAAGTACTATTCTTTCTAGCATTTTGCAGATGCAGGAAGTGAGTGATATAGGTCTATAAGTGTTCTGCTCAGCAGGTTTTGGGATGGGCACAATAATGGCTTTTTTCCACTGTTGAGCTAGACGGCCAGTTCGGTAGCTCAGGTTAAAAAGCTTGAGCAGTAAGTTGCCTCTAACTTTAGTAAGTGCATTTAGAATATCATATGTTATGCCATCCTCCCCTGGGGCAGTTGACTTCCCTTTCTTTATAGAGTTAAGAATTTCCCATTCAGTAATATCCACACAGGTATCATCCTGAAGGGATATGGCAGACATTATAGCGGATTCTCGTACATTATGCTCTTTATTAAGGTTGTCCTTGATGTGGTTCGGTAAACTATTATAACTTGCAGCTGTGGACCATTCATCCATTAGTTCCTCAGCTTTAGTTTGGGGATTAGGATGAGCTGCAGTTTGTTTCTTTGCTCCCTTTGCGATGTTTATTTGTTTCCAGACCTTTTGTGTGGAGGTTTCCCTATGGATATTACCCACAAACCCTATCCAGTAGTTTTCCCTTGCTTTCATTTTTGCTTCTCGGCACTGTGTTGCCATGTACTGTAGCGCTCTATAATTCTCATCACTCGGGTCTTGTCTCCACCTTCGTGAGACATTTCTCATTATTGAATTATAGTACTGAACCTGGGGGTCGTCAGTATACCATTTTTTGGTATATTTGCATTTATTATTTTTTTTTTCCCAGAGGTCTTATTTGGGAATTGTGTTCTTTTGTTTAGTAATTCTTCTATTTTGTTGGTAAGATCGGCAGTGAACATATCTAAATCAGTTATGCAATAAGTTTCGAACCAATCACCCATATCATTAATAAATGACTCCATTTTATTAGGTGGAAGGTTGAGTCTTTTCCTAGAGCCAGTACATTGTCTCTGCTTAACGTCCAGTGTAACCTTAAGAGCATAATGGTCCGACACTAGAGTATCCACCACATCCACAGAACAACCCCTGTGTGGGTCCTGAAATAGGCAAACATAGTCTAATCGGCCTCCTTTACTGTGCGTTGGCTTTTTATCTCCGACAACCCTAACGTGTTCACAGGTAGTTACATAATCAAACCATCTCTTTCCGTTTACATTACAGTTTCCTCCTACAGAGCCTAGAGCACTATGACGGGCATTGAGATCTCCTACTACCAGTGTTGGCTCTTCATGAAATGAGTTTGTGTCTAGTTTACCTTTGGGAATGTACAGGTTTACAAGGTTTAGCACATAGTTATCTAGATGGACTTTAATTCTAAGGCTTTCACATCCTTCCCCAAAGTTAGCTACCTCCAAAGTAGTGGGTATGTCTTTCTTTACATAAATTGCCAAACCTCTAACACCATTGATGCTCTCAAGAGTGTACCTTATGTAACCACCAAATCTTGGGTCGTAAGAGTTGTCGGTCCATGTCTCTTGTAAGCAGATAATGTCAATATTATTTTCAAGGGCATACTGTTGCAAATCTATGAATCGTTTTTTCAGACTGTTGATGTTCCAGTTTAACACTGTTATATTTTTCTTAACGTTCATTGAATTCATCACTGAAGCTTTTACAGGTTTCTGATATGAAATCTCTGTATTTGTGAACCATATGTACAGGCCATGTCACTTTAGCCTGACTATCAAGCGGCATGTTGGCTACTGCTTTTTTAATGTTTTTAGTTGTGAAGGTTTTAGGTACTATTGCAGCATCAAAGATTTTCTTTCTATAATTTTCTTCACCATATTCTGTAACATTCACTTTTTCACTCTCCTCTTCCACCGAGTTTTCAGTAGAACTGCTGTTACCAGTTCTAGTTAGATTTGTAACAGCAGTCAGTAGCAGGGTGATACGTTTTTCGTTTTCTATTTGTGCATCAATCAGCCGTCCTACCAAGTCCTTTAGTTCCGTAATTTCCTTTTTTAAGCCATCATCACTAGGTGCACCACACCCATGTTGTGCAGGTACACCCCTCTGTTGCTGGATCCCTCCATCACTGTGTTGTAGCCGGTTGTCCCTCAGTGACGGTCCCTCCAAGCTGCTCCCCTGAGACACTGATGTGGGGGGAACCACGCTACAGCTGTCCTCACTCCCTCTATTAATCCCCTGAGACACTGAGCTCATACCCATGGGATGTCCTCTTCTTGGAAGGAGGGCAGAAGAGGTAGGCGGCGGTGGGGGGACAGCTGCACCTGGGTTACTGCCAGAGGGAGCTGGATGTCCCCTGCTGGGAACAAAGGACTGAGCACGTGGTGGAGGGATAGCTTCACCTGTGATATTTCCTATGGGACGTCCTCTCCAGGGAATATGGGAGTGAGTAGGTAGTGTAGCAAGTGGGGGCACACCTTCATGCACACTAACTACATCATGGCTTGCCTCAGACGTACGGGACACAGAACTGACAGCATGAGGGTGAAGAGCAGTTGGGAGTGGAGGGAAGTCTTGATTTGTTAGATGATCATCCCGCCTTGGCATCTCATCAGGGACTTCTAGTTGTTGCTTTCTAGTGATGTGGTTCCTGGGCCTCCAGGAGGAGGCATTATGGCTACCTGCGCAGTTAATGCAGTAGGGTTCAACCTTTTCATTCGCTTTGATCTTATCACCGCAGATTTTGGAAGAGTGAGCATTTCCACAGAACCTACATCTGTCTTTCCCTTTACATTTCCAAGCCTTGTGGCCCCACGCACTGCACTTCAGGCAAAACGCAGGTGGTTCATCATACACGGCAATGGGGTTTTGTTGCAGGCAAGGCACAAATCTGACAGAGGATGGCACTGTACCTTCCCACAAAGCAATAACCTGGGCGGTCTCTTTCCCTCTCACAGTATTACGTCTGGCCCACCGTACCTTCTCATGGTCTGTCACCCAGTCAGTATCAATGTAAACAGGGTATCGCTTTATTATGATCTTCGTCAGCTGGCCTGTTGATCTAGACGCTTCTAATTTAACACCACTGTAGCCCTCACCTGTTGTAAGTAATGTCACTGCTTCATCCTTTTTGACGAGAAGATATGCCGAGTAACGTCCTTCCCTGTACTTTATAGTAAATTGAGGTTTCTCCTTTGATACCTGAACTACCCACTTGATGCGCTCATCATAACGCAGCTTGCAATTTTTAGGGAAGTAGAGTACCGTGAATGGTGTATCAGGCCGTGTTCCCTGCTGCTGCCTGTCTCCGCTCCCTCCGTCTTGGATTATCCGCGGTTGCCAGCCATTCATATTTCTGTCTTGTTCTGCCTCTTTTTTCTTCCTCGTTCTTCTCATATTCCTTTTGCGTGTCTTCCTTACATGTTCAGTGAAGGGTTCCTCTGCTGTGGTACCATCTCCCTGTTCATCATCACTGTCTGTATGGGAGTTCAGATCAGTGTCCGTTTCCTCCACTCCAGAGTTGTCGGCATCATCGCTGGTCCGGTGTACTATCTCCATCCCGCTCATGTCCTCCATTTCACCATTACATTTTTCCACGTCCATCATTCTAGTGTGGGGCTATACACCACATATACAGCCATGTGTGCAGTCATGAGAAGACGGTTGGTGGTGGAAGGTGCAGCCCCATGGGTCGAGTAGGTAGAGGGGGAGCGGCAGGTCAGGTCTCGGTGAACAATGACCCACCACTATCTCACGTGTACAGATTCCACCATGAAATCGCTGTTAGCTTGCACACTGCAGCGAGGATAAAAACTCAGCGAGAGGGAATAAAGGACGCAGGGAGGGGAGAAAAAGACAACAAGTGGGACAGGTAAAGGTGGGACAGGTGAGAGGGAAAGGAGAGGAGAGGTCTAGCTGTCACCTCTGACCTCTGACCTCTACGGCTTCCCGCGCGGAACTGAAGAAGGAGGGAAGGGAGCGATGTGAGAGATACGTAGGAAAGGATCAGCGGTAGGGAGAGAGGGAGGGATGAAGGAAGGGAAAGGCTACCAATCTTAATTATGTGAACAGGATGGTAGGTAGGCGGGTATTTAGGTAGGGAGGGGAAATGAAGGTAGGTAGAGAGGAAGGAGGGAGGTAGAAAGGAGGGAGGTAGGTATAGAGGGAGGGAATGAGGGAGAGCGGTAGGAAAGGAAAGGGAAAGGAGGAAACCGGGAAGGAAGTAAAGAAGGAAGGTAGGTCGGTAAGTAGGTAGGTAGAGAGGAATGAAGGAAAGAAAGGAGGAAAGAACGATGGAAGAAATAGTGTTAAAGGAGAGAGAGAAACAGAGAGGGAGGGAGAGGGGTGAGAGAGAAGTAGAAAGGAAGGTAGAGAGGGAAGGAAGGAGGAAGTTTAGTAGGGAGTCAGGGAGGGAGAGAGAGAAGGTCCCTATAGTAGGACTCGCGCACGCTCGCGGCCGTGGCGCGGCCGGCACCTGTGTACAGTGTTGCCACGTTTTCTATACCGTTCTCTCTCTCTCTCTCTCTCTCCTGGCGGGAAATGTGAGCCACCCTGAGTACTTTTGATTCTTTTATAAGTTATTTATAATTGTGCTTTCATTTGTTAATTTGGTTTTGTCATATTTAGTAGTAGATGGAGTGTCAAAGTTACTGTCTGCTGAGAGGTTTGTTACGTTACTGATTCATACACCCCGACGTAGTGGTCCAGGGGGGAGGGGAAGTGTGAAGGGGGATTTGACCTGAGACACCCAGGAGGGATTAAGAAGGGAGGAGAGGGGAAGGGGGGGCTGGATTCACCTACCACGTGGTCAGTATTAGAAGAGAGAGAGAGAGAGAGAGAGAGAGAGAGAGAGAGAGAGAGAGAAATTACGTGTATAGATATATGTGCATCAATAGGAACAATGTATATCAGTGTGTGCAGTATGTACAAAGGAACAAATGAATACAAAGAAGGCAGTGACAGACCTCTCTCTCTCTCTCTCCTCCCTCCCCCTCTCTCTCTCTCTCTCTCTCTCCTGGCGGGAAATGTGAGCCACCCTGAGTACTTTTGATTCTTTTATAAGTTATTTATAATTGTGCTTTCATTTGTTAATTTGGTTTTGTTATATTAAGTGATGCCGACAATGCATTCAATGCATGCCTCTCTCCCTCTCCCTCTCCCTCTCTCTCTCTCTCTCTTGGGACATTGAATCTCCTCATTCTCCCTTGGGACATTTATTTTAGGCCAGATGGATGTGTATTGCCACTCACAAGAATTACATGAATTATTTCTTTTACTTTGGATATTGGCATATTTCTTCTTTTTTCAGGCTCATTATCTTATATCCATAACTGTGATATTATTACCCACCCTAAAACTACGCTAAAAACCATTAAAAGTGACTACAATATCTTTTAGCAACACTGTACAATATTTGTGCCATGTTTCTGTGGTACTGTATAAATATTTTATGCATAATAAGATTACTGTTGATTCATCCATCAAAATACACAAGTGTAAGTTTTATTCATCTGAATTTATCGAATTTGTGATGCCTTGTACATAAATAGCTTCCGTTTCACATCGCAAGTTGGGGAAACGTGGCACCATTGCCCACAGGTGCAGGCCACACCCCCGCCGCAAACAGGCGGGAATCCGACTATAGTCTTATATACAGGGTGTCCCGGGACGTGACGTACTTACTTCAGAAAGGGATTGGAGTAAAATGCTACATCAACATGGGTCCAAGTGTCAGCCGTTACGGAGCTACAGTTACTGATGGCTTTTTGGGGGAAACTGGTCTGCCTCGTAATTAACCCATAAGGTTATTAGGGAAACTGGTCTGCCTCGTAATTAACCCATAAGGTCATCAGGGAAACTGGTCTGCCTCGTAATTAACCCATAAGGTTATCAGGGAAACTGGTCTGCCTCGTAATTAACCCATAAGGTCATCAGGGAAACTGGTCTGCCTCGTAATTAACCCATAAGGTCATCAGGGAAACTGGTCTGCCTCGTAATTAACCCATAAGGTCATCAGGGAAACTGGTCTGCCTCGTAATTAACCCATAAGGTCATCAGGGAAACTGGTCTGCCTCGTAATTAACCCATAAGGTCATCAGTAACTGTAGCCCCACAACGGTTGAGAATTGGACCCATGTTGATATAGCATTTTTAAAAGTCAAACTCAGGCCAAGAATCACCTGAAGTTTGTACGTCAAGTCCCTGGATACCCTGTATGGGAATCATGAAGGATGAAAATTAGGAAAGAAGGAAGGAAGGACGGAAGAAGGAAAGAAAGAAAAGGAAGAAGGTGTTGAAAGGAAAGGAAAGATAAGTCCAGTAGGAAAAAAGATGAGGAAGGAAAGGAGAGCGAGAAAGAGAGAGAGGGAGGAAGGAAGGGTGAAAGAGAGACGGAAAGAAGAGGAAAAGAAAGAAGGAAGGAAGGTCAGTTGGAAAGGAAGTAGGAAGGAAAGAAGTGAGTGAGGGATGAAGGAAAAGTGAGGTAAGGTCGTGGAGTGTTATATATGTGACACGTTGGGAGACAAACAGGACCCATCTACTTGCTTCTTACCTGAGAGAGAGAGAGAGAGAGAGAGAGAGAGAGAGAGAGAGAGAGAGAGAGAGAGAGAGAGAGAGACTCACCACTAGTCAACAGCCAACACTGCTTCAGTATGAGGTATTTCCAGAGTTTAATAAAATCCTGTGCAGGTAGTAAGAATAAACTGCCAGAGGACGTGAGGGTGCTGAAGGAAGCGTACACAGGTGTCGTTCGTGTACACAGGTTGTGTACGTACACGCCTGCCGCTTGGTAAATAAACACCACTTTAAGCATAAGATTGGATACACCGGGGTCACCTGCCACCCTGACCAGGTATGTATAAAGGGTCTTAGCCTCCTCATGGTGGACACAAGTCTAGGAGTCTCTGCCAACCAACATTCTAGTATAATGAGCCAGTTAACACCAGACGATTTTATTCAGCTAAGAGTGAGTTATAAGGACTTAGTGTTAATGCCTGCCACATTAGCCCTCTGATGATGGGGACAACTCTAGTATAGTGTTGTAGGTAACGCCATACGATTTTATTCATCTGAGAGTCATAGGGGCTTGAGTATTAACACTGGTACCATTAACCCTGTCATGAGGAAGTATTTTGCACTTCCTATGTTTTTTTCCTGATGACAAAAAAATCATATGCAGTTAGTAAGAATGAAATATCAAAGTTTTATCGAGGTTGTGAAAAGGTTACCTGAATATTGTACAGAGAAGTTTTGATAAGAGTGATTATTAACGCAAATCATATTGTTTGGTCTTACCATTGCACTTCAGCCTCTTCAGTCCGATGATGTCTTTCTCGTTATTCGTGCTGCCTTCAGACGATGTTATTCTTCTTTGGGAGAGAACCCATGTTTTGAACTGGATAGTGACGGTTTTTGAACTATTACTACCTTTTGTCTCACCACAGCTGAACAAAATCGTCTGGAATTAGGAGAAAAAAAATCTTCAAAACATTCGATGCGGGAGTCTCAGGGCCCTTCAGTTAATGCCCTTGGTGTGGTGTGGTGTGGTGTGGTGTGAGAGGGTGATTTTGTGTGGTGTGGTGTGAGAGTCGTGTGCTGTGGTGTGGTGTGAGGGTGATTCTGTGTGGTGTGGTGTGAAAGAGTCGTGTGCCGTGGTGTGGTGTGAGGGTGATTCTGTGTGGTGTGGTGTGAGAGTCGTGTGCTGTGGTGTGGTGTGAGAGTCGTGTGCTGTGGTGTGGTGTGAGGGTGATTCTGTGTGGTGTGGTGTGAGAGTCGTGTGCTGTGGTGTGGTGTGAGGGTGATTCTGTGTGGTGTGGTGTGAGAGTCGTGTGCTGTGGTGTGGTGTGAGGGTGATTCTGTGTGGTGTGGTGTGAGAGTCGTGTGCTGTGGTGTGGTGTGAGAGTCGTGTGCTGTGGTGTGGTGTGAGGGTGATTCTGTGTGGTGTGGTGTGAAAGAGTCGTGTGCCGTGGTGTGGTGTGAGGGTGATTCTGTGTGGTGTGGTGTGAGAGTCGTGTGCTGTGGTGTGGTGTGAGAGTCGTGTGCTGTGGTGTGGTGTGAGAGTCGTGTCTGTGGTGTGGTGTGGTGTAGCTTCGCTAGAGTTGCTGAAGTCTACGGGAGTGAAACTGTTAGTGTCAGAAAATCGTTAGTGCATAAGTGTTGTCAGAAAGTCGTCAGTACGAGACAGACGGACGGAGCCGCTCCCAGAGATGGTTCCATATCTAAAGCTTATGTTACATTCTCTGACATACGGGGTTTACCTGCACACTAGAGAGGCAGCTGTACAGTATGAGTGAGGCTGGAATAACATATATAAACAGTCTTATACTCAGCTTAAGCTCAGGAAAGTTTATGAATACTGCACCTGGTTGCATTCTTGCCTTGCATTCCTTTGGCGTTCTGGGGGTCAATATTGCACATTGCAGGGCCTGTATTGTGCATGGTATAGCAGACGCCATTGTAGCTCTTACTTACACGGGTATTTTTGTACACTGTACTTTATGTTACCCTTTTAGTCCGAACAAGTCATAATTTGTTCATAGTTTGGACACCACCACACTGTTTTATTCAGCATAACCCATCAGTGTCCAGGCTTCCTGTGTGGCTGGTATTGCTGCACGGGTATTCAGCACACCGCCTTCCGCCTATGAGCTCAGCCGCGAAGCTCAGAGGTCCGTACCCTGGGGTGGCCGCCTGTAATAACTTATGAAAATGCCTAATTCCGTCTCTTTTCAAGGACTGTGGACACAGTGAGGTAAGGAAGGTGTTGTAAGTGGAAGGGTTAAATCCACCACAACAAAACAGAAAAACTGTCCAAGCTGAATGAAATGGACTGAAGATAGCTAGAATTTAGTGAAGATGACGACCCCTAAGCGTAATAGTGTTACTGGGTTGTTTACCTGACGTAGTGTAAGGCGTGTAGGGAACAACGTACCTGATAATGATGTTAGTTTTGGCTCACTGACCCTCAACACCAGAGTTGTTTAATCTCGGGTCCTTTCGGTCTGTTGTCCACTACCATACCACTTTGTATTTTTTCGTCTGTTTGTCTCTGTATGTATTATGTAAGTGTATGTGTTGTGTATATATGTATGCACGTGTGTATGTATGTATGTTGTATTATGTATATACTGTATGTCCGCTCCACTATCTTTGTTTTTATTACTATTACTATTACCAACACTGTGACCACCACCACCACACTGCCACTACCATCACCATGACTACCATGACCATCTCCATATTCATTACCACCAATACCACCACTACTATCACTGCCACCACCATTACCATCATCATCATCACCACACTACCATCACTGTTTTCATCTTTGTTATCACCAGCAGCACCATCACTATCCTGCTGCCACAACCACCACCACCACCATCACAGCTGCAACTACCACCACCACCACAGCAACAACTACCGCCACCACCACCACCACCACAGCAACAAGTACCACCACCACCACCACCACCACCACTACAGTCAAAATAAAGTTAGAAATTGTGTTATCGCGTAGGTGAGAAGAAATTGATTTTGGCTCGTGTTTGTGTTTGTTTGTGCTTCCTTTTGAATACGTGTGTGTGTGTGTGTGTGTGTGTGTGTGTGTGTGTGTGTGTGTGTGTGTGTATTTCTGGGCACGCGTGTTTATGTGGAGGTGTTTATAATAGATTATGTGTATTGAGCGAGAGAGAGAGAGAGAGAGAGAGAGAGAGAGAGCTGACATTTATAGTACGACAATATTTACTATATGAGAGTTAATCCCTTCACTATGCTGACACACCGTATTGTTACAGTCAAATCTCACAGCGACCAAACAAGTATATTTAGCTTTACAAAGAACACTTATACTGAATGGCTTAATGAAGGTTGTGTCTAACCCCTCCTGTTGCCAGAATTTGACCTATGATAAATAAATCGTCTGGTGGTGGCAACAACATAATGAATAAAGGCTTTCTATCAACCCCTTCAGGACAAGGATAAGTGATACAGCGACGGAGGATTATGTTTAAAACCATACTGGCATTTTATGGCAAACTTAACAGTAGTTATCTGGCGTGTATAAGAATTATGTTTGTGTATTTAATTATTATATTATTATTATTAGTAGTAGTAGTAGTAGTAGTAATAGTAGTAGTATAATTATTATTATTACCTTGCCTCAAGGACAGAGAAAGTAGAGTACAGAATCCTCCCGTGCCTTTTGTTCTTCCTGCAAAAAGAGTCCCTCGTCGTAACGAAGATTTGCTTTTTTTTTTTTTTTTTTTATAGAAAAGACATAGAAATTATATATCCATGTCCGTTTTTCGTTCTGAATAAAAAAAATCTTCTCTCATAACTAATACTTGTTTTTGCAGGATGGTCAAGGATACGCCGAACAAAAATCTTGTCATGTTTCTTGTTCAGCCTATAAAAACATTCCCATCGGAGCTTTCTTGTTTCTGCAGGGGTAGACCGAGGATGGGATGGAGGGATGGGCTAGACATATATGAGTGAGGGTGGTGTGGGTTGGAAATGGTAGCCTGATGGCAGAGAATATGGTGACATGGTGGAGGTTCATTTATAGCCATCCCTTCCGAGATAAGTTCGTCTGGTTGTACATAAATAGATAAAACAGGAAGAACTAGCAAAGCAAAGTACTGGAATCTTACTTTTGTTTTTTTTTCCCCGACCCTGGGCAAAGTCTTCAGGGCCCATCCCAAGCCCAGCAATCCTCCTACACACCTCCACATTTCACCACTTAGGCGCTCACACCCACTGTCCACATTGAATACATGCAGGACTGGTGTGCTCGTGTTAGCGGGGGTATTTTTACGACATGTCGCCGGGTCTTTTGGTAGGTAAGTAAAGTCTGCTTTTTATGAAAATCAAATCCTTAAGCGGTTCCCTGCCACACCTGGGATTCGAGCCTGGATCATTAGGACAGCAGGCCGCCTCTCTTTCTTTGTAGCTTATTTCCCGTAAGTTAATGGCATAATAAGATAATATTACGGTTGTACATCCTTTCCATAACACTACTTCGCGACTAGGATCATATTTTGGTATTAATCTGCAGTTACAACTCAGCATTCAGGATGGAGAGATGGTGATTTTAGGCCAAGTTAGAGCAAGAAGGGTATGCCAGTGAGCGGGTATATTGCCGTCACAGGTGAGATGGGTCGATATATATAATATTATATTAGTGTTCATCAGTTATTATTACACTATATACTGTAAGTTCTCCTCTAAGTCGATAGGGAGTTCTGTGTCGTGTTCCGCAAATACTAATAACGCTCTTGTGTTTTACAGATAAAAAAAATCTAAGCTTATTTTTGTGTTCTTGGGGTGTTCGTTATGTTGTTTATGTGCGCTGCAGGGATAAATATTTGTCTTGTGTTCTTTAAGTGTATCATTGTTGCTTTCGTGTTGTGGGAGGTATTTATGATTTTGTTCGTGTGTTTTGTAAATATTAACATTCTTCCCGTGTTTTGAAGGTTAATAACATTGTGGTGTATGTATGTTATATTCTGCTGTTCTTCACATACTAATAATGTTCTCTTGTTCTGCAGGTATGTAAGCCGTGAGAGGAATAGCAGAACATACGTCGCATCTACAGACACACGTAAGTTAACAGTATGACTTCTCTCTCTCTCTCTCTCTCTCTCTCTCACACACACACACACACACACACACACACACACACACACACACACAACACACACACACACAGCTGCCCTTCTCTCCTCTCCCCCATCTCTTACACTTTCGCTGCACATTCACCCACTCAAATTTTCTCTAGTTCTCTCTCTCTCTCTCTCTCTTCCTCTCCTCCTCCCCCGTCCTTCTCGTCTTACCTTTACTCTCTCTCTTTCTCGTTTTTTTTTCCTTCCTCCCATCCTCCTACTCTTACTTGGTGTTCTCTCTCTCTCTCTCTCTCTCTCTCTCTCTCAATTGATTACACGTAGCACCGCCCGCCACACACCACAACCACACCACCACACACTCAGAAATAAGCCACAATAATATCCAAACAGTACTACTACATTAACCCCACACACACACACACACACACACACACACACACACACACACACACACACACACACAGGTAAGGGAGCCGGTTCAAGGTCCCTCGAGTGTATTTGCCCATTTAGGGTGCAGAAATTGCCCGCAGACCAAAGCCACCCCTGAAGAGAGAGAGAGAGAGAGAGAGAGAGAGAGACTCTTATTCTACGTGCGGTTTAGCTGTTGCCGTGGAGGCATGTTTGGGGTGGTGTTTGGATACATAGACTTCTGTGTACAGCTTGTTTTTCCCGTGTGGTTGTTATTGTGTGTGTGTGTGTGTGTGTGTGTGTGTGTGTGTGTGTGTGTGTGTGTGTGTGTGTGAGGGGAGTGTGGTTGGGTAGGCGAGGGTTTCAAACACCTAACCAAACCCCAAGCCCAACCATTTACCATCAACACCAACAACAACCATACCGAACATCACAACCTGCCACTTCTCACAACCACACCAGTACATCATCACCTTTCCACTTTCTCACGTTATACCCCAGCCTCCACAACCCCACCAAATCACACCCCAGCCCCACGGCAACCCCTGAGGGCAGTGTCTGGTGGTGGGCTGGGTGTGTGGGTGTTTATTGTAAGTTGCTGGCAGTCACCACCCTGGGTCTTCATGTTTATTTTATGTCAGCCCACACCAACTACACTGCCCAGTCCACCTTCATGACTCACCGTGTACGTGTCTCCTGCTGCCTGACAAACACTGATGGTGTGACCTGTAAAACTAAAGCCAGCAGTGCAACAACACTACATTTGTTCTGAGTGCAACCCATTTTTTCTTGCAAACGAGAAAGAACCAAAGGCTGAGAATATAACCTGTTTTCAGTGAAGGTTAAACAAACTCATGAATCGGTCATTTCGAGATGCCCGGACAGGTTGCTGTGGCAACTTAAGGCAGTCAATTAGGGAAACAAGTTAAACTGACTTTGCCATGTGACTCTGACCTCTGACCTACCATTCTCACAATCAGTAAGTCAGCCTGTTGTCAACGCTGGCACTAAGTTTGGTCCAAGTCAGATCAAAACTGTAATAGTTTTGTTTGCACACAGACACACGGATACAACTTTGACCTTGACCCGTGAGCTTGACCCCTAGACTGTTTTACAAACCGAATCATTATATTCTTGTCTCACCGTCAGTCCTTTCACGATGTTTGGTGTAAGTCAGATGATGGCTGTTTTAGTTGACCTTGCTAGTTCACATTTGGATATTGCCCTGTGACCTTGACCTCTGACCTGTAGCCCTCAAAAACAGTTGGTTAACCCCTTAGATAAACCTTAACCCTTCCACCAACTTGTGTTAACATTGAATTAAATCTGTTTGAATTTTCTTCACACACACACACACACACACACACACACACACACACACACACACACACACACACACCAGGTATTAATGTTGGTAATCAAGGGCAGGTGAGTTGGTAGCCTCTGTAAATGAAAGGAGAGTCGACAGGGACGTACGAAAATGTTTAACACGAGAATATGTAGGAAATAGGCCGGAAGGGTGGAGGGAGAGAGAGAGAGAGAGAGAGAGAGAGAGGCAGCAAGGGCGCCGAATGGGAGTAGAGATGGAGGGCGAGAGATGAATAAATGATGAAGAGGAAGAGAAGGATTGGGGAAGGGAGAGAGAGAGAGAGAGAGAGAGAGAGAGAGAGAGAGAGAGAGAGAGAGCGTGCATTCCAGCCTCACATTTTCTTTTGACATTCAGTTGCCAGACTCTCTCTCTCTCTCTCTGCCAGTCAGCGGCATGGGGACACAGTTATTACGTCATCCCTGCATCATTTTCTGACCTTAACACACAATATGTTGGCAGTATTTGCATCTCTGTGTCCTGAGTGCAGCGTCGGATAGAATTGAAAGTTTTATTATTATTATTATTTTTTTTAATTTTTACATGGGCGGTTAACCCTTTCATGGATTCTTGGACTCGTATATCGGGTAACGTGAGACGATTTTCTTGATTGGAAGTGAGTATAGGAGGCTGAGAGTGTTGATATTTGTAGTATCAATCCACTCATCGTTGGGACAACTCTAGTATTGTACTCCATCTAACGCCAGACGATTTTATTCAGCTGAGATTGAGTCATAGGTGCCTGAGAGTGTTAATGCTTGCTGGTGTCTTTCTCTGAGCATAAAAGTGAGAATTTGTTGGGGAATATTTGTATCTTTGTAACAGTTTGAGTTCCATGTAGAAATGAACGTTTTAAGAGTATTTGTGCATGAGGTTCAAAAATCTGCGCATTGTGTGTGTGTGTGTGTGTGTGTGTGTGTGTGTGTGTGTGTGTGTGTAAAGGACTACAAATTTTGAAGAGGTGATACTAATGGATAGGCCTCCGGTTATATTACTGTTCATTGTGTCCTCTGCAAAAACATGACTGAGAATTTATTAACGAATATTTGCGTGTTTTTGTCCTGGCTCGAAATGGAAGATTTTAAGAGTTTAGGTTGGGTTTGTCATGTTGTGAGTATTGGAATATGTGTGTTTAGAGTGTGAGTAAAGGCGTCCCTCGTCAAGTGTTAAGTGTAGCATCAGGGAATGGGTAGCAGGAAGAGAGTGAAATGGGGCTTGGCCGGCCCTTAGAATTTTACATAACCCAGTATTTAACCAGAAATGAATTTGTAGTTGTGGAAACAGCCTCAGGCGACCTGGTACAGCTTCTGGGATAAATTTCACCCAACATATGTCTTGCTCGGGGTTGAGGCGAATCCCCCTGCAAAGATTCATGTTCCTAAGCGCCGTGGTTTAGTCGTGAAAATAAGGGCGGAGAGAAGGATGGGTAACTAGAAGGATAGATAAGTCTTCCTTTAGTAACAACATGCATTTATGTATTGTCATTAATTATACATAATGTTTTTTGTTTATTGGTATCATTTGTCCCATCAGCCCGAGGACGTCATGCATATATTAGCTGCTACCAAACGATGTCATTCAGCTGAGGAGAGAGATTTGCAAGGGTTAGATGGTGATGAATAGGATGATGTTTATGGATTGTACCTCACCCCATCTTTACCTGAGGAAAAGGGTTGGGAAGGTGATGAAGGTGGTGATGATGATGATGATGATGGTGACAGCCTAGTTTGTTAACGTTCATATTATTTATCCTTGTTTCTGGATCTTGTCTTCCCCGTTTTTAGGTTTGGGAAAAGGGTGATGATGATGATAATATCGGTGATGATGATGATGATGATGACATATAATTATCACTGGCCACCTTGTTCGTTCATGAGGGGATGGTTTTCTCAGAGCAGCAGCGACGTACACCCATACTGGCGTCAGGTGGGGCACTAAGGCTGCCGTGGCCATGATCTCGTCAGGGCTTCCATAAGTTCCGCTCATCTTACCCTAGAGTCAAGTCACTTTTACCCTATATTTCTGTGTTTTACCCTAAACAGTTGGCAGCGTTGACTTCGATTTTATATATATATATATATATATATATATATATATATATATATATATATATATATATATTGTTACGGTTGCGCCAGCCCGGGGCTATTACAAAAAAGACAACAAGTCAGCCTTAGATGATCGGCCTCCACTGCGTTGCAAAAATAACGCAGACCCCGGCACTGACACTCCGCAAACTTGAGAAAAAAACTGCGCCACGGAAAGGTACTCACTCAAGAACGCAACACTCTGTACTTTGATAGCAAACGGAACAGCCTACCTATAGATCCAGCCTACTATCGTCACTACCGGAAGTAATACCGCCCGAGACAGTATACAGGAACACCTCCCACTTACTTCCGGTGGTGACGACTTTCTACTTAACCCGTGTCCAAGGGGGAACGCAGTTAACGGCTCACGATAGTTCTCACTAGCCTTGTGCAAGTAGATGGGATTGAACTGTGTAGGGGTTAGGGGTGTGTGTGTATGTACGTGTGTTGGGGAACGTTAATTAAGGCAGCGAGAGGACTACGGTGAGCCAGACTGGCCCTCCAAAGACAACAAGGTCACAAAAACAAAATAAAATAACTACTTTCCTCAGTCAGCAACAAAAGAATAAAAATAAACGTAAATGAAAACGCCAGCTCGGCATAAAAATGACTGGGGAGAGAGAGAGAGTGCACAAGCACCCGACACTAAAGCTGGCTGGGAAGACACTGACAAAGGCTGGCTCCTGTGCGGCCAAGCGCGAACACATGAATCAAATTAATTAATAAGAACTTAAATTCGTGCCCCTCTCTCTCTCTACAATGAATTGGTACTTCAAATGCAAGCAAAACATCATTAA
Organism: Coenobita brevimanus; assembly: GCF_032717465.1. Taxonomy (NCBI): domain Eukaryota; kingdom Metazoa; phylum Arthropoda; class Malacostraca; order Decapoda; family Coenobitidae; genus Coenobita; species Coenobita brevimanus. The sequence continues at coordinate 3,479,378 of NC_137060.1, forward strand.
ATATACTGGTAGCTCACACACGACAATCAAAATAATCAAATGCATCTCAGCATGGTATTAAATAAAATTGCCCTCAGTGGCAGGAACGAAAGAAACAAAAGAACTTGTAACACTCGCTAATGTAAAATCCGCGAATGACACGGATACATACTGCATAATCCCCCTAGCCCAGCTGTAACGGCTGCACCCGTGGGAACGGAAAGGCGGACAGCGTAACAATATATATATATATATATATATATATATATATATATATATATATATATATATATAAAGAAAAAGGCAAATTGGATGAAAAATGTAAAGAGCTCCATAGTTTTTATTTAAAGAAAAAAAACAATTTACATAAGAAAAAGGCACTCTGGATGAAGTATGTAAAGAATTCCATTAGAAACCCATTTCTGGTTTAATCGGAACACACATCTGAGCCAGTCCCACCCAACCGTTTCGGAATTAATCGTGGTGCGCAATTTGAAATTTTAGTTTTGTGTTCATTTCTACTGTATAATAGGTTTGCCTAATATTCTTAATTTTCAACTGATTGTGATACATATTTTGTTTGCATTTTGGCTAAAAATTACCCTAAAATTACCCCATGCTATGCAGTACCCTAAACACTACCCTAGAAGGGGTCTGATTACCCTAGTTTAGGGTATTTTACCCTAAAATGGAAGCCCTGGATCTCGTATTTATATACTTGGAGTTGGGAAGATGGTTACCGTACGATGATAATGATGAAAAATAGTTGTTCCACTTTTGTATCATGTGCTGTCTTGTTTGTGGATATTATTTACCCATATTTAGGTGGACAAGATGGTCAGATGATGCTGTTTATGCATCCTGTGTGTTGATTAGCATGATGAGGATTGGCCTCATATTTATAGGTTCTGTCTAACCCGTATTTACTCGTACGTGGCATAATGAGGATACTACTCCCGCTTTTGTACTTTGTCTTTGTTTTTGTATTCCACCTCGCCTCGTAAAAGTTAGTAGGTAGATGGTTACCATCGTGCCGGGAGGTACTGCCATGGGAGTGATGTGGGGTCAAGACCCGGTTGCTGGCCTTGCACAACACTCCCAGGCGGGGAACTCAGCCACATTTACCAAGTCATCGAAGTCCTGGCTGAGACTGCTAGTCATACGTATCTCCTATACACAGCTCGTCCTCTTGGGAGTTACGTCTCCTCCATTTCCCTGCGCCACGCCATATTAAAAGACCATGTTCCAACTCTAGCAAGGCACTGTCTGCCACGGGAAGGCAGATGTTTGCTGGCGATCGATGGGTCTGCTCGGCCAGACAGACCGGGGTAGAGCAGTAACAACAATATTAACAACAACGTCACCTGGTCTTTAGGTGTGGACAGAAGAGTGTAGATATTGATGATGAAGGATAAGATCAGTCATCACCCCTACTCCCTCTGATCCACGAGGATGGCAATGTCAGAGCAGCAGCGTGACGTACCCCCCCCGGCGTGTGGTGTGGCACTAACTCTCCCGCTGGCCGTGATCTCTTTTTATAGCCCCACACAGCACCCACACCGAATTCCAGCACCACTTAACCCTATTCGGTGCACCCCGTATCATTTTTGATACGCCCTAACTAATTTTTGCCAACAAACTCTAGTTTGTAAGCAATGCATGGTCTCACGATTATTTTCTTGTTAAATTACTGGAAACACAACAAAATAGTGATTCTGAGCGAAAAAACTGGGTTGAAACGAGCGTTTTCTCTAAAATTAACGATTTTTCCCCGTGGAGAGCGCTAAACAAAAAGAAAACGCTCGAAGATGAGTGAAATATCTGGGACCTTAGCCTACGCTAGCCTAACGGGCATCAACACAGCTTCCAGACGTACGATACGTTTCCTATTTTCATTAAAACTACTTTATTTTCTATGTATTATTCATTGTTCATACTTTATGACTCCTCATACCTAGTGAAATAGTTATTTCATTCACTAATTTTATTATCTATGTATTATTCATTGTTTTTCTCTATGACTCCTCATACCCAATGAAATGGTTGTTCGTACACATACACACAGATACACACATGTGCATTGTATTGTGCACACAGATACACACACGTGCATTGTAATGTGCACACACACACACACACACACACACAAACCTCGCGGCTCTCGTGTAGGCGTGCTGGACGACGGTTAGTTAGGCATTAATTAGGGGACGGGGTGGATGTGCCGACGGACGTAGTCATTGCTTTTATTTTCGACTATGTTGACGACCCAGTCGAAGATTACTTGGAAGAGGTAGTTGGCGATGATGATGATGATGACCTTGCCTTGGATAGAGTAGCTGAGGGCGACGATGTAGATGATGATCAGAATGTTGACAAAATGAAGAAGAGTGGGTACCACTCAGAAACAGAAAGCCACTGGTGAAAAATAGATTAATCAGTTCTTTGGACCAGTGCTTGAACAAACATAATTATGACGAATTTGTCCTGCCACACGAGCTCAGGGAATATACCTGCATTTTAGAGAAACCCCAGAGAAAATTAGATATCGGTAAGTCAATAATATGGACCAATCATACAGAAGGTAGGCCTGTTGAGAAGGTATTGCCTAGTGAAGGATGTTTTGTTAGGAGAGGCAAGGTCAGCTAATACAGAAATAATGGCATGGGAGTTGTTTATAACATCTAATATGATTGATGGTATTGTAACCCATGCTAACACAAGGCATAATTACCGAAATTTCTAATACTGACTGCTGAAATACCAACACACGTCAAGATGACTGATGCCATAGAATTGAAAAGCTTTTTTGGCCTGCTCTATCCAAGAGGTTTGTTGGGACAAAATAAATATTGCTATAATCGTCTCTTCATGGAAGGGTTTGGTCACCCAATATTTGAAGCCGTCATGTCAGTAAAACGATTTGGTTTCTTACATGCCGACATAACTTTTAACAACATTGATACCAGACACCAGAGATGGGTACACGATCAACATTGATACCAGACACCAGAGATGGGTACACGATCAACACTGATACCAGACACCAGAGATGGGTACACGATCGGTTTGCAGCAATCAGGGAGCTTTTTGAACAGTTCAGTAATTGTTGTTGCTCAGTGTTAGAGCCAGGTGCCTTCTTGACCACTGATGAAACGTTGTATGGGTGCAGAACACAAATAGGGTTCAGACTACAATAAGAGCAAACCCGTACTCTACGGCCTCCAATATAAATCTATTAATGCTGTTAGATATCCATTTACCTTTAGGACAGCTGTATATTCAGGTAAACCTGGAGAGCCAGGACCACACTACATACGCGGTACAGTCCCAACAGTGAAAGCTCTGGTAAGTCAGTTACAAGACTCAGTCGACCTTAGAGGTAGGATTATTAGCCTGGATAGATTGTACACCAGTATAGAGTTGCTGGAGTGGCTTCAAATACAAGGTATCTCAGCCTTAGGTACTATAGATTCTACTAGGAAAGGCATACCACCAGAGATAGTCACAGAAAGGGAAGATAGGTCATACCAAGTTTACTGGAAGAAACACGGGGAGGAAATGACACTGAATCCTATGTAACACCCACCAAAAGCAAAGGTAAGAAAGATGTGTTACTTCTGAGCACAGTTTCCCCTATATTAGGCATTCCAAGGATGATTTGAAAAAAATATATATATATATATATATATATATATATATATATATATTGTATGATTTCACTAAAGGAGGCACTGACATTATGGATCAGAGAATAAGTTTTCATACAGTACACACTAAATCTAGAAGATGGACAGTGAATGCCCTTGGCTACATTGTCAACACTGCCAGAGTAAATTCACAGACAATTTATTCGTTATATAATAATCAGGACCCAAGAAAAATTGCTTCAATCTCCTATGGCTGGCAGTTAGTGAAGGCATTGTGTAATCTGCAAATTGAAAGAAGAAAAGTTCAGGCTTGTGGTCTGACCAGGAATACAATAGCTAAGATGAATCTGATGCTCGGACAGGGAGATGTAGAGGAGGCCGTCCCAGAAGTAACACATGAGAATAGGTCAGGCAAGCAGCACAAGTGTCATTCATGCCTGGAGTCTCTTTATGGTCCAGGATACACTCAGAATCGCCCCAAAGCAAAATCGTCCACGAAACAATGTCAAGTATGTCACAAGCACACCTGTGATCAGAATTGAAATAAAGTATGTATGAAATGCTATAGTAACATGCCCAATCAGTGAAAGTCTTGTTTTGGAAATTAAGAATGAATATGCATGTCTGTGAATATAGATTATGACTGAGTTTACGTTATATACGGATTATATTTTTGTTTAAAAATTTCCTTATATGATAGATGTAGAGATACGGAAGGTGAGGATCTTGCAGCATAAGAATCCTCCGGCTTACTTATATTAGTTGTAAGTGTAGAGTAAAAAGGATGTTCGAGTGCGTAGGATCAAATACCGCCGGAAAATACATAGGAGCATAGGCATGGATAGCCCCAAGTTAACGGTTACTACTCTTTCGACCTGTGACGGGCTGTGGGTCACTGAGGGCCCTGTTAGTTAATTGGCACCCGGGATCTTTTTTACTTACCAGGGGTCGATGCAACAGGGGGTGGATCAGCTGAAATGAAGCATGGTCTCGCAGTGTAGAGAAGGAGCTGGGGCCTGATTGCTGTCTCCCTTGAAAGCGCCAGGCAAGGCTCTGGACCTAACCCCTCATATCCACACTGTGCCTGTGCATTACCCAGGGAACAGCTTGTTCTCCGGTTACAAGAGATATAGGGTTTAACCAGGAAGCTACAGGCTGCTCTAAGCGATTCAGTAATCCAAAGACTGGCACGTTTCCTGGTTAACAGTCTACTCGTAAGAATTTAATGGTGATCCAGCATGTACGGAGCTTTGGCTGGCAGCTGCATTTTCTCGTGGTGACTACTAACAGAGGATCAAGGGACTGACTTCTGGAGAGACTGACTGGCTGACCGACAAAGGTCTCAGTGATAGGCTAGTGATTGACCAGTGGGAAATTACTAATAAACTGACATCAGAAGGACAGTCTACTGACTAATTTGTCGGTATTTTGGGACTGATTGCCCCACTGAATAACCATTGATTTATACTGTATACTGATGATGTTTTGGGTATAACTATTCATAATTGAATATTTGTTATTGCATTGCTCTGAATACTCCTTGGGGCGTGGCATGAGCAGATAGAGCTACCGTGCCCTTTGAATAATTGGTTATAACTAAATATTTCTCTGTGCCCTTCAATTTTAATTTGCAGTACTCAGATTTAGAAATACCTATATAATATATTGGTGACAACAGATTCAGCCTTCTCAAGGACCTCCTTCAGCTGTAAGGAGTGAGAAGCAGGTAGACCTTTATTATAGAACAGAGGGGCAGGCAGAATAGGAGGTAGGTAAGGCACAAGGCTGTTGATGTGGAATTTTGCAATTATTATGCAATATGTATGCCTTTTCAAGCATTTATCTCCCGTACATCTACCGCCTTCTGCCTTATCTACCTCCTGTACTCCCCGGCCCTTTCTCACTCGCCATCCATTTGTATGATAAAGGTCTACCTGTTTCTCACTCCTTAGTTATACGTGAAGTGGGTCCATGAGAAGGTCGAGTCTGTTTTGTTCTCAACGAATAGATTATATTTCACACACCAACACAATCCTCACAAACCACCACAGACCTCACACACGAGCACAGTCCTCACTCACCAACCCAGTCCTCACACACCAACGCAATCGTCACACACCAACACAGTCCTCACACACCACCAGTCCTCACACTACCACTGTCCTCACTCATCAACACAATCCTCACACACCACCACAGTCCTCACACACCAACACAGTCCTCACGCACCAACTCAGTCCTCACCCCACACGTGTAAAATTAATAAGAATAATCTTTTACTTCTATAAATTCATTATTATATAGTTGTAATGACATTTGAAAAATAAATAACTACTTTCTAAAGGGAGGAGGTTGGGGAAAGTGGTTGGTGGGATACATGGCGAGTTGGGTCCTCGTCCCGTATCCAGGTTACACACTTTTTGAGTGTGGCTGAAACTCGCGTAGCTAAATATTATATTCAGTCATTAGAAAGAAATATATGGTAGTATTCTCATCATCATCATTATGAACTTTCCATTTTTAGTCCACAGCAGGACTGGACTCTTCACTTAGGGAGGTTTTAGTCAGGAAGCCCTAACCCACGGCCCTGCACAGTTGTTGACTTTATACACGGGTTTTATTCGCTCCTGTGTAGAGCACAGCTGTCATGTGTGGGGAGGCTTCACACACAGTTCTTCTCAACAGGATGGAGTCGGAGACTTTTCGTCTCATTAACTTTCCTCTTACTGGCTCCCTTCAACCTCTGTCTCTTCGCGGCACTGTTGCATCAGTCTCTTTTCTATCGCCACTTCAATGGTCACTGCTCCTCTGAACTGTCTGCTTGCATCCCTCCACCACCACAGCAGGCACGCAGCACCCGTCTTAGCAACAAACTCAGCCCTTTTCTGTCCAACTCTTTAATGCAAGAGTTAACCGTTGCTCCAGTCATTCATGTATGCAACAGGTCAACTCTGGAATTGTCTCCATGTTTTTTTTTTTTTTTACTGCCTACGGTCTCCAGTCTTTCATACACAGTGTGTCCAGGCATCTCGAAATGAACTGATCTTGAATTTGGCTCTGCTGTCGTTTTTTTCTTGGAGGGAGCAATTTGCAGGTCCTGCCCTTTGGTTCCTTCTTTCTTGCATAAAAAAAAAAATACTCGCATGTATAACCAGGTATTATTTACATGCTTACATTATTAGATTTCCTTGACTAATAGCTACCTCTCCATCAACTAGTCTACCTAGTAGTAAATCCACTGAAAGTGGGTTTAGGAGTTATGAAGGTGAGGAAGAAAGAGAGTATTAGCGGTGGCGAGTGAGAGAGATGGTGGTGAGAAAAAAGCGGTGGTAGTGAGACGGAGAGTATGGTAGAAGGGAATATAGTGGTGTGTGTGAGGGTGATGGAGGGAGGGAAGGTGGTGGTGAGGAAGATGGGAGGTGGTGAGTGTGAGGGAGGAAGGGTGGTGATGATGATGAGGAAGATGTGTAAGCTATCAACTTCCATGATATGGACGGTGTGTGTGTGAGAGACAACAGTAAACGGTTTATTGATACTGCAGCCCTCAGACTGAAAATATAGCCTACGGCTTTGATATATGGCGAACATGATAAGCGTTGGTGAATGGTAAAATATTTTATCATTTGATATTTACATTAATTTTAAATTTGATAATAGTTAAACGTGTGTATGTGTGTGTGTGTGTGTGTTTCAGTGCGCGCGGGTGCGGTACGATATGTTTGGCGGCGCTTGCCTTGCAACGGCGCCGACGTGTTCGAATGCGTTCCTTTCACTTCGTCAAACCAATAATATTACTCAAGATTCTTTTCTCGATACTAGGGTCGTAAGTGTGGGAAATCGCCAAGGGTTGCACCGAATAGGGTTAAAGGGCCAGTCGTCCTTACTTTTTTCCGTAATGGTTTTTCTCTGCTTTACTTCCCTATTTTCCGTTTTTACTTGCTAGGCAATAGGTCTTCTTTTTCATTTATATTTCCTTATTTTCTAGAACGTTCGATGGTGGCTGTGTCAACCCTGCTCTTTTCTTGTATACTTCTCTTGTGGTCCGTATTTTTCTGTATTTTATTATTTTTTCTTGAACGTGGCTGGCTGGAAGGACTCTCGCTCAGTACATTTTTTCCCATACAGGTGTCCTTCTTTTTGTCTCTCTCTCCGTCTGTCTGGCTATTTATTTTCTTCAGCTTGTCTCTTTTTCTCTCAATATTTAATGGAATGTGGCTGGATGGGTGAATGCTCTCTCTCTCTCTCTCTCTCTCTCTCTCTCTCTCTCTCTCTCTCTCACACACATTCATTCATTCCCATAAATAGATAGGTAGATAGATATAGACTGGTAGGTAGATAGAAGACAAATATAATGTATTTATTTATACATACGGTAATACATGTGGCTTAATGTCTTTTTCTGTCCCTCTCCCTATCCGTCTATTTTTGTTTACACACACACACACACACACACACACACACACACACACACACACACACACACACACACAAAACCACCCTCCTTCCTTTGTTCTTCCTACCTTTTTTCTTTCCACACACTCCCACATAAACCCACTCTCATCCACACTGACACATCCACCCTCTCTAACATCCAGCCACCTTCCTCCCTTCTTTCCATTCTACCTTTCATCTATACACACTCATCCACATACACACACACATTCACCCTCTCTCACATACAGCCACCATTCTCCTTTCGTTCCTTCCTACCTTTCAGCTTTCCACACTCTTACACATTCATCCAACAGTCATACATCCACCCTCTCTCAGCACCCCACCTTCCCCCACGTGCCTTTATAAGCTGCAACGTAATACATTCGTGCTTCCCTGCGCCTGAGTGCCCCAGTATTGGTGACCAGCACTGCGTATGGTCCACCTCAGCCTTCCTCTATTTCCTGTGTACCATCACTACCCCTTGCATCCGTTGTACATTTGTTTTGGACAGGTTGGGTGTTCATGAATTCTTTTGTGTAAGTTGAAGGATAGTGTGTTTTAGAATAGAATTATTATAAGAGACTATTTTTTGTCCCTTTGTTGTCTATTGATTTTGTAAATGCTTTCCTTTGTTCATGAAAGTAAAGGGATATTCTGTTTTAGTACTGAGTCATTATGTCATTTTTTATTTTGCAATCTTCTGTACACTAGTTTTGAGTGCTTAAGTAATAATATGTTAATTTGAGGCCAGGTAGCAAAAAGACATATTCTTTTTTACTAGTAGGTTTGCCAGCTACTAACGGTATATGTATGTGAATTCTCTTCTTTCTTCGAGACTTATATCTGATTTTTTTAAATGCTACAAAGTAATTAAAAGAAATGCACATTATTTTTAGTGATCTTTTGGTAATTACTACAGAGAATTTTTGTTTTCATAATTTCTGTCTTTGGCAGACGTAACCCAAACGCAGATATTAACAGGGATGCTGTGCTGTTGTATGTGGGTATAATTGTCCCTGTTAGAATTACAATGGCACCTCTCAGTCGCCCTCGCGTTTCTCTGTTTCCTGTCTCTCCCTGCCTTTCATTTCCCCTTTGGTTTACTGGTTTTGAAAGCTGTTGTGTTCATCAGTTCTTTTGTTTTTATATATTATACCTGTAACAGCGATATTGGTTTAGTGTATAATTCTTCGTATCTGAGTAACTTTGTCACTAAAATTAATAGTTTGTTTTGTCTTGACTATGCTGTATAATTCTTGTCAGTGATAATGATGATACTACTACTACTACTACTACTACTACTACTACTACTACTAATAATAATAATAATAATAATAGCACCATTGATAATAAATTTCATGTTCTTAATAACATTATTATTTATTTTTATTGTTCGAGTTAGTTTTTTTTTTTTCTTTGTGGATATTGTTACAGTACCGTAGTTCGTGTTCCCTTCTCGTTGTCCATCCGGCTTACCCACCCCGGTGTCAGTGTATTTCTTTTATTTACCATTTTGTTAAGCCTCTCTCTCTCTCTCTCTCTCTCTCTCTCTCTGTCACCTGTACGTCACTTTCAGTCACTAATTATCGCATGGTATTGTCTCGCAGAACGTGCAGCTCATCCTCCTACCTCTGTTCTTATTTTATAGGTTATAAAGTTACTCTGTTTCTGTCTGAGGTGTTTTTATCTCAGCCATTCCTGTCATCATCATCATCACCACCTCCATCATCAT
>NC_137060.1:3491669-3511765 GCF_032717465.1 Coenobita brevimanus
AAGAACTAAATAGAAATCACGTCATCGTAGTGAAGGTTAGAATAATGATGATAATTATGCTAAAAAAAAAAATCACGGCTCTACATCCCTCCTTAGCACTTCTTCGTGACCAGCATTCTATTCAAGCGTCGGTATATTGTTACACCTCAGTATTGAAGATGGAGGAATGGCAGTTTTCGGTTAAGTCAGAATAAAAAGAATATAGTTGTCATAATTAAGGTCACTAAATAAATAGAACAGTTAGCGTGGAGTCCGAAGAAGGTACAGGCGCTGCATAAAGTATCAGTGCTGGAGAGGGAGCCTTCTCCTTGTCTTATTCTAGTACTGTTGTTTAGTCACACTCTTGTAGGAGGTGCCTAGCATGGGCCAACTGTCCTATTGCAGTTATCCTCTCTTCTTATGTTGTTATGTGGTGGCAACGATATAAACAGGCGGCGCCACTGCCTAGCTATAGAAATAAACCTCACTTCCCTGTCATCCCCTTTAAAGAGGATGGTGGAGTGCAGGAGACGGGCAAGTTCAGCCTGCAGTCCACCGGGTTCACACTGAGATAAAGCTGGGGCCACAAAAACAGCTTGGGTGATCCCTGGTTTGACAGTGGCTGTTGTTTCCTGGTAAGGCCAATATTTCTGAATCGTACAGACACAGACACAAGGATCTTGCCAAAGTCTGACGAATACATAGCGGAAAAATCGAACCATCTGAAACAAGCACTAATAGAGACAGGGTTTTCAGTGTATTTCGTCAGTTGTCAATTTTCATCAGACGAACTGGTAAGATAGTTGTTTGTTTGACTGTGGAGTGTATTTCATTGGCTGGACAAAGTTCCTTCTTTAAGTTGTATTAATAGTGACAGAAGGCACACACCTGAGTGGAAATGACTGGCAAATATATTCACACCTTTCAACTGTTTTTAAATACATAAGGATGGGACAGGAAAGACAGGGCACCTTTCTGGAGTGATTGTAAATATATTTTTTCTTTTCCCTTTTGGTTATAGTGAGTGGATGGTTTAGAGAAAGTAAAATATAAAGCTAAAACATTCTTTATTTCTTGGCGTAACAAACAGTACAGTTATGTGTATTGGTCTGAAGTTGTGTATTTACTTCTGTGAAGTATCTTGGTGCCACATACTCCCGCTCAGGTGGTAACACTGTCAGGTCGCCGCCCGGAAGGTCTTGAAGACCTATCCTAAGTGGCATGGGAGGCTTCGTAGCGATTTATTTTGCACATTGTACTTCAGTATAATCTTACATGCCGCTGATGCAATCCCTGTTGATACTAAAGCGACAGAAGCAATACATAAGTGAGTGTTAAAGCGTAATATGCATAATAAATCGCACAGGAAGATCTGCTACGAAGCCTGCCATGGCAGCCAGAATAGGGTGGTTGGTTGCACACGCCTGCTGTGGTGTAAACGCTGGCGGGTCTCTGCTGTGTCCTCGGTAGATGGTGGTGCCACATGGTGCAGAGAATGTCTTGGTCGTAACAATACCGGGCTCGGGGGGTGTTCGCTCACCGTACCTTCGTCTCAGATCTCACGCTCTTGTTCCCGCCACTCACAAGAATCTGAACAGAAAGTGTATTGATTAGTGTCGAAGGAAATGAGTTTTGCGTATAGTAATTATCCTCACTTGATGTGTTCATTATTGCAGTGCTTAATGGGAAGGATGAGGTGATGGTAGTAGGGTCTGTTGAACGAAGAGGAAATGTGTGTGTGTGTCGGGGTGGGGGGTGTATGTATGATGAGTATTGGTGGGTGGAGGAAGAGAAGGGTCGGTGTGGGTCGGAAGGGGAAGGGTTGAAAGGGAACGGAGGATAGTGAAAGGTGGGATGTGGAGGAACAAGATGAAGTATGGAATAAGGGGAAGAACTTAGACGAAGAGGCAGGTGTGGGTAGTTAATGGAGGAGGATGAGAGAAGGGAATAGGGAGATGAAATGGGCTAAGGGAGAGGGAGGCAGTGAGGTGGGTAGGAAAAGGAAGAGGAGGGGTGAAATAATAGGTCGGAAGAGTGAAGTGTGGGGGAAGGGAGCTGGGGATGAGGAGGTGGAGGTGGGGAAAGAAGAGAGAGAAGTTAGGTTGTGTACTGTTCAAAAATAATTTGTTGATAATTGGTAAACCTGTATGAAAAGTGCATTGAAAATTACCGATTATATACAGTGCCACCACATGAAGGCGTCCCTCCCCTGTCTTTCTGAGTAGGTAGTCTGAGCATTTTATATAAACTTGTGAAATGGACGAGCTGTGGAGCTGTGGAACAAAAGAAGAAGGCATATAGTGAATGGTTAGCGAGTAGAGGTAGGGGAGAAGATGAGAGAGAGAAGAGAGAGGTATATGTGAGCAGGAGAAGAGAGGTTAAGAGACTGGTGAAGGAGAGTAAGAAGAAAGTGGATGAAGAGTTTGGGAGGAATCCGAGTGTGAAATGGAGGGAGAGTAAGAAATTGTTTTAAAAGGAGGTAAAGAAAGTAAGGCAGTGTGAAAGGGGAAATAGTAGGGGAGTGAATGATTAGATTGTTGGTGGAGAAGAGAGAGAAATTGAGGAGATGGAAGGAGCACTTCGAGGATTTGTTGAATGTAGAGAGTGAGAGCAGTGCGAATATAAGTGGTTGGGGAATGGCTGGGAGATGAAGAGATGAGAGGAGGGAGGAAGAGATCAGTAAGGCGGAAGTAGTGGAAGCGATGAAGAAGATTAAGTTGGGAAAGGCCCCAGGAATTGATGGAGTGTGTGGTGAAATGCTTAGGTATGGGGGTGAGATGGTTGTGGAGTGGATATGGAAGTTGTGTAGATTGGCTTGGGAAGAGGGAAGAGTTCCAGAGGACTAGAAATCAGGTATAATTGTTCCTTTATACAAAGGAAAAGGGGAGAGAGAAGTATTTGGTAACCATAGGGGTATTTGCCTTCTTAGTGTGACTGGTAAAATATGTGGTAGAATACTCATTGATAGGGTTAGGCATATGACAGAGGAGCTAGTTGGAGAAGAACAAGGGGGATTTAGGAAGGGAAAAGGGTGTGTAGATCAGATATTTGTTCTATGATGTTTAGTGGAGAAGTATCAGATAAGGGAAGGAAAGTGTATGCTGCCTTCATGGACTTGGAGAAAGCTTATGACAGAATTGATAGGCAATGTATGTGGAAGGTATTAAGAATATATGGAGTGGAGGGGAAATTGTTGAGTGCTGTGAAGAGTATGTACGAGGGAGCCAGGGCTACGGTGCGAGTGGATGGTGAGCTGAGTGAGTTCTTTGATCTCAATGTGGGACTGAAACAGTGTTGTGTGACGTCTCCATGGCTGTTTAATATATACATGGATGGGGTTGTAAAGGAGGTGCAAGGTAGGGCAGTGGATGTGGGGGTGGCTCTAATGAATGAGGGTGAGATTTGGAAGATTCCGGTGTTGCTGTTTGCTGATGATACAGTATTGTTGAGTGAAGATGAATGGGAGTTGCAAGGTTTGGTGAATGAATTTGGGACAGTGTGTAGGAGGAGGAATCTGAAAGTTAATGTAAACAAAAGTAAAGTTATGGTGTTTGAGAGGAATTAAGTCACAGAGTGTGCAGTGAGGTTGGATGATGAGGATATGGAGAATGTGAGTGCATTCAAGTACTTGGTAGTGTGATGAGTAAGGATGGAACTTTGGGGGATGAAGTGCATGAAAGGGTACAGCAGGGAAGGAAGGCTGTTGGTACACTGAAAGCAGTGATGAGAAATAGGGAGGTGAGTATGGAAGTTAAGAAGTCACTGCATGATAGTATTGTGATCCCTACCCTGACGTATGGAAGCGAGGCGTGCACCTTGCAAGAGGGGAACAAGTCAAGAGTGAGAGCAGTGGAAATGAGTTACTTGAGAGGAGCATGTGGAGTGACATGGAGGGACAGGTTGACGAATGAAGAAGTGAAGGAACGTTGTGGGGTGGATGTGAATGTGGTTGAGAAGATTAGGAAAAATACACTGAGGTGGTGTGGACATGTGAAGAGAATGGAGAATGAAAGACTGACTAAGAGGGTGTATGTAGGTGAGGTGGAGGGAGGGAGAGGGAGGGGTAGACCGAGGATGAGGTGGAGGGATGGAGTTGAGAGGTATATGAGGGAGGGGGGGGGTGAGTTAGGAGGAGGGTAGTCAAATGGTGGGTGACAGAGCAACTTGGAGGCGTTTTGTTTGCGGCCACCCTTTGCGGGATTAGGGCGTCGGGCTATAGATAGATAGATAGATAGTGAAATGGACAGCAGGGGGAGCAGATGACAGAGTTTGATGAATGTGTGTGTGTGTGTGTGTGTGTGTGTGTATGTGTGTGTGTGTGTGTAGAAGGTTGATAGACATGTACAGTCATGGACAAATAAGCCTGGACACTCAGGGGCTGAGCTGATAGTTTCTTTTTTCCTTTTCGATTTTTCCACTAAATCTTCGTCCATATGAACAGTACCCCCCCATCCCCTTCCTTCCCTCACCTCCTCTCCGTCCTACCCATATGACCCGGGAAGGCGGGTCATTCCCAGGGGACACGTGGACACTCCTCACCTCTCTCTCTCTCTCTCTCTGTGCAATTATTATCATGACTTTCATGACTACTGGCATGATCTGAATCGGAAAGTAAAGATGAGAAGAAATATAGTGGAGTCTTTGGCGAAAATGGTGGCATCTCTCTCTTTTTCTCTTTCTCTCTCTCTCAAACTAAACACTTGCTTCCATCCTTTCTTCTCCCCCTCCTCCCTCCCCATCTATCATCTCTCTCTCTCTCTCTCTCTCTCTCTCTCTCTCTCTCTCTCTCTCTCTCTCTCTCTCTCTCAATCTAAACCCTTGCTTCCATCCTTTCTTCTCCCCCTCATCCCTCCCCCATCTACCATCTCTCTGTCTGTCTTATATGTATATTTATATATATATATATATATATATATATATATATGTGTGTGTGTGTGTGTGTGTGTGTGTGTGTGTGTGTGTGTGTGTGTGTGTGTGTGTGTGTGTGTGTGTGTGTGTGTGTGTGTGTGTGTGTGTGTGTGTGTGTGTGTGTGTGTGTGTGTGTGTGTGTGTGTGTGTGTGTGTGTGTGTGTGTGTGTGCGTGCCATTATTATCATAACGAATGGCATGCTGTGAATTGGAAAGTAAAGATGAGGAGAATTGGCGAAAATGGTGGCAGAAGGGAGTAGGCAAGTATGAAGGTGGACGTTAATTGGCCCGCAGGGAAATAATGACAGTTCCACATGCTGACGTCTCGAGAGGATTTCCTGCAGTTGTTCCCTCTAAATATGTTCCAGTGTTTTAATTTGTAATGCTTATATCACAGTAAAGGCATACTTTGCACTGACATTATTATTCACTCCTACAGTTTATATATATATAGAGAGAGAGAGATGGAGGGACAAGTGGTCACTCCTCACTTTTCTCTCTCTCTCTCTCTCTCTCTCTCTCTCTCTCTCGTATGCAGATCCAAAATCAGCAGGAGATGCCTCGCATGGGCCAACCAGCCTACTGGAGTTGTTTTCTTTAAATATATTCCTAAGTTTTATTTTATAATACTTATATCACAATAATAAAGGCATACTTTGCACTGACATTACTATTCACTTCTACGGAATCTTGAAAGAGAGAGAGAGAGAGAGAGAGAGAGAGAGAGAGAGAGAGAGAGAGAGAGAGAACAGCTGCGTATACGAAGAATGAAGATGAGCTTATGTGTGTGTGTGTGTGTGTGTGTGTGTGTTAGAGTAGCCGTAGGGAAGAGGGAGGGATGGGTTGTGATCGGAAAAATGTAGGGAGTTGCTTGTGTCAAGGATGCGCGCGCACACACACACACACACACACGGTTCAAGGTAGGCGGATTAGCGAACTGGCGTGTATGGGGGCAGGGAAGAGGGGAGGGGGAGTGCAGCCTGGCAGGTGCTATGAAGAGAGGGTAAACGGGATGGGGGGTGGGGGGGATGGGGGAAAGGAGTCGTGAACGAAGAGTGACGGACAAGACAGGGGAAAAGAGAAAATATTACATTTGCCTCGCCTCACCTGTCCAGGTTTCTCTGTCCATGACTGTACAGAAGATGTAAATAACCAAAATATTCGAAGACAAAAGCGTAAAATTAAACAAAGACTAAATGCACGTGCATGAGAGTGCTCAGACTGGCATGTCGAGCTCTCAGCTAGTCCTGAGTTGTGATTAAATCATGGAAAGGTGACATTTGGCACCTGTTGATATTATGATTTTGAACCATATAATCGCTCGACAGCTACAAAGTCATCTGGAATAGGCAAACACGGAACAGAAAGATTTTGCAAGAGTGAGGAAAAGATAAATTAAGGAAGTTGTGAAGAAGTAGAGTGATGACACACAGTGAAGGTGACGTTGATCCAAGACTGTGACATACCTGGTGTAGGTGTCGTTGCCCTCCAGGCCTGTATCTGATGCTGGAGGCTGGGCAGGCGTGTGAAGGAGTCCTTGGTGAGCGGGGTGCGGGTGAAGGGACACTGGCAAGAAGTCAGCAACAACCTCAGCAGTGTGGCCTCGTCCACGGTCTGACCACAGGCTACCAGCAGCACCGGCCTCTCCATCACGGCCTGCGTCACGCTGTCTATAAATTGCTGTGGGTAGCCCTTACAGCGCTCCTCCTCAGCCTTGACCTGCGGCAGGTGTCGCAGCGGCCACCACAGGGTGGACGAATGATGTCGCAGCAGCTCCAGAGAATGACTGTGGCCATGGCGTAGCGCAGAACACACCGACGGGCTGTCCTCGAACTTCACAATGGCTTGTAATATAACATCGATTTTGATCAGGATCTTAGTACAGCAGTAGGGAAAACTTGGCTGCAGTACGAGGAGTGCCGTCGTGATGGTGGTGGTGATGTTGGCGAAGGCGTCTGCAGCCACCCCTGCCAGGCCGCTACAGTTGTATGCTGTCATGTTGCATCCAAAGAGCATCAGTTCATGCACCAGATCCAGTAACACTTCAAGGGAAACTAATGAATTAGTAGCATTCAAACAGCCGGATGCAATTTTTGATTCTACTAACGCAGCTGCTTTGCTGACTTTTTCAATAACTTGGGCCAACCATTTGGCCTCCACGTTCACTGTCAAACAACGGATCTGAAGGATGGCCTTGGAATATACGCCGTTGAGATGGCCACTGTGGTTGAGATTCCTAAGCACACGAACCAAAGCCTGCCCCAGACTTGGCTCTGAATGTCGCACCACCAGACGTTCTACATCCAGGTAGCGAGTCAGTTGCATCAGTCCAGAGGCAGTCATGCTTCCCAGCTCAACATTGTTCTTATGAACGTGTCCCCAAATCTGAATAAAGAAAAGCATTTCCAGTCTAAGGTGAGGGTCAGGACATAAATGAGGATTGGCGAAGACTTTAATTATCCAGCCTGTTATGGCCGGGTGTGCCTTGTACAGTGTGCTTTGTGGCATGTTGGGCTGCCACGGCTTCACCAGCATCAACACTGTCTCGACACTCTGTTGCCACAGCCCCGTCACACTCACGTCGCGGCTTGCTAACCCCTCCAACGCGAGACTGGCAAGAAACAACCTTCCAATCATCATAGCACGTGGTTGGGTCCTGTACAGTTTGTATAATGACAGGAAGACAGTTTTCAGGGCACGCTGAAAACGTACTTCACTTTGGGGGGAAATTAATTCATCCCTGAGGGTGAAGGACGTAAGGAAGGTTTTTATGGGAGCCTCCATTAGTGCGGGAGTAGTACCGACCAAGACAACCTTCCCTCAACCGCTCACGAGAAACACTGACCTGGGGTGTGGTTGGTTGGTTGGTTGGATAATTTCCCCACAACATGGTGGGGAACGGGCAAACAGGAGAACCCGTCAGGGAAAAATGCAGAAACGGCTCCAATGAAGGAGCAAAGCACGGACAGCAGACTGGCAGACAGGGCAAGGGCGGCAGAGGAAGGGAACGAGGCGATGGTGGAGACAACAGCCCGATGACCGACGAGGCAAGGGGGAAAGAGCGGTAGACTGCACGGCGCCGGATAATAGGGGCGCCGGCAAGCTCAGGTGGATCACCAAACGACTCGATGGTGGTTGGCGACCGGTTGCTCAGATGTTTATAGAGGACAGAGAGGGACGAGAGCTTGGTGAACGAAACGGCGCCGATGGTAAGGGCGCCGAAGCTCAGGATCAAAGCGTCTCGACTCCGCCCTCAACCCCCATTCACTCGCTCCAGCTCTCCACAGCAGCAGGTGGATGCACAAGGGTCAGGCCCGGTCCAGGTGATTACGAGGGCACAACCCCGGTCAAGGTATTGGCGGAGGGAGGGTGGTCGGCCAGGTATATGGGGCGGACGAGCCTCAACCTCCTGGTGGGCTGACCAGGGCACTCCCTTAGATAGAGGACAGGCCCGTCCCTCGGCTGAAACGACTGCAGTGGAGAGCTGGTCCCGCCGGGAACAGCGGTGGAGGTGTTGCCTCGGCGAGAGGTGGGCTGCGAGACCTGTTTTTTTTTTTTCTTTTCTTTTTTTTTTCTATCAACCATTGGGGCCGAAGCCCCTGGTTATTAAGGCCGGATATATATATGTATATACATTTAAACATATATATATACATAAACACACACACACACACACACACACACACACACACACACACACACACACACACACACACACTTCCATGCATACATACAGACACACTTTCATGCAAACGTACATATATATAATAATTTTTTTTTTCCTTGGTTTTATATTTTTTATACCTTATAAAGACAAACTAATCTAAAGACCCTAAAACTAATCACCTAACAGACAAATCGCTAACCTATACTTAATCCTACAGAGACAAATAGCTAGACCTACACTAATGGTAAAAATACCTCGACTAACAGAACACCATCGACTGCAGATATGTAATGCCTTTCTACATGACATACCTGCACTCATCACCTGGTGACTGTCAGTCGAGGCACAACCTAATATAGGGGACATCAATATATGAAAGGGAACCAGACGCCTCAGGAACATTTCCATATACGTCAGCTGTCGTCCTTAATTAGAATAACTTAAGCAAGATAGTATATTGTATTTACATAATTTGTACAAAAAGTGAAGAACATCGCCCAGCAGATGCGGTGTGACTTATTGGGGTTTATATAGGGCAGTGTGAGGGAGGGGGGAGGGGAGGGAAGGAGGGTATGACGTCACGACCTGTACAGTTGCGAGCAGATGACT
The DNA here is from genome assembly GCF_032717465.1 of Coenobita brevimanus. Lineage (NCBI taxonomy): Eukaryota > Metazoa > Arthropoda > Malacostraca > Decapoda > Coenobitidae > Coenobita > Coenobita brevimanus. Next base: position 3,500,833 of record NC_137060.1, read on the forward strand.
CGAGGCCACCTAGTCCACCAACATGTTGGTGTTTTGTCTGGCAACAGTGGTAGCTGTGAACTTGACAGAGATTCAGTCAGTTGTTCGGGCGAAACAAACCCAGTGATAATTTGTCAATGTGCAGTTCTAACTGGTCTGCAATCAATACCATGCAAGTAAACGTATTATACTGATAATGATTAACGTGTCATACACGTGGTAGATATATTTATAACCACAGTATTACAACACAGGCATCCAAATAGTGGTGCGTTCATTCATGTGAGACACACGGGTATCGGTAGTGATTTATTTCGTTGGACTGTCGTCGTGAACCAAACAACCTTTACCAGCTTTCAAGAGATATGCCGTAGGGTTATCAGCTTCTCCGTAACCTAGCATTATTATCACAAAAAACACCGTCATGCCAGTCATCCTTCACCGTTAACCTCACTTTCATCGACCTCTGACTCCAAAGCAGGTGGGACAGTTAAAGGTTCACACCACAGTAGGCGAAACAAGGGGTGGGGGGTATGGGAGTTATATGGAGGGTGGTGGGTGAGGAAGGGCGGGACCGTGATCTAAGTAGGGGAGGTCAGTCAGACAGCGTGCCGCGTGAGCCTTCATGACGTCACATCAGGCCTTTGGCGAGCGGGTTCAGCTTGTCCCATTCCATGCATGAATGAATGAATAGGGACACCATGATCTAGACACCACAGCATCAAGCCCGGGGAGAGAGAGAGGGAGAGACAGACAGACAGAGAGAGAGGGAATGAATGAATGAATATAATATACACCAGGAATGATGGCTGTATTTTATCACACTAATAAATGCTGAAAATTGCATTGATTTATTCATTTATCCGTCTAAGAGCCATCATAAACGTTGCTCGCGTTATTATTTATCGGGAAGAGAGAGAGAGAGAGAGTTTGAGAGATAGATTGATAGTTAGATAGATAGAGAGACAGATAGATAGATAGGTAGGGAGATGAGTGTGAATGTGATCGAATGTGTATTTGTGTGTGAAGGTTTTTGTTATTTTGTTATTTTCTTTTCCTTTGTGGTATCGCTACCCCACCGTGGTGGGAAGGTGCGATTAAGTATAACACAAAAAATATAGATAGATAGATAGGAGAAACATATATTAAGTCCTGCTGTGAAATGTTACAGGCGGATGATAATGTGATTTATTGATATACTGACTATGGTTATGGTAAATGGTTATAAAGACATAAAATACTGTATACGGTAGGAGAGATGAAGCTATGAATGAAGCAGTGTGGTTGAACATCAGATAGCGTGCCCAGGCTGACGCCAGCCAGCCAGCCTTGAGAGCAAGGATTGGGAAGGCAGTGGGACGTGTGTGACGTCATGCAGGCGGGGATTCCCCACTGTCTGGCTGACCTCCCCTACTTAGATCATGGGCGGGACGAGGTGGGACGTGTGATGGGAGGGGGTGGGGAGGAGGCACGTGGTTGGCTGCGGTATTTAACGTATATGAGATTAGAGGTTGTAATAGGTTTGTTTTGACATAGAAAACCAACGTTTCCTTAATATTTGAATGATAAAGTCGAACGATTACTCTCTATAAATGTTTATCATCATGAACGGGTCAACTAGTTCCACCCCCCCATACGTGACGTCACGTGGTGCCTACGTCACAAACCAAGGTGGTGATGGAGCTTCACACTCGGGATACCCGTGTGTCTCACGTGAATGAACGCACCACTATTTGGATGCCTGTGTTGTAATACTATTGTTATAAATATATTTACCATGTATTTAACACGTTAATCATTATCAGTATAATTACGTTTACTTGCATGGTATTGATTGGAGACCAGTTAGAACTGCACATTGACAAATTATCACTGGGTTTGTTTCGCCCAAACAGCTGACTGAATCTCGGTCAAGTTCACAGCTACCACTGTTGCCAGACAAAACACCAACATGTTGGTGGACTAGGTGGCCTCGAGTCATCTGCTCGCAACTGTACAGGTCACGGCCCCTACACTTACCCACACACAGGGTCTTCACTCATCCACGCATTCTCATCTTGCTTCTTGATACATGATGAACTGGATATCTTTTGACGAATTGGCCACAGCTGGGTATTTAAGTCACTTCTATAAAATGTGGCAGATATGATCAGTTATCGTATTTTCCCACATAGGCTATATTGGGTACCCATTATTTGGCATATGATAATTATGAAAAAAATTGGTGTTTAATTTACTAAATCATGTTTAACATCAACCAAATTGTGAGGGAAGATAATTTTGCATTAACCTAATTGAAGTGGAAATACACGAATATACTAATCTTGTACCACATCCTTGCATTCACTAGTAGCCGATCAGCTGTTTTTTGTTGTCATCTGCTGATGCGGTCAGCGTGATGCAATCGCTCCGTGCTGCACGTGTGTGCATATCTAACCCACAGAGTGCTTTGTTTGTTCTTTGTTTATGATGTGTTTATGATAATGCACACTCATGTGTGTGCATTATTGAAATCTTAAATAATAATTAGTAAGGCCATCAAATGATTTTCTTCTGATTGTTTAGTGGCTTTGGTACCAGTCACCACATCCCGTAGGCCTGCCTCACACCATCACCTGCGTGGTATAACGCGTAGCCTGATTTTGGACACATATATTAGAAGAAAAAAGTGTGCATATTATGGCGGAGAATCTTTCTATCTGTCTATTGCCAGACGCCTCAATCCCGTAAGGGATGACTGCAAACAAATCGCCTCCATGTCGCCGTGTCCAGCACCATTTCACTGCCCTGGTCCCAGGTCACCCCCCCCCCCTATCATATCCCTCTCTACTCCATCCATCCATCTCATCCTCGGCCTCCCCCTCCCTCCCTCTCCCCCCTTCCACCTCACTCACATACACTCTCCTTGTTAGCCTCTCGCTCTCCATCCTCTCCACATGGCCAATCCACCTCAGTGTATTTCTCCTTACGCTTTCTGTCACGTCCACATGCACACCACAACGCCCTTTCACTTCTTCATTTGTCAGTCTGTGTATCTACGTAACTGCACATGATCCTCTCAGATAACTCATTTCCAGTGCTCTCTCTATTGACTTGTGTCCTTCCAACAAGGAATATTGATTGAATATATAGCTCTGGCTGTCTACAAACATCAATCAATCAATCAATCAATCATTTCCTGTGGCACCCCACGGGATGCATAGGGCCTCAATGAACTCTCTCCACCAATATTTGTCTCTTGCCATCTCCTTCAGGTCCCACCAACACTCCTCTCCTGCTTCTTTTTTCATTGTCCTCAACCAGGTTTCCCTCGGCCTACCTCTACCTCTTCTTCCTCTAGCAATCCACTCTGGCACATCCTGTATTAAACTACCTTCTTTTCTGTATATGTGCCCCAGCCATTTCCAGCGAGACAGTCTCACATATTCATTAACTGGTTCCACTCTCGTAATATCCCTTACTCTTTCATTTGTAACTCTGTCTTGCCACTTTACCCCAAGAATCCTTCTCAGTATTTTATTCTCAAATCTTAATACTTTCTGATCTGTTGCAATTGTACTGTACCATGACTCATGCCCGTAAATTAAAATTGGTCTAACAAACATACCTGGGTATAATCCAATCGTCTGGCAGTAGCCAGATTGCAGTGTATATGTGATATCTGGAGAGTCTGCTTTACTATCCTTGTCTTACTCTTGTTTACTGCAGAAGCTGCCTGGCATGAGTCAGCCCGTCTGTTGCAGTATTGTCAGTTTTAATGTTGTACAGCTGACTGTTAGTAACACCTTTTCATCTGAGAAATTACCAATATGCCGGGAATCGAACCCAGGACTCTCAGGTGAGAGCCAGGCAGCATACCACTACACCACGACCAGGTAAAAGTTAACTCACGTTGTCACAATCTTGTAACCAACGTCCCTCCGCCCCCACTGTGGGCCTGAAGAGGGTGAGTTAACTCCCTGACATATTGGTAATTTCTCAGATGATTTTTCCTGTGTAAAATACAGGTTTCTCTCTTCATTCTGACTTGCCGTAAGTGTTTGGGATAGATTAAAAAGCACCTACTTGCCCGAGTGCCAGGGGGTTAACTCACCCTCTTCAGGCCCACAGTGGGGGCGGAGGGACGTTGGTTACAAGATTGTGACAACGTGAGTTAACTTCTACCTGGTCGTGGTGTAGTGGTATGCTGCCTGGATCTCACCTGAGAGTCTCGGGTTCGACTCCCGGCATATTGGTAATTTCTCAGATGATTTTTCCTGTGTCAGTACAGGTTTCCCTCTTCCTTAACGCCTTTTCAGTTGCGATCACGATAGGAATATCCCATATTTCACCACCTCTAGCTATACACCCCCACCCTCCCCTTCACCCACCCCGAACCACCCTATTATGTTATCCTTGTCTTATTATTCAGATCTAGTCATACATGCACCATCCAGCCTACTGTAGCTGTGCTCTTTAATTTTGTTCACACACACACACACACACACACACACACACACACACACACACACACACACACACACACACACACACACATTTATATATCTACGGTATATATTTTTCAACATATTATCCTGACATAGGTGTTACCTGAGAAACCTAACTCTACCAAAACAAAAATAAAATATTATACACTAAGTATAATATTTTGTGTGTGTGTGTGTGTGTGTGTGTGTGTGTGTGTGTGTGTGTGTGTGTGTGTGTGTCTACTTCTTTGCTGTCCTTATCTCATTCTAGTACCTTAGTTACTCTTCTAGTAGCTGCCTAGCATGGGCCAACCGGCCTACTGCGGTTATCCTTTCTTCTTATGTTCTTAAGTATAGCGGTAACAGGGAGAAGTGTCGGGGAAGCGCTGCCCTAGGGTGGAGTGAGGAAAAGGCTTTCCAGCTGGTCAGCTGAGCTCAGTAGAATGGAGACATGTGGCAGCGCTGGCATTTTTCCCTACTATTTCTTTAGGTAGCGCGTAGTACTGCCTGGAATTAGTCCAGTCATCATCTGGAATGTATCTTCTCTCACAAGAATCAACCAAATGCTGTGCACTCTTTCTGATAATGAATTAAATTTAATGAGGATAAAAAAAGCTTGCTAAAATGGCCGCCACAAAACTCCTGAAATCAGCCCCTCACCTTCTGCTGCTGTCACCAATCTGATGACCATTGTTGGAAAGTTTTATATATTGGCTTCAACAGTTTATGGGCGTCTATAAAGTGAACTGGACACAAGATTACACTAAATATAGGTGTAAATATTGATGTTTATAATAAGAAATGTTTGCTAAAAATATATAAACAGTGAAGCCTTAGATATGACATACAGGAAACACCCAAAGCCAAAATCAAAGCATACAGTCGCAGAGACAAAGCGGCCTGGATGTGGAGTGAGGTGGGATGGGTGAGGTGAGGTGGGATGGTGGAGAGAGAGAGAGAGGGAGGGAGAAGGGGAAAGGGAGAGATACAGAAAGAGAAGAAAGGGCGAGAGAGAGAGAGAGAGACAGGTAGATAGAGAAAGGGGGGAAAGAGGAAGAGCGAAAAAAAAAAGATAAAAATAAATGAGAGGAGAGAGAGAGAAAACAATGCGACATGGAAGAGGTAATGCTTATGGCCACACCTTACGGGATTAAGGCACCTGAGTATAGGCAGATCTGATAGACAGTACACACACACACACACATTCTCTCTCTTTCAGTTAAAAATATCAATCTATCTATATCTATCTATCTGTCTATCTATCTTTACAGTATATATGCTGATATCCACCTAGAAAAAGGAAACGCGAAATATCCCGAGTGCTTTCATGTAGTCACATCTTCAGGGAGGAGCAAAGTGAAGAAAGTGGAAGCCAAATGGTTTTCTGTACACCAGGAAACCATTTACTATGCTGGGTGGTAACCATATGACCAAATTATGGCGCCTGGTGGTTAAGTGGGTAATTACGGCGCTCGGATTGAGCCGGTGAAGGTTTATATCCAAGGAATGGTTGGGGTTTATTGCTCACGTAATGCCACTCAGGGATGGGTGAGGCTGGTCTCTCTCATCTTAAATGGCAGGACCAACTTGCCTAGCCCCGGGCTCCTACGCTCCACATGGGACAACGTAGGATTGGAAGATGGGTGGATGGATGGATTTATTTCTAGTTAAATATAGAATAAAAAATATTACGTACATAAAACATAATTCTTTACGTAGAAATTTATGGCTAAAAGTGAATTATATACCGTACGATAAGCACAACTGAGGAATGTCGTAGGATTAAGTCTGTTAAGTATGACTGTGTCTTGGATTAATTCACATGGCTACAATTGAGAGAGAGAGAGAGAGAGAGAGAGAGAGAGAGAGAGAGAGAGAGAGAGAGAGAGAGTTGGTTAGACCCATGAGTGGCATTTCCCATCGTCGCACCTTCTTAATCATTCTTAAAATTTTCTCCTCTTAGCTCTCCTTATGGTCCTTTCAATTTATCCAGATCGTTTAGGCGTTGTCCCTCACGGGACTTCCCCTACGTGCGACGTTGCCAATTATCGGATTAGAGACAAGGGTTAACCCTCACTCCCAGCTCTCTCTCTCTCTCTCTCTCTCTCTCTCTCTCTCTCTCTCTCTCTCTGCATATAAAATCTACAGTTTATGGTGATTTATTTCTATAAAAAGTCTATACTGTTTTATGAATTATTATAGTTTGTTCTGGTGACTTTTGTGTAATGCAAACTTGATTGAAGGAAGAGCAAATTCGTCTGACTGTTACTTCACTCACGTTGGTGGCCTTTGCTGTTCGAGCAACAGCTTTTGAGGGATCACTTACACTGGTTTGCAAAAAATTTGAGGCAAGCATGAAATTAGGTGTTCTAACCTAATTTTGGGGTGCTGATTTCAGATTCGAAATCCGTTTTCACTCATCACCTCTAGTTTTTGAGATATACATGTATGTACATGTATACATATAGGCCTAGACCCAAAATATTCGCCAAAAATCCATTTACCGTCCTATTTTATTGGAACGTGGTTTAAAATGCGCGTCACAACAAGCTCAAACATGTCAAGCACTACACGCAGAAGGACTGGGGGTCTAGGAGCACTTTCGTGCCTGGGAAACACAGTGCCCAAGAAAATCCTCTGGTGGACATGAACAAGATGCTTCTTCCCCCTCTTCATATCAAGCTTGGCCTTATGAAGAATTTCGTGAAGGCCATGGACAAGGATGGCGCTGCCTTCCAACACCTGTGCACTCTGTTCCCAGCTCTCAGTTCTGCTAAGCTCAAGGAGGGCATCTTCATCGGACCTCAGATCCGGGAGGTGCTGAAGGATGAGGTATTCGAGGGAAAGCTCACCTTGAAGGAACTGAGAGCATGGGAAGCATTTAAGGTAGTCTGCCATGGCTTTCTTGGTAACACACGGGCACTAGATTACAAGAGCGTGTCGAGAAGTTGTTGCAGGCTTATCAGGATATGGGGTGCCGAATGTCTCTCAAGATTCACTTTCTCCACTCCCACCTCAACTTCTTCCCCCAGAACCTCGAAGCAGTAAGTGACGAACATGGGGAAAGGTTCCACCAAGATATTACTAAGATGGAGAGCAACTACCAAGGCAAGTGGAACCCCAGCATGATGGGGGACTTCTGCTGGATGCTCCTGCGCGACATCCCGGAGGCAAAGTACATCAGATCGTCCAAAAAAACTCACTTCTGACTGTCTGTAGTACTATGGTGTGTATATATGCTTATATCCAAGTAATGGTAATATTTAGTTCTGTCAGTGTTCTGTGTCTGTTTTGTTTCGTTCTGTAATATGCTATTTTAATATATGAAATAAACCCATTATATTATAAATATATGCATTATAATAAAAAAAGGGATATGTGAAAGCAAGAAAACTAGAGGTAATAGAGCAAAACTGTTTAGAAATTTGAATTAAGCATATCAAAATTAGTCAAAAACACCTATTCACATGCTGGCCTCAGTTTTTTTTTTTTTTTTTTTTTTTTTTTTTAAACCAGTGTTATAGGTCCCCTGTTTGCCTTCTCTTCTAAAAAATAATTATTTACGCTGTAAATAAGTTCTTTTTCTTGACTGTGGAGCAGACGAGGGCGAGTAGTAGGGGTAGGAGCTTATCTTTGATGGCGGTCAGAGAGGCAGTGACCTGCGGATTGACACCTGACCTACCCTCACTGACTCACCTACAAGCGTGCCAAGTGTTGAGGTATTACACACACACACACACACACACACACACACACACACACACACACACACACACACACACTTCAGACTGAATTTGATCACGTCTTGCCCTGACCCAGTGCTCTCACCCACATATATATGCTCTGTACAATATCCACGATATACTAAATTTTTCTCTCTCTCTCTCTCTCTCTCTGTCTATATATATACTGTATATATAAGAATGTATGTACGTTTTTGGTTACATTTTGTTGTGGTGTGTTTTTATATATATATATATATATATATATATATATATATATATATATATATATATATTTAAATAAGTTTTTGGTTACATTTTGTTGTGGTGTGTTGAGAGAGAAAGAGAGAGAGAGAGAGAGAGAGAGAGAGAGAGCAACGGAGGGAAGATAGGGGTTTAGGAGTGGCAAGTATGGACAGGTGGATCTTGCGACCTGTGATTCCCCTCAGCCCTCCATGAAAATCCCCTGGGACGTGAGCGCAGTGTGGGCCTCTTGGCTGCCGTTCATTTTAACTTTCCTCCTCCTTACGTATAATGAAACTTATCTCTACATCAAATCCTTTATCAGTATCCCTCTTATGTTTCATTTTTTCGCTCTAGAGCTTTATGTGATGCATATATATATTTTTCTCCTTTAACTGATTAAACGACTTCTGTATTGAGTTGTTTTCCAATTTTCCCACTGAAGACAGACACAGCCAATACAATTTCATTTAGAAAATTATTCCAATGAAGAGTTTATTGAGGGTATTTACATTTAATATATGATGAAAATAAAGGATACGGCAGCAGCGGATAATGCAGGGCGTGTCTTGTGACCTCAGTTGACTCGAATGAGAGAGAGAGAGAGTAAATGCGATTTTTAATGTATGAATTTTGTTATATTTATTAATTCAATTATTTTATTATGCGGGAGTCTTAGTGCAAAATGAGACAACTCCCTCGTGCCGGCCTTTATACGGTGACCCGACACAGGCAGGGAGGGAGGGAAGGTCAGGGGAGGCGAGGCATGGCCACCCGGTGACCTTGGGTGAGGTTTGGTGAGAGAGAGAGAATGATGGAGAGGAAGGACAATGAAAATGACTATCGAGGTCCATGTTGCAAATCAATATATTACCTACTTCATAGAGTTGATAACCCTATCGAGAGAGAGAGAGAGAGAGAGAGAGAGAGAGAGAGAGAGAGAGAGAGAGAGAGAGAGAGAGAGAATGATGGAGAGAAAGGACAGTGAAAATGACTATCGAGGTCCATGCTGCAAATCAATATATTACCTACTTCACAGAGTTGATAACCCTATCGAGAGAGAGAGAGAGAGAGAGAGAGAGAGAGAGAGAGAGAGAGAGAGAGAGAGAGAGAGAGAGAGAGATTATATTGTTTATCGTGGATATTGTACAGAGTATATATAAAAGGGTGAGAGCATTGAGTCAGGGCAAGACACGATTTGATTCAGTCTGAAATGTGTGTGTGTGTGTGTGTGTGTGTGTGTGTGTGTGTGTGTGCTTACGTGCCTATCACCCCACCAGCCAATCAGTGGACTGTAGGTGGAGCGATTTTGACATCAAATTCCAGAGGCGGAGCACTTACCTTCAAACCAGCTTGGAACGAGTATAGGACCATAGTGTATATGCTGATTTGTAAGGTTTTGTACATGAGAGAGAGAGAGACTATGGGCCAATTCCACAGTTGTTTGTAGTGGTTTGCAAGCACCCAAACGAAAGAAACTGAACTGTGTAAATGACTTATGACTGAATTATATGATGATTTTGGTGACTAAACTATGTAGCAATCTTAATTATCTAACCATTTGACAGGGGTAGTGAAAGTGGATACTGAACTTTTTGGAAAAAATGTAGTTATAAGTGTGGTTGGGGAGGAAGCAAACAAATGAAAACTACTGTGGAATCGCCCCTATATTCACACCTTTCAACTGTTTCAAAATACATAAGGATGGGAGAGAAAGGACAGGGTACGTTTCTTAGACGTCTTTTGGTTATACTAAGTGGATGGTTTAGAGAAAGTAAAATATAAAGATGAAACATTATTAAGTAAAATATAAAGATGAAACATTATTAAGTAAAATATAAAGATGAAACATTATTAAGTAAAATATAAAGATGAAACATTATTAAGTAAAATATAAAGATGAAACATTATTAAGTAAAATATAAAGATGAAACATTATTAAGTAAAATATAAAGATGAAACATTATTAAGTAAAATATAAAGATGAAACATTATTAAGTAAAATATAAAGATGAAACATTATTAAGTAAAATATAAAGATGAAACATTCTTTATTTCTTGGCGTAACAAACAGTACAGTTATGTGTATTGCTCTGAAGTTGTGTATTTAATTCTGTGAAGTATCTTGGTGCCACATACTCCCGCTCAGGTGGTAACACTGTCAGGTCGCCGCCAGGTAAGTTTTGAAGACGTATTCTAAGTTGTATGGGAGGTTTCGTAGCACTCTTTCCTAGCGATTTATTTTGCACATTACACCGTTGATGCAAACCCTGTTGATAATAAAGCCACACAAACAGTATATAAGAGAATGTTAAAGTGTAATATGCAATATAAATCGCTCACCGTTCCTTCGTCTCAGATCTCACGCTCTTGTTCCCGCCACTCACAAGAATCTGAACAGAAAGTGTATTGATTAGTGTCGAAGGAAATGAGTTTTGCGTATAGTAATTAGCCTCACTTGATGTGTTCATTATTGCAGTGCTTAATGGGAAGGATGAGGTGATGGTTGTATGGTCTGTTGAA
>NC_137060.1:3516865-3521865 GCF_032717465.1 Coenobita brevimanus
TTACTCTCCCCCCCCCCTCCCACCAGTGTCGTAGTAAGAGGTCGTTGCTGAGTAGGGACAGAAACGCCTCGAGGTCATTTTATCAGACTGAATCAGCCGGACTGGGAGTTGTATTGCACGTGGCATTGAAGATTTCATAACACCTCTTAATTGGTAGTTTTTTCTGCACATTACACCTTATTTTCATATTGTATGTTACTGACGCAAACTGCCGATATTAAAGTGATACATATAACACAGAAGTGAATATTAAGGTAAATATTAGTCAGTGAATATGAAGCAGTGAATATTAAGCAGTAATATGCAGAATAAAACCACTGAATAAAGGTGCCACGAAGCCCCTGTACCACCCAGAATACATCCACAGAACTATAATTCCTTCATTTTAACGTGGCGGAGATTTTCGTCCATTACCAGCTGGTTTGCCGTGACTTGGTGGCAGAATACAGCATTACGGCTCAGCAGCCTTTACGTAGCACTTCTTCGTGACTAGCAACATATTCTGGTGTTAATCTCATGCATTCAGAATGGAAAGATGACAGTTTTACGCCAAGTGGAAATGAACAGAGTGTAGGTGGAGAGATAAGGTGTCAGTAGTAGTAGTAGTAGTAGTAGTAGTAGTAGTAGTAGTAGCAGTGGTAGTGTCAGAGTTTGGGAGGGTGGTGGTGTGTCGTGGAAAGAGGGGTCGTTGCTGAGTAGTGACAGAGGCGACTGATATTTACATGTTAATGTTACCCCCTCACAGGGTAGATAGATGGAAGCAGATAGATAGGTAGGTAGATGGAAAGAGCTAAGACGTATTTTTACTCTCTCTCTCTCTCTCTCTCTCTCTCTCTCTCTCTCTCTCTCACACACACACACACACACACACACACACACACACACACACACACACACACACACACACACACACACACACACACACACACACACACACACACAAATAGAGTCACGTAAGAGCCTAAATATTTCCCCTGAGAGCCGTAGAGTCTGTCGCCGTATTCATAAACTTTATTAAGCTTAAATTGTGTTTGAGTTTGGTAATTTCTTCATTTTAACTCGTTCAGTGGTCTTGGAGAGGGACGCCTTCATGTGGTGGCACCGATAGGACTGGATGGCACCACTTCCCGATAGAAACGTCCTTCATTAACTTCACTATCCCTCAATGTAGGAGGGTGGACTGCATGAAGGATGTGGCTTGTGTAGTATTAAAGGACTTTAGTTGTTGGAGCTTTGTAAAGCGTCCTCCAGCAGCGTGGGAATCACAGCTAATGCTTCCAGGATTTGCCATGCCAGTGACCCTAATCATAGCAATATCTAGGGCAATATTTACACTGGGTGGTACTCAAGGGACCTATTATCAGACACTTCTAAAGCATCACTCCAGCAGTATTGTAATCAGAGCAATACCTGAGTAACATTTAGCCTTGATAGAATCAGAGGATGCCAGTAATATTTCACTCTAATTATAATTAGAGTGACCTGTATCAGAGCAATAGCTGTCCATTATTTGGGTTGTGTAGTGCTGAAGGAAACTAACCGACAGACAAGTGATATAAAATCAGAGCACTGCTGTAGCAATATTTGGCTTGTTTAACATCGTAAGGAGCTGACAGACACTTGCTTCTAAATCAGATCAGTACCCGAGCAATATTTGTGTTGTGTAATGTTAAAGGGAAGTAACAGACAACTGATCTCAAATCGGAGCAATACTGCAACATTATTTGAGTTGGGTAATATTGAAAGCAGCTCTCAAACAGTTGTCTTAAAATTGGAGTAATAGTAGAGCAATATTTGCCTTCCCTTTATTCCGTTATCTTTTACTGGTCTAAAAATTTTAATCTTCCATCTTGATTACTGAGGCATGAGAAGAGGTTAACACTAGAATATAATGCTAATCACGGAGAAGTTCTATAGAAAGGATGTTACGTCGTAGTATTTACATTCTGCCACTGAACTACAAGAAATAAGCTACAAAAAGCTGGAAGTCTTTGCCAATATTTCGTTCACTTTATGTACGTGGAGATTTTCATCCTTTGCAGCTTATTTCCCGCAGCTCAGTGGCAGAATAAAACAATATTATCTACATCCTCCCCATGACACTTTCGTGACTAGCGCCATTTTCTGGTATTAATAGAGTATTACAACTCAGCATTCAAGATGGATAGGTGTCAGTTTTACGCCAAGTTAGAGTAAACAGAGTATAGTGTTCAAGGTAGGTGTGAGACATTAGGTGTTGCATCATTTCTAGTCGACCAGCCTCTCCGTTCATTACATCTGCCATATACTGCAGGGCTGTCCGCCGTAATGAGAGAGAGGGAGAGGGAGAGAGTAGGGTGTGGCGTTAGCAGGAACAGAGTACGTCCTAGTAATGAAGGAATTAAATCCATGACCGTATTTTTAAGAACCAGAAGCCTGCCTTGTTCAGCCCGTCACATGTCCTTAAAAACATTTATTCAGTCTGCAGACGACGAAAGACAACATTAATATGCGTTTCGCCTTTATTTTACGTGTCCGAATACTCATTTTAGTGGCGTTTAAAAAGCTCCTGGCCTTAAAAATATCTGAATTTTGAAACGAGATGTGTTGTACTTGCCCTGAAAACACTTGCTGCATCTAGTCAGGCCAGTTATCACGAAAGACAGCATTAATATGTGTATCTTATTTCATTTACGTCTCCTAATACGCAGTTCGGTTGAGGTTGTGTTTAATAAACTCTTGGCCTTAAAAACAGCATGATTTCCGAAGCTAGAGCTTTTGCCATGAAAAAATAAAATAAAATTAACTCAGTTTAATTACAACAAAAGACAGAATTAATGTGTGTATTGCCCTTGTCTTACGACGTCTGATGTTGAATTGTGTTGCAGAGGCGTTAAATTAGCTCTTGGCCTTGAACAAGAATTCCGAAACTTCAGCTTTTCTAAATGCTTAACCATTGTGGAGGCTGCATGCAGGACCTTAGTCAAGGCTGCCAACATTAGTGAGCCATTAGTCACTATTAATTCGTGTTGATGCGGCTAATAGGCAGGCTTATACGGTGATACAAATTAGATACTTTTTGTAAGAAATGCTATGGGTTGTGTGGAGAGGAACAGTAGCCGTAAATAGCGCGAAAACTGGAGTAGGTAAGTGTGATGGGGAGTGTTGGCGTCCATGATGTCCACGCAGGTGGTTCTGCGCACGTCCACCAGGTAAACACCAGCTGGGAGACTGCAACGGCCCGGGACGGGTTTTTTTTATGTGTGATTTCGAAGTGAATTGGAATGATCCTGGAGTGTTTTCCGTGTGTCTGAGTATCGTTGAGAATGCGGAGAGGACGGAGTGAGAAAGAAGAAGGAGGCAAGGTGGAGGAAATTGAGAGAAAATGAGAAGAGTAAAGAGGGCAGTGAGGCTTGATTGATGTATGTTTGCTGGTGATACTTTCATTGACTCTGTTACCCGCAGAACAACTTACTAATTGCAGTGCTTATGAATATGGTGTGGGTGAAGATTAAAGTATAAACGAGCAGTCATACATAGTTTCAACACTTCTCTCCGATGACGTATATGTTTGTTGATGCTGTTTGTAGACGATTTTACCTAGGCGAAAACTTTTCACATAGGAAGTTTCCTACGGCCTTCATTTAGCACTTCAGTACAGTGGGTGAGTAAAGTCATCTGGAGGTAACTGTAGTTCGTTCACTTTAAGTGGACATATATTTTGTTCTCTTGCAACATATATCCCGTAGCGCAAGGCAGAATATGACAATACTACGGCTCTACATCCTTCCTATAGCATTTCTTCGTGTCTGGTGCCATAATCTAGTGTTAATCTGTTGTTATAGCTCAGCACCGAAGGTAGAGAGGTGATAATTTTAAGTAATTAAAGTGAACAGAGAGCATAATGGAACACTAAATATGTGATGGGATTGGAGGGGTTAAGCTTAGACCAGTTTATAAATACGATGTGTGTGCTGAATGTGGGTTGGTCACGCTAATGATCCGTGTGTGTGGCGTGAGGCAGTAAAGGGATGGTGTGGGTAGATGAGAGGCTTAGGTAAGGCCCTGTTGGCCTCTATCCCTCTCACATTCGGCGTCTATTTTCCCCCAGAATGGTCAGGAAAAAGGAAGGTATTGCTCTCATGGCCGCGTCTGATATATAATTTAATTCCAGCTGATGTCAGAATATTTCATTAAGCTTAGAATACTATGGATAGATGAGGTGCAAACATGAAGGCATAGCTATTCTCCTCTATCCTTTCCTTATTAGGCCACAATTTTTTCCATGCTCATACGAAATGGTCGAGAAAAGGGGAGGTATTAACCCATTCATTACGAGGACGCATTTTACATTATATTTTTGGTGTCTTAACACCATTTCATTCAGTCATGTAGGTATTTTGGTGCTTTAACACCATTCCATTCAGCCATGTAGACACTTTTCATATAGATGGGGTTAAATGTAACCCCATTAACCTTC
Organism: Coenobita brevimanus; assembly: GCF_032717465.1. NCBI lineage: Eukaryota > Metazoa > Arthropoda > Malacostraca > Decapoda > Coenobitidae > Coenobita > Coenobita brevimanus. Next base: position 3,521,325 of record NC_137060.1, read on the forward strand.
TGCTATAAAATTTCTCCATTACATGAAATAAAATACCGTAGATTTGAAGTAAGGAAAAATAATATTACTTCGGGTAAAGGTGGCTATGGAGTTTGTATATTTGTGTATTTGGAGGTACTGTATATGTGAGACGGGTCTTTGAAATATAGATATATACTGTATAGTTGTATACCAGTAAACGTTTTTTTCGTGCAGTATAGAGTCAGCGTTGGGAAGGAAGGCATGACGTGGGAATGATTTTTGTGGACCATGTCGCTGGTCAGGTGGCTAATAGTTCTCTCAGGTTTATACTTTGTCTTTCCTTGTTTGTACATCCTGCCTCACCCCATCGTGTTGGTAGGAACTGGTGGTAGGGTGATGGTGAGGACTAAGAGGATTTTGATGCGTGATGATGATGATAGTATTGATGATAATGATGGTGATGGTGTGATGATAGTAGTGGTAGTGATGTTATTAGTGGTACCGGTAGTGATGATAGTAGTTGTCGTGATGATGATGGTGGTGGTGATAATGAGAAGTAAGAGGATTATGGTGAGGATAA
>NC_137060.1:3524365-3643203 GCF_032717465.1 Coenobita brevimanus
GACAAGAATACGGGCCTTGGCCCTTCCATTGCTCTCTTTTTGTAGCTAATTCTTGTTTCCATCAGACGGTTTTACTGACCTTGAGGGTGCTGGAGAGGGACGCCTTCACGTGGTGGCACCGATATAACCGGCGGTTCCACAGCCATGTTATATAAACCTCCCTCAGCCCCCTCCCGGTACCTGGAAACGAGGATGGTGGGCTGCTGGAAGAGTGCAGCTTCATCCTGCAGTCCACTGGGTTCACATTTCAGGTGAACTTGGGCCACAAGTATTGCTAATCCCTTCACTACAAGAGATGTCCCTTACGTCACACCACACCCTTCCCTTCCCCCTTTGCTTCTTCAAGTTTTGACCCCTTCAGTACGGTGATGCTTTATTGTCGTTTGTTCTTAATTCCTTCAGATGGCTTTATTCAGCATAGATGAGACCTTTTAAACTGGAGGGGTTAGATACTGCCTACATGAACCCCTTCACTAACACAGAGGTCCCTCCTAAGGTGAATAAAATCGTAAGGAAATAGGAACAGTATAGTAGAAAATACGTCATGGGCTTCAGTGAGTAAGAGACATAAAAGGCACAGTGCGGTGATGTGTTTTGTTGTGTATTGCTGTGTCCTTCACACGAGTTTATTCAGCTTAGAAGAGAACTGTTGAGTTGCAATGTTTGGATGCGGTACAGCCTTTGTTAATGCCTTCGTTGAATGAGTCATGATTTAGTTATCTAACTTGAACTTGGCCTACATTTTCGGTCTTTTGGCTTAATTAACGTAGCTCAGTGGCCGACATACAGTATATGAAATGCTGTGACTCTGCAACCTTTCCATAACATTTCTGCATTACTGTACTCTGTTCACTCTAGCATGGCCAAAAAAAATCCATCTCTACATCTTTAATGCTGAGCTGTATCCGTCTGTCTATCTGTAGCCAGACGCCATAATTCCCTTAGGGTTGGCCGTTTGACTTTGAGTTAGTTGTTTATGGGGAGATGCACTAACTCTCCGCCAACCCACTTGTTGACTCTTAGGGAACACGTATGGGTTGTTATATGGTTACCACCCAGCGTGAAAATGGTTTCCCGGCTTACAGGAAATCATTAGGCTTGTCGCTCAATGTAAAGCCGCCTGAAAAGGAAGGAAGAGTAATATAAAGGGTCAGGAAAGATGGGAGAAATAGGAATAGAGGAGGGCAGACACAGAAAAAAAAAAAATGTGATAAAGGTAAGGAAGAAGTAGGCAGCGCCACATAAGGTGAGTGGATGATTGTCGCCACCACCTACCACCACCCAAGAGATTGAAACTAGAATATGGTGCTAGCCACGAAGAAGTGCTATAGAAAGGACGTACAGCTGTAGCATTGTCTTATAATGCCACTGCGGTTTGAGAAACAGGCTGCGGACGAAACTCTGGACCGAGTTAAAGTGAATGAACTGCAGCACCTTATACTAATGTTAAACATGTTACAGTTATTCTGCACTGAAAATGGACAGATGGCAGTTTTAGGCCAAGGTTATCCTACAGGTTGACTGGGATTATTTATAGATATTACCCTTGACTCAGGTGTTTGAGAGGCACGCCTTCACGTGGTGGCACCGATAAAATTGGTATGCTTCACTGCCCAGCTATATAAACATCCCTCACCTCCCTCCCTATCCCCCTAAAGAAGGATGGTGGACTATAGGAGGCCAGCTTCAGCCTGCAGTCCACTGGGTTCATGTTGAGATGAGCCTAGGATTGCAACAATAATCTCAGCCTCATCCCTGGTGACATCACTACCGTACCACGTCTACAGGTTTGCCTCTGTTGCTCCTGGGAATGCCAACACTCAGCCTCCTGGGACTCACTCACAGCTACATAACATCGTATGGCGTTAGCTGCAGTGTAATGGTAGATTTGTCTCGACCATGAGAGTGTTTACAGTATAGCATCATCATCATCATCATCATCATCATCATCATCATAGTCATCATCATCATCAAGAATACGACCCGCAACCGTCATTGTTATATCCAGGTCCCCAGATGTCCCAGTTGTGTGGCTGTATCGTTGGCAAGTTATCCAGGAGAGGGAAGCGGCCACAGCGTCTCGAGGAAACACTGTCCTCTATAAACTTAGGTATAAAAACTGTGTGTGTGTGTGTGTGTGTGTGTGTGTGTGTGTGTGTGTGTGTGTGTGTGTGTGTGTGTGTGTGTGCTCGGGGGGCTGTAAGAGGGGGGGTGTGTCTGGGTGGGGTGTGTCTGTGTCGGGGGGGTAGGATGAGGGGCCCCAAACTCCAGACGGTGCCGCAAGATGGCAGGTGTGGCCCAGCCTGGGGGCGTCTCCAGAGATGGCGGGCACCGGCTCTAAATCATTCCCTCTCACACAATCAATACTGCTATGAAGAACAATCCAAGAATTGTATTTGGAAAAGTTATTTATTGGGCCGATAGCTTGAACAGTTTCAGCCCTGTTTGGTTTATCTTCAGGAGTAAATAAACATGGAATATATTTGTGTACCATTCGTAAATAATTCACCATGAAGGGGACTCCGAGAAGTGTAACCACGTTTGGAAAAGTGGTTTCTTAGGGAGATGTTTGGGGGGATAATTACAACAACTACAACAGTTTCAGCCCGACTTTGACCCTCTTCAGGTATGAATAAATACTGTATATATTTGTATGTAGCGAGAAATAAAACTGTCTCCCTCACGGTCAGTACCAGCTAAGACGACTTAAAGAATTGTACCCACACTTGGAAGAGTTATATACTGTGGACAGCTATAATAGCATCTGCACCCTCTTTAGGTATGGATAGAGACGGAACAGAAGCTTGTTTATATAGCTAAGAAGAATGCTGTCTGTCACAACCAGTACCCGTTATATAGACGACTTGATACTCATATTTGGAAAGTTGTTGACTGGGCGATGACAGCAATGGTTTTCGCTCACCTGGATCCTCTTAATTTGTGAATACAGACGGAATATATGCTAGGAAACATGGCAGTGTAGAAGGCTTCCTTCCATGGTCAGTATGTACATTTGTAAGAAATGTTTACTGGGAAATTACAGCAGATTCTGTTTCCAGGAGGTGACTCGAGACTTTTCGATCAGGTAACGCCAGCAAGGGAAGAAGGATGGTCATCCATCCATAAATATACTGAACTATGGTAGCGTAACCTTGAGTTCCAACAACACCTACAAGGGGTAAAATGGGGTTGTTTGTTACTGTTTTTTATTTAATAACAGTTGTGGTCTGGCTTGAACCCTTTACAGTTTATCAAAAGAGACGGAGTATATGCGTGTGTACATAGTAAACAAGAAAGAGTAACTTGGTGCCTGTCCACCACACGACTTCTTGTAGTAGACACACAGTTTTCTCTAAGTTCTAGTTTTCCACAAGGCTGTGACATGCAACCTTCCAACATACAATCCAGATCTCTGTTTCAGGCCTTCAGTAAATACCAACATATTGGGAAGAAAGAGATGGACTAGAGCTAGACTAATGCCTGTCTTATGCACGGGGGTTATTAAGACAGACCATTAATTGCTGTGACCCTGTCTTCTCTTAGAACAAGACTCGCAGTAATTGGTAGACATCCAAGTTTCCGAGTATACTGGTGGGTGAAGAGGGACATAGTGGAAACAAACCCCAAAGAGTCTGACCGCCCCGGAAATCGAACTCGAGTTCATCCAGTTGCCAGCATGACGTTCCAACCAATGCACCAGTGGCTCCTCGACTATGCTGGGGATTTAGTTAATTAATTACTCAGGTGCATTTTTTGATTTATGGCGATCGACTACACAAGGGTCATTGCGACAGATAACTATTGGTCTTAATTTAAGGAGGGGAGGCTCTGCCACCTTGATTTTCTTTCGGCTTCGGATATACAGTGGGTTGAGAGAGAGAGAGAGAGAGAGAGAGAGAGAGAGAGATTATCAGTATAAAAACACCAGACACAAATGGCAAACACTCCTCCTACCCCTCCCTTAGTATACTAATTTATGAACCAGTTTCCCGTGATTGGGTGAAACTACTCTCTAGTAAATATTTCGGGGAAGAGGTAAGGGCGTCGTAAAATAATGCCTTAATTCCTCACACTGCAGTGCCTTTATGTTTGATCCGGTGATGGTGGTAAGATTTTTTTTTTTCCAGGATTTATATTGTGGAGTTAAAGGGTAGCCTGTGAAATGCGCTTCACTAGCAACTCACTTGGTGGTTATGTGTTGCGGGGACGGCTCAGTGTACTGGTGCGGGAGTGGTTGGACTGTTAGCTAACTGAGCCGTGCCCACAACACACGAAAAATCGCCTGGGAGAGTGTAAGAGGAGTGTAATATATGGACCACCCTGAATTTAGTGAAGTACTTATGGACGTGGACGAAGTGGATGGTGGGTTTTGTGAGGATCCTAAGATACACATTTAATTCTTGACACACCAATGATGTCTTTGTGTACGTGATTAAATGATAATCAGATTTCCATATCATTTACATATTTATTTATTTATTTTCATCATGCTGTAGGTTGTGAAGATGTTCCGGAAGCTTGAATGTTGTGTGAATGAGTGTACGACTCATTTCACTGGACCTGCTGTTGATAATTCGCATTCTTTTATACTTTCTCTTTTCTTGTTTCTTCGATCCTGCCACACCCGGTCCTTAGGTGGGAAAAATGATGATAATGATGATGATCTTTTCTAAATTCCAGAACCCAAGTAAGATAGCACTTTCATTCTTCACACTGGAATTACATCTTTGTCTTTGGGGCTCGTCCAAGTGATACGATGGCGATGGTAACGATGGCAATTTTGTTTTCGATATTCTTTATTACTTTCATCATTTATATGTAATTGTTTGTAAAATGATAGTTTCTAATTTTTGAGAATGCTCGTAAGATACCAGATGATTTCACTCTGGAATGATCTCTTTGTGTCAGATGTGATTACTGTAATAACGAAGGTTGTTTCATCTCCAGAGGTAGTTAAGGTTGAGGAGGAACTGGCTGATGATGGTGATGATAATGGGTCCCTGGTGATGTGATGGTGATAAAGATGGCGATTTCATTTCGTTTTTTAAAAGTTTTTGATCATGGCTGTACAATATATAGAATTCAGATTCGTGTGTTAATCTTTGTATTTTAATCTAAGGACTGCCAGACGATCATATTCACCTGCTTTCTGGAATAATTTCTTTGATACAGTGACGGAGATGACGATGCTTGTTAATAGCCACAATTACTTCGTTTTGATCATATATATACTTCTTGACAGTGGTTTCTTTCTATGTTTTGAGAGAGGCCTTCGTAAGATTGCTGGTATAATTTTCCCAACGGAATGGTGTGTTTGTGCTTGAGGTGTTTGGGTGATGCCATGATTGTGTCTTTCCAGAATTCACATCGTATTTTGATCATGGCTATATATCTCATTCACACCCATTTAGTGTATACGTAATTATTGTTCAGTCAAATTACCGTCTGACGATCTTATATGGCTACAGGAATGAAATTATTTTTGAGGAAGAGACAGCCTTCCACCTGAAAATGTTGATATATAGGTATATGAGAGAGAGGGGTGAGAGCCGGGAGCTGAGCAGTGAAATGGCGGGGGACAGAGCGACATGGAGGCAGTTTGTTTGTGGCCACCCCGTATGGGATTAAGGCGTCGGGCAATAGATAGATAGGTTTGGGGCTGGTCCGAGCGACAGGATGATGAGGATATGATGGTCAGTTAATTTGTAGGACTGTTATCGAATGTTTTTATGGGTACCACACACACACACACACACACACACACACACACACACACACACACACACACACACACACACACACACACACACACACACACACACACACACACACACACACACACACACACACACACACACACACACACACACACACTTTAAAGGCTACTCTGGTTCACCTCCGTGTGTCACCATAAACCATCCCATATGGCACGTAAACCCACACCCTCTGCCTCACACCCTGTCCCCACACCTTACCACCCAACACCTGGACAGATAAAACGTTATACCACATTACTCTCTCTCTCTCTCTCTCTCTCTCTCTCTCTCTCTCTCTCTCTCTCTCTCCACACACACACACACAAACACACACACACAGTCTGGACATTATCCAATACTGTGATCATATTTTAATTTGCAATACCTTAGTCAGTATTCCAGCAGTCTCTCCAGGCTGCAGTAGCCTGGATAATTTGCAGTGCACCAGTTTACACTAGGATCAAAATACAGTATTCCATTTTATCAGTATCATGTATATATAATCGTCAGTTACCTGTACCAGTATTAACACTGCAATCAATATGTGGCACTGCAGTTCACAGTCTACTCAGTCTGCAGCACCCCAGTTCAGCAGTGTCGTCAGTCTGCAATAGCCTGAGCCTGGTGGGGATACTACCCTAAGGTGTAGCCTGGGCCGTTACTCTGGTAGCCCCAAATCCCAGCGGGGTTGGCCTAGGCGGGGGTTTTACCACCAGATATTTAGGTATTTGCCGACCCCGCCTGAATTATGCATCACACACCAGCACACTCGGCTTCATGTGTCTCCACTAGTGCTGTTTGGTGCTGCTGCTGTTGCTGTATTTAATGCCACACCAGTCTCCTGTCTGTACACCTGTGTGCTGTTTGATGCTGTTGCTTTCTGCCTTCTTGCTGAGGTTGTTTCTGTTTGACACTGTTGCTGTCTGAGGTTTGCTGCTGTTGGTTGAAATATACCCACCAACACCCTTGTGTAGTTCATACCGTTAAAGATGTTTGCTGTTGCTGTTTTGTGGTGCTGTTGCTGTCTGGGGTTTGCTAATGCTATACGAGTATTTATCGTAGGGTTTATGCTGTTGTTTGCTGTTGCTATATTTAATATGGGGTTTATGCTGTTCGTTGAAATATACCTACCCTCACCACATCACCCTCCTCAAAGCCATGCCTCTTGAGCTGCATCCTGTCTGATGCTGTTCTTGTTTCTGTCCAATGCTTTTGTTGTTGAACTTGCCTGCGTTTTGCGTGGCTGCTGTTGGAGGTTAGTGATGCTGTATTTAATATAGGGTTTATCCTGTACGTGGAAATAGACTCACGGCTGTAACTGCCTCTTGTTGTTGATGATGAGTTTTTTCTGTTACTATCTGGCGTTTGCTGTCGTTATTGGCTAAAAAATACCTAGTTTCACCACACCACACTACCCTCTTCTGGTTCATGCCTTTGGAGCTGTTTGCGTTTGATGCTGTTACTGTATAGTTCTGTTTGATGCTGTATGTCTCTCTGATGCTGTTCCTGAAGGAGTAGTAATTTGGGGGTATTAGATCTCCACACCATAGTTTGGTGACGTATTGTATTTGCCCACATTCTTTTTCACTTGGGTGCCATTCCGTTATTTCTTCACCAGTTTACTTCAAACTTGGTACAGTAACTCTTTGGACAAATTCCCGGAGACAGTTATTATTTTTTTAACTTAAGCCTTTCCAAGGGTTTTATAGGGTCAAAGGTCAAACTACACAAACATATTGTAGCCTCCTGAGTGTTAATTATCATGGCGGTGTGCACAGAAGTATGTCAGTGTAGTGTAGCTGTGTGGAGACCATCCTGCCTTCCCCTGGCAGTGTTGACGGTGTTTATTTAGTGTTGATGTTTATACTGGGCTTGATACAGCAAGACCCAAGATGATGCAGGGTGAAGTAAGGTAGAGGTGGGTAGGAAGGGTAAGGAAAGGACGGTAAGGTGTATGATGTGGAACAGGGAATAGGGTTGGCATGTAGAGTAGAGGATAGTTGTGTAGGATAGTATGAAGGGTGAAACAGGGCAGCAAGGGTAGAGGTTCGATTTAGTAAGGCCCTAGACATTGCAGGCCGAAGGTGAGATTGAGTGTAGAGAAAAGGGTAGAGTAGGGTGGGGTAAGAAACGGAAATGTTGGATGTGTAGGGTAGATTGGTGATGTGTAGGGTGGCATGTAGCCTACTGTAAGGTGAAACAGGGTAGACAAGGGTGGAGGTTCGATCCGACAGGGCCCTAGATGCTGTAGGGTGTGGTATGATAGGAGAGTGGAATGTTGATTAAGGATGTCGATGAGAGTGATTGGTATGCCAGGGTGAATTGTAAGTGTGTAAGGTGAAGTAGGGTAGACAAGGACAGAGGTTCGATCCACCTGGACCCTAGATATTGCAGGGTGAAATAGGGTGGAGGAGTGAGGGATGGGATGGGGAACAGAGGGTAGAATTCAGGTGGTAGGGTAAAGGGATTGAGTATAGGGTATAGTAATAATAAATTGATGGTACATAGGGTGTGGTAGGGTAGATAAGGGCGGGGGTTGGATCCGGCCTGGCCCTAGATGTTGCTAAGGGTGAGGGAACTGAAGAGCCCCAAGGGAGAAGTTTAGTCCCCCTGCCAAGGACACAGTCAGCGCAGAATTTTATGGCTCTGAGTTTTTCTTTTATTGGTCATCGAGTTGCCTTGGCTGTGTGTGTTTACGTATTTTACTGATGATGGTGATGATGTTGATTGTGGTGGTATAAGTGGTGATGATGATGATGTGATAAAAGTAATCATGATGATGATATTGATAATTATGATGTCTGAAATTCAAACTTAAGCAGTATAACCCATGTGAACCAAAAATTCCCTGAAGTAATTAGGTATAAACGCCTCAGTCATCGGATTCCTTTAACGGGCAGAATCATTCTCTAACGAGTACTTAGATACCGTCGCTACAAGAAATCTACCTTGAACTCCTTTACTCTGTTAGACCGCGAACGTTGTCTGTATTATACGATTCTATAGCTCAGTCACCTTAATTTGGCGGAAATTTTTATCCTTCCCATAGCGCCTTTCCGTGACTTCATATTCCAGGGATATTCCAGTATTACGCCCAGTTAAAGTGAACAAAGTATAGGTTACGCCAGACGGTTTTATTCAGCTGACAGAACCGCCTGGGGATGAAGGAGTTTGAAGCAGTCACAAACAATAGCAGGTCGCCTCTTCATGCCGAGAACGTTCATTGCAGTATATTGTGGTTGACGGCAAACGATTTTATTCAGCTGACTAAAGATCCCACGCCATGAAGGGGCTAGAAACACTCTCAGTTAATCCTTTCAGTGTGGTGACGTAATTATTATATTATTCCCGCTGACAGATTATTTACTCAGTTTAAGAAAAATCTCTTTTATTGCAGAGGTTTATGAAGGTTATATCTAAACTGTTCTGTTCCAAAAGTCATATCGAAGCTGAATGAAATCGTCTGAATACAACAAGAATGAATTACAAAATACGTCGTCGATGTATAAGGATGGTTTCCGTCAGTCCATGGACTTTTTTATTTTTTTACATCCTCACAGATGGCCAGACCCAATGTGTGTCCCTAACTGTGTTATTTATTAACTCAGTCATTGTACCTGGCACCGTTGTGAAGAATGAAACGTGGGATTTTCTGTTCGTCACACTTAGGGAGTGCGTTTTGGGGAGGGGGGGGGAGGTATTTTTGGTGTGTCTGGGATGCGTCTGTGGCGTATCTGTGCTGTGTCTGAGGTGCGTGTAATGTGCATCTAGTCGACCCCGTACCTGCGTCGTGACGGAATAACCGTGACAAGAAAATAGAGGGGCAGTGCAGAACACTGGTCAGTTATTTGGACTGGAACGGTGTGTGAGCCAGAAAGGTGTCAGTAAATGCTTAATCAATAGATGATTATTTATCTCCCCTTGGAATACTACAGGGGTGGGTGCAGCTATCAACGGTGTCCATTGTCTTCTTATATTTTATTCCCGTTACCTCCAGACAGTTTTATTCTGCTTTGGGGAAAAATTCGTCGTGAAAGAATTAGAAACCATTTTCATTAACCTTTTACTTTATACCTAGCAGTAGTAGTAGTAGTAGTAGTAGTAGTTGAAATCCCAGGCACATAAAAATGTGAACCCTTCTTTCGGAGGATAGGGAGGGCTTTGAGGAAAGTTTGTACAACCGAGCAGCTCCACTGCCTGGTCATATCTGCTGCACCACATGAAGGCGTCCCTCTCCAGCACCGACTCTCGCAGTAAAGGGGTTAAATTCGTGGGTAACCTAAAGGACCGTCATGTAGAGTCCGCGGTCAGTGGGGGGCAGAGTAGACCACAGGCAGACCACACCCACCCGCCTCTTGCTGACTCCTATGTGTCTGTGGCATGGAATGGGAATTTACCACCATCATCGCCACTGTTGCTGTTGTTGTTATTGTTGCCATTACCACCAGTACCACCACCACCATCATCTTTACAAACATCATCATCATCATCATCATCATAACCCACTGTGTAGAGGTAACTATCGATGAGCAGCAGAGCAGACCACATACAGGTGACACTTAACAGCTTTAAAGGGACACATGAATCTGTTTGTGGCAGGGTTTGGAATTTGTCATAATATTATTCGGCATCTTTTTCGTTATCGTCGTTGCCTTTGTTATTATGATTTTTGTTATCATCATCATCGTTAACACTGTAGTCTTCTTTAGCATCATCACTTAAAATTGGTTGTATCATTAGTATTAGCTAGCATCATTATCATCATTAATATTAGCTGTCATCATCATCATCATAATCATTAGTATTATCTATCATAATCATCATAATCATCAGTAGTATTAGCTATCATCATCATCATCATTATCATCATTAGTATTAGCTATGATCATCATCATCATCATCATCATCATCATCATCATCATTAGCATTAGCTATCATCGTCATCATAATCATCATTAGTATTAGCTGTCATCATCATAATCATCATCATCATCAACATTAGCTATCATCATCATCATTAGTATTAGCTATCATAATCATCATTAGTATTAGCTGTCATCATAATCATCATTAGTATTAGCTATAATCATCATTAGTATTAGGTATCATCATCATTATAATCATCATTAGTATTAGCTATGATCATCATCATCATCATCATCATCATCATCATCATTAGCATTAGCTATCATCGTCATCATAATCATCATTAGTATTAGCTGTCATCATCATAATCATCATTAGCATTAGCTATCATCATCATCATAATCATCATTAGTATTAGCTATCATCATCATAATCATCATTAGTATTAGCTATCATCATCATCATAATCATCATTAGTATTAGCTATCATCATCATCATCATTAGTATTAGCTATCATAATCATCATAATCATCATTAGTATTAGCTATCATCATCATCATAATCATCATTAGTATTAGCTATCATCATCATCATCATTAGTATTAGCTATCATAATCATCATAATCATCATTAGTATTAGCTATCATCATCATCATCATTATCATTAGTATTAGCTATCATCATCATCATTAGTATTAGCTATCATAATCATCATCATAATCATCATTAGTATTAGCTATCATCATCATCATCATCAGTCCGACTTATATTCTGGTATTCTCAGTTCTTTATAATATAAGTATGTTACCTTTATTAATGACTTCGTCAGAGTATCCATCTCTCTGCTTTTGACCTCTAAGTTTTATTTATTTATTTGTTTGTTTTTAACATTGTACCCAGGTATCTCAGAATGAACTGATCTTGATTTTGGTTATCTTTTTGTACAACTGTCTTCGGAGGGAACAACTTTTGTATGCTCAGACATTTCATTGTTCTCTTTTTGTTTTGCCGTAAAAAAATAACAGCTGTCTCAGAATGGTATCAGACCAGCTTACCCCTTTCATTGCCTTGTCTTGGTTTAGTGCATTTCTGCCTCCTGTCAATTTTATTCGGCTTAAAATTACCTCTTGCGCTGAAAAGGCTAATGAAGACTGTGTCCTAAGTTCTGCGGTTCGAAAAGTCTCTCTGCACTGAAGAAAGTCATTTTTGTTAGCAAGAATGTAAAAGAGAGAGAGAGAGAGAGAGAGAGAGAGAGAGAGAGAGAGAGAGAGAGACGTCATGGTAGTGATGGAGTTAAGTGGACCTCATTATGTAATTGTAAGAACGTCGACTCCATCAATAATCCAGTGACTGGTATTGGAATCCATTGGCAGGTTTAAACTACAGCATTTCTTAGGCATACGTAGATTGGCACATATTTGGCGGTTTTTGTGTAGTGGTTGGCGTGATTCCCTTCCATCGTTATTATACTCTTTTTACTCTAACTTGGCCTAAAATCACCGCCTCTCTTGACTGCTGAGTTATAACAATCGAGATACCTTGGAATATGATCTGAAGTGTTATGGACAGGATGTATAGCCATATAGCATCGTCTGGTTCTGCCACTGAGCTGCGTGAAATAAGTTGCAAGATGACGAAAATCTGGGCCAAGTTAAGGTGAATTAACTGTAGTAACCCCGTCATCCCGAGGTTGTTCAATTCTTGCTTAGTCACCGCTACGACATGGAATATATCGTACGTTTGTTTGTCAATACAAGTCCTGGATGGAGGGACCGAGGTGGTCATCATCCACTCACTCGACTCTACACTGAATGACAAGCAAAATGGTTTCCTGTAACCCAGAAAACTATTGTGTATGTTGACTGGTAACTACATAGGGTGACCACCACATGGACGCCTTGTGGCCTAGTAGGTTAAGGCGCCTCAACCCAGTGTGACCCATAGAAGTTTAAGTCTGAGGAATGGTTGAGGTTTATTGCTGAAGTATGTTGCTGAAGGAGAACAATTACTAACTTAGAGTGAAGGTGTGGAGGCAGCAGCCTAGCCCCGGGTCCCTGCGCTACTGATAGGGCTTACTGACTTAGGGTAATGGTGTGGAGGCAGCAGCCTAGCCCCGGGCCCCTACACTACTGCTAGGGCAGTAAGGAAGGACACGTTTGTCTGCATTTCAATAAGGGTAGTGTAGAGTCTTACCAGGTGTCAAGGGGACGTATTTATAAAAGATACTAACTAATTGTACGATAAACAGGTCTCCATAACAGTGTACTACTAGCACACAATATCGGGTTTTTCCTGTACTGTATTGTATTGTGGTATTTAGTAGGTGTGATAAACAGGTCTCCACAACAGTGTACTACTAGCACACAATATCGGGTTTTGCCTGTACTGTATTGCATTGTGGTATTTAGTAGGTGTGATAAACAGGTGTCCATAACAGTGTACTACTAGCACACAATATCGGGTTTTTCCTGTACTGTATTGTATTGTGGTATTTAGTAGGTGTGATAAACAGGTCTCCACAACAGTGTACTACTAGCACACAATATCGGGTTTTTCCTGTACTGTCACTTTAACATTCACTGGAATTGCATTGTGGTATTTAGTAGGTGTAGCAGTCAACACAAGCCTCTTTACAAACACTCTTATACACAATTTAAGCTTAGCACAGTTTATAAATACCACCCCAGGCCTTTACTTGGGACAGTTTGTAAATATCAGTCTGGCTTCCAATAACACAAGTAATGAGTTTAAAGGACAACATAAATTACCAGAGGATAAGGTGTGACTCCCATTACAGATTTAATAACAGTGTCCCTCCTAATGCTGTAAAGAACACAAATAAATGATGTGATTTGAGATGACTGGAATATATGTATTGTCTATACTCCTTTCTCTTTCCTTTTCCTCTCCATGTCTTCGTCTTCTTTCCTTTCTTGTTCTCTTAGCCATTCTTCTTCTCCCCCTTCTCTTTCTCTATACCTTTCTCCTCCCTTCCCTCCCCTTCCATCTTTCATTTTTTATCTCATCTCTTTAACCCTCCTCCTCCTCCTCCTCCTTTTACTACTGGTATAATAAGTTCTTTGTTATTTCCCTTCCCCATAAACATGTCCCCTCTCCCTCTCCTTCCTTTTCCCGTCTCCTTCCTTTTCTCTTGTGTCCATCTCCGTCTTATTATTATCCAGTTTCATCTTCCCTTTCTTACTTGTTATTCGTTCCTTTAATTTTAACTATTCTTCTTCCCACTTTTTATTTATTTTTTCCTTCTCTTTCTCCTTTTCATCTCTGTCTGTGTGGTGCTTCGGGCCGTCTTCACCACCATCACCATTATCATACATCATCATCACCACCACCACCACCACCACCACCATATGAAATCTGTAGCTCTTCTAAATGATAGTAAGCTACTGAATAGAGCTGTCGTAATACATTGGCAGATATCGTACCGTAGATAGGCTAGGTATTGTTCAGGTGATCGTCGATCGATCCATAGACAGATAGATAGTAGATAGTTCAGTCGATGTATCGGTGGATAGACAGGTAGGATGATAAAGATAGATGGGTAAATGGATATAGATAGATAGGATGATAGAGAAGAGAAAGATAGATATGTTATGTAGGCAGATAGATATGGACGTTGGTAGATAGATACATTGTTGGATTGTTAGACGTGTCTTCACTCTGTGCGAAGTAGATTGTAAACTAATTTTTTAAGTTCATATATTACTGTGCTAAGCAGATGATATATAATTAGGTAATGGTGTGTGGTATAATATAGTATGTTTTTGTGTCAGGTAATTGGGTATGGATGGGTGTATCCGTGTGGTGTATGTATGTATGTACACCAACTGTATCCTGTGTGTAGTTTGTGTAGCAGTCACAGGTTGCTGCATTAGGTCACCGGAGTAGTGTTACAGGAATTGTTACACACGCACAACAAACACAAGTTCTGTTTGTGGGTATAGCTCTTGCTTAGATAGATAGATAAAGGGATTTAGATAGGTTGATGGATGACTAGACCGATGCCGTAAATAGATTGATCGATTAGATAGAAAGTCGAAATAGAGAGATTGACAGATAGACAGATCATCACCTTAATTATCTTAGATCCAGCTGATTAACAGGCTCAGGTAAGCTTTGGCTGAGAGAGAGAGCGAGAGAGAGATACAGGTAATAAGGAGGGTGAGTTAAGCTTTGGCTGATCGTGTTGGCAGGTAACTAAGCAACCCAGCATGGCCTCGCTTCATCATCATTAAGGATAATTATGTACCACACTGACTGGCGGGGATCAGACTGGCAGGGGGTGGCAGTGAGGTTTAAGGGGGAGGGGAGTGAGTGGGAGATGGGTTGTGAGTGGATGAAAGGTAAAGAGAGGGACAGTAGTAGTAATAGTAGTAGCAGTAGTTGTAGTAGTAAGTAGTTGTAGTAGTAAGTAGTTGTTGTTGTTGTTGTTGTTATTGTAGCCTCAGTTTCCTCTTAAACGTGAGCTCAGTGAAATGCAGGCTGAAACTGGCCTACTGCAGTCCAGCAGTACACAAGCCTCTTATAGGGAGACAGGGAGTGAGGTGAGGCAGTAGACCTGTCGGTTATCCCGGTGCCACCACGTGAAGGCGTCCTTCTCCAGCACCTGGTAGGGGTGTAGGCGGGAGAAGTACAGGAGAGAGGGAGTGGTGGAGTGGGGAGTATTAGAAGGGTGGATGTGTGAGTGGGAGAAGTGGCAGAGGTGGAATAAGGATGGGGATGGACGATAGATGAGAAGGACAGGGTAGGGATAGGGGTATGAGTTGGAGTGAGAAAGGAAGAGGAGCAGTATAGGAGAGATAGAAAGGTAGGTAGTGGTAGGGGGAGGAGAGGAGAGATGAAAGGGCGGGGGTGGTGGTGTGAAGGGTGATAGATGGCTGTTGGGTTAGGTGTGGAGAGGCTTACAACTGTTGCCTTACGTGATGGCTGTTGCACCACCCTGGATTGTGAGCATTACGGGTTAGACTCATATACGATCTTACCCAATTTCCCGTAAGTGCCGTGTTTATAAAAGATCTTGCCAAGTTTCTATCGTAAGGGTCGTATATATAATGGATCTCAACCCAGTATTTACGTTATGGTCCGAATAGATAAAGGATATTAGCTTTTTTGGACGATAAAAGCTATACAGTATTCATAAAGATCTTACACAGTTTCTACCATATGGGCCGTATTATGAAGGATCTTACCCAAAACTTACCATAATCAAGTTTCCTTAGTAGTTAACCTTTCATTACAGGTGGGTCATGTATATTCTTGCTACCCACAGGCGATTTTATTCAGCTGAAGGGAGTTTTTTTTTATGTGTTAGGTACAACCATCATAATTGTCATTCCAGACGATTTTATCAGCTTGGTACAGAATTTTCAAACTGTAAAGATTTGATGCAGCCTTCACTTACCCCCCTTTGCTACTAGGGTGCTCATTTCATTTTTATTCTTGCTATCTCTAGACGATTTTATTCAACTTAGGAGATTGTTTTCTAACTGGTGAGAGTTGCACGTAACCATCATTAACCACATCCACTACTAGGGTGCTCTCCTTAGCTGGGCAGAATCGTGTACACTCTGTTCACTTCAATTAGACATAAACTCGTCCTTCCTCCGTCTTGAATGTTGAGCTGTAATAAGTGATAAACACTGAAATAAGATGCTAGTCACGAAGAAGTGGTATAGAAATGATGTAAAGGCGTATTGTTTTCTTATTCTGCCACTGAGCTACGGGAAATAAGCCACCAAAGGATGAAAATCTGGGCCAAGTTAAGGTGAAAAGAGTATAGTACCAGTGAAAATAATCTGCAAATGACGTCCTCGGGCTGAAAGGTAATTAATCTCAGGAATCTCTCTCTCTCTCTCTCTCTCTCTCTCTCTCATCGTGTTATTTTGGTGTTCACCTCACGTGCGTACATTACACCTGTGTTGCCCTCCTTAATATCCGTCCCTTATCACCGCTTTCTTCTCTCCTCCTGCAGCATCACTGAGTCTCACCCTTACACACTGTTCATCCCAGCACCCTTTACCCCCATTACTACCACCTCCACCACCCTCACCCTTTACCACCATTACTACCACCTCCACCACCCTCACCCTTTACCACCATTACTACCACCTCCACCACCCTCACCCTTTACCACCATTACTACCACCACCACCACCCTCACCCTTTACCACCTCCACCACCCTCACCCTTTACCACCATTACTACCACCTCCACCACCCTCACCCTTTACCCCCATTACTACCACCTTCACCACCCTCACCCTTTACCACCATTACTACCACCTCCACCACCCTCACCCTTTACCACCATTACTACCACCTCCACCACCCTCACCCTTTACCACCATTACTACCACCTCCACCACCCTCACCCTTTACCACCATTACTACCACCTCCACCACCCTCACCCTTTACCACCATTACTACCACCTCCACCACCCTCACCCTTTACCACCATTACTACCACCTCCACCACCCTCACCCTTTACCACCATTACTACCACCACCACCACCCTCACCCTTTACCACCTCCACCACCCTCACCCTTTACCACCTCCACCACCCTCACCCTTTACCACCTCCACCACCCTCACCCTTTACCACCTCCACCACCCTCACCCTTTACCACCATTACTACCACCTCCACCACCCTCACCCTTTACCACCATTACTACCACCTCCACCACCCTCACCCTTTACCACCATTACTACCACCTCCACCACCCTCACCCTTTACCACCTCCACCACCCTCACCCTTTACCACCTCCACCACCCTCACCCTTTACCACCTCCACCACCCTCACCCTTTACCACCATTACTACCACCTCCACCACCCTCACCCTTTACCACCATTACTACCACCTCCACCACCCTCACCCTTTACCACCATTACTACCACCTCCACCACCCTCACCCTTTACCACCATTACTACCACCTCCGCCACCCTCACCCTTTACCACCTCCACCACCCTCACCCTTTACCACCTCCACCACCCTCACCCTTTACCACCTCCACCACCCTCACCCTTTACCACCTCCACCACCCTCACACTTTGAAATTCGTACTTAGCCAGTGCCTGAGTATGGATACATGGTCTGCCACTTTGATGTCAAATATCTTTATATATCTGCCCATCAATAACATATAGATAGATAGATAGATAGATTGACAGATAGATATAGATATATATATATATTTATATGTATACCGTATATATGTATATATATTATAGATAGGCATATAGATAAATAGGATCCGGATCCTTTTTAATGGCAGTGGCATTGGCGTAGATATGCACTTTCTGAGTGCTTTTTAGTTCCTCTTTTTCCTCCATCCTTCCTCATTGCACACACACACATTTCAGTTCACCACACATCCTTCATTTCGGGTTAGAGATGTGGCTTGTTGTATGAAAGGACTTCACACACAACTCAGTTTCTCATACTTCATACACACACACACACACACACACACACACACACACACACACACACACACACACACACACACACACACACACACACACACTCAGGGGCAGCGGGAGTGTAATGTAATTTTCCTTCAACAAAGGTGACGAGAATGTCCTGATTGAGTTTGTCTGTCTCAAGAAATAAAGTGCGTTTCATTAATTTAATTTGCTTTTTTCATCAGTACGATGGTACTCAGTGTTATACCACCAGCTGTTGCTCTGTATCTATTGATTTTATCCCCTTCACTTGCAGGATGTATTATTGTAGCTTATTCTTCCTAACTGCAGAGCGAGTGCTTCCCTGAGGTTGGTGGGTCTGCTCGGCCAGACAGACCAGGGTTATTCAACAACAACAGCAACAACAACAACCACGAAGTGAATTTATTCAGCATATTAATAATCTCTTATTGAATGAATGAATGAAGGCTTTGTCCATCTGTCATGTTTAAAGGGTTTCTCCTCACTGGAATATAATCGTGTGGAGATGATAAGAAAAACAAGCACAGCAAAACTGTACAGTCCCACAGCACAGCAGGCAAAGGCACATTATATCACACCCAGCCTACAAAGATGTCTGTAACAACACAGTGTTAACTCATTGTACAACTCCACTGCACGGCAGGCAAAGGCACATTATATCATACCTGCGTACAAAGATGTCTGTAACAACACAGTGTTAACTCACTGTACATCTCCACTGCACGGCAGGCAAAGGCACATTATATCACACCCAGCCTACAAAGATATCTGTAACAACACAATGTTAAATCTAAAATATTATCCTGTAACGGACATTTCCACTCACTGGACAGTGTTTCCTCTCTAAACCTCCTCCTCCTCCTGCAGAGAGTACGCCTTGTGCCACTCGTAGTCCCGCCCTCTGTGAAGTTTACCGGGAAAATGACGTCACTGTATTGAAAGGGTTATTGACAGTGATTATTAGATGGACCTCTCTCTCTCTCTCTCTCTCTCTCTCTCTCTCTCTCTCTCTCTCTCTCTCTCAACTTTCCTCTTCATCGTCCTTTGCCATTCACATAATCCCACTGTGTTGCTAACTTCCATCTTGCTTTTTACACACTATACACTCCCTCTTCTCCAGCCTCTGCTTTCTCTCTTAATCTCATTCTTGACCCGTTCCTCTTTGTTTTTGGGGGGAAGGGCTTACATCTTTCCGTTTATCTCTTTCCTTCTTTCCTTCTCACTCACCTTTCTTTTCCCTCTCCCCTCTCTTCCTTCTCCTCTCCCCTCCTCCTCTTCCCTCCAGTTTTCTTAGTATTCCATTCTCTCTAAACCCTCTCTTTCATCTCCTTCACTTTCACATACCTCTCTTCCAGCTCCTCTTTTCACTCTCCTCCTATTCTCCGCCTTTACTTTACTACAACTCGTTTCCTCACTCTCCCCCTTTATTCTCTCTCTCTCCTCTCCTCTGCTCTCCCTCCAGCCTTACCCAGAACACGCTAAAGACTGTGTCAGTATTGTCGGTATTTCCCCAACTTGATGTGTCTTTCACCGACCTGTTTTTCACGAGGCTTTTTTGCTTTCCTTTCTCTTTACACTCTTCCTCCCTCCAGCATCATTCCTCCTTTCCTCTTACTTTTGTCTCTTCCCTCTTGCATTTTCTCTTGCCCTTGTCCATCTGTTCTCTGCTTTTTCTTCCCTGGCAATCAATCTGTCTCTCTCCCCTCTCACATTTACACTCATACCTCTTCCCCTGTCTCTTCCTTCCATCCTTTTATACATTATTCTCCTATCTCTCCCCCTCTCTCTTCCTTACCTCCACCTCTCTCACTTTCTTTATCTTACCTCTTCCCCTCTATCTTCCTTCCCTCCTCTGTCTCTCGCTTTTTCTCTCGTACTTCTCTTGTTTCCTTCCATCCTTCTCTCTCACTTTCTCTCTTACCTCTTTTCCTCCCTCACTTTCTCTCCTACCTTCCCCTCTCTCTTCCTTCCCTTCACCTCTCTTACTTTCTCGTACCTCTCCCTCCCTTTCTTCTTTCCTTCCTACTCTATCGCTGTCTCACTCTCCTACGTATTCTCTCTCTTCCTTCCATCCTCCTCTCTCACTTGCTGTCCCACCTCTTCCCCTCTCTCTTCCTTTTCTCCTCCTCCCTCACGTTTTCTCTCCTACCTCTTCCCCTCTCTCCTCCTTCCATCCACCTCTTTCACTTCCTCTCTCACCTCTCTGCCGGTGTCTCTTCCTCCCCTCCTTCACTTCCTCTCCTGTCTTATCCTATCCTGTCCCACCTCACACACGTCGGGACTAAATTCTGTGTCAGTATTGGCCCCGTTTTTCACGAGGCTGTTTTGGCCCCTTGCATAAGTTTTCCCATTTCTATTGCCTCTCTCTTTCTCCCCTTTATCGCATTCACGTCCCCTCTTTCTTTCCTTCCTTTCCTTCATTACATCTCCTAAAACTTTCATTCCTTAACACCTTTCATTTCTTCTCTCTTTCCTTCCGGCCTCCTCCCTCATCCTTCCTCCGCCCCTCCTCCTCCCTTTCTCTCTTCCTTTCACTTCCTCTCCCTCCCAGTCTTACACACGTCACCGCCAAAGACTCTTGTTAGTATTGTAGGTATTTCCGCAACTTGATGTGTCTTTGAACGCAACGTTTTTCAGGAGACCTCTCTCTCTCTCTCTCTCTCTCTCTCTCTCTCTCTCTCTCTCTGTCTCATCACCTCATGTCCGTTCATTACACCGGTCCTGCCCTCTCTAATATTGGTGCCTTATCACCGCCACCTTCACCCCTGCTCCAATATCACTGAGTCTCACCCTCACACACTGTTCACCCGAGTACCGTTTGACAGCAACAGTGGTGTTAACACCACCTCACCCCACACTCTTATATTTATACCAGTGTTGCATGGCCAGGGAGTAATGGGCTAACACTTTGTTGTTACACACACACACACACACACACACACACACACACACACACACACACACACACACACACACACACACACACACACACTGTCTGCTGAAGGCATCAATAAAATAGAATAGGCGTCATCATAATGGAGGGATTAATGTCTTTACTATAATGACATTTAAAAATTTTCATGAAGCTGTTAATAGATTACTATTTTCACCATAGACAATATATCTGGTAGTGAGGGAGTTCATGAAAGCTGTATGCATCCCCTCTTGTTGGAAAAGAATATCCCAAGGTGAATTACTTGGTCAAGGGATCGCAAGATTATAATGTGAATTGCATCCTCTCCACCAGCAGTGATTTTCTCCTCATAACCTCCGCCCCTCTCCTCTCTGTGCTATCATCTCCAGCCATCCCTCCCTCCCGTCATTTTTCCTCAGTATTTGTCCAGCCTTCCTCATTCTACGATTCCATCACATCACACTTCCTTTATTCCTGGACATGTGGTTCGCTGCCCGATGGACTGAGATCAGTGCCAGGCTGGGGCAGGGAACAGTAATGAATGGAATTAAAACGGACATTACTGATCCGCTGCCAGACCCACCACGTCACAAAAACACCTCCACTACACCCCCTATCATGTGTGCATATGAACGGTGGGTATTAGTGGCCAGTTGTTGACTTGTGAAGGTATGTGACACACACACACACACACACACACACACACACACACACACACACACACACACACACACACACACACACACACACACACACACAAATCATCAGAGGCAGCGGGGGTTTAATGCAATTTTCCTTCAACAAAGGTGACGAGAATGTCCTGATTGAGTTTGTCTGTCTCAAGAAATGAAGTGCAGTGTGGTAATTGCATTTTTTGTGAACACGATGGTACTCAGTGTTATTTCATCCGTTGTTGTTGTATATGTATTGGTTTTAGCGCCACCACTTGTCTTGTGTTAGTTTAGTCTTCCTATCGCAGAGTTACTTTATTCATCTTAGGAATGATCTTGTATTGAATGGATTAATGAAGACTTTTGCTGTTTTGGGTTCGAAAAGTCTTTCCTTACTTAAATATTATAATTGTGTGAAGACAGCAAGACCAACAAGCACAGCAAAACTGCGACCCCCCCCCCCCACAACAGGCAAACACAAATAATGCCTTATTTTGGCCCTTACCCCCCCCCCCCCAAAAAAAAAAAAAAAAAAAAAAAGTCAGTAACCATAATATAGTTATCCCTAAAACACTTTTCTGTAACGGCATGCTTCTTATCACTAGACAACGTTTTCTCTCTGTCCTCCCCCTCCTCCTTCCCTTGGAGAAAGGGAGCGCCTTGTCCCACTAATCGCGCATGCTACTTTATTGGAAGGGTTAAGAACTGCATATGAAGGACGTCTTTCAGTCTTGGTACCGGATGAGTGTATTCAGCTTTAGAAGGACCCCAGTTTATTATAAAAGGGTGGTAATCCTTGTCCAATAAGGCTTTCTCTGCGGGGCTGTCTTTTAATTCATTCCTGCTGCCGTCGGACCATTTACACAGCATAGGAGTGACTTAGCCAACAGCAGTCATTAGATATATGCTTTATTAACCCATTCACAAGGAGTGACTTAGCCAACAGGAGTCATTAGATACATGCTTTATTAACCCTTTCAGGAGGAGTGACTTAGCCAACAGGAGTCAGTAGATGTATGCTTTATTAATCCATTCACAAGGAGTGGTGGTGCCCTACCGGAATAAAATCGACTGGAGGCCGCCAGAGTAATATAAACACCTGGTGGTATTAATAGGTTTACCTGATGCAACTTGAAGCGTGTCTTACCAAAGCAAATTAAAACCATCTGGCATTAGTAACAATGCAATACAATTCAGTACAACAGACTGCAGAAGAATACAATACACTGCAAAAGAAAAGGTGTGCCCGGCTAGAAGGTGTTCATCTGTCTGTCTGTCTGTCTCTCTCTCTCTCTCTCTCTCTCTCTCTCTCTCTCTCATTCTTCCTTCTCTTCCTAGGATATATCGTCATCCCTCTTACATTTGCTCTTCCTCCTCATTTTTCCCTTTCCTGCCTCTTCATATCTCTCTGCTCCCTCTTCCATCCTTCCTTCCTCCTCTCCCCTCCATCTTCTCCCAACTTTTCCCACAACGCACTAAAGACTGTGTCAGTATTGTAGGAAGTTCCCCAACTCGTGTCATTTAGTGCCCTGTTTTTCAAGAGGCTTTTTCACTTCCCTTTCTCTTTCCCATCTTTCCCTCTCCTTTAGCTCCTCTAGCATCCCAAGACATCTCACCTCTTTACGTTCACTCTCCCTGTTTCCATCCTTTCTTCCTCTCCCACTTCCCCCTTTCGTCCTTCTTTCCTCTTCTTTCTTGTTCCTTCCTCTCCTCTCCAGCTCACACACATCGGCGCTGAAGACTGCATCAGTATTGTGGGTATTTGGCCAGCTTGTAGGTGTGATGGCCGGATTTAGCACGAAGCTGTTTCACTCGTTTCTTCTTCTGTTTTCTCTCTTCCAACTCTTTTATCTCTTCTTTTCCTCCGTTACCTCCCTTTTACGTACGGAGGACATCTCACCCTCCTTCATGTATTCAGTGTTCCTCTCACTTTCCCTTTCCTGTCTCTTCATCTCTCTCTCTCTCTTTTCTCCGGCATCCTCCCCTCCTGCCGTGCTCTCTCATTTCCTCACTTTCCTTTCCACGGCCCTAAAGACTGTGTCAGCATTGTCGGTATTTCCCCAACTTGCTGCGTCTTTCCAGGCCGTGTTTTTCACGAGGGTCTTTTTGGCCAGACTGCCTTGGGGTGGAGGCCAAGACACTGGTATAGATGGTAAAAGTTTAAGTCTGGCCTTTGATGTTTTGACTCGAGCCAGCCTTTGCCTTAACTCCTCCTTGGATTGACAACTTGCGGCTTAACTTGCCTCTGATGCTGCACACACACACAGCCTCGCTCTACCTGCCCACCTATTTACCTGTTTACTTGAGTTTACTTGATGCAGAGGAACGCCTTCACGCGGTGGCGCAAATGTAACCGGGTTATACAAACGTCTCTCAACTCCCCATCCCCCATCCCTCCAAATGGAAGATGGTGGGCTGTAGGAGAGGGACAGCTTCTGCTTGCAGTCCACTGGGTTCACATTGAAATGAACCTGGATGCATGACTACTACATCAACTACTACTTTAGCTTCAGGGCAAAAATAAAATGAAATAGACGTCCTCGGACTCACTTGTAGTGTACAAGAGTATTCGTTAATTCTTTTGTCGTCAGTCATACACCTGCCAAATCCTTCAGAACAGAAGTTGTGTTAATATTAACGTAAAGGAAATATGAAAGCAACTTGATTTCTGGTAATAATAGGAACCTACAGCACAGGGTTGTGTATCCAGAGGACGTGTGTTTTGTAACGTGTTCCGTCATTTTCACGGTATTATTCACAATGGTTTGGTTAAGAAGTGTTTGTTAGCTGCGTCAATCAAGATAAATATAAAAACAGACAGTCCTTCACACAACTTAAGCACAAGAAAAGTCCTTAAATATAGGAGGAGGTACAGATGAAAGTGGAGACGAGGAATAGGGAAGGATTATCAGGAGGTGCAAAGGGGTGCAGGTGATGTGTGTGGGGGAGAAGTGTCTGACGTGTAGTAATTTGATTATTAAGCGTATAGTAGCTGTAAAAATTAAAATAAAAATAAAACAAGAACATAATGATGATCCAAAGCCTAAGAAAGTTCGTAAATATAGAGAAGACGGGAGAGGAGTACACTGTATGAGGTAGTGGGGGAAGGACAGGACACGAAGTATATCGTGGTTTGACTGTGAAATGTCTGTTCGCTGTGAGGGTAAAAAAAAAGAAAATACTTTATATACAGTTTAAGCCAAAGAGTGTTCGTAGATATGGTGCTAGGGGGGACGGGGAAGGAGAGGGAGAGGAATGTAGGAGGGAGAGGTGAAGGTGAGGGTGGGAGAGGGGAAGAGGAGGTAGGAAGGAGGTGCAAGGTAAGAGGGAGAAAGAGGTGAACCAAAGACCTGAGTGGATACAGGCGGAGTGGCGGTAATGGGATGGTTATGGTCGTTATTGGAATCCTTTGATAAGTTTGTGTGAGGCAGCGGGAAGTTTGTGAGCCCGGGGTTATAATTACCCAGGCTGGTCTCATATCCCCGTCCATTATGGCGCACAGATGAAACGCGAACACGGACAAAATGGACTGAGGCTTCGAACTTATGAAACGAAACTCCAACACCTTTTCATTTAGTTTTGGTGTACGTGTCTGATTTCTTCTTATGAAAGGCACACGGGAAAACAAACTTATTTCCTCGTATTACACTCCTGGCTAAAAGATCCTGTATAAGTTTACGGCATCAAACGTGGAAAAACGAATCTCCAACACTTTTTCATTTCCTCTTCCTAAGGTTTTGGTTTATGGGCCTTCTTTCCTCCTCTGAAATACAGTTATGTACAAAACTTATTCCTTGCTACGTACAGTGGCAGATAAAACTTCTTGTGTACATTTGTGGCTTGGAACTTACGAAACAAAACTCTGACACCTTTTCATGAATTTTTAGTACATGCCAACACTTAAACAATCAAATTACACCAATATTCACAGACAGTTGACACAACTATTCTTTTATATATTGACTTTAGCAACACTTTAGTTTAGCATGAGGTGTTCATGGGGGTCGCCTTCCTGCAGTGGCACCGATATAACCAGGCGGTGGAACTGTCAGAATAAAGAAACGTCCCTGGACTCCTCTATCCCCCGAAAGGAGGCTGGTGGACTGCAAGAAATAGTACTGTTCAGTGTGCAGCGCAGTGCGTTCACGTCCTGCTGAGCCTGGGGCCACCACAACAACTGTAGCAAGATGTGATTAGGTTTGACACGGTGTTGTGGTGTAAAGGAACTACTGACTGCAGTTGTATATTGGCAAGTTATTAATATGTCTTGATACAACACTTAGCACCATATTACAGCTGAAAGTGTAAACAATCTCTTTATATCTGACCGTCATTTATGTATCACCTGTAACTGTTACATGGCATCAGCCTGCATCCCACATTACGGAGTGCAGTCAGCAGTCATACGGAAAGTTGTGACTTGATGTATTATCATCACATTTATGGAGTAATTGTATTGTTAGTATGTGATTAGCCTGCATCCCAAATCACAGAGTGTAGTCAGCAACAGTGCAGGTCAGACATATTCATTCAGTCATTATTAGACACTTAAAGTAGTATCATAAAAATGGGCACCTTGTCCACTCCTTAGCACTGCCATGTTTAATGATAACTGCCTTTACTCACAGTGGCCTAATAAGGTACAGATCATACGTGTAAGAGGGAAGTGATCGTGGGTTTTGTAGGATGAACGATAGATATGGGGAAATAGTGGCCTTTCGGTTCCTTGTCCTTCCTGGGAGAAGCACACTCAGCTGTAAGTTATACTTTTTGCGGGAAGAACAAAACAAGGGAAGATTCTACGCTTTCCCTTCCTTGTCCTTCCTGGAAAGTAAATGTAACTGCAAGATGTCTTTTTCCAGGAAGAAGTACAGACTCGGAAAGCCTTTGAAATATCCTCTGCTTGTCCTTCCAGTGAAATTATAGTTACCGCAGGGATTGGATATTTTTTCTTTAAGGAACGGCAGGAGATACAGGACCAGTCTGTTATCTCTTTTCCATGCCCATCCAGCAAACACAGATCCAAGTTTATTGTAAGAGTTGTTTTACCAGGAAGAACTAGAGACTCGGGAAGTCTCTGAATCGACTCTACTTGTCCTTCCTGGAAAATCAGATCTAATTCTAAGATCTGTCTTTCCAGGAAGTACTAATGACGGGGGAAGCTTTGAAATATCCTCTCCTTGTCCTTCCTGCGAAAATATGTCATAGTTACGTCAAACATTTTATTTCTTTCTTTATTTATTTATTGACAGGGCTACCACTATCCCCTCACTTAGTGCAGTGCTGCCTTCAGGTGACACTACACTGAGTGACAAGGCAGATGGTTTCCTTTAATCCATGACCCCATTTAATACGTTAAGTGGTAACCATACAAGCAAATGACGCCTGGTGGTCTAGGGGATTAAGTACTCCAGCCGGATCGATCCTTAAGGATTTACAGCTGAGGGATGATTATGGGTTATTGCTCACATAACGCCACTCAGGGGTGAACGAGGCTACTCACTCGTGCCTGAAATGTTGGCAGTGAACATCCTAGCCGAGTCCCTACGCTGCTGGTGGGACAAAAGAAGGATTTGATGATGGAACAGACAGACGACAGGGATTGGAGGAACAACAAGAGACATAGAAGCATTCTGAACCTCCCTTTCCCCGCAAAAACAAATAAATATGGACAGGGAATTAATTGTTCTCGGTGGAAAGGACAGAACATTGGGCTGCGAGATAGATAGATCTTAGACTGGAACAGAGAAATATTTGTAGATAGGAATGTCGCTAAAAGTTTCATCCATATGCCCCACCGACGTGTATAAAACCGCGTCTTATACAGACACACTATACCTGTATCATAGCCTGTATTCAATATGGACGGTTAGCAATAGTGCCCCAAGCGGTGACATCTGAAGGTGTGAGAAAGCCATCTGTTGCACGTAAGATGACTGCTGGATGTCAGGAGCTGATTAGCTGCTGCCTGGATGCTAGTGTGTGTCCAGTGTCCAAAAATAATAAGTTTGTGAGACTAGGCACAGCATGAAGTTACTGTTGAAGCTGCACCTTTCAGTGCCTCACAAGTCGCCTGTTATCAGTCACTTAGTGCCTGTCACCAGTTATTAGCCACTTGGTGCCAATCACCAGTTATCAGCCACTTAGTGCCAATTACCAGTTATCAGTCACTTAGTGCCAGTCACCAGCCACTTAATACCCCTTATAGATCTCCCTGTATTCACCTGTGGGCCAGTGCAGGTGAGAGCAAGTATGTAATTGGCTGTCAAACTGCCAATTAGCATAGTTTGGTGGAAATCCAGGAGGCCAGGTGAGGGGGTTGGGTTGCGTGATGGTGTGGTGGTAATTGTGACATAGTTGGTTTGTTTTCATCTGAGGGAACTGTACCACTCCCATATATTAAATCTTAAGTCGTGGTGGCATAAATTTTCATGAGCCTTGCTTGTGAGGGAGGAGTGAGTCTCGGGGAAGGCGTGGCTGAATCGGTAGAGAGGCGGCCTGCCATCCTAATGGACCCAGGATCGAATCCCGGCTGGGTGCAGGGAACAGTTTGAGGATTTGAATTTCCTAAAAAGCAGACTTTCCTGATCTACCAGATGACCCGCCGACATGTCGTAAAAGTACCCCCGCTAATACCAATACACCAATCCTGTATGAGACAGACCTAGCATGTATTCAATATGGATGGTGGGTGTTAGCGCCGAAGTGGTGACATGTGGAGGTGTAGGAGGACTACTGGGCCTTGGGATAGGTCAGTGCCCCCAAGCAATAGGCTCTGAAGCCTTTGCCCAGAGTCGGACACATTAAAAAAAAAAAAAATAAAAAAAAAAAATAAATAAATCAAATCAGCCCTCCAATCTGACTACACTTGGCCATCAACCCTGCAGAAAGGTGTCAGGGATCTCCGTTAATTTGGGGTAATTGCACTATAGTAATTACTATATTAATATCGCTATATTAAGGTGTTTTGATCATAGTGCGGAAAGATGATGATGGTGATGATGATGATGATCATGTTAATGATGATGATGGTGATGGTGGTTGTGATGATTTTGCCCAGTATGATATTAGTGATGATGATGATGATGGTAATGATAATGATGATGATGATGACGGTTGTGATGATTATTGCCTGTTTGATGATGATGATGATGATGACAGTGATGATGGTTGTGATGATGATAGCCTGTATGATGATGATGATGATGGTAATGATGATGATGATGATGGTTGTGATGATTATAACCTGTATGATGATGATGATGATGGTAATGATAATGATGATGATGGTTGTGATGATTATAGCCTGTTTGATGATGATGATGATGATGGTTGTGATGATTATAGCCTGTATGATGATGATGATGATGGTAAAGAGAATGATGATGGTGGTGGTAATGATGATGATGAGGATGTTAATGATGATGATGGTTGTGATGATTATAGCCTGTATGATGATGATGATGATGATGGTAATGATTATGATGATGATGATGGTTGTAATGATTATAGCCTGGATGATGATGATGATGATGATGATGATGATGGTAATGATAATGTTGATGAAAATAATAATGATGTTGATGATGGTTGTGATGATTATATCGTGTATATTGTTGTCTTTGCCTCCAGCTCATGTCCTGTGTTAGGCTACCATTGCTAAGGCTCAGTTGTCCACCCACGACACACCAGTAGAGGCTGACATGTGCAGGTGTCTCACGTCACCTGGCACTTGAGTACTAATGTACACTGTTCCTGTTGTGGTACACTCACCTGGCACTTGAGTACTAATGTACACTGTTCCTGTTGTGGTACACTCACCTGGCACTTGAGTACTAATGTACACTGTTCCTGTTGTGGTACACTCACCTGGCACTTGAGTACTAATGTACACTGTTCCTGTTGTGGTACACTAAGGCAAAGATTCCCAGCACCATTGTACTCTTTGACAATCGAGTAGTGCTCTTTTGCTGAGCTTCAAACTGTGCTGGAGAGCACCAGCAGATATACATAGTCAATGGAACCTTATTTAACTAAATTGACTCCGTGTTAGTGGAAGACTTTCACATCTACAGGTTAATGAGACCACTCCATGTTAATATTTCCTGAACTATATATTCATGACTTAAGAAGCTAATTTTCCTCGCTGCAAACTTGAAAACACAATGCACACACACACACACACACACACACACACACACACACACACACACACACACACACACACACACACACACACACACACACACACACACACACACACACACACAGATGGAGATCGGCAGTTACCTAACCAAACCTAACCAAATGTCTCCTCCAGCCTCCCCCTCCGCCCACTCTTCTGAAGTACCCCCTCGCAGTAATCAGTCAAGTGCATAAATTTTTCAGGCAGGATCTACATGCACTGCCAGTCACTTCCTGGATAAAACTGTCTCCGACATGGGTGGCATACACTTCAGGATTGGCGAGAGAGAGAGAGAGAGAGAGAGAGAGAGCAGTAGGATGATTAGCTCAACGAGACAGATAGGTAGATAAATAGAAGGGCAGATATAGACATGGATGAGTGGATGAATAGACAGATGGTTGGATAGTTGACTGGATTTAACTATGCGTGGATGGGTTGATAAATAGATAAAGAGAAGGAGAGAGAGAAAGAGCTGGTGAAAACTAACTTAGCTGATAGATATAGGCAGATGGGTGAATGGATAGATAAACAGAGAAAGGGCAGGCAGAAAATTAACTCAGTATGATGAATGGATGGATAGGTAGATAGATTGGTTGATTTTATTGATTGAGTTAAATAGAGAGAGAGAGAGAGAGAGAGACAGAGACAGACAGACAGACAGACAGACAGAGAGCAGGTGTAAGACTAACTGGCCACAAACCAGCACTTCCGTCCAGCTTAACCCGTCCTTCCTGTCCTGAGGCAATGGACTGACTACCAATTACAGTATTCCTTGGATGGAGTCTCGTGGCCTTAGGAGGATCTCTCTCTCTCTCTCTCTCTCTCTCTCTCTCTCTCTCTCTCTCTCTCTACGTCCTCCTCCTCCTCCTCCACAGTTTCCCTTAGACCCCTCCATTTATATTTCCTTCCTTCCCTCTGCATTTATCCTATCGTCATCCTTCCCGTATCTGGCACCATCAGTTCTCTGCTTCTCGTCTTTCTTCCTTTGCATCTTTCCCTTTATCAGTTCTCCTTCCCTGTCTCCAGCCTTCCTCCTCCATCCTGTTGTCTCCCTTTCCTTCTCTGTTACCATCAATTCTTCCCGTCTCCTACGACTTCTTTTTTTTTCCTTTCTTCGTTTTCCTTCCTTCTCTTCCTCCTCCTCCTCCAATCCTCCTGTCCTCCTCTTCCCCCCACCCCCTCCACCCATGGTTGGCATCTCGTGGGTAATACATTTTTCTGAGCGGCATCCTGGAGCACCTCCCCCAGGCCCACCCAACACAAACACAACACTACCAATGCCCACGGATTTGCCCCCGTATGTGCTGCACCACGCCATGGGGGAGTGGCTGTGGGTGGTTGTGGCTGTGGGTGTGGGTGTAGGAGTTTTGATTGGGTGTAGTGGTATGAAAGAGTGTGTGAGTGTAGGATGGAAGTAGTTTTAGTGGGAGTGGCTGTAATTTCGGGTGTGACTGTGGGTGTGGATGAGTTTGTGGGTGGGTGTGGCAGAGAAGTTTAGTTTGGGTGTAGGGATATGAAAGAGTGTTTGGGTGTAGGATGGATGTAGTTTTAGTAGGAGTAGCTGTAAGTAGGTGTGGGTATGGCTGTGGGAGTGTGTGGGTGTGGCTGTGGGAAGATATGTGTATTGGTTAGGAGTGGGTATACATGGATATAGATGAGGGTTAGTGTAGCTGTGGACGTGGTTGTGGATGTAGTTTAGGTGTGGGTGTTGTTGATTGGAGCAAGAGAGTATGAGTGATGATGAAGGTGTGAGTGTGGACTGGAATGAGAAAGAGTGAAAGTGGTTGGGGATGAGTGCTGAAATATAGGGTAGGATGAGTGTTGTGGCTGTGGGTTGATGTGGATATGTAGTCTGGGTGTAGGAAGAGATGTTTATTGAAGACCGAGAACGAAGTGGAGAGATAAGATGAGAGAAAGTATTTAAGATAGGATGGTAAGAGTGAGAGATTAACTACAGTGAATTTATGTGAACCTTGCAATTGAAGCCCACCTGAGTGTCCATTGTTGCAGTTGATTGGCTGTCATTATGAGGAGAACTCTAGGACGATCCCACTCATCCACAGAGTCCGGGGCTTGTGAGGTCATCAGGCCGACGAAGATGCCAGTTTCCACACCGTTTATCAATGATGATATATCCCTGGTGTTTTTATGTGTAATACATGTCCTGTTAGGAAAAGAAGTAGGTTGACAAGATTGGCAACTGAGGTTAGGCTTCAGTTGCAAGGTTGAGACAAGTTTAGTATAGGAGTATGTGTTAGAATATGGTGGTTGGTAAGAGAGGGAGGTGGATAACGAGGTAAAGAAGTAAGGTGTGAGGGTAGTGTGTGTAAGGGAGGAAGGTGGTGGTGTGTCGTGGAAACAGGAGTCCTTACTGGGTAGGGACACAAATGCCTGGAAGTTCATTTGTCCAGGCCACCCCTCACAGCACGCGGCGTCAGGCGGTAGATTTATAGATGTTACAAAGAAACATAGTAGAATGAAAATACAGATAAACAGGTGAATAGACACATACATACAACGATGGATAGGGAAGTGTACAGACGTATAGACATATTTACAGATCCTGATATATACAGTATTTGTATATGCATAGATAAACAGATAGATAGATAGGTAAATAGATATAGATATGTAGGCACACACACACACACACACACACACACACACACACACACACACACACACACACACACACACACACACACACACACACACACACACACACACACACACACACACACACACAGTGAGCCATACCTTGGATTACAGACTTCTTGAAACTTCCAACCAAACCCCCTCTTCCACCCCACAAAAAAAGTAAAAAATAAAAAAAAAATGGGTAAAAAAATAAACAGGTAAAGGTGTGTGTGTTAGGCTGTGGTTGGCCTGGGAATTGTTGGGTATCGGGTGTACTGGCGGGAGGTGCTGGGTTCTGGATTTTACAGAGGAACGACTTTCTTTCGTGATATGTATGAGAAATACTGTTTACCTTTTTTAACCCGTTGAGTTGGGGTGAGGTCCTGTTTGATTTAACTTGCTGCTATACTCCCTTTACTGTAACTTGGCTTAAACAACGACAAGTGTGGCCATTGGTGTATCCTGCCTCACAGCACATCCTGCCACCGGCCACCCCAGGCTTATGTGGGGCTTGGCAAGGCTTCACGCTGGATCCCACCATATAACTTGGATCATTCATGTCTCCAGCTGGCTTATGGGCAAGAAGTAACAGCCGCTGCAGTGTGCACAGTTTCCTGCACCACCGTTGTTTATAGACTTTATTTTTCTTTGATATTATTGTTGTTTTCGTCATTCCTTATGAGGAATTTTTGTCCACTCTGGTTTTTACATATTTTCATTCTTCCATTTTCTCTTTTTTTGTTTTCTGAATATTTTTTATTTGTATATTCTGTATCGTATTTTTCTTCACTATTGTTGTACAGTTTCATATTAACTTCTTTTTTATTATTTTATGCCACTTGGGTTATGTATTTAGTTTCATTTTTTTAGTTTCGTTTCTTATTTTGTCGTGTTTTGGGTGTTGTTGTTGTTTATGTGGGTTGTTCATTGTCCTTTTTTAAGAATATCCATCACAGTGTCGAACTTCGTCAGTTGAGTAATTTGGGGGGATTAGTGATTTTTATTTTCCTTTTGTACAGTTTTTTTTTTTTTTTTTTTTTTTTTTTAAGGGGTAGCCTAATTAGTGTACTATATGTGTTTCATTTTTACACTTCATTAAGAAACATCACATTATGTTTTCCCTCCCTATTTATTCCCTTTCTTTGGTTTCTTCCTCCCTTTCTAACCATTTCTCATACTTTCCCTCACCTCTTTTCCCTCCCTCCCCTCCTCCCTTCCACTCTTTCCATCATTTCTTCATCCTTCTCTCTTACTTTTTCCATGCGTTTTTCTTTCTCCCTTCCACTCCCTCCCATTCTCTCCTTCTTTCTCAGGCCCTCTTTCATCCCTCTGTTCCCTTTCTTTTTCTCCATTCCTCCTTCCTTCTTCCTCTCAATTCCTTCCTCCCACATCCCTTCCTTCCATCCACATTCCTTCCCTCCATATCCCTCTTGTCCTCCCTTTCCCTTTTTCCTTCCCTCCTTCCCCTTCCTTCTGCCTCCCTCTCTCTGTCCCTTCTTTTATCTCCCTTTCCTCTCCTTCCGTTCTCTCTTCCCCAGTTTTTCTTTCTTTCCCTTCTTCTCTACCCTTTTTTCCCTCTCTCCCTACTTCTTTCTTTTACCCTCCCTCATTCCTTCTTTCTCTCTCTCTCCCCGCCTCTTTCCCTCCGTCTTTTCATAAATCTCTCTCTCTCTCTCTCTCTCTCTCTCTCTCTCTCTCTCTCTCTCTCTCTCTCTTTCACAACATATACAATAGCCCCATCTAACACAAATCCCTTTTATGAGTATGTGACCCCTATTCTGTGATTGTCGGAGGCGTAGCAGCTTTGTAGGATGGAGAGAGAGAGAGAGAGAGAGAGAGAGAGAGAGAGAGAGAATAAACGGTAAACACGTAACGATGTTTAAGCGAAGGAAACAGAGATCAAACAAATGGGTAGTTGAGGATTTAGAGAAAGTGAGAAAGATAGAGGAGAAAGAATAAAGAAAACGAGGGAGAGCAAAAGTTAAGGAGGGAAAGAGAACAGCAGTGGAAAAGAGGGAGAGGGAGGGGGGAGAAAGGAGAAAGAATGAGAGAAAATAAAAAGAAGTGAGAGGGGGATGAAAGTAAGAGACGAGGGAGATAAAAAATTGAGACAGAGGGAAACGAATGTAAAAAGTGGACACACACACACACACACACACACACACACACACACACACACACACACACACACACACACACACACACACACACACACACACACACACACACACACACACACACACACACACACACACACACACACACACACACACACACACACACACACACACACACAGTGGGACAGAACAGTGTGACAGGGAAAGGGACAGATAGATGCAAGAAAGGAAGGACAGAAAATTTTGACAGGAAAGAAGTCAGGCGCAATCTTTGTCAACATCTGCCCTGTCTCGTGTATCCCTTTCAGTACGAATACTTTTTTCTGCTTGCTAACGCCTAAATATTATTTTAAGCCTCTAGAATCTTCACGTATTTTCTCTGTTATCCTGCCACTTACAAACAACGTTATTACCGTTATGGTGGAAATTGATTGTTTAGGCCATTGTTGTTGCCTCGGGTTCATGTGACACGTGAACCCAGTGGACTGCAGGCTTAATAATCCCTTCTGCAGTCCACCATCCTCCTTTCGGGGGATAGGAAAGTAATTGGGGAATGTTTATATAACCAAGCCATTGAGCCGCTTGTTTATATCAGTGCCACCACAAGGTTTGCCTCTGCAGCACCACTTATTGCCCAGGAGTTAATTTAAAGCCGTATCGACCCCTTCAATCCCACAAGTGTCTCCTGACCTGATTAATGTCATATGAAAGTAGCAACACTATAATGACTAAGTAAAGCGGTACTACATTTGGGAACTTCAAGGCCCTTCGATTGATGCCCTTGATGTGGCATGGGAGGGTGATTTTATGTAGTATGATGTGATGCGGTGGTGTGGTGTGGTTTGGAAAGGTGGTGTGGTGAGTTGTGTGGTATGGTGAGTTGTGTGGTGTGGTTTGCTGTCCTGTGTTGTGACTTCGCTAAAATTGCTAAAGTGTACAGGAATGAAACACCTCGTTTCCGAAAATCGTTAGTATGAAGCAGATGAATAGGGCTGCTTCTAATGATGCTCCTTCATCTTAAAGTAGGTCATGGGAGTGAAGCAGATAAGCTGTGGATAGACCTTGTAGTGTATTGGTTACAATCTGTGTCCAACAATCTCTTCAGTGTAGTGGCATATTTTATTGTATTTATGATATCACCAAATGACTTTATTCAACTCCGGGGAGACCTGCGTAGATAATATATACATGCCGTAGAGAGAGAGAGAGGTGCCTGAGGTGACATAGGTTCCCCCACACAAGCACTGTTTGGTATAGTAAAACCGTTTTGGGATCTTCCTGTTGTGTGCATAGTACTGTAGGTCCTCTCTCTCACTCCTCTTCTGTACACACACACACTCTACAACTGCCCCTGGGAATGTAAGTACTCTGTGCTTTTAGTATTGCAAAATGGCCACATACTTTAGTAAAGCAAATTTGGAAAAGAAAAGAGATAAAGGTAGAAAGCAGGATGATGATTTCTACCAAGAACTGGTTGAAATGGAGACTCACAATAAATTGGTGGAGCGTGTACACAGACTGGAGATGGCTTTTCAAAATGAGATTGATGAAATAAAGAAGCAGATGCACTTGCAAAAGGAAGAAATAGAAAAACTAGGAAGGGAGGCCAACAAGAAAGACACAACCATAGATGAACTAACAGTGGAAGTGAGTACACTTAGGAGGAAAATGAGTGAAATGGCAAGTACAGTAGTCAACCACGAGAGTATTATGGAAGAGTTCAAAAATGATACAGAGACAATTAGGCAAGTAAGCAGTCTGATAGACCAGAGCAGTGATATTGAGGAGAAGATAACACAGGTGAATGAAGCTGTGCAAAGCTACAAAAATGATGTGGAAACCACGTATGCTGAAATGGTGAAAGTAAAGAAAGACTTAGAAACAAGGGTGGAAGAAAAAAGCATTAAAAAGGAAGTGAAAAGAATAATCCAAAACAATCCAAAGTTAGTCAGAGATTCAGTAAATATCAACAAATCTATAGTAATCACTGGTATAGAAGAGGAAGAAGTAAATAACAAGATCTCAAGAGACAAAAAGGAGCTGGCAAATGTAATGAGCTTATTGAAAGAAGTATCAGAGGAAATCTGTAGTAAGGACATAAAGGAACACAAAAGGTTAGGGAAATACGAGAAAAGCAAGTCAAGACCTCTAAAGGTAACCTTCCAGAGTGTAAACACCGTGGAGGAGATACTAAAAAATGCAAAGAATCTTATGGAAAAAGAGGAGTTCAAAAATGCATGGATAAAAAGATGCCTAACACAAGAGGAACTGGAATTACTGAAAGAAGAGGGAGGAAGCAAAAACAAAAAATGAGGGAAGATCAGAAGAGGAGAAGAATAATTTTTTTTTACAAAGTAATAGGATTGCTGGTACGAAAGTGGTACATAAACAGGAGGGAATAAAATGGAGGAAGGTAGTAGAACCATGTCATGACAAGTATATAAACAAGATGATAAAGTTGATGTACTCAAATGTGGATGGAATGGTAACTAAATTATTCGAGATGAATGATTATGTCAGAGAAAATGAACCACATATAATATGCCTAACTGAAACAAAATTAACACCAAGGATATCAAATGACATACTAAACTTAGAGGAATATAATATATGGAGAAGAGATAGGAACTTAAAAAAAGGAGGAGGAATTATAATATTAACTAAGAAAAATCTAAAAGTCAAAGAAATAGGACTAGATATACCCTCACAAGTAGAATTGATTGCAGTAGAGATCAATACATTTGAAGGGAAAGTAATTGTAGCCAATTTGTACATGCCACCCAGATCAAACACATGGGAAAGAGACGAATATGAGGACCTGGCAGAGAGTACAATTCAGAGTTTAAGATCATTATTACATAAAATAGAAGAGAAATCGGAAAGAATTATACTAACTGGAGATTTTAATACAAATATAAATTGGAATACTGTAGATATAATAAGCCAAGAAAGCTGTTGGGACTAAAAGCTCCTGGATCTCGTGCAAGAGCTTTTCCTAACGCAACATGCGAGGGAAACCACCAGAAAAATAGGACTAGATGTACCCTCAATGCTAGATCTCATATTTACTTGGCCAAAAAAATGATACTGACAGTTTAATATATCACCCTCCACTCAGCAAAAGCGACCATGCAGTACTAAATTGCAACTTCAGGATAGCATATGACATAGTTAACAGCAATGAAAGTTACAGAAAGAGCCTAAACTATAAAAAGGGAAATTATCACGACCTAAAGAAGTATTTCTTAGAAATTGATTGGGAAAATGAGCTTATAGGACAAGATTTAAATGCTGTATATAAAAAATTCTGTGAATTTTATGAAATAGGAGTCCAGAAGTACATCCCACAGCACAAAGAAGCAGAAAAGAAAAATAAATGGTTCAATACAGAATGTAAAAAATCAAAAGAAAGAAGAGATTTGTTGTGGAATAGATACAGAAGACACAATAGTGAAAGGGCATATAATAATTACAAACAGGCATGAAACGATTATACAAGAATAAGGAGGGAAGCCCAAAAACAGAGTGAGGAGGATATCATAAATAAAAGTAGTGATCAACCGAAGCTATTTTACAGCTACATCAGAAGCAAAACCAAAGTAAAAGATAAAATACAATCCATTACGGACGAGGGAATCACCTATACACAAGAGAAGGATAATTGTGAAGCACTAAATAAGAATTTCCAATCAGTTTTTACAGAAGAAAAAAAATTTGAGAGGGACTATGTGGAACATGCATGCCCACATATACTACCAGATATACAAATATCAGAAAAAGTAATACAGGAGGAGTTAAGTAAATTAGACAGAGGAAAAGCAAATGGTCCTGATGAGATTTCATGTTGGGTGCTACGAGAATGTGCATAGGAGTTAAGTAAACCATTATTTTTAATTTTCAAGAAATCCTTGAGTCAAGGTAAACTACCTGATATTTGGAAGAAAGAAAACATTGTCCCCTTATTCAAGAAAGGGAATAGACAAAATCCACTCAACTACCGACCAGTATCACTGACCAGTGTTGTAAGCAAGGTATTAGAAAAGCTTATAAGAAAAGCTTGGGTAAATCATCTAGAAGCACACAATATGATAACAGAAAGACAGTTTGGTTTCAGAAAAGGAAAATCATGTGTTACTAATCTGTTGAGCTACTGTGACAGAGTAACAGACACAATACAGGAAAGAGAAGGATGGGTGGACAGTATCTATTTAGATTTCAAGAAAGCATTTGACACAGTACCACACCAAACAGTCTATCTATCTATCTATTGCCAGACGCCTCAATCCCGTTTGGGGTGGCCACAAACAAATCGCCTCCAAGTCGCCCTGTCCCCCGCCATTTCACTACCCTGCTCCCAACTCACACCCCCCTCTCTCATATACCTCTCCACCCCATCCCTCCATCTCATCCTCGGTCTCCCCCTCCCTCTTCCACCCTCCACCTCACTCACATACACTCTCTTCGTCAGTCTTTCACCCTCCATCCTCTCCACATGGCCAAACCACCTCAGTGTGTTCCTCACAACGCTTCCTATCACATCCACATCAACACCACAACGCTCCTTTATATCCTCATTCGTCAGCCTGTCTCTCCACGTGACTCCACAAGCTCCTCTTAAATAACTCATTTCCACTGCTCTCACTCTTGACTTGTGTCCTTCCAACAACGTCCAAGCTTCACTTCCGTACGTTAGAGTTGGTATCACAATACTGTCATGTAGTAACTTTTACTTCCATGCTCACTTCCCTGTTTCTTATCACTGCTTTCAAGGAACCAGCAACCTTTCTTCCCTGCTGTACCCTTTCAAGCACTTCACCCTCCAAACCTCCATCCTTACTCATCACACTACCCAAATACTTAAACGTACTCACATTTTCCAATTCCTCACCATCCAACCTCGCTATACATTCACTGACTTCACCTCTCTCAAAGACCATCACTTTACTCTTCCCTACATTCACCTTTAGGTTCCGTTTCTTACACACTCTCTCAAACTCATCCACCAAGCCTTGTAGCTCCCCTTCATCTTCACTCAACAACACAGTATCATCTGCAAACAACAGTACAGGGAGTTTCCAAACACTATCCTCTCTCACCAGGGCCACTCCAACATCCACTACCCTACTCATCATGGAAAGAAGTGACTAGTGGAGTACCACATGGCTCAGTGCTGGCACCAATCATATTTTTAGTGTATATAAATGATATAGACAGTAACACTGGAAATGAAAGCTATCTAAATATGTTTGCAAATGATGCAAAAATACAAAGGAGAATTACTAACACAGACTCTTGTAAAGAGCTACAAGAAGAATTAAATAAATTTCATGAATGGAGTAATACATGGCAAATGGAATTCAATGTGGACAAATGTCATGTAATCAAGTTTGGTAAAAGTGGAAAAAGACCTGATTGGGATTATACGTTAGGAAATAAAACCCTACACACATCAGAAAGAGAGAAGGCCCTAGGTGTGGTTATCGATAGCAGACTATCTCCGGCTGACCACATCAGTGAGAAGGTACGGAACATGTGTACACTGCTTGCAAATATGCGAATAGCATTCACATACGTAAATGAAGACATGCTAAGAAGGATAATAACATCATTCATCAGACCAATCCTGGAGTATGCATCAGTAGTCTGGAGTCCTCATCTCAAAAAACACATAGACAAGATTGAAAAAGTTCAAAGGGCCTCTACAAGTTGGGTACCAAGTTTAAGGGATCTAAGCTATGAAGAAAGACTAAATAAACTGAATTTACCAACACTACAGGAGAGAAGGAAAAGAGGTGACATGATAATGCTATATAAATGCATATCAGGGAAGGAGAAAATAGACGTAAATGATTACTTAACCTATGGGGAAGCATCAGCAAGAGGACACTGCAAAAAACTGCATAAGAAGAGAGGTGATAAAGACGTAAGGAAATTCAGTTTCCCAAACAGAGCAATTGATCAGTGGAATGCACTACCGAATGAAATAGTAAGTGCCAAAACAATTCACAAATTTAAGGATATGTACGATAAATATGGTTTAAGACACGGGACAGTACGAGCTTGACTCATTCCTGTAAAGATACAATTAGGTAAGAACACACACACACACACACACACACACACACACACACACACACACACACACACACACACACACACACACACACACACACACACACACACACACACACACACATGGGGAGGGGCAGTGAGACAAATAGAGACATGGTGTTTGTATGTGTGTGTGTGTGTGTGTGTGTGTGTGTGTGTGTGTAGTCAGGTGTCAAAGGTAAACAAAGTGCTTCTCCATCGTGTATACCCCATGGACTTCAACCCAGTCTACATAACCTGCCACAGATCTGAGCAGCAAGACAGGAGGCGACTTACCCACGCCGTGTGTGTGTGTGTGTGTGTGTGTGTGTGTGTGTGTGTGTGTGTGTGTGTGTGTCCCTCTCTCTCTCTCTCTCTCGTCCGGTGTCAAGGAAGCGTGACTCTCCTCTCTGCCTTTGTATTAAGGGCTTCCTCACCAACATCTCTTTGGGGGGCGGCGGGAGAGACCTGCCTTGTGTGTGTTTGTGTGTGTATGAGAGAGAGAGAGAGAGAGAGGATGGACACACACACACACTAACCATCCCACCCCTCTCTCATCCCACCCCAGTCCCTCACAACTCATCATGTCAAGATAGGAACAAGGACTAAGAAAGTTTGCCCGACAGAGCTCAAGGGAAAACGAGAAAAAACAACAGCAGAAAACGGGTGAGGGTGTGGCCTTTGCATCTCCTGGACAAAAATTGTGCTGAGTAATTAGGCACGTCAGGACCAGCAGGCTTTTATAATGCCCGACTGAGGGAGAAAGAGAGGAAAGGAAGGAGGGAGAAGAGGAGTTAAAAGAGGAGGGGGAAAGATGGAAAGAAAAGTGGAGTGGGAGGGAGAGATGGAGAGAAGAGAGGAGAAAAGAGGATGAAAGACGTTGGGGGAAATAAGAGAGATTGAGGAAGGGGCGAAGGAGTAAAAGGTTAGGAGAGATCTTTTTGTGATGTGTGAGTGTGAGAGAGAGAAAAGGGGAGAAGGAGAGAGATGGTGTTCAGAGAGGGTGAAGAGAAACTAGAGGATGAGGGATGAATGGATTGAAGAAGGAAGAGAGGAGAGGGAGGTAGGTAAGGGGTGAAGAGAGGAAAGGAACGTCAAGACCAGCAGGCTTTTATAATGGGTCGCTGATGGAGGAAGGGAGGAAAGGGAGTGAGAAAG
This sequence comes from Coenobita brevimanus, assembly GCF_032717465.1. Lineage (NCBI taxonomy): Eukaryota > Metazoa > Arthropoda > Malacostraca > Decapoda > Coenobitidae > Coenobita > Coenobita brevimanus. The sequence goes on from NC_137060.1 coordinate 3,566,230, forward strand.
AAGGTAAGAAAAGAGGAGGGACAGGAAGGAGGAGAGAGGATAAAGACGTGAGGGAAGAGGAAATGCTGAGAGAGAGAGAGAGAGAGAGAGAGAGAGAGAGAGAGAGAGAGAGAGAGAGAGGGGTTGATGCGAGAGTTGATGACATTGCCTACATCCTTGCCCATTTCCACTCTCTTGCACTCGAGTTTTAGTGCCATTATCTTGATTTATCTTCCATCATCATCATCATCATCTTCATTATCATCATTATCATGAGTATTACTTGTATTCTTCTTCGTCATATTATTATTATTATTATTATTATTATTATTATTATTATGATGATGATGATGATGATGATGGTTATTATTATTATTGGTATTATCATCATCATTACCACCATTACTACACTCATGTTATATCCACACCATCTTCAGCATCCCAAAGTTTTAGTCACTGAATTTTTAACCAGAAGTTCCTCTCACGTAAATAACAAAGACGAAAGAATCCACACTCACCAAAAACATACACCAGAAGAATGTGAGTTTAGGGAAATAATGGAGGATACGAGTCTACACCCCACCCCACCCCATCCCACCCCCTACCCACCCATTTCCCACCCATACCAATTCGCTATCCCTCCCTTAGAGGAAAATACGCCCATACTTCCCTTCCCCATCTCCCCACCCTTAAAATGTGCCTCTCTTCCCCATCCCCCCAAAAGAGGAGACCACCGTGCCCCCACCCACCATCCACCCACTTCCTGTGCTGTAGAAAACACGGCAACTACACGTCTTTGCCTCTTCCCCACCCCCAACTCGTCCCCCATTCCCCCATTAAAAGATGTGCACCCCATCATTTCCCGCCACCCTTTCCTCATGTCCTCTTAGAAGATTCGTTTCTGCCCACCTGCCTCGCGTGTTAATTTTCCACTGTAAACACAGTCATTAGAGGCGCTGCACAAAGGTGCCACAGTATAAGAATGACGTAGAAAGAGTAGTGTTTTAACAGACCAGGTGAAGCTGAAGGCTGTACGGTGGGGCTTAGGCGTCGGATGCAGAGTTTTTGCCAGATTCCTTTACCTGCGTTTTTGGTATGATTTGTACATACAGAATCGTTGTGTCTTTTAGTGAGGAGGCTGCCTAGTCCTTCCTATGTATTAGTTTAGTAACTTTTCAGACCTCAGGAGGGTTCTTAGTGATAAAATCGTCTGGCTTTAGTCAGAGCAACGGAGATAAGACATCCCTCAAGGTTTAAGACTCCAAAGCTCATACAGTAGTTAATATTGTGGTGTTTAACTGCACCAGTGTGTATGAGGTCCTTTGCCACGTTGCTTGCTGGGTAGCGTGCTTGTCTCGCCATCTTCCTGTGACTCAAGTCTAGGGTTTGATGCTCGTAAGTGTGGGACATTTAAACTGTGTGGTGGCAGCGATGCCTTTCATGTGCTTGTATATGTTCACACCTTGTTGTTGATACAGGTGACATGATTATTCACACTCACACACACACTAGCACTTCTGCCTCACTTACATCACTCTCACTACAGCCACCCTCTCCACATTCGTACGGTACTTAGCCAGCATGAGAAGGGATGGATTCTGGTTACCACTTTCCCTCCGAGAAGAATGTTTCGTGTGGCATTTAAGTAATGTTGATACGGCGAATATGTACATACCAGATTAATTAATACATGGTTGGTGTTACCCTGGACAGCAGGATGGCGGCGGAGACGAGTAAACAACATCATTCATTTATGTAGCAAGTCTACCCAACTACCAGAATTGTGTTTATTGTGAAGATATTATAGGTACAGCCCGACTTGGACCCCCTTCAGATATTGCAGAGAAGTGATAGGAAAACACACACACACACACACACACACACACACACACACACACACACACACACACACACACACACACACACACACACACACACACACACACACACAACAGTCATCATTATAGGTAGTCTTTTTCATGTGCTCAGTTTTTGCCTGCACTAAACATCGGTAATCACAAAGTATTGAACTGTTATGGATTAAAAGGGGCTGGGGTTATGTTTGGTATTTGAGAGAGAGAGAGAGAGAGAGAGAGAGAGTGTGCAAACAAGAACAAAGTGAGAGGGAGTGTAAAGTTACGGGAGGGAGAGAGAGAAATTGGTTGGGGAGTGAGCGAGGGGAATACAGGTCAGAATGAAAGAGAGAGAGAGGGAGAGTAAATTGAGTTAGAGAAAATTGGGAAACACCTTGACAATCAATGGAGGAGGAGGTTGACAGTGTAGAAGACGGAAGGAAGAGGAAGAGAGCTGAAGGAAGAGAGTGGATGAGGAGATGGAGGAGGAAGAGAGGAATAGAAGGAAGAGAGAGAGAGAGAGTAAGGGCAAGTAAATCCTGTGGTGGGTAACCTCTCAATTTTCATTTCATTGATTTCCAAATGCTCGGAGGGAATATCGTGTGTGTGTGTGTGTGTGTGTGTGTGTGTGTGTGTGTGTGTGTGTGTGTGTGTGTGTGTGTGTGTGTGTGTGTGTGTGTGTGTGTGTGTGTGTGTGTGTGTGGTTTATGTGATTGCATGTGTGTGGTTGTCTGTCTGGTGTGTGTTTTTTTATTTGTTTGTGTGCTTGTGTTTGTATTCGTCTTTGTATATGAGTGTACTATTACATATCGCATATATATGTGTGTAGTCGTGCATGTTTGTGTGTGTATGGTGTGTGAATGTGTATTTGTATGTCCGTATTTGTATCTTTACGTGATTGCATGTATAATTGTGTGTTTATTATGTACGTGTGATTATATGTGTATATATGTGTGTACTGTATATGGTTGTACCAGTATGTGTATTTGTATATTTGCGTGATTGTATTATATTTTTGTGTTCAAGTACGTACTTGTGTGTAGGTGGTGGGTGTATGTTTATTATTATTATTATTATTATTATTATTATTATTATTATAGCACTGCAACTAAGCATCATGTGACTTGTGTACACACCTTTATCTTGACAGTTAATTAACGGTGTGTGTCGTGCCTACAGGTGCTGTGTTGGGGCAGGAGTACCAACCTGGGCAGCTGGGTGGAGAAGCTGGCAGTGTGTTGGACAGTGAGGATAACGCACTGTTTACCTCCAGTGATGACCTACACACCTTTACCGGCACAACACAGGTGGGTCATACAAAGATGCAAAGGTAAAGGTAGATAGATAGAGAGGTAGATAGTGTTGGACAGTGAAGATAACGAATAGTTTACAGTAACATATGATCCACACACCTTAACCCGCAGTAGACAGTGAGTGAGTGATAGATGGATAGTTAGATAGATACAGTAGATAGAGATATTTACACAGCCAGGCATACTCAAAGAACAAAAGAACAGTGTTTGTAACTAAGTGATCCAGCCTTCATACCAACATAAATATTCGGACACTAATTCCAGAAGCTTTCAACATAGATTGATAGACAGATATAGATTGATAAATAGATAGATAGTGCTGGAAGGTCATGCTAAGCCTCTCTTCCCCTTCAGTGCTGAGTTCAGCGGATAGGCCACAGCCACAGCCGTCTGACCTCTTAAATCCCCAGGCGACAAAAGCTTCCTCCTGAAACAGTTTATACTCGTATTTCAAAATCAGTTTTTTCCAACAATGACCGGGTGTGGACAGAATGAGTTGAATTATGAACGCCGGGGAGTTTGGGGTGAAGTTGACTCCTGCCATATTGCCATATTAGGGTTTGGTGCTAGTTCTTCCTTATTCCTTCCTGCCAAACCATTTATTTTATTTATTTATTTAAATACGAGAGACTAATTTCTTCAGTAGGAGAGGCTTTCCAAAGATGTATAAGAGTGTCCTGTGATGGCAAGGATACACCAACACAAGACATGATGGCACACAAGGGACTGAATTCGTGTGAGTGTTTAGGGTAACAAGCAGAAGGCCCAGCGGAGTTCATACCTGTAGGAGAGGAAGCAGTCGAGTGAGAGACTGTGTGGGCGGGGATGGGCGGGGCAATAGAGGCGGGAGTGGGCGGAGCAGGGATGGTAGGGGCGGAGAGATAAGGAAAAGGGAGTGGCAAGCCAAACCGGAGAGTAGTTATAGTAGTTGCTGTTGTTATTGTTGTTGTTGTATCCCCAGGTTCATCTGAAACGTAAACCCGATGGACCACAGGCTTAAATTGTCCTTCTCGTGCATTCCACCATTCTCCTTTGGGGTAAAGTGGCTGAGGGAGGTTTGTCTAGCCAGGCAGTATAGCCACCTGGTTATATCGGTGCCACCACATGAAGGCGTCCCTCTCCAGCATCACTATGGGGAGGGATGGCGATTCAAAGGGGGTATTAAAGGGGTGTTGTGGGTTGAACTTGGTGGGGGATAGGAGAGGCAGGGATGGGCGGGGCTAGGTGGGGTTGGTGTGGGCGGGATTGGTGGGGCTGCTGTGGAAGGGCGGGGCATTGTAGGTGGGGATAGACGACAGTGGTGAAGGTTGTGAGATGGGAAGAGGCAAGGGTGGGATGGTGTGGGATGGAAAGGAAAGTAGAAGAAAAAAGAAGTGAAAGAACAAGTTGTAATGTGTTAGTGTGAGTGGAAAGAAAAGGGAGAGGAAGGAGAGATGTAGGTGGAGAGGAAAGAGAGGGAGAGGTGGGAAGGAGGCTGGTGGGCTAGGGGTGGGGAGGGGTGGGCACAAATGGGCAGGAGAGGGAAGGGCTAAAGAAATGTAATGGGTATTATAAGTCTGGCTAGTAGCAGAGGTGGTTGGGGAGGCTGGGGACGGGGATAGGCTTGAGAAGGGTGGAGTTTGTGGGAAGGAGAAAAGAAAGGAAGAGCGAAAGTTGTTAGGGGAGAGAGTGGTGGATGGCGTAAGATGAGACAGGCGGTAGGCGAGGATGAGCAGAGCTCGAAAAGGCGGGGATAAACCTGTGGGGGGGGGTAGTAATGGGGGTGAAGATTTGAATAGGCGGGGCTAGAAAGGGTGGAGCTGAGGAGGCGATTAAATGGTCCAAGAGGGAAGGGTACTGTGGAAAGGAGGAGAGAAGGAAAGTGGACTGGGAGAACTTCTGGGAGGGGATGGAGATGGGGAAGGTTGGGGAGAGGTTAGGATAAGACGGGGCTGGGTAGGATGTGGTGGGTGGCTGTGGGGCGGCGGGCGTGGATGTGTGGAGCTCGCAGTGATATGGGTGGGGATGAACTGGAGAGAGTGTGGAGGAAAGGGGACGGTGGAGAGGAGGGGCAGGCGGTGTAAGTGAGGTTAGGATGAGCGGGACTGGTTGGGAGGTGGGTGAGGATGGAAGGACAGCAGGAAATGGAGGGAGGTATACTGAAGAAATGCGTTGGGTGGAGCTGGTAGGGGAGAGGACGAGGTTACACAGTGATGGGGAGAGGCTGAACGTGGTAGGGGAAGGCTGGAGGGGGCGAAGAGGGACGGAAGTGTTAGGAGAAGGGGTGGGGAGGGGTGGATGGAAGAGAAGGGTGGGGAGGGGTGGATAGAAGAGAAGGGGTGGAAAAGGGTGGAGGGGGAAGGAGGAGAAGTGGAGGTCGAGAGTGGGAAGTGGAGGGGAGAGGAGGAGAGTGGCGGTGAAAAAATATGTGGGAGGGTTTACTGTAGGTATGTGCGGGAAGGGGACGGGGATGGGAGGGAGGAGAGGGAGGGAGGGGTGGGGAAAGAAGGAAGGGGAATGTCGGAATAAGTGAGGGAGGGGACAGGAGGGCGAAACTGGGGAGGGGAAAGAGTGGCGGGGTATAGAGGTGTGGGAGGGTTTAGCTATGAACAGGAGGGGTGGGGAGGTAGGGAGAGTGGATGGGAAATGGAGGAATGTAGGAAAGGACTGAAAAAAAAGGTGGGAAGTGTGTGAAGAGGTGTAGGAACGGTGTGGAGAGGATGTGGGTGGACCAAACAGATCCTGTGGGTGGAGTCCTGCGTTGCCCCGGCCAGTGAGAGCGCACCCAGTGAGAAGGGCGACTTTATTGAGTGGAGTGCAGTGAAGTGGGCGGGCTGAGGCGGGTGGGGTCTGGGGGTGGAGGCACGACGTCTGGGTGGAGGTGGAGAGGCTGTCGGGCAGGGTGGAAGAGGTGGAGTAGTTGGAGTACTGGGCGGAGTGTGGGGGGGATGGAGTAGGAAGAGGGTGAATTTGGAAGCAGTTTTTTTGGAAGGGTGAAGTGGATGAGGTGTGTGAATTGGGGAAGGTATTTAGTGAGGGGGGGGGTGAGTTGGGGGGAGGGTAGTCAAATGGTGGGTGACAGAGTGACTTGGAGGCGTTTTGTCTGCGGCCACCCTTTGCGGGATTAGGGCGTCGGGCTATAGATAGATAGATAGATAGATTTAGTGAGGTGGAAAGGTGGAACAAGTGGAATGTGATGGAAACTACTCGTAGGAGTGAAAGTGACATTTCAGGGTGGTTGAACGGTATCTGGGTGGATGTGGAAAGGCTGTTGGGCAGGGTGGAAGAGGTCGAGTTGGTGGAAAAACTGTTGGGTAGAGTGTGGAAGGAGTAAAGTAGAGGAAGGAGATTTTTGAGAGGAGGAAGTAAGCTGGGGGAGGAAATTGATACAATGCAGGTGGTTGGTTGGTTGAAGGGTGTCTGGGTGGAGATGGGGAGGCTATTGGGCCAGGTGGAAGAGATGGAGGATGTGGACTGAGTTGCAAGAGATGGAGACGCTGGCAAGGTCCCGGAAGTGGAGTTTGGGTGGACATTGGGTGGTGTGAAATGGATTAGGTGTCATCTTAGGGTAAGCCAGGTTGGGATGATTTTAATCTATAGTATAAGATGGATTTCTGTGGGTGGAATCGCGGCGAGGCTTTTGGGCTGGGTGGAATAGGGCAGAAGAAGTGGTAAAGGCCTGGGAAGGTGGCTGAAATGGGAGAGGGGGGGGGATGTGGTGGATGGTGGATTTGGAAAGAAATTTATGGGTGAGGTGAAGCGTGTGAGATGTGGAATTTTGTGAGGTGGAGGGAGTATAGTATGTGGAATTCGATGTGGAGTGGCGATGGGGAGGAGTTTATGGAGTGGAGTGTGGTGGTTGGGGGTGGGGTGGAGGAGGTGGAGATGGAAAGGCCACTTGAAAAGCTGTTGATCAGGTACAGGAAGCGGAAATAAAATAGAGAGTGGAATAAGGAGGGACGTTTGGTCTGGCTGGAGGAGGTGAGCTGCAATAGGCGTTTTTTTTTTTTTTTTTTAAGTGGAAGGGATGGAGTGTGTAGAATTGCGTGCGGAGAGAAGGTGGGTGAAGTATGGGGTTGAGTAAGGGGTGGAGTTACAAATGCAGTTGCAGAGAGAGAGAGAGAGAGATGGGGTCCTTCAGCTGCGAGGTACACGAGCTAACCATGAATCGATCTCGGGTTCTGTCAGTTGCCAGGCACACGAGCTAACCACTGCAGCACCGCTTTCCGCACCAAGGTATATTTAGTGGCAATATTGACGGGTGGGAATCACGTCAGGCAAATTACCGGACTTGGCGGGAAGTTATGTGGACGTATATCAGCGTTCGACCCGGGTATCGAACCGTCTATACTGAATTAGGTGCTTTTACGTGCGTTTGATTCATTATGGGTACTGGGTGGAGAGAGAGAGAGAGAGAGAGAGAGAGAGAGAGAGAGAGAGAGAGACTATGTACTGTGGAAGTTGCTGTTGTTTGATGTGGAAGAGTTGTTCAAAGGTCTTTACTGCTGCTGTGAATATTGTTAGTACTGCTTCGTGCATTACTTCCAAAAATGGTGGTGGTGATGATGATAAATAATTAATGATGATGTTTATCATCCCCGTCATATCCCCTCCCCCTTTTTTTTTTTAATAGACCCTCCCTTGCTCCATTTCTTTTGCTGGAAATTAGTGGCGATATGATCAAAAGATGATGATGATGACATAGTGTAGGCCTACCTACTCTAATGCATTTATATAATTTGTTTCTGGCTCTAAGTGTACTGTATAGGTAGAAATTGAGAGTTGGTATGATGATGGTGATAATGATGATGATATTAAACAGATATAAAGAACATAAAACAGAATATAAATCCCTTCACTATGATAAAATCTTACATCTTCTATACACGATTAGACGGTTGTATTTAGTTTAGTTGACACCCTTGGAACTGGAGAGAGACATTCTTCATTAACACCTTCACTACAATACCTTCGTCACTTTAACGACCTAGAACTGTTGTCTTTCCGTCTATAATGCTGTGTTGCAATAATAGGTTAACACTAGAATGATACTAGTCACAAAGAAGTGCTAGGGAAGGATGCACATCCATGGCATTGTCTGTTTCTTCCTCTGACCTACGTCAAACTAAGCTGCAAAGGAACGAAAACCTTGGTCAAGTTAAGGTGAAAGAACTATAGATGAAATCCTAATCTTGATACGATGGTCTGGTAGTGGCAAGAATTAATAAAGCACATCATCATAATGGAAGAGTTAAGGTGTAATATGAGAGGTAAATAACTTAGAAAGAGGTGTTTAGGAACCATTGTGTCCACGTCCCTGTGCCTGTCATACGAGTACTTCCTCATCATATGTTTGTAATGTTATTTGTTATTGCCTGTACATTATCAGGTTAGTTAATTTCTGTGCCTGTCATACTTCCTCGTCATATGTTTGTAATGTTATTTGTTATTGCCTGTACATTATCAGGTTAGTTAATTTCTGTGCCTGTCATACTTCCTCGTCATATGTTTGTAATGTTATTTGTTATTGCCTGTACATTATCAGGTTAGTTAATTTCTGTGCCTGTCATACTTCCTCGTCATATGTTTGTAATGTTATTTGTTATTGCCTGTACATATCAGGTTAGTTAATTTCTGTCACATATACTCGTTTCATCCCAACTTAACCAAAATTTTCGTCCTTTTGAGGTTATTCCACGTAGCTCAGTGGGAAAAGACAGTGCTACGGCTCTTCATAATTTCCGCAGAACTTCTTCGTGATTAGCATCATATTCTAGAGTTGAATCTATTGTTGCAACTCGGCATTCAAGTTGGGAAAATGACAGTTTTGGATCAAGTAAGTGTAAAAAGAGTATAGTCAGGTAGCTTAAGTCATGCAGGTTACAAGTATTTGCTGCACTGAACTTACCCTGGTAAATAAATTGGTGGGTTACTCTGAGCTAAATGAAATAATCCGAGGTTGTAATGTAATGCAAAGCCCATATTTACTGATCAAAATGTTAAGTAATTGGCGTAACCCCCTCAATCCGGTGACGTGTTTTTGTATTTTATTCTTGCATCCACGAGACGATTTTATTCAGTTTAGGACAAACCTCTGGTAGTGATGGGGTTAATGAAGATTATTTCTGACTCCATCAGTTCAAGAAATCTCTCACTAGCTAAATAAACTTGTCTGGAAATAAGACGAATCAAATGAAAAGTACGTCACGTCAGCTGTTTCAGTACAAGGATACTTTAATTTTATATTATTTGTTATTATTTAACCCTTCTTCTTCATCATCTTGCCACAGGAGTCGCCAGAGGATAACCGTAACATGAAATAATCTAAGGTTACCTGTAATAAAATGGAAAGTCTATATTTCCTGGTCAGATTGTTAGGTAAATTGTTTAATCGATTCACTGCGAGGAAACATGTTCTTTATATTTGCTATTATTTAACCCTTGTTTTTCCCCTTGGCACAGGATAGGTCAGAGGATAACCGCAGCGGCAGCGGTGGGGGTCACAGTGGTCGGCGACGGCACAACGGAGGCGGGGGACGTGGGCCGCAGCAGGACTGCAACAACGGGGACATTGCCGTGTGTGTGAAGCTGCTGGAGGTACTCACAAATAAGGACCTGGGCTTTGCTGCCACCATCCACGAGCTCAACACAATGTGCCCGTGAGTTTGTATTCTTACTTTTGTGGTGGAAGAGGGGTTGACTGTAAGTGGAAGAGGAGTATACTTGAGGTGCATGACGAGTAGACTTTGGTGGAAGAGAAGTAGACTTGAGGTGTAAGAGAGCAAAAGTTTTGGTGGAAAGGGGGCATAGTTTGGGTGGAGGAATAGAATTGTGATGAAAGAGGTGAATAATTGAGGTGGAAGAGAGGTATCAGGTACAACAGGACTGCAGCAACGGGGGCATTACCATGTGTGTGAAGTTGCTTGGGGTCTTCACAGATAAGAACCTCAGTTTTGTGACGACCATTGATTGGCTCTGTAGAATGTGTCTGTGAGTTTATATCATTTGGTTCTTGGGGTGAAAGAAGGGTGGAGTTTGATGGAGGAAATATGAACTTTGGGTTCGAAAGTTCTCTTCTAAGCTGTATGAAACTGACTGGATATAGTAAGAGTAAAATCAAAATTTCTCCTAATGAAGAGGTTTGTGAAGGCTGTATGCAACCCCTTCAGTTCATAAAGTTTACCAAGACTGGAGGTAACAGAAATAAAATATAAATGGCATTACTCTGTTGAAGGGATTAATGAAGCCTGTGTCTAACTCCCCCAATTACGAAAGCCTTAAATGACTAAAAGTGACTGTGGAAATAGCAAGAGTGAAATGAGCTTCGAGTGGTAATAACTACTGGTATTATTATTACTAGTAGTAGTAGTAGGTGTAGTAGTAGTAGTAATAGTAGTAGTACTGGTGGTAATTGTTGTTGTTGCCGTTGCTGTTGTTGGAACAACAGGTTCATCTAAAACGTGAACACAGTTGACTGCAGGGTAAAGTTGCCCTGCTCCTGCCGTCCACCATCGTCTTTTCGGAGGCTAGGGAGGGAGGTGAGGGAAGTATAACCAGGCAGAGGAGGCGACCAGTTACATCAGTGCCACCGCGAGAAGGCGTGCCTCTCCAGCAGCCATTCTCGTAGTAAAGGGGTTTAGCGGCCGAGTGACCCAGAGTTTAGCTGTTTCATCGATCCGCGTCCAGTGTGGGGGACCTGCTGGTGCAGTGGTTAGCACACCCACCTCGCAACTGAAACAACCAGAGTTCGGTTCTGCTGCCGGTCAGACTGGTGGACGCAGTTAGTTTCCTCCTTGTCCCTATTCACCCAACAGTACATTTGGAACCTGGATGTCAGCTGACTAGTGCGGGTCGTGTTCTGAGGGAAGATTGGGACTCAGCACAAACTGATGGTCTGCCGTAACGACCCTCGTGCAGTCGATAGGCATAAACCTAAGACTGGGTATTACCAACTGTTCCTCGTGTACGGTATAGTTCGTTCACTTTAACCTGGCCGAGATTTTCGTTCTTTTGCAGCCTATTATACGTAGCTCAGTTACAGCATAGATTTTTTTTTTTTTTTTTTTTTTTTTTTTTTTGCGTTCGACTTTGGGCATAGGCTTCACAGCCTGCTATCAAGGCCTAGCAGTCATCCTACATACCATACATCTCTACATGTCACTATATATTTACACCCTTTCCTCAGCACTACTTCGTGACTAGCATTATATTCCGTTGTTAATCTCGCATTACTACTGCATATTCAAGATGGAGGTATGGTAATTGTACGCCGAGTTAAAGTTAGTATAGTTGCAGCAAATGTTTGAACTACCCACCTGACCACTTCATTGCCATGACGTCTTTTTCATTCTATTTTTGCTGTATCCAGACGATTTTATTCAGTTTTGGAAAGACTTTTCAGACTAGAGATGTTAAATATATCCATCAGTAATCCCTCACTGCTATACTCCTTTTATACTAACTTGGCCTAAAATTGCCATCTCTCCATCTTGAATGCTGTTGTGTAACAATAGAGTAACACAAGTATATGATGACAGTCATGAAGAAGTGCTATGGAAAGTATGTAGACCTGCAGCACTGGCATTTTTCAGTCACCGAGCTACAAAAGGATATAAATCTGAACCAAGTTAAGGTGAAAAACCTATAGGATGCTCGTGTTAGCTGAATGGAATCGCGCGATAGAAGTAAGAATAAAACAAAATACGACATCCTTGGATGATGATGTTGTTGATGATGATGATGATGATGATGATGATGATGAGGAGGAGGAGGAGGAGGAGGAGGAGTAGGAGGAAGAGGAGGAGGAGGAGGAGGAGATATTCTGCATGTGAAATGAAGCCATCACTGTTTATTGATGATGATGATGATGAGGAGGAGGAGGAGGAGAAGGACGAGGAGATAATCTGCATATGAAATGAAATTTTTCCCTACCATGAGAGTGTTTTCATATTAGTGTTATAATCACCTGACGAATATATTTAGGCTATCTTTAGAGAGATTTCTGGAGGGGGAGGGATTAGATAACAGCCTAAGGAGCTCCGGTGACTCAGTCTGTAGCATGATGCCCTTTCAGTCTGCTTTTAGTCTGAGGTTGGAACCCAAGCCGTGGCTGGCATTTAAGTGGTTGTTGGTATATTTCATTTACTTTAACCTGACCAAATTTTCATCTTTTGTAGCTTGTTTCACATAGCTCAGTGGCAGAAAGACAATGCTGTGGCTTTCCATCCTTTTGCTGTCACTTCTTCCTGCCTAGCATCGTATTCAAGTGATAATCTATTGTTATAACTCAGCACTCAAGATGGAGGGATGGCAGTTTTAGGACAGGTTGAATGAACAGTATGGTATGTCCTTTTATATACTTGCATATATTCGCACATGGACTTTGACACGCATCACCCTCGTGCCGTCGATACGCGCTGGTCTGATTCTCCTTCATCGTCAGGATGCTGTTGGAAGGTGTTCACTGCATCGATAACTACACCCGTCTTTACTTTACTCAGAATCATCAACACTTTAATGCCTAACACAATATCATTTAACCTAACATCATTTACCATAACCTAAACTAACCTAACCAAACCCAGTCTAACCTAACCTACCCCAGCCTAACATAGCCTAACCTGACCTACTCTTTCGTTTTAGGCCATGATGACGATTATGTTTGTTGATGAGGATAGTAGAGATGAAGAATATGATGATGATGGTGATAAGTGGAGGTAAAGCATATGATGATGATGATGAACCTAACTTCACTCTGTCCTTGTCTCCTTGGTCAGGGTGTTGTTGGAAGGTCTTCAGTGCATCGACAGCTACACCCGTCGTTGCCTGACGCAGAAGCACCGAGAGTACTTCAACAAGCTATACGCTGGCACCATTAGGGTTATCAAGGACCTGTGTAACACCAGAGGACACTATCAGGAAGGTTAGTGCACTGTATGATGATGATGATGATGATGATGATAGTTGACGCAGAAGCACCGAGAGTTCTTCAGCAAGCTATACGCTGGCACCATTAGGGTTATCAAGGACCTGTGTAACACCAGAGGACACTATCAGGAAGGTTAGTGCAACACATTGTTGTTTAAACCCGGTCAAGCCTGGCCCAGCAGACCCGTCGGCAGCAGGTAAGCAACTGTCCCTATGAGATCGTCCCACAGGTTCCCTACACCGTTGTTTTTATGTTTATATGTTAGTGTGCCATGTGCTGTGCAGTGCTGCATTATGTGTGTTATGTTGTGTGGACCTGTTCCACAAGTGGGGCACGTGTCATCTGTGATACCACCCAACCCAAATCGAAGCTGGTAGCTGAAGAGGGCTGGGTGGTGTCTTGATGTGTCTCTGTCGTATAATGACAGGAGTGTTATGTGTTGGCGCAGGCTGCTTGTCATGTCATTCTCTAACATGGAGGCGATGAGGAGATGCAAAGGGTGGAGAGGTGGAGTGGAGTTGGAATGAAATGGAGTTGAAGAATGTTGTTACTGTTGTGACGGAGTTGGAAGGAAATGACGGGGAAGAATGTTGTTACTGTTGTGACGGAGTTGGAAGGAAATGGAGTTGAAGAATGTTGTTACTGTTGTGACGGAGTTGGAAGGAAATGGCGGGGAAGAATGTTGTTACTGTTGTGACGGAGTTGGAAGGAAATGGAGTTGAAGAATGTTGTTACTGTTGTGACGGAGTTGGAAGGAAATGGCGGGGAAGAATGTTGTTACTGTTATTAGTCTCAGATTCATTTGGACGTGAACTCTGTGGATTCCAGGCTGAAGATGCCCTCATCCTACAGTCCACCATTCCCGTTTTGGGGGACTAGGGAGGGAGCTGAGGGACATGTATATAATTGGTCAGACGAGCTGGCTGGTTATATCAGGTTGTCACCAAGTGAAGGCGTCCCTCCAGCACCGGGGAAGTATGTCAGGGTAATACGGCTAATAGTTGAAGTGGAGGATAATTATTCGTGGTCGAATTATGGGCTGATTGGTTTTACTATTTTTTTTTTCTTAGGTCAGTTATGGTATAAACGAGAGCAGTGGAGAGAGGAACATGGGGGTTACGTGGAAACAGACTTATGGGGAAGTGAAGGAGCGTTGTGGAGTTGATGTGAATGTGATTGAAAGCGTTGGGAGAACTTTGAGATTGTTTAGCCATGTGGAGAGGATGGGAAATGAGAGACTGACTAGGAGAGTGTGTGAATGAGTCGTAGGGGGGAGGGGGAGACCGAGTGAGATGGAGGGATGCGGTGGCGAGGTAATGTGAGAGGAGATGTGTGTTGGAGAGAGGGTAGTCATATGGTAGTTGACAAAGTGATACGGAGGCGATTCGTTTGTGGCCTTCCCTAATGGAATTGGAATATCTGGTGATACATAGATAGGAAGATGGAAGATGGATAGTGGAAGAGTTTATTTAAGGACAGCATTGTGGTGGTAGAAGGTGATGCCAGGGCAAAGTTTGGGCTGGAGGAATGGGAGTTTCAGGTTGAAGAAGGCAAAGAAACTGGGTGGTAATCTCGTTCCCTTGGGAACGTTCGTAACACCTCTTCCTAAGCAATTTATTTTGCTTATTACACCTCAGAATTCTCTTATATATTAGTGATGCAAACTGTTTGGACAATAGGAAGATAATCATAGCATACAAGAGACTTATAAAGTGTAATATGCAAAATAACTCGGTAAAAATAAGTGTTAGGAAGTGTGGTATGGTAAGGGTAACACTGGGCTATATGTTGTACAGTATACGATGCTGGGGCTATTACCAGCCCAGCCAGCGTGGTAATATCTGGCCTGGTTATTGTCACGGGGTTGGATATTGCCTCACTGACACCACATTAATGACGGGCATTGTGGCAACTGCACGCCTGGTGGTCTAATGGGTTACTGCGCAGTAACTGGACCTGGCTACTAAGGATTTGACTAGTCATTTCACTTGGGCCAGATTTTTGTCGTCTTGTAGCATATTTCTTGTAGCTGAGAGGCGGAAAAAGATAATGCTGTGATTCTACATCCTTTCCGTAGTACTTCTTTGGTGACTAGCATCATATTCTAGTGCAACTCTATTGTAACAGCTCAACATTCAAGATGGAATGATGGCAATTTCATGCCAAGGTAGAGTAAAAAGAGTATAAGAGAGATGGTTGGGAATTATTACTCACCAAATGCCCCAGAGAGTCGAGCCACTGGTCACCCTGGTCTTAACCCCATCAGTTCGGTGACGTATTTCCTTTGTTATTCTGGCCACCACCAGGCGATAGTGTTTTATCCTGGACACACTTTTCCAGTGAGAAAAGTTAATAATCGCCTTCACTTACTGCTTTGGTGCTGGAGAGGGACGCCTTCAGGTGGTGGCACCGATATAACCAGGTGGTGGGACTGGCTAGTTTTATAACCATCCCTCAGTCCCCTCCCCATCCCCCAAAAGACGGATAATGTCCTGTGGAGGAATGTCAACCTGGGCCTGCAGTCCACCAGGTGCAGGTTCACATAAGCCTGCGGTTGCAGGTACTACTGTTACTACAACACCTGTACTGCACCAGGTATTCACACCAGGTGCAGGTTCATATAAGCCTGGGGTTGCAGGTACTACTATTACAGTACTACAACACCTGTACTGCACCAGGTATTCGCACATTGGAGTGAAATCGTCTGGAGGAAGCCAGAATAAAACAAAAACTACGTCATCACATTGAAGGTTAATTGTCTGTACTGAGACTACTTTGTGTATGTCTTGTATTGTTAGTGGCCTTGGAAAGTTTGTAATGTATTGTCCTTAGCGATTTATTCTGGACATTACATCTTAATATCCTATTATATGCTATTGATGGAAACTAATGACGGTATTAAAACAAAAATATTATACCAGAGAATGTTCCAGCTTACGTTAATGTGTATTATGCAAAATAAATTGCTGAAGAAGCTGTGCTACGAAGTCTCTTGCGACACAGAATATGGCCCTTAACAGCTTAAGTGCAGGTAGGTTCACCGTCCCCTCGTCTCAGCTTCAGTGGTCAGTTATGTGATCATCTCCCACCACCTCATTGTACACTTACTGTATGTGAACTGAATATGATTGTCTGCCTTAATGACTTTTGTGTAGTAGACAGGTATTCATTTTTGTATACTCCTCGGCTCCCCCTCCCCCTCCACACACACACATCCCTGGCTTTTTAGGTATACAAAGCATGCTATGTACCCTCTCTCCTTGCCTCCCTTTCTGTACGTCAAATCGCACCTTATATGCCTTCTTTCTCTCTCCTTTGTTTTCCTGATATGTTCAGGTAAGTATCCTTCCCATCCTGCCCACCTCACACCTCACCAATACCCCTCCCTCCCTCATCCCTCACCCACTAGATGTGATCCCTACCTCCCCTCCCCCCTCTTTTCGTTCTCTTGGTCTGGCCTTATACCTTGATGCTTAGTAATGTGTTCTTTTCCTCATCTCTCTTCCTTTCTCTCGTCTCTCACCCCTAACAACACCCTCTCTCCAACTTCTTACCCTCAGTCATACCAAGCCTCCCTTCCCCCCGCTTACTTTTCTGTCAGTGCTCAGTTGTTTTCTTTCACTTTTCTTTCCTCCTACACGCACTTCACATCAGTGCATGTGTTGTACATGCTTTCTTCCTCCGCCTCTCTTATATCCCTCCCCTCCTGTCCCTCCTTTCTTTCTTCACCCCCCCCACACACACATGCCAACCCCCTCCCCCTCCCGTCCCTGGTGGGCATAAAACCACACTGCAGCTCCGCCAATATTGATATAGGCCGGCATAATAAAAATCAACACCCAATTTCTTTCTTCGTACAGCCGTGAAAATGTATCGTCCAGCTCGGAATGTGCGCGGCTGTGCAGAGTGAATTCAAATTTCCGTTTTTTTACTTTGGCAAACTGAGTTACGTTTTCATAAGCGAAAAATAATGAACAACAAATTATGGCGGTGGCAGAATTGGTCAATTTGCCTGGACTGGGGAGATGGACGGGGTGACTGTGCGGCGCCAAACGGTTACATCCGACAGTATGGGGTTCAGCTTTACGGCCCCGGGGTTATTGGCTCGACAGTTGGCCAAAAACAAGTGGTACAGTCAGATACAAAAATCCCTTCACCTCTCCCGCGTATGTCATTGCTGAATTCATAGATGTCTGAATGATACGTAGTGTACAAAGGTGCACATCATTCCCCACAGAAGAATGATAATATGCACCTCAATCCACTACGTCACCTTCAAGCGTTTATGAATCCAGCGATGAGAAGGACGAGGGAGGAGGCAAATGGACTGAAATATTTGACTGTACATTCCCTGAGCGATGACTTGGCGGCCGTGAGCGCTAACGAAGCTTAAGAGTGTCAGTTTTAAGTTTGTTTCGTTTGTGTGTCTCGAGGCTTCACTACTGTGCTTCAGAGCACTTCAGTTGTACCAGGTGACTGACGGGTGACAAGGCAGTGGAACAGTGGGTGTTAGTAGTGGTTGAGGTGAAGTGGGATGGGGAGGGGAGAGGAGAAGGAAGGATGAGATTGGGAGAGGGAGGGGGAGGGAAAGGAAAAGGAGAATGTGAGGGGATGGAGTGGGGGGGAAGAGAGAGGGAAAGGAGGCAGGGAGAGAGAGAGAAGGTACTGTACGTGGAAGGTAAGGGAGGGGGAAGAGGAAGGAGGAGCGGAGTGGGAGATGGAAGGGGAAGAGAAATGGGGAGCGGGGGGGGGGAGATGGAGGGTGAAGAAAAATGGGCAGCGGAGGGGAGATGGAAGGGGAAGAGAAAGGGGGGGAGAGGGGACGGGGAAGAGAAGGAGGAAAATGAGGAGGGAAAAGAGAAAGGGGGAGGGGGAGGAGTTGGGGAAGGGGGAGGAGAATGGGGGAGGGGTAGAGGTAGTAAGATGGAAAAAGAGAAAAGAGACGTAGTGTAGAAGGGAGAGGGGAATCAGAGGGGGGAGGGAGAGATGGTGGGAAGGAGGGAAGGGGATGGAAAGAGGGGTGCAAGATGGGGGAGAGGGGACGAAGAGGGGTCTTGTGGGGTGACTGATGAGGGGCAGTGTAGTGGGTGTGAGGAGTGGATGAGGGTGGGGGGCTGGGAGGGGTGCAGAATGGCACTGGGGAGGTTGATTAAGAGAGGGAAAGACTCCACGGAGCAGGTTAGAGGAGAGAGGAGGAGATTGTGAGGGGGAAGATAAGAGGGGAAGGGTTTTAGGAGGGACTAAGGGGGTTCAAAAAGGGGTCAGAAAGGGGTGGTGAGGGATAATGAGAAGTAACAAATAAGGGGAAGAGAAAGGGGGAGTTCAGAACTTCTAGAGAGGGAGGGGAGAGGGGTCAGAAGATGAAGAAATAATTAAGAGCTGGAAAGGGGAGGCCCTAGGAGAGAAAAAGAGGTTCAGAAGCGGAGGGATGAAAGTGGCGTTTAGAAGGGGAAGGGAGAGGAAAGGAGGAATAAGATGAGGGGCATTGTGAGGGGGTAAGAGGGGGGGAGGGGTTCAGGGAGTCCATTACCTTCCAGGCTCTTCATTTCTCCTCCGTTCTGTTTCCTTTCCATTCCTTTCCTTTCTTTTCCTTACCCTTCTTTTACTTTGCCTTTTCCTCTTTTCCCTTGTCTAATTTTATATCTTCTCTCCTCCTTTACTCTACTCTTCCCTTCCCTTGCCCACCCTCCTCTCATTTCCTCCTCTCTTCCTGTTTGTCCAATCCTTTTCATTGCTTTCCTCTCCTGTCTCACCCTGTCATACCCAACCCCATCATACCCTATCCTGGCCTGCCCTGCCTTACTTTATCTTACCTTACCTTACATTTTCTCCCCTCCCCTCCCCTCCCCTCCCCTCCCCAACCCTACCCTACCCTACCCTACCCTACCCTACCCTACCCTACTCTACCCTACCCTACCCTACCCTACCCTACCCTACCTACTCTGTTCTACTCTACTGTACTTTGCTGTACTATACTTCATAGTACTGTTTCCTCTCAACGCCTCCCCTTCCCTTCCCTCCCCGCCCTGCTGTGAGCGTATACCTCGCCACCTAACTATTTCATGGCCATGCAGTATGCAGATTGGATTCATCAGTGCAGTGCATAGGATACCAGTGATGGACAACACTGGTTGGAGAGAGAGAGAGAGAGAGAGTTTTGTTTTTTTGCGAACAGTCTCTCCCCAGATCACACCACGCAGCCGTCGAATGTATAATGTAGGTCGCTATTTCAGGTGTAATCAGCGGTAAGGAGTCGAGAGGCAGGACTGTAAGCCTTCGTCGTCCTCCTCTCCTTTCCAGAGTATGTTGGTCACACTGAACCCCAGTTACTGTACAACGTGTGTTCACTGACCTACCACACCAAGACAGAGAATAGAGTACTAGAGTTGTACCCATCATGAAAAGGTTAACATGAACCCTCTTATGAACGGGACAAGTCTATTAATTCATTCCAGCTGATGCCTGACGTATATGGCAGGAGTAAGTCATAGGAGCCCGAGAGCGTTATAATAACAATCCTTGTATAGTCAGTAGGTATATAAACGTATCTTAGACCTTCTGTTTGTTCCTCCTTGCCAGAGTACGTTCGTCACGCGCCGTGCATGCGTCAGGTGAACCCCAAATACAACGTGTGTTCCGTCACCTACCACACCAAGACGGCGGGACTCAACCACATCAACGAAGCTGATGTCCACCTCACTGAGGTGGAGAAGAACAGGAATGTCATCATCCTGTGCTGGTGGGTTGTCTGACACTCAGTTTGGTTCACTAGATTTGCTTCAACAATCGTATTTCCATGTTGATTCAGATATGTGTTCCATTTTTATTATAATAATGAGTCAGAATTAGTCTGTTATCTGTTCTATGCATTTTTTTTTTTTTTTTTTGTACTGCGGTGGTGTGAGGTGTGGTTTGGTGCAAATGGTGTGTGTGGTGTGGAGTAGTGTGGTGTGGGGTGGGGTAGAGCACATACACCTCTTCTCAATAGGGTGGAGTCAAAGGATTTTCGTCTCATTAACTCTCCTCCTCTTATTGACTCCCTTCAACCACTGTCTCTTCGTCGCACTGTTGCATCTTTATCTCTTTTCTGTCGCTACTTTAATGGTCACTGCTCCTCTGAACTGTCTGCTTGCATTCCTCCACCTCTACGACGGGCGCGTAGCACCCGTCTGGCAGCAAACTCTCATCCCTTCTCTGTCCAACTCTCTAATGCAAGAGTTAACCGTTACTCCCAGTCTTTCATTTATGCAACAGGTCAACTCTAGAACTGTCTCCCTCTGTATTTCCTGCTTCCTGTGATCTCCAGTCTTTCAAACACAGTGTGTCCAGGCATCTCGAAATGATCGGATCTTGAATTTGGTTCTCTCTTGTATTTTGTTTTTCTCTTGAAAGAAACAATAATTGCGGGCTCGCGGCCTCTGGTTCCTTCTTCCTCGCAAAAAAAAAGAAAAGAAAACAAAAAAAATTGTCGAGTGTGGAGAGGAATGCTGTAGTAGTGTGTAGTGTGTGGCAGAGTGAAAAAAAATGTTAAAGTGTGGAGTACTGAAAGTGGAGTGTGGAGTGGAATACTGTAGTAGTGTGCGGTGTGAAGTATGTGGTGTGTGACAGGGTGAAAATAGTGTGGTGTGAGGTACTGTAATGGTGTGTGGAGTACTGTGGTAGTGGTTAATTGTGTGGTATGAAGTTTGTGGTGTGTGGTGTGTTACAGTGTGAGAAAAACATGTGTTCAAATGGCAGGTGTAGCAGTATGAACGTGTGGCAGCGTGAAGGGTGGCAGTGTGATGTGTGATAGTATGTGGTGTGGCAGTACATGGTGTGTGTGTGTGTGTGTGTGTGTGTGTGTGTGTGTGTGTGTGTGAGAGAGAGAGAGAGAGAGAGTGAGAGAGAGATACACCCCCATTAAACTCCCTACACTACCTTTCTTTTCTCTCTGCCAGTTCGTTCCAAGAATACCTGCAGTGTTCAGAACGCGTTGTGTACGAGACGTGTGGCAACGAAACAGCGCTCTTCACTAAGGAATTCCTGGACCGTATGGCTGGACCCATTGTACAGGTGTGTGCTGACTGTGTGCTGTGACTTACCTGATAAATGCACCCTACCTACTCTCTCTCTCTCTCTCTCTCTCTCTCTCTCCCTCTCTCTCTCTCTCTCTCTCTCTCTCTCTCTCTCTCTCTCTCTCTCTCTCTCTCTCTCTCTCTCGTGCCAATAGTCTGTTTAAAGTCTCCCGTGAAGTAGTCCCCCCCCTTCTCTCTCTCTCTCTCTCTCTCTCTCTCTCTCTAGTGCCAGTAGTCTGTTTAAAATTTCCTGTCAAGTAGCCCTTCCCACCTTTATATATGTCAGTATTCTGTATATGGATTCCTTTTTAAATATGGCCATGGTTTTCTGTCAAATATACCCCACCAACCTTCATTTTAGTGCCTGTAGTGAATTTTAAGTTTTCTGCCAAATACGAGTCTGACCCTCTCTTTTATTAGTGCTTATGGGATATTGAAATTTTTCTGCCATATACCCCCTCCCACTAATTTTTTTTTTTTTTTTTTTTTTTTACCATTTGATTGCGTTGACATATTTTTTCTCGTATTCTTGCTGTTTTTTAAACAATTACATTTAGCGTAGGAGAGTCCCTGTTAGTGAAGGGGATAATGAAGTGTGGATCTGATGTATCCAGTTCAGAAAAAGAATCTCAACCTGGGTAACAATGTCAGGAGATAGCTGGCGTCAAGTGATTAATGTACGTGGATTGAAGGGGTTAATACCTAGGTGGGGAAAATAAGGTGATGATGATGATGATGATGATTTATATTTGTATTAGTGTCAGTTCCATCATACTCGGCGTGCAATGGATAGTTTTCCCTCTTTCGTGCTTTCCTTTCCTGGTTTTCTGCACCTTGCCTCGCCACAGCCTTAGTTGGGGCCAGCAGTGTGTCCAGGCATCTCCAAATGTAAGGATCTGGATTTTTTTATTTCTTTGTTCAACGTGCCTTAGATGGATCGTCTTGCAGGATGCCAGCCTCGCTTCTTTCTTATTATTACATTAATCTCCTACACACACACACACACACACACACACACACACACACACACACATTCCCCATACCACAGTATACTCAACTAAACTTTTAGGAAGTAGGCCAGAGTTGAGAGAGAGTCAGGGAGTTGTGCCTGCCTTTTGAGAGCTTTGGCCTTCATCCACATTATATTTGCTAAAGACAACGTTAGGCAAGTTTGTATGAGGCTGGTTGAGATGCTGGCTTGAGGAGAGAGAGAGAGAGAGTAGGGGAGGAAGGTTTGTTGGTAGGTTGGTTCAGGGTGAGATGGGGAGGAGTTGGGAGTAAGAAAGACACAGGTAGGGACGACTCGGTGGCTGGGTCGGTATAGTGCTGGGTCCACATGTGGAGGACTCTGAGTGGTGGGTTCGAGCCCCACTGACTGCCAGTGAGTTTGTTGGGTGGAGGCTCACAAGCTAAGGCCTTATTGGCAACAGTCAAATAACCAAACCTACACCATACCACTGTCTACATCATCTGTCTTCTGTTTCACTGTCTGTGTCTTGTTTCTGTCCTGCCCTCCTCCTGACTCCCTTATGACTTTACCCTTTGTTAGACAGAGGTGTGTAGAGGTGGGTGGGTGGGTTGTGAGGATAGATGTAGGGGTCTATTATACCCTTTGTTAGACAGAGGTGTGTAGAGATGGGTGGGTGGGTTGTGAGGATAGATGTAGGGGTCTATTATACCCTTTGTTAGACAGAGGTGTGTAGAGGTGGGTGGGTGGGTTGTGAGGATAGATGTAGGGGTCTATTATACCCTTTGTTAGACAGAGGTGTGTAGAGGTGGGTGGGTGGGTTGTGAGGATAGGTGTAGGGGTCTATTATACCCTTTGTTAGACAGAGGTGTGTAGAGGTGGGTGGGTGGGTTGTGAGGATAGATGTAGGGGTCTATTATACCCTTTGTTAGACAGAGGTGTGTAGAGGTGGGTGGGTGGGTTGTGAGGATAGATGTAGGGGTCTATTATACCATTTGTTAGACAGAGGTGTGTAGAGGTGGGTGGGTGGGTTGTGAGGATTTCTTTGCTGGGTCAGATGGAGTCTTTACAGTGTGGTGTTTGTCAGTAGGACAAAACTTATATTCATTTTACTGTAACTAGACCTAAATCTGCCATCTCTCCATCTTGAATGCTGAGTTGTAACGGTAGATTAATACAAAAACAGAGCACTAGTCACGAAAAAGTGTCATGGAATGGATGTAGAACCGTAGTACTCTCTTTTTTGGCACTGAGCTGCGTGAAATAAATGGAAAAAACGAGGAAAATCTGGGCCAAGTTAAGGTGAAAGAACTATAGTAGGACGTGTGTGTGTGGCTGTGTTGAGTGGGGGAGTGGCCTGGATGTAACTTACTGTCGGTAGAACTATAATCATATATATATATATATATTTTTTACCTTCAACTCTTTCTTGTCTTTGTGTCATTTCTCTCTCTCTCTCTCTCTCTCTCTCTCTCTATTTTATCTCATACCATCTCGTCGGAAATTCTGGTTAGGGAATTGATAATAATTATTTGTCTGATGTGGTAATGAAACAGAATAGGTTATGGATGCTGGAGTCATGAAACATTTAATATTGTGCTGCCAGAGAACTAGTACTGGTGTATGTTATGTGTTGAGAAAGTGCGTAGTAATTTTATGATTACCTCTGGCGCTGACGAGGAACCTACACGTGGTGTCGCTATGCACCCTGGTTGTAGCTAAACAGCTGCGGCGTCCACCCGGGAGTCAAACATCATATTTCCCTGCACCTCTCCGTGTGAAGGACCCTAGTCCGATCCTGATGAGGCGCTGTCTGCCACACGGGGGCGCCGGATCCCTGTGTGGTGTGTGTACTGTACTGTACCTGTAGGACGGCCCCACAGAAACAGTTGCTTGTCTGTGGTCGATGGGTTTGCTCGGTCAGACATACTGGGGTTAAGCAGCTGTGACTGTGACAACAAAAACGATAATCTCTCAAGGGCAAGTTATTAAACAGTGATAAACTATTCCCTGGAAACGTCTTATTGCATGTCTTATATAATGAGCTAAAACTTGCTAGTATATATCATGTCTAAAATACCGTAATTAGGAGTAAGGTAGGCTACTTCCTTCACCATCATTGCAGCTTTCAGTGTTGCTGGGGTAATTAGCCTTAATGACACTAATAACTGTTGTTGTGTTTTCTCCTGCCATGCCACCCCTTAGGACAGCAAGGTAAGAGACACAACACTATGCTGTGCCCCACACTACCACAAAATTAGAATCATAAATATCCCATTCAGTCCCATGACGTCTTCTCTGTTTTCTTGTTGCTGTCTCCAGACGATTTTATTCAGGTTAGAAGAGTTTCAAAAGTTTCCCCTAAGTTTAATAAAATCGTCTGGAGATAGCAAGAATATACTGATTATAAATCATCTGATTGAATGGAATATAGGCGAGACTGTTTCATTCTGGTAACTTAGCCATGTATATGTATCGTTAAAGAAGGCGACATACAATGAGGTCTTACTGTGGCTAGGCTCTAGATGTGTTATTCTGTGTTGCAGGATCTTTGTCCAGATTTTACGTATTCATTGCACACATGCCCCAGAGAGCTTTCCACCACCACCACCACCCAGACCAGCACTCACCAACACCACAGAAGAAGACTCAATTCCAGTGCAAGCAGTGAGATGACAAGCACGAGTTTGGACAAGCTTGTATACCCAGAGGAAAGAGGAGATATAGATTCACTCACAGAAGAACGTGAGGGTGGGGGTCTTATATTTTCCTCCCCAGTCAGTGCCAGAAGTGGAGGAGTTTGGTCTGGTTGGGACCCAAGCGTCCCACCACTCAGTGCGGGAACTTTAACTCAGGAAACGGCTGTGGGACTCGGCACTCCACCACCTGGATCTTCACAAACACACCGAGAAAATGTCACTCTGACTTTCCCCACGAGAGTGCTGGATAATAATAGTACAGTGACTAACTCCACAGATGGTAGTGACTCAAGTGAAGTTACAGTGAAGCTCAGCTCATCATCGGTACAGTTGTATGGTGTCCAAAGCTTAATAACCAACACTAATCCTGATCTGTTCAAAGCACGTTCACTGCATGTAAGAAATGAAACATCACCCAGTGCATATATGGAAACTATAGTTCATCCGTCAGTGAATTATTCTGACTCTTTAGCAATAGAGCACGAGCATGAAGGCCATGAACAACACTATGTAAGTAGACTGTCTCACAGAATGCCACAGTCTGTGAATAGGAATTCATCATCAGCATCAAGCAGCAAATTTAACCAATCCCTGGTAAGTACAAACTCTATGCAGTCCATTTTTAATTCTACTACAACTTCATTATCCAACAGCAGTCACAAGCAGTCTGCCTCTGTAAATTTCCCGCGCCACAGAAACCAACCATCTTTTGATAGGACAGGATACAGGCGAGGTGGACCAAGGTTCTCCCATCGTCGAAAAAGTTCCCATTGCAGCATTTCATCCAGGAATACAACAGAGGATGTGGCTTCTGTTTTGCCATCTCCCCCAACACACCCAGCAGCACCCACTCTCTGTCCCTCACACTCACCAAACGTTAGACACCGACAGAGGTTCAGACACTCCAGAAGACGCTTAAGAAGACCACATGATCGAGGAGCACCAGCATCACGTGACACACCACCATATAAACGTAATGGAACACTTTCAGTACCACCATTAAATAAAACTGAGCCTGACACCAGCAGTGGCAGTGAAAGACGAATACCTGTACACAGAAAAGGTCCAAGGGGAAGACAGCCGTACAGAAGGAGGCCATCCATCAAAAATGGTGGCTTGGGTGTGACACCACTGCAGCAAACACGTGCTTTTGGTCAACAGTATGGCGGGTATACTTCAAAGCCACATTTTTTCGGTGAGTCCACAACAGGAGTGCCCCAGATTTCAAAAGGCCTCACTGAGGGATTAGGTGATGATCAACCTTCACTCACAGAAGGAACAGATTGGCAAGTCACACAACCGCCCACGACAGAAGTCCCTATCATGGCAAAAACATCAGGTATACCAGAGGTGCATACCTCGAGGCGTGTTGGTAGGGTTGGCTCACCTAATAAACGCCATGGTACCCGACGACATTGGACACGACGAAGGACTCTGAGGAGGAAGAGACCCATTGGTGTGACGAGGAGAGGTGACGTCATAGGCAGGAGACCCATTCACAGGAACAGGCTCAGGGGCATAGGCAAAGGCCACAAGGATTCTCAGGACATTATAATAGGGCGAACATTTGTGGTTACCAGGAGTGGTAGACCCTCACCTTTAGGCACCACTATACCACCACTAAATGGTACTACTTGGAACAACAATGCTTCACAAACTAATTCACATGTAAGTAACCACACAGAGAATCTAAGCAGTAAGCATTTATCCATCATTCATGAAACTAAAGAAACTCAGCTTCAAACTTCTGTCAGAGATGTTGATGTTGCTCCACATGCTGACAGCTTAGCAGATGACAAGCAAGAGTTAGTGAAGTTGAAGAATTATATCTCTTCTGTTGCTTCAGATACAGAAGAACAGTATGCTCGGCAACACATTATGAGGGAAAACAATGGATATAACATGCCTGATACTACAGAAATAAATCTTAGAAACACTCACGAAGAAGGACATCAAAATCAAAGAGCCAGTTTAGGAACTGCAAGGGATGGTGTCACTCCCTCACCAGTGGATATGGTCAACTTGTGGCTGCAGAGGCGCCTGCAGGAGGAGGTGATGGAGGCAGTGTTTCCCCCTCCAACATCCGTCCCTAACACTGTCAACCACTGGCAACACCAGGATGATGCCGGCCTCTCTGTTACCTTTGTCCCGATGGTGGTGGATATTTTGGAAACTGATTTTCTTCGACTGATTGATCCAAAAACCAGCATTCCAAAGGAGCAGTTATCTAGTCAGACTTTAGTGGAAAGTGATATTGCATTAACTGGAAACAAGGTTCCCTCTGTTGAAGCTGAGGGATCCGAGTTGCCAGTGAGTTATGAAAATTTAATTTCTAACCAGACGGTGCTGGAAACTTCTCAGAGTAAAGACAGTATGTTTTCGTCCTCTGTTGCTAACAAATCTCAGTCATTTGCTCACGAAGATTCATCAACAGAAGTACAGCCCAGTTCAGCATATGAGAACAGAAACATTTCTGACAACTTAAATTACATTCAGTCTTACAATAATCATGGAAACAGTCGGAACGTTTCAGCAAGTCATGTAAATGAGCCAGGAATAAGATTTTCAGAAGTTCCTGCTCATACCAACCAGACTGATATGACTGAGGATCTTAAGCCCAAAACTGTAGTCCCAAAAAACAAGAGGAATTTTACCCAGGGAAAGATGAAAAATTACTCTGGCAAACCAGCACACACGAAAGGGATATTGAAGAATGTTACTTTTGCTGAGGAAGCAAAAATGTCTTCAAACAATACACAACTGCAGCAAATAGAAGATGACGACGTTTCCACCCAGACCACAAGAATTACAGCTGGAACTCCTAAATCAAAGCTGGAAGTGGAATCAAGCAATGGCTGTACCAGATGTGATTCCAGTTTCCATACAGGAATTGCCACCACAGTGTTAGCCATACTTGCAGTGATGCTCGTTTTATGATACAGTACTTAACTCTGCAAGATTGGACTTTGTAACCATAATTACTGGAAGATAGTTACCAAGATCATCAGCTTGGGAAGAGTGTGGTTCCAGTGTGCTATGAATATTTGATTTTCCTTTTGCACTGTTTCTCAGCTTTGAAACTTCTGGTGTAATAAAACCAAGTCTTCTTGTGTTCGTTTGACCCAAATACCTGGGCAAGAAGAAAGTTCTTCATACAACGCCTTGCTGGAACTGAGAAATACCTCAGTACATCAGTTTTCATGTGAGAGGAGGACACATGGCATAATTCCTGCCTCAAGAAACCTGAGACTTGATGGCCATTACCTGGAAAGGAATTGAAGCTGTGGAGGTTGTCTGCAGACAGGTTAATGCTCTGGAAACTGCCTGGAGAGAAGTGAAGATTCTGGAGGCTGTCTGGAGTGAATGAGTTTGTGAAAGCCTTCTGGAGAGAGGTTCGGGATTTGAAGCTGTCTGAAGGTAAGTTCAGACTCTTGATGCCTGAAGAGAAGTTCAGCCTCTTGAAGTTGTCTGGAGAGATGTTAAAACTCTAGAAGCTGTATGTTAGTAAACTGAGGCTTTTGAGGCTGTCTGGAGAGAAGTTGATGCTCCGGAGCTGTGTGGAGAGAAGTTGATGCTCTGGAGCTGTTTGGAGAGAAGTTGATGCTCTGGAGCTGTGTGGAGAGAAATTGATGCTCTGGAGCTGTGTGGAGAGAAGTTAATGCTCTGGAGCTGTCTGGAGAGAAGTTGATGCACTGGAGCTGTCTGGAGAGACGTTGATGCTCTGGAGCTGTCTGGAGAGACGTTCAGACTAGAGGCTGCCTGGGGAAAACCTGAGACTCAAGACACACCAGGAGAGAAGTTGAGATTGTAGGAGCACTACTTGGAATGAGAGAGAACTATTGGTGCTGAGGTAAACTTTGTCTGACCCTCCCCCGCAACCCATTAAAATTACTGCTGCTGCTGCTACCGCTACTACTACTCCCATTACTACTACTGCATCTGCTACTACCACTCCTGCTGGTCCACAGTTAACACTACTGCTGCTTACAGCTTCTCTGCCTTGGTCCATGTCCCTGCTTTTGTCCTTGTCCTTTGCCTCAGTCCGTGTCCTGCCACGGCCTATATCCCCTCATAGTGGCCAGACTAACAGAGTGCCGTCTCACACCGGGTTGCCATTGTGTTCTGTCACAGTGAGTCTGGTGGCTTGCTGTGTGCCAAAGTGTTGGTGGCAGTGGTCTGGTGCCTTGGTGTGGCTGTCCGCATCATCAGTGTACTGTACAGTTGCGGACATAAATACTGATACACTTCATAACAGTATAGTGAGTGGTGACTTATGAAACCCAGTTCTGCGGTCTTCAGAACCCAGCAGATTTTTCATTTGCTCGGTTTTGATTTTGGTGCGTTCAGCATTACTTCCTGAATCTCTTCAGTTGTTTATCGAAAAAGATAAATGATATTCCTGACGGCAGTTATACATACTAGAAGGTGAACATGCGGAATTGTACTAACCCCATCAGCCTGAGTATGTCTTTTTTTATAATTCGTGCTGTTTCCAGACACTTATATTCTGCTTAGGAGAGACTTTTGGAACTGTATGGGTTAGATGCAGCCTTCATTAACCCCTTCACAGCCAGAGGTCCTTCCTAAGTTGAGTATAATAATTGGTGGCACATGATTAAAATGGAAAATACTTTGTTGTTGTATGTTTAACTGTGAAGTGAGGGAGGAATCTGCATGGCACTGAACCATGTACTCACTGGCTTAGATTTCGTAGCTCCTCTTCCTGGGCGATTTATTTTGACAAGTACAACTAAACTTTCTGATATTACAGTAGAACAAAAGGTATCATAATATTGAGCTGTGTCTACTACACATACAAGGCATGGCTGTTACCTTCCCTCCTGACGCATCATGCACAGAGAACAGCTGTGGTCTGAGACACATATCAAGCCTCCTTCAGATTAGGAAGGTTGGCCTGCAGACGGCAATGAAATGTACAAATTGCAGAATAGTTGGCAAACTTATGTCTCTAACTGTACAGTTTTTTTTTGGCCAACATCAGATAGATGATTGTGTTGGTGTAAGAGACACCCACCATGCCATAAAAGGTTTAATTTATTTTGAATGACGTTTTTATCAAGAACTGTATTCTATCATTTATTGCAGGTAACAACAGACAGTTTTATTTAGCTCAGATAAATCCACTGCAAAGTATTTTTTATGCTTCTGATGGAAACCGTATTGATATTAATAACATGCAAAGGAATATTAAACCCTGTATGGCAATGGCGTAGTTTTTAAAGGGGTATTCTTGTTGTCTCCAGACCATTTTTTTCATCTTAGGAGTCACTTTTTTCTTATACAGCCTTCGTTATCCCCACTAGGATGACAGGGTCTCCTAAGCTGAAGTATAGCGTCTGACGTTGATTAAAGTAACATGAAGTCGATGTCCTGAGGGTGATGTGTTAACCCTGTGTAGGTACAGAGCCCCATCCGTTCCTCATTTGAGACAACTTACTCACTAATCCAGTGATGAACAAGGACAAGTTTATGCCGGCATCTGGACCTTACACTGCATTAAAATAAAATCTGTGGTAAAAATTAGTTGGTGGTTTGTTGAAATAAGTTGCCAAGGAAGAATTGCTGCGAAGTCTTTTCCATCAACGAGAATTTGTGTGATTGTTTTGGTGGTGGTGGTACCTGCCTGAAGACACCAAAACACTAATTGCATGACACCACAGCGAGGCACACCTGCATCTTAGCATGTCATGCATCATGTCATAGGTTCAGGTTAGAATTGTGTGTCCAAATTACAACAACAATATGTGAATAAGGTTTTTGTTCGTTATTGTTTTTCAACAAGGAAAGGGATTCAGGTGTCTGAATTTGTATTAATTATACAAGTATAGCAATACATGTTTTCTCTCAGTTTAGTTTCATGGCTTGTTTATTTGTTTGTAATATTTTTGTTGCCAGTCAGTATTTTGAATTGAACAAGTTATCCCCATTTACTGAAGTGTCAATTAAGCCAGACTGTGTCCCATTCATAACAGCTAAATATAATACTGATGTTCATGTACAGTTACTACAAAAAGTGTTTTTGCTTTTTCGTCTTTACATTTTGACATTGCGTGAAATGTTGAAAAATATTCTTCAGTACTTTTTCATGTATGCGTAGGCAATTTTTTATTCAGACATCATAAAGATTATATTTTATATAGCATGAAATACATTCTGGATTGTAAGATGTGTGCTGGTAAAAGAAAAGCACCAACACTTATTACAAAATCATTGATGACAAGGATAGAGAAACTTTTTGGAGTGACTGTCCTCTCCTGAGCCATAGTTTCTGCTAATATTTTTGCTGTTAATATTATAAGATCCTTTGATATAGAATTGTCGGTATCATCTAACGGATCACTGCAGGTAGTAAATCAGTTTTGCCCGATTACATAATATTATTGCTGTTAATATTGTAAGATCCTGTTATAAAATTTTCGTTATCATCTACTGGATCACTGCAGGTAATAAATCACCTTTGCCTGATTACATACTAGTATTGCTGTTAATATTGTAATATCCAGTGATGCAAAATTGTCGTTATCATCTACAGGATCACTGCAGGTAATAAATCACCTTTACCTACTCACTTTGCCTGATTGATCCGTGTTTCCTGGACCCTCTTGACCAACTGATGCTTTGCCTTTCAGTTCAAGTGCACCAAGTACGCCCCCGGGAGCCAGGTGTGTGAGGGTGCGGCTCTGGCCTCAGCGGTCCACACATCGCCATCACTACTGACCTTACTCCTTACCCTCATGCTTGGCCTCCGCGGCTTGCAACACCTCCTTGCGCAGACCTCGAGTGGCATTACTCGGAGGAGGGCTTAAGCTCTTCATTGAAGTCCGCCTAGTTTCACTGTCAGTGTAGACTTTATCCTTAGCTCACCTGGAATTTCATGAAATTTCCCACGTCACCCTCAATAGACGTCCCTCTTCACTCTCCTGGGACGTCTTATGTCCATCTCAGCTTCAACAAACGCCTTCCTTCACCCTTGTAGGACTCCTTGATCCATACCTCACCCTTGACTGACGTCGTCTATCATCCATCTGGGATTCCTCCTTGATATTCCCCACCTCACCATTAACAGTTGTTCCCTTGATCCTCTTGAGGTTCCTCCACGATTCTTCACCCTCAACACAGTGCCCTCTTCACCCTCCGTCTCAGTACACCATATATCGACCTTAAGCCAAATTTACGGCTTAACTTAACCTCTGTCGTGGAAAAGTTTCTGCCAGTATGAACAATTGCGTGTGAAAAAGCGAAAAGTAACTTAAAAAAAAAAAAAAAAAAAAAATGGATTTACCTCGAGATGGGGTTACGTCCAGTTTCGTTCATGTTGTTACCAGACGATTTTATTCAGCCTAAGAAAGGCCTCTCGTAATGAAGGGGTTTATTAATGCTATTTGTAGCCCCTCCAGTCCGAAAAGTTTACCCTAAGCTGAATAAATGATCTGGATATGGCAACGCTGAACATTAAGGTCTCCCTCACACCACTGGTTTCGGGTCGAGATATCAAACACTGTGTGTAATGGGGATTTGGGAGGTTGATGTATACTATGAAGGTATAAATATGTAAATATATAAATAGGGAATTGTAATGTTGTTAATACGAGCACCTGCTAAACCCTGCCGCAGCTGCTCGCACTCTTCACTAAAGCAAATGGTTCAAATACCCTGTGCAGTGTGCTATTCTTGCAAATGGTTTCCAACACGGTATGCCACTCTGGACTGAAATAGTTGGGGTGCGAATACCTTTTACCACTCTGGACTGAAACAGTTGAGTTTTTGTTTTTTTGTTTTGTTTTTTCAGTTATTATTTTTGTCTAGGCAAATGAGTGGCATCCCAAGGCAGATGCTCAATACATAAGTCACGTAGCCTTTACTGAAATACATAATGTCCGTCAACACAGTAATGTCTTCTTTACTGTGTTCTCCCTACAGTCAGGCCATTTTATTTACCTTACTAAGGATCATTACAATGAATCTTGAATAAACTGAATAAAATCTTCATGAATTAGTAAGAATATCATAAAAACGTAGTCATTGTGTTGAAAGAGTTACACTGGCAGCAAGTGGGGATTCCTTTGAGTAGGTTGGACAAAACTGAAGCCCGTATCTTATGGGTTGTGGAGGCCCCCGGCACCTCTTCCATATCATTTACCTGTGGTTGATGGGTATGATGGGCCAGGCATGACCGGGTTGTAATAACAACTTAAGCAATATCACTTTTTTGTTATATAGACTGCGACTGAGTCGTGATATGAATAAGTGATGGGGAACGCATGTGCTGTACAGTGTGGTAATATTGTAAAGCATAGGAATTCAGATTGAAGGTACAGTCGGTCCTCCATATTCGCGGAGATATGTTACAAACTTGCCCGCGAATGGCGAAAACCCGCACATAATTGGTGCTCCTCTCCCAACGGTCTGTGCAGTCGTTAACTGTGTGATTGTCCAAAAAACCTTCGCAATAACAAGTGCTGGCAACAGGTAAAGAGCACAGTAACGAACAAGCTGCAAACATGCTCGGAAAATTGCAAACCATGTTGGCAGCAGCATCATGAAGTCTCAGCTGCCTCTTATGGACACACTTATCTCATCACCTCTGCTGCCAGTATGCTCAAAGTTGCACAGAAACATGTGTCCTTACATCTGTCCAAATACTGCTGCATACTTGTATCCAAACTTGTTGCCAGCTCTGTTGTCAACGCATGTTTGAAGGCACGTGTGCAGGCGCCCGTACAGTCGGTTGGTTGACTATGTAGTATTTTGAAGTGCTTTGACATCTCTTAGCATTTTCTTATGAGTCCGACTCTGAGCATAGGTTTATTAGCCCGTTTCTTTAGGCCCAGCAACTTTCCTACATATACCTCACACCCCCACATATCACCACTTAGGCGCTAACATCCACCGTCAGTATCAAATACTGTACATTCTAAGGTTGTCTCATACAGGACTGGTGTATTATTATTAGCGGGGATGGCTTTCACATGTCGGTGGTTCTTGTGACTGATTAATAAAGTCAGTTTTAACGAAATTTAGAGACTTGAATCGTTCCCAGTCCCAGCTGGGAATCGAACTCGCGTCCATTTGGACAACAGATCGCCATTTTATTATGAGATGGTTTGTTTACCCTCGAATAACCGAACCCACAAATAGCAAGCCAGCGAATATGAAGGACTTTTTTTTTTATTTTCATTCCCTCCAGCGCTAGACGGCTTTCTTCAGCTTAGGAAAAATATCGTAGTAAATGCACTAAACAGAGGTCTTTCTTATGCTGAGAGAGAGAGAGAGAGAGAGTGAGTGAGTGAGAGAGAGAGAGAGAGAGAGATGCTGGTGGTTGTATGAATATAACATGTCATTAAAGCGAAGTGTTTACCAGCATAATATTATCAGAAGTAAAAGATGTAGTATGTTAACAATATAACAGTAATATTTTATACAGCAGTATGTATGACATGAAATAATTGTTTTGTTACCTACATTGTTATATTTTGCTTTCTATACGATTACTTATAAACATCTACGAGGCCTAGGCATCGTTATCCACACCTCCCATAAGGATCCCACTGTTGAGCATTTACTGATAGGCCTGTATTCTAAGTGACTGGAGATGTCGTAGCACCTCTTCCTTAGCGACTTATTCTGCACATTACACCTCAATACCCTCTTGCATGTTATTGATGGAAACTGTGTCAGCGATATAAATGGCATACCAACATACCAGGTAAAGTTAAGGTGTAATATACAAATTAAGTCGCTAAGAAAGAGGTGCTAGGAAGCCTGCTATGCCACCTAGAATACGTGCCATAAAGTGCTAGTTGTTTTGCTGGTACTAATTATACCATTGGTTCCTGGGACAAGCACTGAATCCTTTACATTGTGTTCTAAAGCTGTAAATTTGTACAGAAACTTATTTGATCCAGGAGATTGACAGACTTTTATGTGAAAAATAAAATGTTTAATAAAATGGTAGTTGCTGTTATTACCCTACTGGCTGGTGGTGGAGGGACGCCTTCAGGTGGTGGCGCCCATGTGACCGGGTGGTGGAGCTGCCTGGTTATACAAATATCCCTCAGTCCCCTCCCTATCCCCCGACAGGACAATGGTGGACTGCAGAAGGGCAGCTTTGACCTGCAGTCCACTGAGTTAACGTTCAGATGAGCCTGGGGTTGCAACTACTACTACTACTACTACTTACCACTTACCGTAGTGCCAGTCAAGTGTCGCTGGCGACCATGGAGCGCCATTCTTCCCTCCCATGCGCCACTCTCACAACTACACTGGCACTTTAATCGTAAGTAACCAAGACTTTTTACCTAAGAGTGGTCCAGTTCTGTAAAATGAAAACACATTGGCTATAGTAACCAAGGAGACTCATTCCTGCCTCATAAGTAAAGGTCACTGAATATCATGCGTTCACAAAATAGTTATGAGATGCAGTTCCCTTATGTGAAAAATGAACTATACTTTTTAACGCCTAAAATTGTCATCTCCATCTTGAATGTTGAGTTATATCAATAAATTAACACAAGATTATGATGCTGGTCACGAGGAGCTGATATAGGAATAATGCTGAGGTGTTACATTGTCTTTTGTGCCCCTCGGCTAAATGAAATAAACTGCCGAAGAATGAATATCTGGGCCAGGCCAAGGTAACAATCGTATAATGTAAAAGGTTGATTCTGGCTAACCATCTCACTTGTTTTAAAATTACTCCCTTGCCTCTTATAATCTGTCTACTTATCCATAGTTCTTAATGTGAAGACAGAATGATAGGCAAATAAGTGTAAAAACCGGTCTCGTGGTGGTACCAGCCCTTTGGGGACACATCAACATGACTAGCTGTCTCACACAGTTTAGAAATATTTTCTTCCTTCATTATCTCTGTTCGGGTATCCCTAGTCCATAATGTGTAGAAAGATACAGTTATAAAACAGGTGGTCTCGCGGTGGCATCAGCCGCGTGGATCAACATCAACACTAACAATCTCACACAGTTTAAAACAATTCTCTTGCCTTTTAAAGTTTGTTTAGGTATCATTAGTCTGTTATGCATACAATATCAACTAATATTAGAGTAATCAGACAAGGAAAAGATACTTTAGAATAGAATTTAACAAAGTAAGATCACCGTCCTTCATCCAAGACGGGCCGTAAGCGCGCTTGGTCTGTCATGTTTCTTGTGTGGTGCATTGTTGCTGCTGGATTAATTGGGTTATTTCCGCCA
This sequence comes from Coenobita brevimanus, assembly GCF_032717465.1. Taxonomy (NCBI): domain Eukaryota; kingdom Metazoa; phylum Arthropoda; class Malacostraca; order Decapoda; family Coenobitidae; genus Coenobita; species Coenobita brevimanus. The sequence goes on from NC_137060.1 coordinate 3,602,231, forward strand.
CTGCATGTGATATTTGCGTGAGTTCGTGTGCGTGTGCGATGGCAATAACCTGGAGGAACGGATTAAGGTGTGAGAGCGTGGTGTCATGTGCAGTGTGGCGTACACGAGGTAAGGATGAGTTGTTTTCCAGTCTTAAGTGGTGGGGTTTTGTGCTATGCTGTGGTGGTGTAGTGCGTTTGCTTTTATATGGCGGAACTGGGCCACTGCCACAACTTGAATACTAAATAGTGGTTGCCGAAAATTCGATTAGCCTTAGTTATGGGAGAGTCTCCTTGGTTACTGATGTGGTAGGGCTTTGTGCATTTGGTGGTGGTAATACATTGGGCTTGTTTTCACATGACTTGAGTCACTGCCACAACTTCAAGAATAGATCGTGTTGGCATGAATTTCGATGACCCTCAGTTATTTGGTAGGAATGAGTCTCCTTGGTTACTAGTCAAATCAACCCTCCAAAATGAGCTACCCTTGGCCATCAACTACCGGGATATGAATAAAAAGATTAGGGAGCTTGAGAGTAAATGCGTTATAGTAACCAAGGAGACTCATGAGTGCTTCATAACTAAGAATTTAATGCACCCACGACTTTGTATTCAAGTTGTGAGAGTGGCCCAGTTGTCAGAAGGAAGCAAAGCAAGTTTGTGGTAGGAATGAATCTCCTTGGTTATTAGATTTATCCATCAGTCTGAGTATACTTGGCCATAAACTAAGCATAAAGGGATTACCGAAACTGATAGGAATGAATCTCCTTGGTTATATCGTAAAAACACCCCCGCTAATACCAGTACAACAGTCTTTTCAGACAGCCCTATCATGTATTCAATATGGACGGTGGGTGTTAGTGCCCAATTGGTGACACGTAAATACACCTTCGCTTATACCAATACACCAACCTTGTATGTGACAGCCCAAGCATATATGAACATGAACGGTGGGTGTTGGCGCCGAAGTGTCTACATAGGGAGATGTTTGGTACGTAGGACTGCTGGGCCTTAGGGAACGGCATTGTCAGAACTATTTTTAATATGGGCGTTAGGACTTATTACCTTACATAAAATCGCTTGGCGTTAGCTGGAATAAAAAAAAAAATAATAATAATAATAGAAAATATAAAAGACGTGACCGTAATAAACTAAGCAGTCGTGACAATTGCATAGCCTATGTTTACACAGGTTCAAGTAGACGGAGAATGTGATCTGTCAGGAAGAAACAAGGCACAGGCTTCCGTCCAAGATTTAGAGTCGAAGCAGAGTATGATTGACTTCGTTTCCTCTTGTCGGCCACATGCTTCCAGCCAGGATCTCACTGACCCGCCTTATCACGCACTACTTTCTTTCGCGGAGCAACACACGTAGGTTTTCTTGAAATATTCATTTTACTTTAGGTTGGCCTAAAATGCCATGTCTCCATCTTGAATATCGAGTTATTGCAATAAATAAATGGTGCCAGTCACAAAGAGGTGCTGTGGAAAGGATTATCTTACTACCATTAAGCTGTGTGGGAAAAAAAAAATGAAAAGGAAAATCTGGACAGAGTTAAACTATAACCTCCTTTCCAAAACGATTTACTATGAATGCTACGCCTTATATTTCTTTGTTATATTATGTGTCTTATTAGTATCGACAGTTAACTGCAGAAATGTCAGACGCTACTAGTGACGTTTTACTGAGGGGGAAAAAATGGGAAAAAGGAATTGCAGTTGAATGCTTCTTGGGTCGCGGAGGAACACACAAGACAGTAAGACACTAGCAGCCTCTTCGCTCACTACTATCGTGCCCTCTAGTGTCCATGTCTTGTGTTTATTTTTTTTTTCTACTTAAATCGCCGATTCTTCACCTTCAGAATATTTAACGGATGTCAGAGGGTAAGTAAGGATGTTTGTGGTTATGTGGAGAATGGGCTGAGATATGTATTATTAATGATTTGACTAGGCTACGGTATGTATATTTCTCAGCTCTGTAACTGCCATTTAAATTTCGTTTCTACTCAGTCGTTCTTAGGAGAGTGTAGAATCCTTCTCTTGCCCATTTGTATATTTTAATGGCAGTTTCATATTTCCTTGTATATTACCTATGAAATCAGTGCCACTAGGGAAAATATGTAAATAACATGCGTGAAGAAAAAAAAAAAAAAAAAATTATGCAAAACAAGTTGCTAAGGATGAGGTACTACTTTAAGTCGCGGAGGAATACACACACTCGGCGGGACTGCAAGTGTTAATGCCCTTCTGTATGTGGTGTGTTTTGTCCTGAATTTCTTCCATTTTTCACCTTCTAAATTTCCCCTTGGGCATCAGGAAGTGAGTATAGTTATATGTGAATATCTGCAGAGGATACAGAGTTAAGTGTTACTGATGGTTTAATATCGGTACAAGTTTTTCTCACCCCTTCAACTCTGGGCATTTGAAGCACCTTAAGACTGCGTAAGGGTCATAGTGTGGGTGGTATTGGAGGCTTCGTTGCTCCTCTTCGTCAGCGATTTGTTCTGTTTATTTCACCTTACCTTTCTCTCTTGTGTTGTTAATGTTTTTATATCTGTGTAGTTTATTTCTAACAAGGAGATACTGAGGTTGCACACACACACACACACACACACACACACACAGTCCATGTTAGTTAATTTAATCTTTTAAATCTCTCTATATATTTAATGTAACCATATACAATCTCATTCTCTACCAATCTTAATGGACACAATCCCCAATCGACTCGTCTGCAGGCTGTCTGTACGCAATGTACTTGTGTATATATCTACACATAATCAACCTATATGTATTGATCTACATACACAGTCTACCTATCAGTCTATTTCGTTGGGTATAGATTACTGTATATACGGTAGTCTGTTCCTTGTAATGACTCTTGACTGTGGGCTCTGTTAAGCTGAATAAATCGTCAGGAAGCAGCAAGGATAGGCTAAATAAGACGTCTGCATAGGGAGAGGAAATTCCTGTCAGTTTGTTTTCCATCCGTCCCTCGTGTTTTAGCTTAGAAATAATAATAATAATAATAATAATAATATGTTAAAATGATTATTTTTCTGTTATGGTAGGTGGGGGCGCTCACCATCCGCTCACTCGATGTAGTGCTGCTCTCGGTTGACTGCCCTTTCCTTTCCTCCATCCTTTCCTTCCATCCTCTTCTGTCTCGTTCATTCTTTCCTCGTCCTTCTGCATTCGGGTGACTGTACACTCCCTCTTCCGTCTTTCTTTCCTTCATTCTTTCCTCTTCCTTCTGCCTGTGGGTGACTCCGCACTGAGTGACAAGCCAAATGGTTTCCTGTACACCAGGAAACCATTTACTACGCTGGGTGGTAACCATATAACGAAATTTTGGCGCATGGTGGTTTAGTGGGTAAGTACAGAGCTCCAATCGGATTGAGCCGGTGAAGGTTTATATCCAAGGGGTGGTTGGGGTTTATTGCTCACGTAATGCCACTCAGGGATGAGTGAGGCTGGTCACTCTCATCTCAAATGTCAAGACCAACTTGCCTAGCCCCGGACTCCTACACTCCTCATGGGGTAACGTAGGATTGGATGATGATTATGATGATGATTCTGTTCTTAAACTTTCCACATCCCTGTGGCATGTTTTATTGCCATCATTCTTCTTCTTCTTCTTCTTATTATTATTATTATATTGCGATATTTCAAAGGCAATTTAGTCTAGAGCCTTAAAACGTGGTCGCCTTAGTCGTACAGTTTTCCTCATCTTTTGGCCAAATATAGCGGCAGTGAGCCAACCGGATCTTCGGATACTATCCGGAACACAGAAAAATGTCAGCCACGGTATCTCAAGAAATCATTAAATTGGGAAGCTGAAATTTTACTACAATATAGCCTTAAGGCGGACGCAGTGCGGAAAAGAATATGGTTCCAGTCGGATGGTTATTCTCAGATCGCGTGGGATAGTAACTGAGACATTTTCAGATAATCCGGATGTCACCAAATTTTTCATGAAGGATGAAAGCTAGCGCCATCAAACTTGATGGACTTACAGGCTGTGATGACTTAAGGTGACATTCACAAGATCAGTGACCTTGACCTCACTGTCACTTTATTGCTCGGTTTTTTATATACGTTGTTTATTCATTTTTCATTATATTTTTCATCTCCGTAACTTCTCATTTTCTTTTTACCTTTTTTTTTTTTTTTTTAATTCACTTCCCATTCACTCACCTCTCCAGCCTCTTACTCATCTCCTTAATCTCTCACTCACTTCTCTCCTCTTTATTTCGTTTCCTTACCCTCTTCCTCGCCTCAACCTCCTCTCCCTTTCTTCTCATCCCATTTACTCATTGTACTCACCTCTGTCTCACCTCTTCCTCATCTTTCACCCACTTCTTTCATTTCCTTCCCCTCTTCCTCCCTCTCTCACTCTCCTTACTCCCCTCTCTCATCTTGTCCTCACTTTCCACACCCTTCACTCACTCATTTCTCTCGTCATTCATCTCTCTCACCTCTCACCGACTTCCCTCCCTTTTTCCTCGACGCTTATTCACTTCCCTCATCTCTCACCCACCTTCTTTAGCCCTTTCACATCTCATTCACTTCCTCCCCTTTCCTTACTCACCTCCTTTCCCTTCCTTAATCAATCCCTCTCTCTCTCTCTCTCTCTCTCTCTCTCTCTCTTCGTCATTCACTCACTCATCTCGCTTCACACACACACACACACACACACACACACACACACACACACACACACACACACACACACACACACACACACACACACAATTCACTTGACCTTCCCTGCTGCAACCTCACTTTTCATGTACTAAGGCCACACTTGCAACATTGCCAAAAAAATGCATCCCTATTGTTGTCCAGTGATTGCAAAAGGAAAGGCGGAGGCAGAGTTGAGGCAGGGGGAGACAGGGGAGGTGGTATGAGTCAGGGTGTGTGGGGGGCAGGGAGAGGCAGACGGGGGCATATGAGATGGTGTGAGGGAGGGGTGAGGCAGGGAAAGGCAGAGGGGGCAGGGGAGATGGTGTGAGACAGGGATGAGGCAAGGAGAGACAAGGGGAGTAAGTATGTGGTGTAAGGTAGAGATAAGGCAGAGGAAGTGGTGTCAGATAGGGATCAAATAGAGGGGAGCAGGTGAGGTCTAGTGAGGTAGGGGTGAGGCAAGGGAGCTAGTGTGAGGTAAAGGTGAGGCGGAGAGTAGCAGGGGAGGTTGATATAAGGTGGAGGTTGTAGTGTGTGTGTGTGTGTTTTAGGCAGTGTGATACAATGGAGGATGTGTGAGGCAAGAGTGATAGAAGATGTGTCTCCTGTGATGAAAGAAGTTATATTTACGTTGATACACGGCTGGCAAATATTAACCTGTTTGTATTCCAGGAGTGTGTGAAACCGTGAGACAGGAAAGTGAACCATTGTGAGGGTATGGTAGGTGTGAGGATGTGGGTATGGTAGTGTGAGGGTATGGTAGGTGTGAGGATGTGGGTATGGTAGTGTGAGGGTATGGTAGGTGTGAGGATGTGGGTATGGTAGTGTGAGGGTATGGTAGATGTGAGGATGTGGGTATGGTAGTGTGAGGGTATGGTAGATGTGAGGATGTGGGTATGGTAGTGTGAGGGTATGGTAGGTGTGCGGATGTGGGTATGGTAGTGTGAGGGTATGGTAGATGTGAGGATGTGGGTATGGAGGTGTGAGGGTATGGTAGGTGTGAGGATGTGGGTATGGTAGTGTGAGGGTATGGTAGATGTGAGGATGTGGGTATGGTAGTGTGAGGGTATGGTAGGTGTGAGGATGTGGGTATGGTAGTGTGAGGGTATGGTAGATGTGAGGATGTGGGTATGGTAGTGTGAGGGTATGGTAGATGTGAGGATGTGGGTATGGTAGATGTGAGGATGTGGGTATGGTAGTGTGAGGGTATGGTAGATGTGAGGATGTGGGTATGGTAGTGTGAGCGTATGGTAGATGTGAGGATGTGGGTATGGTAGTGTGAGGGTATGGTAGGGGTGAGGATGTGGGTATGGTAGATGTGAGGATGTGGGTATGGTAGTGTGAGGGTATGGTGGATGTGAGGATGTGGGTATGGTAGTGTGAGGGTATGGTGGATGTGAGGATGTGGGTATGGTAGTGTGAGCGTATGGTAGATGTGAGGATGTGGGTATGGTAGTGTGAGGGTATGGTAGGTGTGAGGATGTGGGTATGGTAGTGTGAGGGTATGGTAGATGTGAGGATGTGGGTATGGTAGTGTGAGGGTATGGTAGATGTGAGGATGTGGGTATGGTAGTGTGAGGGTATGGTAGATGTGAGGATGTGGGTATGGTAGTGTGAGGGTATGGTAGGTGTGAGGATGTGGGTATGGTAGTGTGAGGGTATGGTAGATGTGAGGATGTGGGTATGGTAGGTGTGAGGATGTAGGTATGGTAGTGTGAGGGTATGGTAGGTGTGAGGATGTGGGTATGGTAGTGTGAGGGTATGGTAGGTGTGAGGATGTGGGTATGGTAGTGTGAGGGTATGGTAGGTGTGAGGATGTGGGTATGGTAGTGTGAGGGTATGGTAGGTGTGAGGATGTGGGTATGGTAGTGTGAGGGTATGGTAGGTGTGAGGATGTGGGTATGGTAGTGTGAGGGTATGGTAGGTGTGAGGATGTGGGTATGGTAGTGTGAGGGTATGGTAGGTGTGAGGATGTGGGTATGGTAGTGTGAGGGTATGGTAGGTGTGAGGATGTGGGTATGGTAGTGTGAGGGTATGGTAGGTGTGAGGATGTGGGTATGGTAGTGTGAGGATATGGTAGGTGTGAGGATGTGGGTATGGTAGTGTGAGGGTATGGTAGGTGTGAGGATGTGGGTATGGTAGTGTGAGGGTATGGTAGGTGTGAGGATGTGGGTATGGTAGTGTGAGGGTATGGTAGGTGTGAGGATGTGGGTATGGTAGTGTGAGGGTATGGTAGGTGTGAGGATGTGGGTATGGTAGTGTGAGGGTATGGTAGGTGTGAGGATGTGGGTATGGTAGTGTTAGGGTATGGTAGATGTGAGGATGTGGGTATGGTAGTGTGAGGGTATGGTAGGTGTGAGGATGTGGGTATGGTAGTGTGAGGGTATGGTAGGTGTGAGGATGTGGGTATGGTACTGTGAGGATATGGTAGGTGTGAGGATGTGGGTATGGTAGTGTGAGGGTATGGTAGGTGTGAGAATGTGGGTATGGTAGTGTGAGGATGTGGGTATGGTAATGTGAGGGTATGGTAGGTGTGAGGATGTGGGTATGGTAGTGTGAGGGTATGGTAGGTGTGAGGATGTGGGTATGGTAATGTGAGGGTATGGTAGGTGTGAGGATGTGGGTATGGTAGTGTGAGGGTATGGTAGGTGTGAGGATGTGGGTATGGTAGTGTGAGGGTATGGTAGGTGTGAGGATGTGGGTATGGTAGTGTGAGGGTATGGTAGGTGTGAGGATGTGGGTATGGTAGTGTGAGGGTATGGTAGGTGTGAGGATGTAGGTATGGTAGTGTGAGGGTATGGTAGGTGTGAGGATGTGGGTATGGTAGTGTGAGGGTATGGTAGGTGTGAGGATGTGGGTATGGTAGTGTGAGGGTATGGTAGGTGTGAGGATGTGGGTATGGTAGTGTGAGGGTATGGTAGGTGTGAGGATGTGGGTATGGTAGTGTGAGGGTATGGTAGGTGTGAGGATGTGGGTATGGTAGTGTGAGGGTATGGTAGGTGTGAGGATGTGGGTATGGTAGTGTGAGGGTATGGTAGGTGTGAGGATATGGTAGTAAGGGGTTTATTGCGGAAGAGGGAGGTAAATGTGATTGGGAATTTCGTGAGGATATGATGCGGTAGTGTAAGGTTGTGGTATTGAGGATGCTATATAAGGTAGAGGTGATGGTGTGGTAGGTATGTGGTATGCGATAGGTATAACAAGGATAGGTTTGGGAAAAGGTGAAGTAGTGATGCGTGGTATGTTGATGTGAAGGTCGTAGGGGGAGGGGAAGAAATGTTTTCAGCATAAAGAGTAGTGATTACATGGTATATAGTGTGTGAGTGATAGGTGGAACATAGAATGGTATATGGTTGTAATCAGTTAGTGGTATGTGAGAGAGAGATTTGCTGATAAAGAGATGAGTAACAAGAGAGAGGTAGTAGGTGTAAGGTAATTTCTATGTGGTTGTGACGAGTTAATAGTATATAGCGTGAGATGAGGTCTTTGGCGTGCCTGTATGGAAGGTGTACCCTTAAGGTAGCAAGATAATGTGTACATCAGGGTAAATGTGTATGCTAAAGAAAGACTGAATATCAGGGGCACAGGTTCCCCTAATGTTCCACCTCTGCTGCCTCTCACTGCCCTCTGGTGGCTAATTTCCAAAACTAAGAGAGATTCTGTTTGTTTCTGTGTACAATGATAACTACTTAATATGATCGTCAGGGAGGAAAGTGACAGACATGCCTTAAGCATAAAGCAGAATTGACGGAATATTTGAAAAATTTGTGACCCTGACTGTATGTGTAAAGTTTGAGATAATCTTGATGTTAGCAAATTGTAGTAGAATTTTTGAGACAGCTGTAGTTCGTCCAGTTAATTTTGGAAGTGATTTTTAAATTGTTGTAGCCTCCCCCCCCCCCTCAACGCTGCAGTTCATTGGCAGAATTAGGCAATACTACGGCTCTGCATCCACGTTCAAGGTAAAAGAGAAGCTGATTTTAGGTCAGGTTAAAATGTACAAAATATAGGTGTGAAATTAACGGAGCGCATTTCTAATGAAGACTGTTTCTAAGCCCTTTTTCTGGATGAAGTCTCGCCTTAACTGGGTAGAGCAAGAATTTAAAAATGAAAAAGAAAGAAAATAAAATAGAAGCCATTGCTCTGAAGGGGTAAAGAGCAAGATGTTCAAAAAGCACTGAGACAAACAAGGAGCAGATGTGTGTGTGGACAGTCGGCACGAATTCATGCACATTAAAGAAACGATACGGTGATCATGGATGCGCTTCTACCCGGCAGTCTAGTCACTCCATCCTGTTCGTGGAATGATACTGCGATGCAGGAATTGGGTATGGGTCAGTCTGAAATCCAGCGGGTTCACCAGCAAAGACCAGCCCAAACCTATAACAAAATTAGCTTTAAGAGATTGCATTTGTACTTTCTATCACGTGACAAAGGACACTAACATCATTTATTATATTTTACATACTAGCAGCCACAGCACAAACTATTCCTAATTGGTTTGGTTTTAATATGTGTGTTTTTGGCAGTGTTCTTTTCTTCGGTAAGAGTCAAGGTGTTTCCTTTGGGTAGAAGATTTTGGTTTTGGAGCGTGTAGCACTTTGTGCCCTCATGCCCTTCCTGAGGTCTACCAGTAACCCTTGGGTGGAGTCGAACCTCAGATCCTTCAATCAGAGGGGAGCACTCCAACCCACTGAGCCTACCTATGTTAAGAAGCAATTTTCTGTATAATGTAGATTTAATGTTACTTAATCCGAAGGTCTGGATAAGTACAGTAAGTATCCATTGCATAGATAAGCAGTATTAAAAAAACATGACATGAATAAAAGGTAAGTTCATTGATACGAACAAAATAAAATGTAATTAAAAAATGCATAAAATTGTAAGGTCAAACTTAAGATCAACTTAAGAAATATCCAGTAAAACAGTAAATATGTGATACTCCAGTTTACCATCCAGTGTTTTCCTAGTTCAACTTCTTGACTGACCCGCCATTGCACCTTCTCCCACATCTCACCTCGTTGGCGGGAAAATTTGAATCCTGTTGGTTCGTTTCGCTGGTTTGGATGTACAAGGTGGTTCGGTAGTCCCCCCTCCCCCCCCCTCTCTCTATTATATATTATTCTACATACCTATCGACAGTGTTATTCTATAATTATCTACTGTCGGTCTGTCTATCTGCTTTATGCTACATAGCTACAGACATCATCATTATTATTATTATTATTATTATTATTATTATGAGTTACATACACACTAGTCAAGATAAACTCTTCAATCTAATGACCTGCATTTCATTTTTTTTAACTTATTTTTTGTTTTGTCCAGGTAACAGTAGGGTTATATCTAGCCTTCATTAGCCTGTCTGTCTATCTGTTGCCAGACGCCATTATCCTGTAAAGGTTGGCCACAAACAAATCGCCTCCATGTCACCCTGTCCCCCACCATTTCATTAATCTATATATCTATCTATTGCCAGACGCATCAATCCCGTTCGGGGTGGCCACAAACAAATCGCCTCCACGTCACCCTGTCCCCCACCATTTCACTGCCCTGCTCCCAGCTCACACCCCCCTCTCTCATATACCTCTCCACCCCATCCCTCCATCTCATCCTCGGCCTCCCCCTCCCTCTCCCCCCGTCCACCTCACTCACATACACTCTCTTCGTCAGTCTTTCACCCTCCATCCTCTCCACATGGCCAAACCACCTCAGTGTATTCCTCCTAATGCTTCCTATCACATCCACATCCACACCACAACGCTCCTTTATATCCTCATTTGTCAGCCTGTCTCTCCATGCGACTCCACATGCTCCTCTTAAATCATTCATTTCCACTGCTCTCACTCTTGACTTGTGTCCTTCCAACAACGTCCAAGCTTCACTTCCATACATTAGAGTTGGTATCACAATACTGTCATGTAGTAACTTTTTCACTTCCATGCACACTTCCCTGTTTATTACCCTTCTTTCAAGGAACCAGCAACCTTTTTTCCTTGTTGTATCCTTTCAAGCACTTCACCCTCCAAACGTCCACCGCTACTAATCACACTACCCAAGTACTTAAACGTACTCACGTTTTCCATTTCCTCCTCCTCCAACCTCACTGTACATTCACTGACTTCATTTCTCTCGAAGACCATCACTTTACTCTTCCCTACATTCACCATTAAATTCCGTTTCTTACACACTCTCCCAAACTCATCCACCAAGCCTTGCAGCTTCCCTTCGTCTTCACTTAACAACACAGCATCATCTGCAAACAACAGTACAGGGAGTTTCCAAACACTGCCCTCTCTCTACTCCAACATCCACTGCCTCGCCCCTTCCACCCTACCACTCCCCTTCATTCGGTCAAGAAACGTGAAGCCCATCGTGGGTCGCGTCCTGTTCCCCAAAAGCGCTGCATGCCTCCTCTTTCCTCCAGATCTGACTTCCGTCCACTTCGTCATGCATCTTCGGGTGACAGTTCTCCCGAAACTATCCAGAAAGTAACACGGTTTCTTTCGGATACTTCTTCACCATCGTTTGTTCCAACCACTGCTGCAACCGTCCCCATTTCCACTTCAACAATTACCGTTTCTGCCGATGTTCACTCCCCTCCTCTCACTCTTCCTTCCACTCCTCTTCCCCCTGAGGCTGCAGCCTCTACATCCTCTGCTTGATCCGTAATCTCACTGTTACCTCCACGTTTCTCTTCTTCCCCCAAAACTTCAAGTGAGCCTATCGTCAAATCCCTTTCAGACCTTCCTTTGCCTCCAGGGGAAGAAACCCCCTTCCCTCGCCGCCGTTCTTCTTTGCCCGAGTCATGCCCTTCCACCACTCAGTTCTCCAGTGGTTCCTCGATACCCACCATCCTTACTCAAAGGTAGCCTCTTCAACAACAAACATAGTCCAGTAGAAAGTCTTTATGCTGAGTCAGGTTATCCTTCGCTTTATAGACGTCGCGCATTACTTTCTCTTCGCTATTTCTTGAGACAACATCAGTTTGTCTTCTTCGGTGCTCAAAATACATATCTTTATTTTCCTCCTGTACCATAATTTCCCTTATTTTCCTCCTTTACCATAATTTCCCTTATTTTCATCCTTTACCATATTTTCACTGTGATGCGACTTAGTGCCATATGGTCTTTGTTACCTGGTGCTACCTTTTCATTTCATTTCATTTCATGATGCGAGATTAAACCAGGTCCTACAAAGATGTAGAGAGAAAAACCAGAAGTTAAACCCAAGGAAGCTTAAGCTAAAGACTGATCATGTAGACTACATTGGCCATACACTAAAGATGGATTAAAGCCAGATCCAAAGAAAGTAGAGGCAATTTCTAATATCCCTGCTCCTAAAGACAAAACTGAACTGTTGAGATTCTTGGGCATGATAAATTATTTAGCCAAGTTTGTACCAAGAATGTCAGAAATCAATGAGGCTCTATGAAGATTATTGGAGATAAATGCTGATTTCAGGTGGGAACAGGTGGAAGAAGAATGCTTCAGTAAACTTAAGAAACTTGTTAGTGAAGCTCCAGTTCTAAGGTTCTGTGATGTTAGTAAACCAGTCACTCTTACTGTGGATGCTTCTGCTTTTCCAGTTGGAGCTTGCCTTTTACAGGAATATAAACCAGTGGCCTATGCAACCAAGTCCCTTACAAAAGCTTAAAGAAATTATGTTCAGACTGAAAAGGAGCTTCTTGCAATTGTGTTTGGGGCTGAAAAATTCCATTCATATTTATACGGGAGAACCCAAATCACTGTTGAGTCTGATCATAGACCTTTGGAGACCATTTTCAAAAAACCACTCTCCTCAGCCCCACCAAGGTTGCAACGAATGCTCTTTAGGCTTCAGAAGTATTCTCTGGATGTCAAATATAAAAAGGGTAAAGAAATGTATATTGCTGATGCCTTGAGTAGGGTGACTTGGTCTGAGGAGTTAGAAACCACAGGTGATGAAGTTCAAGTGAATTTGGTTAGTGTACCTGATGGAGATTTTTTACTTGACTTTGGAATGCTCGGAGAGAAAACTAAAGAGGACACAAATTTGCAGTTACTGAAAGAAGTCGCTGTGGAGAGTTGGCCTGAAGTTAAGGCACAAACCCCAGTAGAAATTCATGCATATTAGAACTTTAGAGGTGAAGTTCGTTATGTGAATGGTCTGTTACATAAAATGAATAGAATTATTGTCCCCAAAGAGTTGAGGAAGCAACTACTCAAGAATCTGCATAAATCTCATCAGGGTTTAGAGAAATCTTAATATTAAGATTAGCTAGAGACCTTGTGCACTGGCCTGAAATGAGTGCAGAATTAAAGGATTTGATTAGCACTTGTGAAAATTGTAATGCCTTTAGTAACCACCAAGTAAAGGAACCCTTGATGCCCCATGAAGTACCACAACTACCTTGGCATCAGTCTTCCTCACCTAATGGCTGGTCTCCATGCTGCTCAATCTCTGGCAGCCTCTCTCTTCAGTCCTGTATCTCTGAGGTCACACTGACCTTGTCCCAGTTTTTTTTTTTTTTTTTTTTTTTTTGGGGGGGGGGTGGCGTCTGCCTCTTGCAACCCTGCTGAATATAGTATTAAGCTTTTAAAATTTTTCTCTGGAATCGGTACAGTATAAATTTACATAATCCTAAGCTTTGTATTTTGAAGAATTTAGTCTATCCCATACTACAGGGTTTTCATTGTATTTTTAAAGGAATTTCCGTAATTGCTGTAAAATTTTGGGAAAGCATCAAATTGACAGCTATAGATAATGATGGAAGTGTACTAATTTGTGCCGTTGTGGATTTACCTGTAATAGAACTAATGATTTGTGTGGATGTGGACTGCAGGTGAAGTTGCCCTTATCCTTCAGTCAGTCATCTTCCTTTTTGAAAATAGGAAAGTGAGGGATGTTTGTCAAATATAACTAGGCAGCTACACCACCTGGTTATATCGGTGCCACCATGTGAAGCCATCCCTCTACAGCACCAGTTGAGAACATAGACCTGACTTAATACTAAGGACTCTCACAGTATTTATTGAAATAGTAGTGCCTTAAACTGATAGTACAATCCCTTAGAAATATTTAAACTGTACACTGTTTCAAGATTGCAGTACCGGAATATTAGTATCATACCGTGCGTAAAGGCTTCAGCACGCTTGTTTTTGGTAACCTTATGGCAGCTCTCCACACTGCTCAGTCTCTGGCAGCATCCCTGTTCAATCCCTTATCTCTGAGATCACTTTCTCACCCAATGTCTTCTTTAATCTGCCTGTTGCAGCCCACCCCTGATGATCACACTTCTCTTAGTCTGCACCCAGTTGTCATCCTCCATTCATTCCGACCCAAACAATAATCTACCCATCCGCATTGCAGCACCAGTACACTCCAGTCCCATCCTTCCTATCAACTCTTCAGGCTTAAACGTAGCCCTCTCCAGGCCTCTCAGTCATGGACACACTGCATGTCTATCTAATTGTCATTCTAGATGTTTGAGCCTGTGAATATCCTCTTTCTTTACTGCCCAGGTCTTACTACCATACAGCATCGCACTACCAACACATGCTGCATGCAAAGATCCCTTAGCATGGAGGGAGAGCTTTAAAATTGAAATACTGTAGCACATTACTGTATAACTGAAATCACAGTGAATAAATTCAATTGTGCTTTTTGAAAATGAAATAGTTGCTTTAGAATATTGCTTTAAAATTGAAATTACATAGTCTATCGCCAGATGCCTAAATCCCTTTGGGGATGGCCACAAACAAATCGCTTCCATGTTGCCCTGTCCTCTGCCATTTCACTGCCCTTCTCCCAACTCACATTCCCCTCTCTGTGCTTTTGAAAAATTGGCAGCTTTCCAAATAAGAAATTGTGCTGATTAAAAAAATAGTGTAATTATCGGTGAAATGCTCACCCTGTCCCCCTGTCATATCGCTATCCTCCCCCTCCAACTCTAATGCCCTTTTTAGTGCATTTGAAAAATCGTTTGTTTTCCAAGTAAAGGGAACTGTGCTAATTTTTTTTACCTTAATGAAATACCCTCCTAGTCCCATGCTATCTTGCTGTCCTTCCCCCAACTCACTCCTCCCCCATCTCAGTGTATTTGAAAAGTGGTGGCTTTCCAGATATTTAAAAAAAAAAAAAATTATTCCAAATTTTTAATGAATGCTCGTCCTGTCTCCTGCCATCTTGTTGTCCTTCCCCAAACTCATCCCCATCTCTTAGTGCCTTTGAAAAATTGGTGGTTTTCCAAATAGACATCCCAATTTTGTTTACCTAATAATGAAATACTTAGACTGCTTTCTTGAACAGGTTGGATATTGGAGCATGGAGACCGAGGATGATGACCTGAAAGCCAAGGTAAGTATGGGCCTTGTTCTTGTTGGTGTCGCATCGAACAGATTTAGGAAATTAGAAGTGTTAGGCTGGGTGGGTGAGTTAGGAGGAAGGGAGGGTGTATCGGGAATGAGTTAGAGAATGAGGATTGTTAGATTAGAATAGAATAACTTGGTTGCTGTTTTTTTTTTTTTTATGCGAGGAAGAAGGAACCAAAGGCCATGAGGCCGCAATAACAGAGAAAAACAAAATACAAGAGGGAGCCAAATTCAAGATCCATTCATTTCGAGATGCCTGGACACACCGCGTTTACAAGACTGGAGATCATAGGCAGTAGGAAGTACAGAGGGAGACAGATCCAGAGTTGACCTGTTGCATAAATGAAGGACTGGGAGTAACGGTTAACTCTTGCATTAGAGAGTTGGACGGAAGAGATGAGAGTTTGTTGCTAGACGGGTACTACACGCCCGTCGTAGAGGTGGAGGGATGCAAGCAGACGGTTCAGAGGAGCAGTGACTATTGAAATAGCGATAGAAAAGAGATGAAGATGCAACAGTGCAGCAAAGAGACAGAGGTTGAAGGGAGCCAGTAAGAGGAGGAGAGTTAATGAGACGAAAAGCCTTTGACTCCACCCTATTGAGAAGTGCTCTTTGTGGGGAGCCTCCCCACACAAGAGAGTTGTACTCTGCACAGGGGCGAATAAAACCCCTGTATAAAGTCAACAACTGTGCAGGGGTAAAGAAAGTATGGAGTCGGCTTAGCAATTTAATCTCTTGGAAGCAGATTTTACAAGAGATGTAATTTGATCTTTCCAAGATAAGTCTCGAGTGAATGAAACCCCAAGCATATTCAGGGATGATGCAGGATTGAGCTGGATATTATTAAACATTAATGGGTACTCGTGTGGAAGAAGTTTTGGGTTGATAGGTGTAAGAATTGAGTCTTTGATGAATTAAAAACGATTATTTTTACCCCAGTCAGAGATATGAGCCAACTCAGATTAGTATGTGATGGTTACGTGATAGATAAGTATGTGATAGCTATGTATGTGATGTGATAGATATGTATGTGATAGATGTGATAAATATGTATGCGATGTGATAGATAAGTATGCGATGTGATAGATAAGTATGTGATATGTGTGTGATGATAGATATGTATGTGATAGATGTGATAGATATGAGATAGATATATGATAAGTATGTGTTAGATGTGATAGATGTGTATGTGATAAGGTGGTATGTGATATGTGCTAGATAATGTGAGATTAGTGTGTGATATGTGATAAAATGTTATAGATGTGACAGATATGTTGTAGATAAGTATGTGATAGATCCGTGATAAGTATAAGTATGTGATGTGATATAAATTAGCATGATATAAATTGACATAAGAACATAAGAAGAGAGGATAACTGCAGTAGGCCGGTTGGCCCATGCTAGGCAGCTCCTAGAAGAGTAACTGAACTACTAGAATGAGATAAGGATAGCAAAGAAGAAGGCTCTCCCCCGCCCTCCAAACCCTCCAGCCGAAGCCGGCAGGAAAAAGTCAGAAAGAACACCACGCCGTATAGAAAAACTGGCGTGGACATTTTACAGGAAAGTGTGAAAGGAGAATAGAGACTATCATAGTGTAACCTGAAAAGAAAAAAAATATGAATTAGTATTGGTTATAAGATTTTCTTTATTCTATATCCACCCCTTATTTGTCATATGCTTATCTAACCTATGCTTGAAACTCTCAATGGAAGAGGCAGCAACTACTTTACTAGGTAACTTATTCCATTCGTCTACTACTCTATTACCAAACCAATTTCTACCGATTTCCTTACTGAAACGGAATTTTTCTAGTTTGAAACCATTATTTCTAGTTCTATCCTGTATGCTCACTTTAAGTACCTTGCTAATATCTCCCTTATTTATACCATTCATCCACTTAAACACCTCAATTAAGTTTCCCCTTACTCTACGCCTCTCTAGCGAATGCAGACTTAGTCTTTTCAGTCTGTCTTCATATGACAGGTTCCGGACGTCATGTATCATTTTAGTCATTCTTCTCTGTACATTTTCTAACGAATCAATATCCATTCTATAGTAAGGACACCAGAATTGTACTGCGTAGTCTAAATGTGGCCTTACTAATGCTAGATAAAGTTTCAGTATTACTTTAGATGATCTATTGCTCACGCTTCTCTGCATCTCCTGTCTGATTTCTCTGCATCTCCTGTCTGATTTCTCCAATCTGTCTTTGGCAGATTAAGGTCCCCTACAATTATTACTAAGCTGGACTGTGATGCTTTCCTTATTTCCTCCCAGAGGTATTTACTATCAGCTCTATTTAATTTAGGAGATCTGTAAATTGCTCCTAAGACTAATTTCTCCCTATTGTTACTAATTTCAACCCAGACACTTTCTGTGTCCCTATTTACTTTAATGTTTGCTTTAATGAATCCTTTACATAAATAGCTACCCCTCCCCCCTTTCTTCCCTGACGGTTTGACACAAAAATATTATAGCCTTTTATCTGATATTCTGCTAAAAATTCTCGAGTGTGTATTCATCCAAGTTTCACTAATAACGGCAATGTCTGTTTTCTCTGTACAAATTAAAGCCCTCAGTTCATCCATTTTATTACGTAAACTCCAGCTGTTTGTGTAGTACACTTTCAGATTATTACGAGTAGTTATGCCTCTACCTTGGCATTTACTGTTATTTATTTTATTACTAACTGGGAAACTCTTTACTTTACTAATATAACAATTTTTTGTACTATCGCTTATCGCCCTTCTATCATCGCTTGTTCTATCATCTATCATCGCCTGCTCAATTTGAGGTGCCTGAGTGGATGTATCTACACTATTGGTTGAACTTTTGTTCTTAATTTTGCAAGTATGGATGCATCTATCCAAACATGGTAATAATGATTTCTGAGTGTAGTTGCTGCATCTTCCTGTACACCTACTTCTCAATCTCGAAAAAATCCCTCCAACTCCCTATCTATCATTCCAGCTAAAACAGTAACTCCCTCCCTGCTAAGATGAGTCCCATCCCAACTATACAAGCATGATATATAAGCATGATATGAGCACAGTATATAATAGGCATGTGATATATAAGCTTGTGATGTTAAATAGCGTAATATATATAAGCTGTTGACCACATTCATTGGCGTTTGGGACCAATAAAAAAAAAAATGCAATATATTTTTCACAACACAGGCCCTTGTAGATGGAAGTCCTATAGTTTTTTCACATCAACTTGAACAGAAATTGACCATATAAGATCATTTGTAACTGTAGATTATGCCATTCAGATCACACTATACTCTTGGCATTTTAACCTAGTCTAAAAGTGCCATCTGTCCACCTTCAATGTTCACTTGTGGAAAACATATTGGAATGATGCTAGTCACAAAGAAGTGCTGTCAAAAAAAATGTAGAACCATAGTTCCATTTTCTGCTACTGGACTGTAAAATAAGGTTCAAAGAAATTTTTGGCCAAGTTCAAATAATTAAAGTATAGCAGTAGATGAACACTATTTTTTAAGAACCTTTAGTTTTAAGTAATCCTAACAATGCCATATTTTAGGAGCTTATTTATAAAACTAATCTTCATATTTTTAAGGATCCTTTATTTTTAAAACTAATCCTAAAACTTCACCACACGGGCTCGGCAGCTGCATGTCTTTATATATTCTCTTGTTCGTATGGAAAGTGACTGTGGTACAATATGCAACACACGACTGTTTGTATTGATAACTTCTTGTTGATTTTAGATTACAAAACTTGTATAGACTTGTTTGTTACGTGGGTCGGCCTTGGTCACCTAATGGTAGTCTCCATTCTCCTCAATCTCCTGTAGCCTTCCTGTTGTCCCTTAACCTTGATGTCACACTATGGCCTTGTCCATGTCTTTTGATCTGGCTCTAGCAACCCTACCCGACATGCACACTTATTTTCCACACCCATTTGTCATCCCTTCTTGACGAAACCATCTCAGTCTAGCACTCATCACACCTCCATACACTCCAGTCCATCCTTCTAAACTCTTCAGGCTTAAATTTAGCCCATTTAGGCCTCTCTTTCAAGGACGCACTACACATCCATTTAATATTAACTTCTGTACGTTTGAGCCTAAGTCTTGCAACCATACAGCATAATTATTCCTTACACATGCCACATACAAACATATGGAATTAGAGGAAGCTGCCTAGACACCTGAGTCAGCTTATATACTGATGGTCCTGCCAAACTAACCTAACCTATGCCCCCCAGACCCCCTTGATAACCCTACGATTGCCACTAGACCAATGTTGGTAGCTCCCAATTCCTATCAGACCAAAAATTTTACCCTAACCTATCCCTGATCTATCTTAAGTAAAAGACCTAATCAGTCCTAAATAACCTGTAACACCCATTTGTATAAAAATAGGAAACCCAGTCCCCGTGTGGTAATTTTGACTATTCATTTTTATTGCTGTTCAAATTTTTAACTGTCTTTTAAAAGTGTTACTACTACCAATAAAGTGGATTCAAATTTCCCCTTTTTAAAGTTCAATATAGCAGGTTTTTCATCTGATGTAACTAGCCCAGGCAACGGATTGTGGGTGTGGCTGCTTGAAATTGTGACACTGCAGTAAGGTAGGAATGAGTCTTCTTGGTTACTAGACCGATTTTATTGACATTTTCTTAGGAGCAGGATAGATGAGATAGAGGGGGAGAACGAGCGAGAAGTGGAGAGGGAAGATGGAGAGTGGGAGAAAGAATTGGTAGTGTTGAGATGGGGAGAAGACATGGAATGGGTGAGAAAGAATGGATAGAGGGATGAGAGATGGAGATGGAGGGAAAGATGAGATTGAGGGAGGAGAGAGAGGGAGAGGAAGAGATGAGATTGAGGGAGGAGAGACTGAGGTATGAGAGGGAGAGAGGAAATTGAGGGAGATGGGGAGCGAATGGATGGAGAGTTTATGGAGAGAGAGAGACAAGAGATAAAGGCATGCGTGAGAGAAGAAATAAATGGAAGATTAGATGGAGTACAGTATATGAGGATCATGTGAAGGAAAGGGTAGCCAGATGACGTAGAAGGACGGGGGAGATTGAGGATGAGATGGAGGTATACGTGTTGGAGAAAGGGCAGTCAGATGACGAAGAACAGGTTGACATGGAGGAGATCAGTTTTCTGGCCACACCTTTCGGTATTAAGGCTACAGGCAGTTGAATAGATGCTTAGATTTCAGATATTTGTTTACCATATTTACAAAATATAGAACAGTTCTCCGTAATCCGTTTTCTCTGGTCCATAAGGTAAGATTACGCGTTTTCTATGGTCCATAAATGCGAGGTTAATAATGAAGGTAAAAGCTAATTGGCTCTTTTCTTTCTTTCAGGATGTTTTATGTATTTTCTCTACTATTTTTATTATTAATATTATCAATCAGACGGTGGGTTTGTGTCGCTACAAAAAATTTTCACAAGGTCCCGGATGTTCTGCTCGGCGGAGGCTGGCAGCCATTTTGTGAGCGATGTCAGTGAGGGGGATGATAGAGTTGCCGCAGGTTTTTAAGTCAGAATTGTCGTCAGCGGATGGGAAGACGTCCAAAAACGGGCCAGAAAGTCTTCAAAGATTCCCAGGAGCAAGAGGGAAGACGGTGACATGAAGTGGACGTCGGAATAATGGGTATAGATCACTCAAGGTAAGCGTCTGTTTTGTCACTTTGCTGGCCCATACCTAGAGGGAGAGCTCTAAGGTGAATAATTTTTGTGAAAATGAAATGCAGGCTCATACGATATTCTTCAGTGCGATTTGTTCAGTTTTGGCAGAGAATTTTGTGGCAATGTGGTTTAGATTTAGGTTAATATAGGGTAATTGTTGGGGGCCCCTGGCTTACCTGATGTGAACCCCGCAGATTGTAGGTTTACCTTTTTGCAGGTAACCTCCCTGCTTTTGAGCGCTCAGTTATTACAATTATTATTATTTTTATTACTATTTTTGTTTTTATTGTTATGCTGGATGTTTTTAGACCGACTTCTCGTTCTAAAGACACCAGCGACTGAGCGGGGTCCTCTTTCCAGACCGGAAATAGAACACTTACGAAGGAACAGGGCATAAAAACACGGCAAGATACCTTATCACATATATTGCCTAAGTCCAAGTTCCTTACAATATACATACAATGGTACACTGAATGTGGATGGGGTATAGTGACAGGTCAGTTAATATTGGTACATATGGGCCTGATGGGGTCCCTCCTGTTGTTCTCAAAAACTGTGCTTCTGTGCTTACACCCTGCCTAGGCAAACTCTTTCGCCTTTGTCTGTCAACTTGTACCTTTCCTTCTTGCTGGAAGTTTGCTCTCATTCAGCCAGTCCCAAAGAAGGGTGACCACTTCCAACCCTCCAACTATCGTCCAATTGCTTTAACGTCCTGTATTTCAAAAGTTTTAAGTCAATTCTTAATAGAAAAATTTTAAGGCATCTTTCCTATCACAACCTTCTTTCCGATCGTCAGTATGGGTTCCGTCAGGGACGCTTCACTGGCGATCTTCTCACCTACCTTTCAGACTCCTGGTCATCCTCCTTTCGGGACTTTGGCGAAAGCTTTGCCATTGCACTTGACATCTCAAAGGCTTTCGATCGAGTCTGGCATAAATCTTTAATTTCCAAACTGCCCTCCTACGGTTTCTATCCTTCTATCTGTGCCTTCATTGCTAGCTTCCTTTCTGGTCATTCTATAGCTGCTGTTGTAGACGGCCATCGTTCTTCTAGATCTATCAACAGTGGTGTTCCTTAGGGCTCTGTCCTATCACCAACTCTCATCCTTTTATTCATCAATGATCTTCTAAGCTGTACATCTAACCCTATCCACTCATACGCTGATGACTCCACCCTTCACCTTTCCATTCGGTTCCCGCAACGCCCATCTCAGCAGTTACTTCAAGAAACAAGGGATGAGGCTATGGCACACCTAATGTCTGATTTGGCTCGTATCTCTGACTGGGGTAAAGATAATATGGTTTTCTTTAATGCATCTAAGACTCAGTTCTTACACCTATCAACCTGACAAAATTTTCCACGGGTATACCCATTAATGTTTAATAATATTCAGCTTAATCCTGCATCATCCTTGAACATGCTTGTGGTTTCATTTACTCGGGACTTATCTTGGAAAGATCATATTACATCTCTTGTAAAATCTGCTTCCAAGAGATTAGGTGTGCTAAGCTGTCTCCGCTCTTTCTTTACCCCTGCACAATTGTTGACTCTATACAGGGGTTTTATCCGCCCCTGTGTGGAGTACAACTCTCATGTGTGGGGAGGCTCCCCACATACAGCTCTTCTCAATAGGGTGGAGTCAAAGGCTTTTCGTCTCATTAACTCTCCTCCTCTTACTGACTCCCTTCAACCTTTGTCTCTTTGCCGCACTGTTGCATCTTTATCTCTTTTCTATCGCTACTTTAATGGTCACTGCTCCTCTGAACTGTCTGCTTGCATTCCTCCACCTCTACGACGGGCGCGTAGCACCCGTCTGGCAGCAAACTCTCATCCCTTTTCTGTCCAACTCTCTAATGCAAGAGTTAACCGTTACTCCCAGTCTTTCATTTATGCAACAGGTCAGCTCTGGAACTGTCTTCCTCTATCTGTATTTCCTGCTGCCTATGATCTCCAGTTTTTCAAGCGCAGTGTGTCCAGGCATCTCCAAATGATCGGATCATGAATTTGGCTCTCTTATTGTGTTTTGTTTTTCTCTTGGAGGGAACTGTTACTGCGGGCTCATGGCCTTTGGTTCCTTCTTCCTCGCATAAAAAAAAAAAAAGTAATGCTAGGCGCTTTAGGCTCGACTTCTTGTTCCTTAAACCTAACACGTAGCGGGTTTCTCTTTCGAGACCGAGGCTTTGGACAAATAAGAGAGAGGCGGGACACAAAAACTCCAGGCAATAACCTTACACGTGTATTACTCAGTCAGACAAGGGACAACAACAGATGTTACAAGCACAATATTTGGTTGATCACAAACACTTATATCTAGATAATTTAGTACCGGTATCGCACAGGATACTGTGGGAGAATATACTAAAATAACACTCGAGGCGGAGTATTCAGAATTAGTACAGTCCAAGATCTCTGAGCGTGTGGAGTTAGAGACGAGGCTTACTAGGGGAGGATGTAAGACACTGGGGTCTAATTATGATTATGGTAGTATGAGGCGGAGTTTGCTGGTAGCGTGCTCACTTTACTATTTTCTAGGGGCAAGGGCCTTTTGGTGAATTATTGTTACTAACTCCACAGCTTGGGTATTTCTCTTACTGTGGTTTGATGGATATTATGCATTGGTCTTATTCACAAGTACTTTGGTTTTATATGGGCTATTCACTGTTTTGCCTTGTTACTGTTAAACCATCATCATTCCAGTTTCACTCAAAACACTTGGTCTGGTATTATGAATGCACTTTATCGCCTTGCCACTGTTACACTACAATAGGGTCGCTGTCACTATCTTATGGGTCACTGTGCGGCGGAGAGACGATCCGGCTTTATTTCTGCCGGAGCAGGGGCATCGCCGGGGGAGGCCGTGCCGAGAGGGCACGGGATCACGCGCGGGGGCGTGTTCTCTCGTCTGGGGCTGCAGGTGGCGAAGGAGCCTGTACTTTATGGGCTGGGGGCAGGAGTGTGGCCCCCAGGACTGGGGCCGAACAATTTCCTGAACCTCTCATTCAGGTTCCTGACGGAGGTGGAGGTCCTCCGCTGTCGAGGCATAGGGAGTTCCCGCCCGGGCATTCTGGGGAGGGCCTGGGGTTCCTGAGGGCTGTGGCCCCCAGAGCTAGGTGGCACTGACAGGGAGGGGCTGTGGCACTGGTCTGCGTCAGGGTCCGTCAGGTGGGTCTTCTCCAGGGCCAGTCATAGTATGAGGTTGAGGGGGTTGAAGGGTGTGGTAGTAGTCTGAGAGTGTGTGGGTTGATGGGTATGGGCAGTTGTTTGAGGGTGGGTGGGTTGATGGGTGTGGGTAGTTGTCTGAGGGTGGTAGTGGTGGTTTGTGGTAGTAATTGTGGTGGTGATTATCCTGTGTGAAATCAATCATTATCATTGGTGTAACTATCATCATCATCATCCTATAGATAATGTGTATATGTGTGTGTGTGTGTGTGTGTGTGTTCTTACCTGATTGTTCCTACCTAATTGTATCTTTACAGGACTGAGTCAAGCTCGTACTGTCCTGTGTTTTAAACCATATTTATTGTACATATCCTTAAATTTGTGAATTGTTTTGGCACAGTATTTCAATCGGTAGTGCATAATACTGATCAATTGCTCTATTTGGGAAACTAAAATTCCTTACGTCTTTATCACCTCTCTATGCAGTTTTTTTTTTGCAGTGTCCTTTTGCTGATGCATCCCCCTAGGTTAAGTAATCATTTATGTCTATTTTCTCCTTCCCTGATATGCATTTATATAGCATAATCATGTCACCTCTTTTCCTTCTCTCATGTAGTGTTGGTAGATTCAGTTTTTTTTTTGTCTTCGTAGCTTAGATCCCATAAGCTTGGTACCCATCTTGTAGCGGCCCTTTGAACTTTTTCAATCTTGTCTATGTGTTTTTTGAGATGAGGACTCCAGACTACTGATGCATACTCCAGGGTTGGTCTGATGAATGATGTTGTTATCTTTCTTAGCATGTCTTGATTTATGTGAGTGCTGTTCTCATATTTGCAAGCAGTGTATACATGTTCCCTACCTTCTCACTGATGTGGTCAGCCAGAGATAGTCTGTTATTGATAATCACACCTAGGTCCTTCTCTCTGATGTGTGTAGGGCTTTATTTCCTAACGTATAGTCACAATCAGGTCTTTTTCCACTTTTACCAAACTTGATTACATGACACTTTTCCACATTGAATTCCATTTCCCATGTATTACTCCGTTTATGAAATTTATTTAATTCTTCTTATAGCTCTTTACAAGAGTCTGTGTTAGTAATTCTCCTATGTATTTTTGCATCATCTGCAAACATATTTAGATAGCTTTCATTTCCAGTGTTACTCTCTGTATCATTTATATACACTAAAAACATGATTGGTGCCAGCACTGAGCCCTGTGGAACTCCACTAGTCACTTCTCTTCCATGATGAGTAATTTCTCCTTAGTACTGTTCTCATTTCTCTTTTTATGAGAAAATCTTGGATCCAACAATACAGTTTGCCTCGAATTCCTCCTTGATGGTACAGTTTCCTTAAAAGTCTTAGGTGTGGTACTGTGTCAAATGCTTTCATGAAATCTAAATACTGTCCACTCATCCTTCCCTTTCCTGTAATGTGTTTGTTACTCTCTCATAGTATCTCAACAGATTAGTAACACATGATTTTACTTTTCTTAAACCAAACTGTCTGTTATCATATTGTGTTCTTTTAGATGATTTACCCAAGCTTTTCTTATAAGCTTTTCTAATACCTTGCTTACAACACTGGTTAGTGATACTGGTCAGTGGTTGAGTGGATTTTGTCTATTCCCTTTTTTGAATAAGGGAACAATGTTTGCTTTCTTCCAAATATCAGGCAGTTTACCTTGCCTCAAGGATTTCTTGAAAATTAAAGATAATGGTTTACTTAACTCCTTTGCACATTCATGTATCACCCAACATGAAATTTCATCAGGACCATTTGCTTTTTATTTGTTTAATTTACTTAACTCCTGTATTACTTTTTCTGATATTTGTATATTTGGTAGTGTGTGTGGGGATGCGTGTTCCACATAGTCCCTCTCAAAATTTTTTTCTTCTGTAAAAACTGATTGGAAATTCTTTAGTGCTTCACAAATATCCTTCTCTTGTGTATAGGTGATTCCCTTGTCCTTAATGGATTGTATTTTATTTTTCACTTTGTGTGTGTGTGTTTGTGGGTGTGTGTGGGTGTGGGTGTGTGTGTCTAATGAGAGAGGAGGGGGAGGAAAGGGGGGGGATGGAGGGGATAGAGAAGGTAAGGGGGGATGGAGGAAAAGTGTTTTTCAAGGAGGAGGAAGAGGGAAGGAAGATTGATGACAAGAGATGGAGAGAGGAAGGAAAGAAAATAGAAAGGAGAGAGGTGGAGGAAAGATGGGGGGGGGGTGGAACTAGTGGGGGTGGAGGGAAAGGAGGATGTAAGGAGGGAGAGGGACAGGAGGAAGATTGTTTTTCAGGGAGGAGGAAGAGATGGAAGGAAGAAGGAAGACAGGAGAGAGAGAGAGAGAGTTGGAGGAAAGAGGGGGGGGGAGAACTAGTGGGGGTGGAGGGAAGGGAGGATGTCAGGAGGGAGGAGAATTGGGGGAAGAGTGCTTTTCAGGGAGGAGGAAGAGGTGGAAGGAAAAAGGAAGACAATGAGGAGAAGGAAGGAGAGAGAGGTGGAGGAAAGAGGGGCTGTGAAGGGAGGAAGGAGGTGGTGGAGGGGTGGATGGAGGGAGGGAAGGAATGTGGGGGTGGATGGAATGTGCCGGCTTTAGGTCACAGTCAGGCTTCAGCAGTCACAGGGGAAGGGTCTGCAATTTTGGTAAGATATTTTTCCTTTCTCTTTCCAGTAATTGCCTCTCTCTCCATTAATTACCTTTCTCTCTCCATTAATTGCTTGTGTGGTGATGATATTGATTTTAATGTGTATTGTAAACAGGCCTGAGTGTTTCTAAAGCTTACTCAGATGATTGAAAGGGTAAGAAAGTAGCATGACAGCTGGGTGTGAACTCTGGGGTGGGGTGTATGTATGTGGAGCTTGGGGTGTGTAGGTGTAGTTTTTTGGGTGTGTATGTGTGTGTGTAGATTGGGGTGTGTATGTGTGGAGTTTGGATTGTGTATGTGTGTGGATTTGTGTGTGTGTGTGTTTGTGTGTAGATTGGGGGTGTATGTGGAGATTTTGTGTGTGTGTGTGTGTGTGTAGATTTGGAGGTTACTGTGTGGAGTTTGGGGTGTCTGTGTGTGTGGAATTGTGGTTTTGTTTGTGTATGGATATTTTGATATTGCAATTTTCTTGTGATGGCTTATAAGGAATATTCTTTTTCAGGAGTGTGAGTTGGGGAGAAGGCAGCCTGATAATGAAGAAGAGAAAAAAAGATCTGGAGGGGTCAGTAATTGGCCATGTAGCTGTAGAGAGACTACCACAACCACAACCACCACCACCCCCTACCACAACCACAAGTACCCCCTACCACAACCATCTTTGGGGGACATTTAATTGGATACTTACTAGGTGAATATGCCAGAACCTTCTTAATTTTATTATTATTATTATTATTATTATTATTTTATCCATGCTACCTCCACCTGGCTTTTGTGGAGGGGTTAGGTATATAACTTTCCCAGCTAATTTCTGAAAATAATTTGAGTTTTTAGTGAGATTCCCAGCCTTCACAGTTTATGGCCAAGAGTAACCTGGTTGGGAGGGTAATTTTGACTAGTAACCAAGGAGACATTCCATACTCATGACCAGGGCTCTGTAAAATCTCTAGCCCCTTTTCTGTTAATGGCCAGGTGTAGTCAGATTGGGAGGGTAATTTTGACTAGTAACCAAGGAGACTCGTGACCAAGGCTGTTCATAAAGATTCCTAACCCCTTTTCAGTTACTTTATGGCCAGGTGTAGAGATTGGAAAGGTAATTTTGACTAGTAACCAAGGAGACTCATGACCAAGGCTGTTCGTAAAGATCCCTAACCCCTTTTCAGTTCCTTTATGGCCAGGTGTAGTCAGATTAAATCATTCCATAACTAAGGTTCTTAACCCTTTAACCGCGGGTATTGTTTTGGTCTGACTGTCCTCTCCCGCGGGGGTTTCAGCCAAATGTAAACAAACCTTTAAACCTTAATAACTCTGCACAGAATAAAGCTAGAGAAAAAAATAAGGTACCATTAGAAAGTACTAACTTTCAGCTTTCCATTGATGTAGGTTTTCATGACTTTGTTGACTTTCACAGGACGGGGAGAGCCGTTAGAAGTGAGGGGTGTGAAATAACTATTTTACGCCCCACACACCAGTACCAAATGCCAACCACTCTCTCATAATAGTAATATAAACATATATGAACACTGTACATACGATAAACACCCACTCTGTGTTCACTGAGGTAGGTAAAAGGCACTTCCCTGCGGCTGCGCCCGCTCTTCACTGCGGCTGCACCTCACTTCACTGCGGCGGCACCCGCTCACTGACGTTTCATGCGATCTTTTCATTCTTTCTAACTTCTAATATTATTTTACATATAATCTGGGCAATATACATTATATTTACACTGCACTTATTACTATATTGCGTCACTGGCGCATCACAGAATTACACAAGTGCCGCAGATTCTCTTATTACAATATCATTTATTATACTGGCCAATATTTACATTTTTTTCTAGGCAAAATATCCCTTATTACTACATTATCCATTATACAATTATTGGCAAAGCACGTCACTGTCGCATCACTATATATCACTGTCACTTTCAGTATTTACTCAGAGAGTGGTACTCGGCAAAGCACGGAGTTACACATAGAGCGACTTGGCATTCCAAGCACTGGTGTGTGCTCATTGTTCTCGTCCTAGGCCTCCGTGTGGTGTTAGAACATACTCTGCAGCGGCCCTGTGACAACCTGCCGCCTGCTGTAAGAGGCAATTTCACAAGCTGGTGCCGGCTTATGTAATTGCGGCACTCAAGACGGTCAGGTTGTGTGTCAGAGTGTCGCCTCGGGATCAATGCCGTCACCTGACCAAATCGTGCAAGTAGCTGCTGCACGACAGTCTTGGAAAACTGTCTCAGTGATGGTTGCCTTATGCCCCCGACTTGTGTCTTGTAGAGAATGAAGGCGTTGAGCATGCACATATCGAGCATGTGCAGGCAAGCCTTCCTGTACCATCGGGTGTTTCTCCTGAGACAGTCGATTTCGCCAATCATCATATCAGACTTATCAACAAGTCTCATATTGACATTGTAATCAATGACGGCATCAGGCTTCATGATTGGCTCTCCCGTCCTGTAGCTGACCTTCCCAGTTCTCTGCAATTCCCCCTTGTGGATGGTGCTGATCATATTCACGACCTTCTTGTCATGCCACCTGATCGCAAGAAGCTTGTCTGACTTCTTCAGGTGAACATCTCCCTTGGATGATGATGATGCTTCGGGGAAACTTGGCCACTCTTTCCTATAGCTCCGTACAGTGCCAACAGTGCCAATGCCGTGTTCAGCAAGGTATTTGGAGATTTTCGGTGCCGTGTAGTAATTGTCTGTGTACAGCACATGATTACCACCAAAATACCTCTCCATCAGCACTTTTACAACGGAGCCAGAGAAGCCAAGGGGGTCTTTTCTGTTCACATCCATTGTGCTAGCAGAGTAGATGACAAAATCAAGGATATACCCCGTCTCACAATCACACAGCACAAGAACTTTATCCCAAAGCGGTGGCGTTTGCTGGGGATGTACTGCATGAATTTGAGACGTCCTTTGAACAATACCAGGGATTCGTCTATGACGACTTTCTGCATAGGCCGGAAAAATCGCATAAATCGATCCCTAATCCTGTTGAGAAAATCCCTCACTTTCCACAAAGGGTCAGTTTGGGACGGGTTTGCATTGTCAGCGAAGTGCAGGTATCCAAGCAGCTGTCTGAACCAATCCCGTAACATATACTTCCCGAATATTGGGATAGTAGTAATGTCATCCACGAGCCAGTACTCCTCCAACTCATCTCTCTTTATATGGGGCATCAGAAACATTAGGGCAAAAAAAAACATACAGCTCTCTGATTCCGACAGGCAACCACGACACTTGCTTTGGTGAGCCAATAGGTCCCAGCCCTTCTGCTGCACACTGAGCTGCATACCTATTGGTCTCATCGCTGACATGCTGCACGATTTCATCATCCATGAAGGCCAGGAAGTAGTCAACAAAGTCATCTCCTGCATTGCATGGGAAGGCAGGCTGTATTCCAGCATTTGTCATATCAAACGGTGGATTGTGTGGCTGAAAATCTGCACCGTCAGACCAAACAAATGCATCCACTTTCCCTGTGCGTGGTTCAGTGGCAGTGGCAGGTTGCATTGCACTCATTTCCCCGTGAGAAGGAGCTGAGGTGGAGGCAATGGGTGAGGCAGGAGGCAACGGGGAGGGGGGTGAGTGCGGGGGCGGTGAGTGGGGGGGTGGCGAGGGTGAGGGAGCTGAGCGGGGGGGTTTCTGACCTGGTGCGTGGTGAAACTTGACCCTTTCTACCCCGCTTATCACCTCGCTTATCTCCTCGCTTATCGCCCAGCTTTGCCTTCCAACTGCCACGCATCCCCTTTGTTCTAGGCCTGCCTGCCCTGCCTGCATGGCCTGCCTTCCCTCGCTTTGCAGGCTTTGGGAATTCGTACTCCTCAGATGATGTAGACTGAGGAGAGGGCACGGCAGATGATGATGATGATGTGGGGGCAATAGGGCTAGGGGAACGGGAAATTGATGGGAAATGCTTACTAGGGCCTGGTGTGGGAGACGTGAGCCTGCGCTTCACTCCCTTCCCACGTGCAATACCAGATTTGCCCATAGGAGCCTTTCCTTTCCCAGAGTAAGTTGGGGGTGGTGGGGGGGAATCAACACGATCACTTTCATCACTGTCACTATCAATGGAAAATGGTTCACCACCAATCACTGCCAGATCATCACTGCTTGCTGTGTGTGTGTCACTTTCACTGCCACAATCAAGAGTAGTACTTACAGTTTTGTCCAGCTCAGTTCTAATTTCAGGAGTGCTCAACTCCTTCTGCCTCGCCGTCGGCAGTTCCTTTACCGGTGTAGAGGTAGAGGGAACACTAGCACTAATCATTGTAGAGGAGGAAGCGAGCGACGATGAGTCGGGACGGAGCGCCATTATCACGCACAGAGCTGGACAGATACTGACTGATGTGGGTCGGGGCAGGGGGGGGGGGGGCCCCCTCGGGGTTGGAGGAGGGAGGTGTGGGATGGCTGGCGTGAAAGAACTCGACAGCTACTCTTGCGTGAGACACTTTGCGCGCCGGGAAAACGCGCGGTGTTCAAAATATTCACGATCATTCCAGAATGACACCCGCGGTTTGGTCCAGTTTTGTCAATGTCATTCTGGAATGACACCCGCGGTTAAAGGGTTAAAATTCCATGCAGAGACTATGTAAAGATTCCTAACTCCCTTTCAGTTACTTTATGGCTGTGTTGTCAGATTGAGATTATAATTTGAGCTAGTAACCAAGGAGACTCATTCCTTAACAATGGGTAATATTCCATGCAAGAACAGAATTATGTAAAGATCCTTAAGCTTTTTTTCAGTTAATTTATGGCGAAGTGTAGAGGTTGGAAAAGTAATTTTGACTAGTAACCAAGGACACTCATGGCCAAGGCTCTTTATATATCTCTGACCCATTATTCAGTTACTTCTTGGCCAAGTGTAGTCAGATTGGAAAGGTAATTTTGACTAGTAACCAAGGAGACTCCCTAAGACTCAAATTTCATGCGACAACTTTTCAGAGATCCCTAACTCCTTTTCAGTTAATGCCAGGTGTAGTCATTGATGCTTTTGATGCATATTTTGACTAGTAACCAAGGACACTCATGGCCAAGGCTCTTTATATATCTCTGACCCATTATTCAGTTACTTCTTGGCCAAGTGTAGTCAGATTGGAAAGGTAATTTTGACTAGTAACCAAGGAGACTCCCTAAGACTCAAATTTCATGCGACAACTTTTCAGAGATCCCTAACTCCTTTTCAGTTAATGCCAGGTGTAGTCATTGATGCTTTTGATGCATATTTTGACTAGTAACCAAGGAGACTCATTCTGTAACCAAGGCTCAAATTCCATGCAGCAACTATTCAGAGATCTCTAACTCCTTTTCAGTCAGTGGTTGGCCAGGTGTAGCTAGATTGGAAAGATAATTTTGACTAGTAACCAAGGAGACTCATGACCAAGGCCCTGTGTAATGATCCCTAGCCTGATTTGTTACTTTATGGACAAGTGTAGTCAGATTGGGAGGGTAATTTTGACTAGTAACCAAGGAGACATTCCCTAACTAAGGCTAGTATGTAAAGATCCCTTGCCCCTTTTCAATAAGCTGATGGCAAGTAGTAGGCAGATTGATGGTAAGTTTGACTAGTAACCAAGGAGACTCATTCCTTACTCATGACCAAGGAGGCTCTTCATAATTTTCAGTTAGTTTATGGCAAAGCAGTCAGATTGGGGGGGTAATTTTGACTAGTAACCAAGGAGACTCATTCTTTACTCATGACCAAGGCTTTGTAAAGATCCCTAGCCCCTTGTCAGTTAATTGATGGCCAGGTGTAGTCAGATTGGGAGGGCAGTTTTGACTAATAACCAAGGAGACTGTCACAATAGCTTTGCCCAGGTGTTCATTCCTTTGTAAATTATTTCACATAGCACATTGGCAGAAAAAAGCAATGATATGGCTGTACATTCATCTCATAGCACTTCTTTGTGACTAGCATCATGTTCTAGTGTTTATCTGATTACAATTCAGCATTCAGGATGGAGAGATGGCAATTTTAGGCCAAGGTAGAGTTAAAGCAAGCTAGTAACCAAGGAGACTCAAAGCACTTGTTCATGACTAGCATCAAATTTGTTGTAAATTGGAATAGTAACCAAGGAGACTCATTCCTAACTCAAAACCACTGCTCGTCAGATGCAACCACATCTTCGTATTTTTTGTGGGAGTGACCAGTCAGATTTTAGTAGTTGTAAATTGGAATAGTAACCAAGGAGACTCATTCCTAATTCCTAACTACAGCTCGTCAAATGCAAACACATCTTGGTATTTTTTTGCAGGAGTGACTGATTCAGAAGTGGCTATAGGTATAAAAACAACTTTCCACTTTGAATACTTGGCTGTAAACATGTTATTAGAATATGATGCTATGCCCTTCTATTTTGGTTTAAAATATCATAGCATCATGAATTTTGAATTGTAACTGTAGATGAGTAGAATGTTGCTAGTCATGAAGTGCTGTAGAAAGGGTAGTCTATAGCATTACAGTACAATTCCAGTTAACCGGGCGGCTTGGGGTATTTACCTTCCCAGTTACAGATTTTTCCCATAGTTCTGATATTCAAATCTATACTATCTATCTCTATCTATCTATAGCCCGACGCCCTAATCCCGCAAAGGGTGGCCGCAGACAAAACGCCTCCAAGTCACTCTGTCACCCACCGTTTGACTCCCCTCCCCCCAACTCACCCCCCCCCCTCCCTCATATACCTCTCAACTCCATCCCTCCACCTCATCCTCGGTCTACCCCTCCCTCTCCCTCCCTCCCTCTCCCTCCCTCCCTCCACCTCACCTACATACACCCTCTTAGTCAGTCTTTCATTCTCCATTCTCTTCACATGTCCAAAGCACCTCAGTGTATTTCTCCTGATCTTTTCAACCACATCCACATCTACCCCACAACGTTCCTTCACTTCTTCATTCGTCAACCTGCCCCTCCACGTCACTCCACATGCTCCTCTCAAGTAACTCATTTCCACTGCTCTCACTCTTGACTTGTTCCCCTCTTGCAAGGTCCAAGCCTCGCTTCCATACGTCAGGGTAGGGATCACAATACCATCATGCAGTGACTTCCCAACTTCCATACTCACCTCCCTATTTCTCATCACTGCTTTCAGTGTACCAACAACCTTTCTTCCCTGCTGTACCCTTTCACGTACTTCATCCCTCAAAGTTCCATCCTTACTCATCACACTACCCAAGTACTTGAATGCACTCACATTCTCCATATCCTCACCATCCAACCTCACTGCACACTCTGTGACTTCATTCCTCTCAAACACCATAACTTTACTTTTGTTTACATTAACTTTCAGCTTCCTCCTTCTACACACTGTCCCAAATTCATTCACCAAACCTTGCAACTCCCATTCATCTTCACTCAACAAAACTGTATCATCAGCAAACAGCAGCACCGGAAGCTTCCAAATCTCACCCTCATTCATTAGGGCCACCCCCACATCCACTGCCCTACCTTGCACCTCCTGTACAACCCCATCCATATATATATTAAACAGCCATGGAGACATCACACACCCCTGTTTCAGTCCCACATTGAGATCAAAGAACTCACTCAGCTCACCATCCACTCGCACCGTAGCCCTAGCTCCCTCGTACATACTCTTCACAGCACTCAGCAATTTCCCCTCCACTCCATATATTCTTAATACCTTCCACATACCTTGCCTATCTATTCTGTCATAAGCTTTCTCCAAGTCCATGAAGGCAGCATACACTTTCCTTCCCTTCTCTAGATACTTCTCCACTAAACATCTTAGAACAAATATCTGATCTACACACCCTTTTCCCTTCCTAAATCCCCCTTGTTCTTCTCCAACTAGCTCCTCTGTCATATGCCTAACCCTATCAATGAGTATTCTACCATATATTTTACCAGTCACACTAAGAAGGCAAATACCCCTATGGTTACCACATACTTCTCTCTCCCCTTTTCCTTTGTACAGAGGAGCAATTATACCTGATTTCCAGTCCTCTGGAACCCTTCCCTCTTCCCAAGCCAATCTACACAACTTCCATATCCACTCCACAACAATCTCACCCCCATACCTAAGCATTTCACCACACACTCCATCAATTCCTGGGGCCTTTCCCAGCTTAATCTTCTTCATTGCTTCCACTACTTCCGACCTACTGATCTCTTCCTCCTCTCATCTCTTCTTCTCCCAGCCATTCCGCAACCACTTATACTCACACTGCTCTCACTCTCTACATTCAACAAATCCTCAAAGTGCTCCTTCCATCTCCTCAGTTTCTCTCTCTTCTCCACCAACAATCTATTATTCCTATCTTTCACTCCCCTACTATTTCCCCTTTCACACTGCCTTACTTTCTTTACCTCCTTCCAAAACAATTTCTTACTCTCCCTCCATTTCACACTCAGATTCCTCCCAAACTCTTCATCCACTTTCTTCTTACTCTCCTTCACCAGTCTCTTAACCTCCCTTCTCGTGCTCACATATACCTCTCTCTTCTCTCTCTCATCTTCTCCCCTACCTCTACTCGCCAACCATTCACCATATGCCTTCTTCTTTTGTTCCACAGCTTGTTTCACCTCATCATTCCACCATGCTGTCCCTTGCACACCCTTGCACCTCCTCCTCACTCCACAAACCGCCTCACACGCTGCGCTTATCTCTTCCGTGAATATCTTACATACGTCTTCCACCCCTTCCATCTGCTCTAGCTCATACCTTCCCAATCATTCTTCCACTATGCTCTTATACTCTGTCATTTTCTCATTATCTTGCAATTTCTCCACTCTTCTCACAGGAGCTGCTTCCTCCTGTCTTCCCCTTCGTCTCCTCAACCACTTTCTTTGCAGCTCTACCTTGGCCATCACTAAGTGATGGTCCGAGACTCCATTCCCCCACCCTCTCCACACCCTTGCATCCAACACTTGTCTTCTCATTCGCTCATCCACACACACGTAGTCTATCATTGCCTTTCGTTCAACAAGTTCACCATCCATCCTCCTCATTACTCTCCATGTATACCGGTGGATCATCTTATGACGAAAGTAGGTGTTGGCTATTGCCAACCCCTTTCCAGCACAGATGTCCACCAAAGCACTACCATTCCCATCTACTTCAGCTGGCACACCCCACTGACCAACCACTCCATCCACTCGTACATTCCCAACTTTGCCATTCATGTCTCCAATCAACAGCACTCTCTCACTCCTCTCAAACTTGTCCATACATGCTTCTACTCTCGCCCAAAACTCATCTATAGAAAGGCGATAATTATCACAGCAGTAAATACAATTCAGTTACCACTCACATCAGGGGCCACACTAAGAGATTCCACCTGAAAAATTGCCTCGTAAACACACACCATGGTCATAATGCACGTGCATGCAATGCCTTGCAGTACTGCAAAATGCACAAGTCCATTCTCATAACTACCGAATAATTTATTGTATGTGTACTCATAAATATGGAAAACTAAAGAAATAAAATCCTGAATATTTATTGGTGAATTATCACGACACCTGTGTCCCCACATGAGCTTTGTTTACGGTCCCGGCCCCGACTGACCGCCATCATCTCGCCATTCATCTGTTTTGCACCAATCTGTTAACTACCGAAGTATTCGTTGTATGTACTGTACTCGTAAAACTGGAAAATAAAGAAATAAAATCTTGAACATTTATTGGTGAACTGATGTTAAGACTGCACTGTAGAATTATCATGACCCCTGTGCCCCCACACAAGCTTTGTTTACGGTCCCGGCCCCGACTGACCGCCACCCTTCACCTGCCAATCAGCTGTTTTGCACAAAATAAAATACAGTACATGATTTACATAAGTGCAAGCATTTTTTTTTTTTTTTTCCCCAAGAAAGTAAACCTTCATGCCTATTAACTTTTTTTTTTTTTTTTGCCAGCACACATGCGTTCTAAGATGGATTTATGTGGTGCAAGTTAGAGTTGGTCCGTTAGGAAGAAAAACACCGGCGTTTATTGTTTGTTGATTTGCTCTCCCCCGAGATGTCTGGTTTACAAATTCCATGCCTGCCTGTGAAACAATTTAACCATCGAATACTGAAATCACACTCGACTTCTATATTCATTTTACTGTGAAACTCTCTTGCTTTTTCTTATATAAGAGGACCAGAAATAGGTGCTCCCCTAGATCTTTCTAAGCAAAACCACTCGAACGATGAAGAGTTTATGCCTTTTTTCAATGGACTTGTCTCGCTTTTCATGAAAAATTCATTGAGCTTGGATGCTTAGGCCCTGATATCATAAATCGTTAAATTTCCTACATTATATTCAGTCATCAGTGTTTTATAATGCTCGCCTTTTTCAAATCTATTGCATATGTCCAGCTTCTGTTTCAAGGTAAGCACGACACGCTTACGTTTAGTTTGCTCTTTAGGCATTTTGGAGTGTTGAAATTACCGTCCATCAAAGCAACACAACAGCAAGAGAGCTTGTTTACTGTCTGGTGGTAAAAAGCAGTCTGGTGATTTGTGGAAATTGTGGAGGGTGTGGAGGATGACTGAATTCAAGTAGGGGAAAGAGGGAGGAGGAGGGTTGGTTAAGAGGATTTACTAGGGATTTACATTAGTCAGAAATGCATTCACCTTGCTTAGTCCGACTTCACCCAGCCTCGCGTGACACGATAAAACGGTGGTTTGGCGGTCAATTCAAATTGGCGCACAGTTATAACTTACTGACATTTTTACCAGCCCTTGAATTTTCCCGTTTTTCTGAGTATTCCGTTTATCTGGATACTGGTTAGCAGGGATTGTACTGTACCTTGTTCTGCCAGTGAACTGTGTGAGATGGACTGCGTAATGCAAAATATAGGCCAAGTAGAAGGTAGAAGAAGTAGTGCTATTTACTGTATAACTGTCTACTCTGAATAATTTGTATTATGTTCCTACAATCATTGCAGTGGTGTTCCTGTGGCGGCCTTGGGTTTGTGTGGGTGTAAGTGAAGTACAAGAA
Source organism: Coenobita brevimanus (assembly GCF_032717465.1). Taxonomy (NCBI): domain Eukaryota; kingdom Metazoa; phylum Arthropoda; class Malacostraca; order Decapoda; family Coenobitidae; genus Coenobita; species Coenobita brevimanus. The sequence goes on from NC_137060.1 coordinate 3,639,675, forward strand.
AGCAGGGTTCCAGAGAGATGGCAGCATGATGGTGGTTCAAGAGGAGTGAAGGGAGACTGCCTGGAGAACTCAGAGTAGCAGAGGGGCCATGACTGCTTGGAGAGGTTGAAATCTGTTGTGATGGGTATAGTACTGTCTCCTTTCTCTCCCGTCTGTTTGTCCTGTCTCTTGTCTTTGTCCCTCTCGTCTGTCCCTCTTATCTGTCCCTCTTGTCTGTCCCTCTTGTCTTTGTCTCTCTTGTCTCTCTCTTGTCTCTCTCTCATGTCTGTCTCTCTCGTCTGTCCCTCTTGTCTGTCTCTTTTCTGTCTTTCTCTTGTCTGTCTCTCCTGTCACTCCTGTTTGTCTGTTAGTGTAGGCAGGTAACTATGGAGGGTTGAATAGAGCAAGGACATTCATTTTTACATTATAGCCGAGGATGAGATGGAGGGATGGAGTGGAGAGATGGGAGGGGGTGTAAGTTGGAGGGATGGAGAGTAGGTACAAGTAGATATGGGAGAGAGAATGTGTGTATGAGGGAGGAGTGTGGGTAGATGGTGGAGGGGTGTGTGAGTTGGAGGGATGGGGATGAGAGGGTGTGTGTGAGTTGGAGGGAGGGCAATGAAATGGCAGAGGACAGGACAGTATGGAGGAAATCTGTGGTCACACCTTACAGGATTAAGATGTCTGGCAATAGATAGATTGGATAGATATATAACTGAACTTCCAGCAAGCACACTGTATTGATGTGGGAGTGGTAGTTATGTCCAGTGAAAACATATAGTAACCAAGGAGACTCATTCGTACGTCCATAACTATAAAATTAATGAAACTGGAATCAAGTTCTAAATTTGTGAGAATGGGCCAGTTCCATCAGGTGAAGGACAGACTACAGTATAGCTAAGTAGCAAGATTATTTTTACCTTGGTTAACCCTTTAACCGTGGGTGTCATTCCAGAATGACATTGACAAAACTGGACCAAACCGCGGGTGTCATTCTGGAATGATCGTGAATATTTTGAACACCGCGCGTTTTCCCGGCACGCAAAGTGTCTCACGCAAGAGTAGCTGTCGAGTTCTTTCACGCCAGCCATCCCACACCTCCCTCCTCCAACCCCAAGGCGGCCCCCCCCACCCCTGCCCTGACCCGCATCAGTCTGTATCTGTCCAGCTCTGTGCGTGATAATGGCGCTCCGTCCCGACTCATCGTCGCTCGCTTCCTCCTCTACAATGATTAGTGCTAGTGTTCCCTCTACCTCTACACCGGTAAAGGAACTGCCGACGGCGAGGCAGAAGGGGTTGAGCACTCCTGAAATTAGAACTGAGCTGGACAAACTGTAAGTACTACTCTTGATTGTGGCAGTGAAAGTGACACTCACAGCAAGCAGTGATGATTTGGCAGTGATTGGTGGTGAACCATTTTCCATTGATAGTGACAGTGATGAAAGTGATCGTGTTGTTTCCCCCCCACCACCCCCAACTTACTCTGGGAAAGGAAAGGCTCCTATGGGCAAATCTGGTATTGCACGTGGGAAGGGAGTGAAGCGCAGGCTCACGTCTCCCACACCACGCCCTAGTAAGCATTTCCCATCAATTTCCCGTTCCCCTAGCCCTATTGCCCTCACATCATCATCATCTGCCGTGCCCTCTCCTCAGTCTACATCATCTGAGGAGTACGAATTCCCAAAGCCTGCAAAGCGAGGGAAGGCAGGCCATGCAGGCAGGGCAGGCAGGCCTAGAACAAAGGGGATGCGTGGCAGTTGGAGAGCAAAGCTGGGCGATAAGCGAGGAGATAAGCGAGGTGATAAGCGGGGTAGAAAGGGTCAAGTTTCACCACGCACCAGGTCAGAAACCCCCCTGCTCAGCTCCCTCACCCTCGCCACCCCCCCACTCACCGCCCCCGCACTCACCCCCCTCCCTGTTGCCTCCTGCCTCACCCCCCTCCCTGTTGCCTCCTGCCTCACCCCCCTCCCGCTCGCCTCCTGCCTCACCTCCTGCCTCACCCATTGCCTCCACCTCAGCTCCTTCTCACGGGGAAACGAGTGCAATGCAACCTGCCACTGCCACTGAACCACGCACAGGGAAAGTGGATGCATTTGTTTGGTCTGACGGTGCAGATTTTCAGCCACACAATCCACCGTTTGATATGACAAATGCTGGAATACAGCCTGCCTTCCCATGCAATGCAGGAGATGACTTTGTTGACTACTTCCTGGCCTTCATGGATGATGAAATCGTGCAGCATGTCAGCGATGAGACCAATAGGTATGCAGCTCAGTGTGCAGCAGAAGGGCTGGGACCTATTGGCTCACCAAAGCAAGTGTCGTGGTTGCCTGTCGGAATCAGAGAGCTGTATGTTTTTTTTGCCCTAATGTTTCTGATGCCCCATATAAAGAGACATGAGTTGGAGGAGTACTGGCTCGTGGATGACATTACTACTATCCCAATATTCGGGAAGTATATGTCACGGGATCGGTTCCGACAGCTGCTTGGATACCTGCACTTCGCTGACAATGCAAACCCGTCCCAAACTGACCCTTTGTGGAAAGTGAGGGATTTTCTCAACAGGATTAGGGATCGATTTATGTGATTTTTCCGGCCTATGCAGAAAGTCGTCATAGACGAATCCCTGGTATTGTTCAGAGGACGTCTCAAATTCATGCAGTACATCCCCAGCAAACGCCACCGCTTTGGGATAAAGTTCTTTGTGCTGTGTGACTGTGAGACGGGGTATATCCTTGATTTTGTCATCTACTCTGCTAGCACAATGGATGTGAACAGAAAAGACCCCCTTGGCTTCTCTGGCTCCGTTGTAAAAGTGCTGATGGAGAGGTATTTTGGTGGTAATCATGTGCTGTACACAGACAATTACTACACGGCACCGAAAATCTCCAAATACCTTGCTGAACACGGCATTGGCACTGTTGGCACTGTACGGAGCTATAGGAAAGAGTGGCCAAGTTTCCCCGAAGCATCATCATCATCCAAGGGAGATGTTCACCTGAAGAAGTCAGACAAGCTTCTTGCGATCAGGTGGTATGACAAGAAGGTCGTGAATATGATCAGCACCATCCACAAGGGGGAATTGCAGAGAACTGGGAAGGTCAGCTACAGGACGGGAGAGCCAATCATGAAGCCTGATGCCGTCATTGATTACAATGTCAATATGAGACTTGTTGATAAGTCTGATATGATGATTGGCGAAATCAACTGTCTCAGGAGAAACACCCGATGGTACAGGAAGGCTTGCCTGCACATGCTCGATATGTGCATGCTCAACGCCTTCATTCTCTACAAGACACAAGTCGGGGGCATAAGGCAACCATCACTGAGACAGTTTTCCAAGACTGTCGTGCAGCAGCTACTTGCACGATTTGGTCAGGTGACGGCATTGATCCCGAGGCGACACTCTGACACACAACCTGACTGTCTTGAGTGCCGCAATTACATGAGCCGGCACCAGCTTGTGAAATTGCCTCTTACAGCAGGCGGCAGGTTGTCACAGGACCGCTGCAGAGTATGTTCTAACACCACACGGAGGCCTAGGACGAGA